>NW_026542599.1:46449181-47649181 GCF_028750875.1 Macrosteles quadrilineatus
TGATTTTCAAAAGTTTGTATGTTATGTGCAAATAAATTATAATTATCATTATTGTCATAGTAGCTAAAAGTAAATTTCTATGCTCAGTATAAATCATATTTTGTAATTAGGTTTCTTTGGGGAACAACTTGTTGCCAGTTGAAGGATGTGTATGAAGAAGAGTGTTTGAATGTAAACAATTAATTGTAATAGAGGCTTAGATAGATCACAGGAGGTTGTACACATTGGTACAATGGTCCATCAATGGATGTTCAATGTTCATAAATTTCTACACAGACACAGATTCAAGTTAAAAAAACTTTGCTTGCTGATATATGTGATTGAGACTATCAGGTTTTACTATCAATGCCCTTAATAGTAATTGAGATCATGGCCGCCCACAGGGGCTAAAAAAAATAGAAATAAGTTTAATACCCATAATGTTCTGTAATCACTTGGGTTTTAAGAAATGTATAAAAGTACGTTCATAATGGCCATTTCTTACAATGTTTTAAATTGATGTTTAAATCAAATAAGTAGTTGACTCACAAATGTACCATTCTTTTATACCTACTTTAATAAAACTCTGATGAAAACAAAACATCAACATTCTTGGTTGTTATCTAGGCTTTATTCAAGTGTAAATTTATTTCTCTTTAAATTATACAAAAAATAACTTCAAATAGCTTATTCATTTTTAATATTGGAATAAAAACTATGAGTTACCCTCCTTGATGCACAATATACTATTTGTTTTGGTTGATTCTATGTGTTACCAAATAGCGTAAAAAGATGTTTTAAAACACTATATTTTCATAAATTTTCCCGGAGAAGTCCCTGACCCCCCAGATGTTCGTTAGACCTATATATTGTACCCCCCTGTTCCAAATCCTGTGGGCGCCCATGATGGAGATGTCAGCTATCAGTTTGACATCCCTGGTTTAGTATACCACAGTCCCCGTGCAAAACTCTGCCTCAAACCCAACAAAAAAACAACCTCGACCAGCCTACACTATCCAAAACATCATCTATATCAAGGAAATGTTCACAACCGCCTTCAAACTTCCTCTATCCCTTACCCACATTTTCTACACCCAAGTACTTTAGTTCGTTCCCTTTTATCAGTAGCCACTAAGACTACAGAAATCCAATCACAGAACAAAAATCATACTTGAAGATTTTTCTTCACGTCATTTTTAACTACTATGACAAGACTAATTGTTGCATAGGAGTGAGAATTGGGTAGAATATTAATGGACAAAGTAAAGAATGTTTTGCTGTTTTCAGATTAGAACTAGCTCTCTCAGTCACGATCGGATCTTGATGGAGATCATAATTCACAGAAATACTTTAATACTTTCTTATTAAATGGCGACCATAAAAAGTAGGTATTTTAAGCCAAGTATGAATGGAGATGGAGTGTAGGATGAGTGGCATGATCTTGTAGTCTTGTTAGTGACTAAGGCCGACATTCCTTAAACACAGCTGTTAATTAATAGCCCATACAGCTAATGGCAACTAAGGGACCTACAGTTTATAGTGGAATTCGAACCACATTTTTGCATTGGTATATAAGAATTGGTCTAATTATCAGGATAGTACTGCGGATAGTCGTAGTACTCACTTGTGCGGACGTTAATCCACACCAGGGAGTATCGCATCCACAGTGCATGCCTATAAATATCCACAATTCGTGACCTCATAGTAGCTGGATTACAGGACGACACCACCCCGGTACACAGTGTTCGCACTGCACGGTGAACGTGGAATAGACTTAAGAAAATAGAAGAGTGCGACAGTGAATAACGGATAGAGAACTGACAGTATTTGGAATATCAGGGTAAGATTTAAATTTGTTGATCAATAGTGAAGCATTAAAATGTGAATAAAGAAAATGCTTGAGTTTCAGCAGATTCTGTAACAGATTCGTCTAATGTAGGCACAGAGGTGTAGTGGCCCTATTTTTCTGCGGCCTTGGTGAGCATTTCCACACTGGTAAATTTATACAACTACACCACTGTATAAACATTACACAAACATAATACAGGGGTTATTGTTTAAAGCATTAAAATGAATAACCAATGACCATACAATATTTGAATAGTTAAAAATTACATACTTACCCCTCTCCATTAACTATTACAAATTGTTACCATTGTTTACCGATTAAAAATAATTTAAATTTAATATCAATAGGTTAAGGTTGGTTAGCCAGGAAACTGTTGTAGAATACTCTCTGCTTCCTTAGATTCTTAATTGTTAAAAGAGTACAGTAGACCCTCTTTAATCCGAACCCCTGTAATTCGAACGTCCACTAATCCGAACGCCTCATTGCTGTACTCTATACACAGAACAGTAGTTATTCATTGGATACTGTATTTATTGGTATACGCACCGTAATTGTTTCTATTGTAATGTACCGTACTGTTTATTCCCTATGTCTACTACTGTATTAAATAAACACTGTATTTTCCTTTTATAAAGAATTTTTCACTTTTCCCTAGCAATTGTTATGTAAAAACAACAATATGTTCTGTAATCCGAACTATTCAATAGTCCGAACTACCCCCGGTCCCAATTATTTCGGATTAAAGAGGTTCTACTGTAAATACTACTAGATTTCAGCCAAACAATGACTCTGAACCTGTAGAACTTTGTTAATATAGGGTTTTTTAAGCATACAAAATAATAAGTCTGTGGCAGTTTATTTATGATATAAAATAATAGAACTCTTTCACTCATTGTTGTGGCTTGCCCCTGAACTGGTAAGACAAATATAAAATAATAGTGGTTTGGTTACCTTTCCTTTCGTCCCAGTTCAATATAAAGTTGTAATATCTACAGCCATGGTTTCGACGCTAGTTACGTCATGGTCACGTAGTTACTTCTCGACTTGCTAATTACGTGACCAGGAGGCAACTAGCGTCAAAACCATGGTTGTAGATATTACAACTTTTTATTGAACTGGGACGAAAGTAAAGGTAACTAAACCACTATTATTTTATATAGAACTCTTTCTCTGACAAACCGGTTAAATACATCCAATTAGATCATACACATAACAACCATGCAAACAAATCTAATGCAAATAAAGTCCTTAATATTTATAAAAAAAAAAATTACACTTAATGTACTGTTAATACAAGAGTGTGCACTGAAACAGATTTTATCAGTTTGGTTGTAATATTATTGTATTAAGGGGAATAATGTAATGATTTGTTACCTTGAAAGTGGTATTTGCAGGGTTAATTTTCCTCCTTAATTATTGTTGAACAACATTTTAAACATTGGTTTCAGAAGCCATATTTATATTCCAATACACATTCAACACAGTACTGAGAAATAGTCCTGCTATACATTACTAAAATCATCATAGAGGTCGCGTCAACTGTCCTCAGGACAAGGCGCTATGCAGAATTCTACTTATTTCGTAACTTTATGCAGGGGCGGCTCCAGTAATATTTTTTTTTGGGTATACCTGACAAGGACCAAGAAAAATTTTTGATTGGGGGACAAGAGGTTTAAAGGGCTTTCCCCGCAAAAAGGGGGAATTTTAAAATTTAAATGTAAAATATTTAGTTTTAATGCTTTCCCTTTATGTTCATATAATTAAATTTCTTTATAATTTTGAAATATCTACCAAAATTTTGGGTAGGCCTGGGCCTACCCTCTGGAGCCACCTCTGACTTAATGTATTTAATAGATTGACTTTGGTATAGTAAAAATTTGCATAGTGTTAAAAAAGCAAGATAAAAAATAAGAGCATAAGACACGTTTTGCAGGTCCTGATATTTTGAGAAGTGCCGCAGAACCTACCATTTGATTTAAAATACATGACTTCAGGACATAATTGAACGTGGAATGGTGTACAACTACTCTATCTACTACATCTTGGAATCATCTTCCGTTTCATTTTGATTCACAGGGTTGGAGTTTATTTTGATTTATCTGAATCTGAAGGAATTTTCATTGCAACATTGATATTAGTGTTATGTTATGTTACTTTATTGTGTACCTATTAGCGTTTGAATTAACCTTAATCAGGCAAGTCGGATGAACTACAGTGGAACCTCGATAAGAAGACCCTCGATAACAAGTCCCTCTTGATAACAAGTGTATTTTTCAAATCCCCTCGAATTTATTTTACCTCTAAATACATATTATTGAAAACCTTAATAAGAAGTTGACCTTGATAACCAGACTTATTTTATAATCCCCATGAGAGTCTTGTTATCAAGGATCTACTGTATCAGCCTTAGAAAAAAGAAAAAACTCCTTCAAAGTTGAATGCTATTATTCTTTGCAACAAACACAAAATAAAATAAAATATACTTATCGTTCAGTATAAATATCATAAAGAGGTAAGACAACATTCAAATTTAAACACAAATCTACAACATTCACTTTTTTCTCACAGTTGCTTACCTTGGTTTATTTTGTTGCTTGTTTCCTACAGGTTTGAGAGCATTGGAAACAATCAGAATCAGCATGATGGTATAATGTCAGTTGATATAAAATAACTCATACATTAAAATTAAACGACTGACTAAGATTACAATTTGGAATAATAAAATGAATAAAATTATTGTTAAAATATTTTTCTTGACATAAAAGGAAAATCTTGTTATCGAAGAATACTCAATGTGCAAATATGTTTGATAGAGTATTTTATACTTAACTAAATTATGACAATATTTTGACTATTATTTTTTAGAAAAATATTTTCTTAAAAATTTTCAACTATACAATAATACAATATGAGAGGAAATTATGAACTCCAATCGTATTATATTTTATAATTATAGAAACTGCTCCGTTATTTTTTTTATTTTAAATTTAAATACAATGGAAAACATATTTGTATATACAGTAACTTGATCTCTTTTCCAGTGGAGTAAAATTTGAATATTGAATACAGTTGTTTTTAAAAAAAATTTAAAAACATGCTAAAACATTTTTGAAATTTTCTTTTCCTTTGCTGTGCACTAAGTAATGCTAAGTAAATGTTGTAAAAAAAAGGCAAAAACTTTTTAATTTTTACTTTATTTAAAGTAAAATCACAGATATCGGTACTTCATTATTGTCTAACGTTCAACATACTCATGAGAAATTCTTGCATTTATATTTATGAAATGGAATATGCATATTCAACTTGTAATATATACTCTGTGTACAATAATAAAATTTACAAAAATCATTAACTAAAATATGTACATTTTAACAGTTTTTTTACAAAATAAATAGTAAAAGTAAAAAGGTAAATCATGAAATGTGGAAAAGTACTCATAAAACCATGTTGTATGTTTTATGCTAAAAACGAATCAAACACTAACTGTACCCTACAAACTTTTTATTCACCTCTTTGACAGAAACATTATCCCAGAGCAACGATTGGAAGAATGTAATTAATCTTGTAAATTGTTTCACTCCCTCTTCAAAAATTTTGACTACTCACAGGGATTAGTAATAGAAGATAAAATCTATTACAGAAAAATATACCAATGTAAAAAAATTAATATGCAATACTACCCAAAACTCATACATTACTTTTTGTTAGAACTTAGAAGCGTAGGAATACTTTAAAACCTCGATCCAGGGTAATTTGAATGAGTTAAATAAATCCATAGTTATTAGTGAAAAAATATTGCTTTCTTTAGAAACTAGAATAGGTTTCAATTTAGTTGAATATTCTTTACATTTTTTGTCCCCAAATACAGTTTTTCTCTTATCAAATTATATGTACCTAATAAAATTTTATTAAAAAAAGAACAGTTAAAAACATAAAAAAAAACATTAAAATACTTTGCAACAGCATAAAATATAGGTATAAAATTTTATTTTATATTTTCCTAGATCCAATCAGCATAGAATCAGTATGGATTAAAAACTTGAAAGTTTCCTAGATTATTGGTACTTTTTGACACTGAAATTTTACTAACAAGAAATAATAACCCACCGCTAGGTATACATGCACCTAAATAATTGAGGTTCTTATTTTGTGATAACACAAGTAATCTAATCTTACATCTCATTGACTGTAAAATTAAATACATACAACCGAAAGCTGAACAAAGTATAACATTTACTGTACAATTAAATCACAAAAATCTTACAATGCAAAATAAAGCTAACAAATTCGTTGGATCAGCCAATAAATACAAGTAAACTAAAAAAGTATTGAAAACTACCACTCAACGTATGAAAACAATTTGATTCAGGATTTGGTTTGAATATTGAAAACATTGGAATAAAATACAAAATAAACATGGTTCATAACGATAAAATAAAAAAAAAACTTAAAAAAAAACTGAAGACTGAAAAAGATATTTTGTTTATTTATTTTACTAGGAGTTTGAAAACAACATTAATGGAATGGAATCAAAAGAAAACAAAAGAAAATATACGGTATGCTTAATAAATAAAGTAACAATTTGTGACCGAACAGATATACAAAATCATTAGGCCTATTATTATTACAAATTTGTTTAGCGTTATGTTGTTGTGCTTTTTTATGAATGAACAATAACTCATTTTAAATGGTAGGCCTAATACATTTTAGAGCCAGTACTTTGTTTAGCGTAAAAACTAATAAATAAAGTACATTGAAGAAAGAAATTTAAAGTTACTTTGAGCAACTTTAAAATATAGTAAACTCTCTTAATCCAGACTAATTTGGATTCAAAGTAATGTGGTTTGGTGCAAATGCATATTAGGTTTTAAATAATTGTAATGTGAACAAAAACAGGGTTTTATAATAAAACAATATTTGCAACAAAACTTGAATATCGTGTTCTAAATTAAAAATCGAAATACTAGCTATATGCTGACATTAATGTGCAGTAGCTGTGTAGTTTACAATAGCACATCCTAACTTTGTAAAATATTTAAAAACTGCTCTCAAATCGTGTCCAGATTAAGCCAAGTCCATATTACAAGCTAGTCCCGTACATATCGGGGTTACGATACTAGGTTCTCAAATATGGAAACAGGGACAACTGTTGCAAACAAAGCTAGATAACAGTCTAGAAACAGTACAAACCATCAACAAGTAAAAAAAAACTGATATAAACCTGAGTAAGTGTGATACCACTGTTTTAGAAATCCTAACTTACAATGAAACCAAATGTTCTAAAATCACAGGTAACAAGAAAAATACTGTTTTGACACTTTCCACAAAAAATCACTTTGATTTTTTTTTGCGGAGCGAAAAAGTAGCAAAATGTCTTCGTAATCCTGAGGAAGAAGTTGAACTATCGATGATCTCTGATACTCCGTTAGTTACGACGGGTGGAGGACGCTCAAAACCCGGCCTAGGTAATTACAAGTCTACTATACAACAAAGTACAAAAAGCTTAGACTAATACAATAAAAACAATTTCTGCTGAGGACGTTCAGGGTTACAGAACAGGTCTAACTTAATGTGAAACTGAAAAAAAACAATTTCTTCTCTTTGAATTTATTTTACGCTGAACAAAATTTGTGGGTCAAGAACCACTTGACACAAATTGAAATTTCTCAAGAAGTGGACATATCAGGGAAAAATAATACAAGTGAACACAAATAAGGCCGAAGTTAAGTGTTATTTGGGTGTAAAAAAATGAAAACTTTTGTAATAATGTTTAATCATAATCATAATAATGTTAAATCATAATTGGGCTGACAGACCTTCAATAAGAGAAAATGGTCAATCTGCATTTAAGAATAACAGTAAACTCATCACTACTCTAAATAAAGCATTTAAATAAAGCATTTCAAGTTCTAAGGTAGGCCTAAATTAACTACATACGATGCAAAAGTGTAAAAACCTTAAAGCCCAAGAATACAACAAGTGTATTTTGAAACATGCAAAAGAAGTGAGGGGAAAAGTTACGAATCAAAACATAATAGGTGTAGGCTAATAAAAAATTACAAATATGTAATAAACATTATATTTATGGACAAAATAGATAGTTACAACAGAGCAACTCTTAGCCTTAAAAAATCAAATAAGTCTTTTCATAAATATCTATTAGCCTATAAGTTATTTTTTAAATTTGTTGAGTGACAAATCAAGAAAACTTTACCATTATGCTAACTACTATTACTTTTTATGATGACTCATCTGAGATAAAATCCCTGTCAATCATGGGTCTTTGACATTGATCAAGTAATTGTTTACCTAGGTGTAAAGATTGATGGATTTTGGATTTACACGAGTAACTAGACCTACCTGGCTTTTAATCTGCCTAATTTCATGGTGACTTTGCCAGCTGCTGTTTTCAACACTGCGGCTGCTTCCTCCTGTGTTGAATTCTTAAGGTCTTGTCCGTTCACTGAGAGTATTTGATCTCCTTTCATCAGTCTACCATCAGTACCAGCCGTGCTACCCTGGACCTGCCAACAACCATGCGTGTGAGAAGTACAACCCATCTGTGGTCCTATGAAGCCATGAAAACTTTCAGTAACCAAATATACATAAGGTGTACCCTCTCCCAACCTCTTCCTATTCTGATATTGATTTTACATAACTCTTTAAAATTACGGTCCTTTGAAAATGGTTTGAAGGGATGATTTTAACTACTATGATTTACCAGAAATGTAAAAATACTTAGCTTTTTAAGAAGGATATCAGAGTTGACACAGTCAAATACCTTAGAAGGCAGATCAAAGGAATTTAACAATCCCATTGTGGTTTGTGATCCATCTAAAGCCCCTGAAACCTCACCAATAAAATCTAATAACTCTTTCATTGAGCTTAAAAAACTTTCTGTCACGAACTCGTTCGTTTGTAAAAATCTTACTGGTTTCTAGGAAAGTTCAAATTTTAGTCACAGGCTAGTTTTTGAAGACTTTAGAAACATGTGATAAAAGGGATACTGTGCGATAATTCTCAATAGTAGTTTACACAACAATCGCGTAAAGATAGTCTTTAAGACACAAGTAGAAAATTTAATGTCCGAGCCTTGGCAAGTGCCTTTAAAACTTCTACTCATGTCTTTTAGGCTAATTACGAGAGTTGGATACACTACTTCACCTACGAAAGCTTTTTAGTTACTAAAAATCAGACTACTCATAATGTCTAGGAGAAGTTACGTTTTCGTTTATAACCTCTCATTGCCGCTGATAGTGATGCAACAACTCATTGTCCCAACCACTCACTCGTTGTATAATACACTAGGAGAGTACCCTTCCTTCGTACGGGGTTGGCATATAAGTTTTAAATACTTATTTCAGTTATACTCAAGCTTTGAATTTGCAATGGGGGAGGACAAAGTTTGATAAAATTTGCTTCTTTAAATTGACGGTACATACTAATGGTATTACACATCCATTATATGTAGACCTAATGTTCTACCACTTCACCTAAAAAAATTCTAGTGTTGCACCCTGTTGGCAAATCTTATAACTTTTTAATGCTTTTGTATATCATAGAACCAACTTTTTTAGTTGAAACAGCTGAATAAATTCTTTAATTCCCTTTAAATATGAATACTCATAAGGTTAACATGGGGAACTACAGAGCCACTGGGGCGTAGCCCGAAAGGATTTTTGAGATAAGAATATGCCTATATGTTAATCGGGAATGTGAGCTATCATGTTAAGCGAATCTTTTCAATTCTAAGAACTGAATTAAAAAGGCTACCCGTAGTTTAAAAAACGGTCGTAGGTAAAATATATAACCAAACTAAATGCTAACAATATACTTACAACATCAGAAATAAATATCCCAGGGCCGTTTTTTCTACCAACGATGCTCAGACCGAGACCTTTACCCGGTTTCTTCGTCAGTTCGATCTCCATAATGTCCATCAGTTCTTCCTCCTTGCCACTGACTACAGCTTCATCTCTGAACACCACCATTTTAACCTAAAAAAGTAATAAATGAACAAAACTGGTTTCAGATCAGGGTGAAAATATAAAAACAGTAATAATTCCTAAGAAAAATTCAGAATGTGAAATCTCTAATCGGTAACTTTTACATGGTTTTGTGATCCCTCCCCCATGCTAATTAATTGTTAAGCGCGACTTGAGTTGCAAGTTGGATCTGTAATATACCATTGAATTAAGTGAGCCCATTTTAAATACTTTGTCTATTAGTGGGCCTTGGAAGAGTGACTGATTTTATTTGTCTGGGAAGCCAAGTGGCTATTTCTAACACAACAAGTTCATTGGTTTGATTCCAACTGAGATCGTTTCTAGACGCAAATGCCATTAGGAAAAGGCCAAAGGTAAAAAATAGCAACAAGACCAGGGTGTGGGCCGTTCCCTTACAAAAACATAAAAATGCCAAAGTCGTAGGTATACACAAAAGTAATAGACAAAGACAGATGGTGATAGCCATTTTGTCCGACTCTATTTGTTTTCAGTGTGTTCTATGGCCTATCGGTCCTTTTTATGAGGTAAGATAGTTGATCCAACTAAGTTTGATAAGTTGATATGCCCTTTGTAACTTTCCCATAAACACTGACATCCAAGAAAAATCTGTAACTTGTCTGCCCATTAAAAAAATTACTTTTCCAATACCCTTTGGTGATATCATTGTCATATCTTTGACATCTGCAACCCTCCCAAGAGTTTTAGTGTATGGTGGACAATCTTAGCATCTACCTTGGCAGGTGTTTGTCTAAGAGCAGCGAGGGCCTTGCTGTGGGTGATGCTGCGGAAATCTTCACTTGTCACTTCCAGTATCTGGTCTCCAGGCTTGAGTCTACCATCCTTGGCTGCAGCTCCGTCAGGATACACCTCGTGAATGATGATAACTCCCTGGAAAATGTCCTTACGATAAGGTACAGTGTAATCGAGGTTGGCTTAAACAGTTGTGATCGTATAGTGAACAGTTGGATCACTATATATACGTATCCAGTTTATTGTATAGTGAAATACAAGGATAGTCTGTAAATGAGGGTGTCCCAACAAGCTTCATGTGCGGCAATTTTGTATAAATATATCACCCGCACCGTGTTCTTCATTTCCCCACATCTATTCTAGCTCGTCCCCACACCTATGTGGCGACTAGTCTGGTCTCCATGAACAAAATAAAAAGCACTTTTTTTACACTTAATTAATTCTGAGCTAGTGGGAATATGTATCGATGGCTGCTCAGTTGATAAGCAGAGACAGCAGACAACGGTAGTACAGTAGCCACATAGGTGGCATAAACAAATGTTACAATCACACATATTTTACATCAATTACTCCGCCAGTACTTCTCAAGCAAGTGAAAAGGATTAATAATAAAACTTATCCCACTATGACTATGGTTGTTCCTCATTCACAAAAAGGTGGTCAGTCAAGACAGGTTGTATTAAACAATTCAAAACTCTTTATGGTGACAATGTGGCCAGTATGACTTGCCAACAGAGGAAACTTAAACTCACCAGCAATGTGTCGGAACCGCCCACTATGCTCAGCCCCAGTCCCATTTTGTCCTTGTTGATCTCTATGGTGCTCTCCTTTCCAGGGGTGACGGGGGCAGTAGCTGGGTCTGCTGGCGGCTCCTCTGCCAGGGTGGCGGGGTCAGTCAGTCCTGCCAAACAAATATCAATTATTAAACATTCTTGCCACCAACACTGACAAATCTCAATACCAAAGGAATAACAGTGCTAAACTAAACAGGTTGACTTTTTACTTTACCTTGATTTAAAACAGCTATTAATCACAAAAATGGAAAGAGCATGTTTATTTTAAGTTAGTTTACATTTGGTTATGTTTTGTCTTGGCTATTTGATTAAATGACACACACTTGTTTTATTCAAAAGCTACTACAAACAGGGTAGTCACAGGATTCCGATTGTCAAAGTTGGGGAAGTTTTGTTGAACATTCACTACGACTTCAGTTTGAATGAAATTGATGGGTAAATCCTTCCTTCTCCAAACAAGTGTTGTTTGACGGGAAAATTGACAAGACTAAAAGAATTTTAAAAGTGGTTTCCTGCCTTTCTAAATAAAAGTCTTAGGCAACCCTCAATACATAAGAAAATTTTTTTTTTATTTTGGATGTAAGGCTTTCTTTCCAATTTTTATTTAATAATTAAAAATGGAAGGATCAAACCCCAAATGTTTAGTAACTGGTAACTGGTAATGCATTTATTGATTTTGTACCTGTCCCTAAAGCTATACACAAAAGCCTTTCAAAATCTGAACCAAATGGATGAATGCAGTTCTAATTTAACTTACAGATAATCCAGTGTAAAAATTTTAGGAAAGAATAAAAAATCTTACAAAATTATAAGAATCAATTAAATATAAATTGTTAATTCACGTCGAAGTAGCGCCAGGTTTATGGCACTGGTGTATAAAAAGGTTGCCACGTTGTGGCCTTTAAACTATCACCTGTTTCTAGTTAACAGAACAAGAGTGATTGGCTTTGCATCATTAATTTTAATAGGTTAAGATATTGCCGACGAAAAGAGGCTTGTTATCAAAGCTGAACTTGTGTTTATGCATTCTTTATTTCCCAAAAGGTTTTATTACCTTTCTAATACTACTTCTTAAAATACTCAGCAAGGAAAAACATGTCTTATAAAGAAGAAGTTATACAAGTAAATGCTAAGAATGCTACAATAACAAGTAAAAAATTATGAACATTCTAACATGAAATAACCTAACGGTTTTTAGATATTTCAACACAAAGTTGAAGTCATGCACTATAAAAACAAACCCTAACAAAATATTATAATGATTCTTAAACATAATTTGCTCAGGTATTCATTCACAAACACGACTCGCAATGATGAAGCAAATGAAAGCATACTCACAAATCCATGCAAGATGATTGTAGAGAAGATCCCGGTTAAGCAATGATTGCAAAGAAAACAACAGAAAATGCCAAAATAAGAACTTGAGCAAAGCATAAAGCGTTGATGTTCAATAATGCATGTTTATATCAAAACTTCATAGTTCATACACATATGATTAACATTTTGAGGGTAGACTATAATGAAACTTGTTTTATGTCTTGGATTGGCTTAGTCACATGCTTCTATTTAATTATATTTTTGTTATAGGAAGGATGGTACTGTTTCTTCATGCATTAGAATGTATGACATTCACATTCTGCTATAGTCTAATATATTATTTTTTATTAATGTACTTAGTTTAATCTTTTGAGTTATGATACAGGCAAAAATATGTTTTATCAAAATCACACAGTTGAAAAACTTCAACAACACATCTAACAAAGCAAATACATTCATAGTCTAATGTCAAACAGAGATTTTATCTCATATAATTCTTAATTTGTTTGATTTGAATTTTCTGATAACTACTCAAAGCTGATGATGAAAACCAAACCCCTGTCCATGTTCTCATTATTTCTCTTGCTTTCATTTGTATTTCGATCTCGCATGTTTTGCCGCTGATGTAGGTTCCCGACCAGTCATCATGTGACTGTAGACTGAGAGTGTGAGATTTGAATTCCATATGGTTGAAAACTGGTACTATACACTTAATATATTGATGTAAGTTTTCAAATGTAATACAACAACACAACCATTTTGTAATGTAAATTTGATGAACATTACTTTCAGATGATTTATAAGTGAAGTTACTAATTGCTATTCACGGTATTCTGTACTGTTTTAAACAGCAGTGAGCAATCTAATGTTCACAAGACATACAGACGCTAATTATCACAGGTGGGGACTAACGACTCAAACATTCACCATTGAGTAAACTATACAACCTGCCACCTATAATACAGCCATGTCAGCTACTACTACTCGATAATTTTATACTGTATTTTTAAAATGAAACATGTCTAAAAATAGGCTAGGCCTAACATTAATTTTATGAAAACCTGGACTGTTTTATGCCATCATTGTCACAATTATTAGTATCAAGTATTTTGCTAGTTTTATTATTCTCATTGTGTTTTTTTTTACTGTATGAGATAGAAAAAAATGTTAGCAAAACAATGCAACTTAATATTTTTAGTGCAATTAAAATTTGTAAAAATATACCATACAATTGCCATAAATATATTTTTAAATAACAGCAAAAAACAAAAACTGTATGATATGCCAGAAGTAGTGATCACAAGATTTAAAATACCCCCGCCGCAGCAAACCTGCAGACTAAGCGAATTTCCATTTGACTGAATGGATTTACACTGAAATGTCTACTTAAAAATATAACATTTATCCTCGATTTAAATAGAATTAGTTTAACAAGTACTTAGGTTTGATGCATCAGGGAGGGTAAAACGTTTTTTTTTTTTGTAAAATGCTAATAGTTAGTAAGAAATAAAAACATTTTCCAAATTTGATCAAGATATGTTTATAAACAAGCAAACTACAACAGTTTTAAGAATTTGCTAAATTGCTAAATTTTATGTTTTTTGGGTCAAAAATGGGAAAAACTATTTTTACCCCATAAAACCCCCCGTAAACCACCGTTCCCATGGTCCGATCATGCTGGATCGCGAACTCTTTCGAATAAACATAGGTTTACACGTTTGTACCAAATTTCATCAAAATCGGATCATTTTTGCTCGAGTTATCGTTCTAACGGACACATGCTAACGGACGTGCTCTAGGGACCTCAAAACGAAAAAAAAATCGGTCCCGCATCCAGGTCTTACCATGAGTACTACGGTAATAGCTTATTCCCTATATGGGAAATTCGCTAAAACTGAACTGAACTGTAATCTGCAACGTGTAAACTTTAGTTCACTTCAACAAACCAATTATTCTGATCCCGGTGTACCACAGCCTACATACAGTGGAGTCCCGATAATCCGAACTTCGGTAATCCGAAAGTCCGCTTAATCCGAAACCAAAAAAGTATATTTAAAAAAAAATTTCATAAAAAAAATTTAAATTTTGAAACTTTTTTGAAATTTTTCGAAATTTTTTTGAAATATTTTGAAGTTTTTTTGAAAATTTTCAAAATTTTTTTGAAATTTTTTGAATTTTTTTTTGTTTTTTTATTAAACTTTTTAACACAGTTAGCTGTACCTTGTCAACGTATTCTTTAGCGGGTGGGCGAGATAGACTCTTTTGTAGAGTGTATTATTAAATATTTGACCATTTTTGTTATTACTGTAACATTTTTCATTTTCGTCCGCCAAATCACAAATGGATTTTATAACTTAAGTGATAATGCTGCAGCCTACTAGGTCTAGCCTTAAGTAATTTGAAAAACAATCCCGGGCTCGTGCCTGCGTCCTAAGACGAAAAAAATTTCAAAAAATAAAATTTTTTTTTTCAAAATAAAAAAAACAAAAAAACGTTTAATCCGAAATATTCGGTAATCCGAAATGGGCCCGGTCCCAACCATTTCGGACTAACGGGACTCTACTGTATTTTCACTTTCGTATAAATTAGGCCTACTTTCTTTTTTAAAATAACAACGAGTGCCAACCATTTCCTATGACACGGCCCCCATAGGTTATATTTATATATCATGCAGTCGGTAATACTGACTTGGTTTCTCTGGTTCCTTAGGTGGTTGTGGAGTCGGACTTCTCGGTGCAGCAGCGTCCGTCTTCTCTTCAGCTTTAGGTTTGTTGGGGTTGCATACAACTAGAGTCACTACACCTTCTGTCTTCTTGAGAAGCGCTGCAGCCTACAAACATCAATCAAGATGTAAAAGAAAATATGGTTAAAGAATAAATTGTAATTAATATATCAAATTTAATTTAAAAGTCCTCCAAACTTGATAACTCGACAGTCTGGATTTGTCTGTGACCTCGTAAAGTTTCACACCAGTGTTATTATTACCTGCTGTGACCTTGGTGCTAAACTGCAGCAGTAGGTACCCTCTATAGTAAAAGAATAGCCTTTGCCGTTTTGGTCTAGAAATCTAGATATTTTTGGGTTGGGTCGAAACAGCAGTTGACCTGAGGGGTTGGTTTAGGCCAGAAATAATTTTGGGCCCAGGCTCTGATCGGGTCATTTACCAGAGAGGTGTGCAAGCGACTCAATTTTTGAGCCTAGGTTTTTTTCCCGCTATCACAGAAAGAGAACACAAAGATGTGCAAGCAAAAATAGACAATTTTAATGCAGTCACAGGTAATGTTCTTGGTTTTGTCGCTATCGGAGGAGACAATGATGACGTATCGGTGATGGCCGTGATTGTTTACGATTTCCCTAAAACCTAAAGGATAAAAATGTTCTACCCGACCCGAACAAAAGTAAAGGAGTCTGCAAACCCACAGTGTGGATCTTGCACTGTTTGCAGATATTAAGAATAAGACCACGACATGTGATTTATGCATACCTAATTACCAGAGCGCTAGCTTTGCGCTAGCCTACAGCCCAGCCAAATGTGTAAGAACCATTTATATGAATTTCTTAAATTTTCTTCAAAATGAACTGTAATTTTCTTCAAAAAGTTAAATTGGGATGTTCTGGTGTTATGTACCACTAATGTTATGTATGTAATGTTATGTACAAGAGTAATAAAAGAACACAATTTGCTTCACCCAGCATTTCTAAAACTTGGACCAACACACAAGCTGAGTTTGTGGGTTTGTACTACAGTGCACAACCTCTTCACCAACCTTAATTAACCAGCACTAACCGATAATCGGATTATCTGACCTCGCTCGTAAAATATTATAGTTAGTTTTAACCGACCTTGTTTTGAGAGCAGTTCGGTTTGACCGCCGCTTTCTATGAATCTTGGCATTGCCGGTACAATGGGAATACATCCTCCGCCATGGGAACAATACGTCTAACTCTAAGATGTTGCTAAGAATAAATTATTTCGTATTTTTCCTTAAAAAAATATTGCATATTGCCAGTTTAACATCATCGTTTGTAATCAATCTTGATTCCAAGGTCAAGATTGTTTTTGTGACTCACGCCTCCAGTGAGAGGATATAAATAAACCCTGTCTCGTAACGAAATGGTTGCGTGTATTAAAATGGGAATTTTCATTGACTCTTGCCTACGACTAGGGGTGTGCGATGCATCGAAATTTCGATTCGATTCGATTCGATGCATCGAATCGCGATTCGATTCAGTGGTGGTCAAAAAACGATTCGATTCACGAGGGAGTCAGTATCCATATACGAAAAACGCCTGCAGAAAGTCAATGCAATACCCGCAATACAGGAGCGCGTTGCTGTTGCGTTTCCTTTACGAAGGCGTTCTTATTTAATACATTCTTTGCATTAAATATAGCTTTAATTGTTTTATATTTTTTTGTTTTGACATTGCAAATGATTAGAGGTTTGTTTTTTGTCTTGATGTAAGCAGTGTGGGAAATATTTTACTACTGTGAACCTAGCCAAAACAAGGTAGGTTACTCCAAAATCATTTTAAAAATAAGTCTGAAAAATTGTTACTTAATACTTAACTAGTAAAATTAATGTTATAGACTGATTCATTTGGTATTTTTGTTAGGTGCTGCCGGTCCCCGTCCCCGAATTTTTGTTGGGGCAAAAGAAAAAAAAAAGAATAATTTATTTCCAAAGAAACACTCTTATATTATTATATCTATTATTACAGAGGAATTAAAATGTTCAAATGAGAATTAAAAATTAAGTTGGCTCACGACCTTTAAGAATAAAGACACAACAGAGCAATTGCCGCACTGCCACTAGCCAGAGCCAGGTCTAGTCGTCTACTGATAAGAGTAACAAGACAAAAGCCGTGACGCAACACTAACAGTGCAAAGAAAACAAAGTCAAAAGAATAGAAAGACTATTTATCCAGACATACTAGTATAATCATTTATTGTTTATTCAATACCTAATTAAAAATATATTTTATTATTTTACATAATAAATTATAAACAAAAGAAATATCTGATATAGTGAACAGATCTGTATCTTGGTTCGATGGGGTTAAAAAAATATATTTCTAAGATCCAATACAATATTTACAACTCACAAATTACATTGAATTAATTTCTTTGAAAATAATCTCTAACAGTTTTGTGTTTTTGAATAAAGAAATATATTTCTTTGTCTCTACTCCCTTGTTTCATCACTTGCATTTTGTCAACAATTGAAGCAACTGGGTAGCAACCGGGTGGTGTAAGAGGGGAGGGGGAGGGTCTATGACCTTGAATTCACACATCGTTGCCCGGGCCTGGCTGGTGAGACTGATTCATTGTTTTTGTTGACATACTACTACCCTTCCTTAAGAGAAAAAGGCCCTGCTGTTCCAAAAACATTGAGGGTAGTTTAAAAACATTGACCTGTGTTGCCAAGGGCACTAGGCTAGAAGATAGCATTTAACTTTCTTGTCTCTTGATTTAATATTATTTTAATCTTCTATATATTATTTAAGAGTTACTTTTCGGGTACCTAATTAGTTGTGATATTGTTTGGCTTTATTTTATGGATTTTTAATTCTTTTCATTCATTAGCTATCAAAATCAGTTGTTTTAGGATTTTAATCTCTTGCAGTAGGTCTATACTACTGTATGACATGATATGCATTTTTTAGTCCTTATTAATTATACCATAAACAATGTTTGTATGTTATTTACTGTTTTTGAGTTTTATAGGAAATTAGTTTACACAATATCTTTTCTTCAATGAGTTCTCCACTTGACATGTTGCTTCTAGCCTATTACTATTTTAGGCCCTATAAAAATAATGCCTAGGTAAAGCTGTAGGCCTACTGATGCCAATAATAATTCTTTATTTATGATGATGTAACAAATAATGTAAGTGTGAGGTTATTATACTAAGGAGGTTAGGAGGCAGGGAATGAATGATACATATTGCATGGTGGAAACATATTATTTTTATTTTCTTCTTGCTTGCAGTCCTGAAGCCGGTCCACAGGCCCTAAACTTGTGATATGTAAATTTATTTCTTAATGGTCTTTTTATATTAAGTTCCATTCAAATTTGTTGTAATTTAGCTACCGGCACCTATTTAGTTATTTAAACAGTTATTAAAATGAGAATGAATGTCTTGATAAAAAAAATATTTTCTTCTTTCTTGCAGTTGAGCCAATTCAAGTAAAAATTATGAAATAGGCAAGTAAAGCAGCTCACTGGTATTTCCAGCAGTTATTCTAATACATATGATTGAAAATAAATATTTTTTCACCTAAAATTCATATGTAAAGTATGAAATATGCCTAATACCACATCAACAAAAATTTGTATTACACAAATGTGATACATTTTAATTATTGTTAATCCACTCAATTGACAATTATGAATAGAAAAATACCGTATTGCTTCGAATCGAGTTGCATCGAATCGAATCGAAAATCTTTTGAATCGAATCGTTGCTTCGAATTGAAAATTTTTTGCTGCTTCGCACACCCCTACACGACTATAATTTATTCCACTGAAAGTAAAATACCAGCGTAAGTAAATGACTTTACCGCGTTTTGGGTTTATTCCTAACTTTTCTATTGTCAATACTTAAGAAATAATGGAGATAAGTGTAGTTTATTTTGTAAATAATACACCCACAACTTAAGAATAATAATTATATAATTCCAAATGAATGGCACTTCATTTTTTCAAGTTTTTAGGGGCTGCCCGTTTTAACCGACCTTTTGAGTTATCCAACCTAGGTCCGTTAGTGTCAGTTAAGAAGGGGTCTACTGTATATTTAATTTTTTGATCCACGATTTTAGGTATCATTCATAACATTTTACGCCACATTGTAAGTCATAATCCATGCTAAAATTTCCACACTCATATTTGATTTGCTGGTATAAGCAAATTTGCCACGAAATACATAATTTCAGGACTAATATGTTACTATTGAGTTTACTTCTGTGTACTAGAGTAGGCACACTAAATGGGGGCTACCGTTACCCGAACAAGACTGTTGCAGTGTAGGGTCAGTGGCCCAAACTACGCCTTCTCGGGCATTTCGGTAAGTTTGTTTCTTTGTTTTTTTTTTAATATTGCGTTTATAAGTTGTACAATGTATTTTTTTAAATCAAATTTGTTTGTTTGGTCATGGTTTTGTTATTTTATAATGCATTTTGAATACTAAACTATTTAAGGGGCTCAACCAAGTGCACTAACCATCGACTACAACGGCCCAAGCGTCAGCGGCCCAAACTACATTGGCCAAAATCGGTAACATCTAAAGTATTAGCATTATCTGTAATCCTTTTATAGGTGTATACTCGATGCTATTACATAAAAAAATAGTGTTTTGCCTTATATCACACTAAAAGGTTATGCAATATGTTATTTAAAAATATATTGATGTAAAGTTGGTACTCACTGCATCATAGTTAGAGCCTAATAGGGTATCTTTGTTGACTGCAAGAATCATGTCTCCAACTACCAACCCAGCCTGAAATAAAAATGACAAAACCATTATAACTAAAGTGAGAAACTGTTACAAAAATCCATTATAAAAAGAGGAGAATAAGTTATTTTACTGTCTAGGTAAAAACTATTAAAGAGGATTTGAAAAGCTACCTATATCCTGTGAGAAATATTGAAATTAATTTCAGTTCCTTTAAAGAAACCTTGCCTATTTTCTTCTTACAAAAAATATATCAGAGTAAGTAAATTTGTAAACTATGAACACTTAATACCTGTGATTTTAATACAGTAGAACCATAACAAGACCCTCTAAAACAAGTCACAAGGGTAAATCCCCTTGAAATTATTTTACCCCCAATCACATGTTATTGCAAACCTCGATAAGAAGTCAACCTTGATAACAAGTCTTATTCTATAATCCCTATGAGAGTCTAGTTATCAAGGTTCTACTGTACTTTTTTTCTAGAGTCTATTGTATAAAGTGTTCTCATAATCTACATTTTACAGATTGACCTTATTGTACAAGTTGTTACCTGTTGATATGATTCTGTTTCATAGATTAGCTGTTAGAAAAGTTACGGGCCAATTTTGAGATGAGTTTCGATGATGAAAATAGAATATTCACCTGCTCTGCTGCGCTGCCTTCTTGGATGTCAGAAATGAATATTCCTTGCCCAACTTCAGCATGTTTCCCCTCAATGATCATGATACCCAGACCCTGGCCGGTCTGTAACAATAAACATCATCAGCTGATCCCGTCAAGCTTGCCAACTCAGGAGAATTTAATATCTCAGTCACATCAGTAGCCCATATGTATATAGCCTAACAAAATATAAATGTTTTATTTGATTCATGATTTGCAATATGTGTTCTAAAACTAATAATCAATTTTAGGTTAGTTATTATTATCATTAAATTAAGATTAAAACAAAATTTCACATATTTTATTCTAGATAAGAGCATAAAATGGTAAGTGTGTAGATTTGTTACCCACTAAGATCAACTGTTTCTATAGCCAGGCTCAAGGACAGGTGGTTTAATTTCGAGCCATCAAACAGTAACTGCTTTTCTGATCTACTCTGTGGTCTGATTAGGTACTATCTGAGCCCTAGAGCCACCCAGATACATGGCTATATTTTGTCATATAGATAAATTTTAATTGAATGTAGTGAACATAAATTGAACATTCCTTAAATACCCAGATTGTGTATTACCATTGTATGTTTTCGAACAGTCAAAGTTATTTATTTGACAGCCATGTAGTGTAACAGATAAAACTGTGGGTGAAAGCTATAATAGAAGGTCTAGGTCAGAAATAGATAAGATAAGCGCTTTTGTAAATACAGTTTAAGAACAATCAAGCCAACACAAAGAAAAAGCACTGCCTTTACATGTCTTCTTTAAAACTTTAAATAAACATGTAATTGGGGTTGAAAAAGTATAGTTTATGACATTATATTAAGCACTAACTAGTTTTTAAACTAGACTAAACAATATTTGCATCTTTGACTTATTTTTTCCCCATTTATTTACCTGTTATGTTGTCATAGTATGTTTATAAAATGTTTATTATTGTAGTGTTTTATAGCAGAAATATTTTTTTTTATAAAAATGATTCTACATTATAAAATATTAAATCCTAAATAAAATTATTGGTCCCAGAAAAGTAACTTGATTAAAAGAGACAGGATAAAATATATTTTGGAAATGAAATTATTTATACGGTGTTAACTGAAATTTTTACAACATATTTTTATATAGGTACTTTATAAAAATGCAGCTGTATTATATTTTACAATGTCACATTGAAGCGTTTAAACACCAGCTAAATATCAAGAAAATCTCATAAACCACATATCTACTTACAACATTGCCATTGCTTCATAAATAACCACCACTGCAATTAAACCAAACACGGTTAAAGCAAGAGAAACAAGGATGAAACCAATCCAAGAGCAGGCTTCTGTCTGATAAACCACAGCCTGGTATTAATAGTAACTGTAAAATACGGTTAGCAGAGAAAACATGCGATGTTGGTCCTGCACGCGATCAGACGTGCTCGAACATGCCATGACATGCACTACCTCGACATGCATACTTCTGACATGTGATAGTGACGATTTGTCTGACAAGATATTCTTTAAATTTGTAAATCTACAAAACAAGGTCGACCGATGGTTTTACCTGTCGAGATTGCTTCCTAACCTAACATCTGATAGTTTGTAAGTTTGTCAAAATGTAAATTTCACAATTCATTGAGTGAAAGTTTTGGGGGACATTTACAGTATGTATTTTGTTGGAACTGATGAAAGAACTATTCAATGTCAAAAGTATTGTAGTTCAAGCTACAAATTGAAAGAGTTACGCATTGTTGGAGTAATACAATGTCAAGAGTTACACATTGTTAGAGCTTTTTTTAGTCCCACCTTCACATCCTAGGCCACTAGTTCTAGCCCGGAACTGTTTTACACATTACTTCAGGCTAGTACTAGTGGTTTGTGGCATTATCACATGGATAAAATCCATTGGTGATTGGCAGGATTTGAATTTGGGACCTTGGGAACCGAAGCCCCGCACTCTACCACTAGGCCAGCTCGCTCCCAATTGTTGGAGTAATACAATGTCAAGAGTTACACATTGTTGGAGTAATACAATGTCAAGAGTTACACATTGTTGGAGTAATACAATGTCAAGAGTTACACATTTTTGGAGTAATACAATGTCAAGAGTAATACATTGTTGGAGTAATACAATGTCACGAGTTACACATTGTTGGAATAATACAATGTCATGAGTTACAGGTTGTTTGAGAAATACAATGTCAAGAGTTACACATTGTTGGAGTAATACAATGTCAAGAGTTACACATTGTTGGAATAATACAATGTCATGAGTTACAGGTTGTTTGAGTAATACAATGTCAAGAGTTACACATTGTTGGAATAATACAATGCCATGAGTTACAGGTTGTTTGAGTAATACAATGTCAAGAGTTACACATTGTTGGAATAATACAATGTCATGAGTTACAGGTTGTTTGAGTAATACAATGTCAAGAGTTACACATTGTTGCAGTAATACAATGTCAAGAGTTACACATTGTTGGAATAATACAATGTCATGAGTTACAGGTTGTTTTAGTAATACAATGTCAAGAGTTACACATTGTTGCAATAATACAATGTCAAGAGTTACACATTGTTCGAGTAATACAATGTCATCAAGAGTTAACAATTTTTGGTTGTTAACAACTTACATTCAAGTTGTTAATCAAGCAAAGTTACACTTTGCTATATGTCAAAGATACACATTGTAAGAGTTCTAAGACATAATATCCATACTACTGCAAATGCAATGTTATCTCAATAAATATCAGACACTATAGCACAGTACACATATGAGAAGTACGCAATATGAGAGCTACATGTCGCATGCTAAAGGTGAAGGGTTACAATACCTGCTGGGTAGGGGAGGTGGCTCCACTCTCCGTAAAACTGGGCTGTACAACATACAAACACATTACTACACTAGGGGCTGAGGTGCTACAGTACACTACAGGGCCAAATTGTAACACAAAGAAAAACTTTTCAACGATATTTGTTTCTCACAAGTACTTTTGGCATCAGTTTTGTAAAGATCCTTCATTCTAGGGGCCTTTTCAAGAAGATAATCACCACTATCAACATTTGCCCTATACAAATGATGGTGATATGAATGAGGTTAGGTTGGGTTAGTTTTTGTCAAGTCGGAATATGTTAGGTTAAGTTACGCTAAGTAATGACAGATTAGGTTATCTTAAATTAGGTTATGATGGTTAGGTTAAGTTCTTGTTGGATAGGGAAGGGGCAGACTCTGGTGACAAACATGCCGACCACAGCTTACTGTGCATGATTAACAGAAAGAGGCACATGTCAGATTAGGTTAGGTTAATTTCCTTACAAGATGTTACAAATCAAACTATTCATTTGTGTTCATTCCATGTATTCAAATTTACTATATCCTTACATTACTTTCATTTGCATAGGCCAAATTTTAATAGTAGTGGGCATTTCATTGAACAGATCCAAGAATTTTATTTATGACAAAATACTCAACATATCAGGGTAATTTAGTTATTTTAAAAGTTTGTCAACCTAGCATCTCCATCTCCATGGACCTCAAGTCTGAGCAGAGAACATATCAATGTAAGGGGTGAGCTAGTAAAGTGCAAGATGAACTGCACAGATCAATTTTAAGTGGTGAAACAAATCCAAGTCATGGTTGCTTTTGTTATACAGCCTGTTTCCCTACAGATTGAGCCACTAAATCACAACAATTTTAGGTAATAGCTCCCAAACATTCACTTACCAATTATAACTTTAGAGTAAACAAATGGCAGCCAATAACAATTGTGTGAGATATACACCCACTAGAGAATGCAAATAAATTGCATTACTACTATTTATTACTAGTATTACAATTTTCAGCGAAATTGGGGGGGGGGGGCGCCCTGGAGCAGAAATGGCTCAAGCCACCCCCTCTACACATCGAACCTCACCTTGTTTTATACATGTATACCTTCTTAAAGGAATGTATCTGTTGTTTTTAAAGTCAGTTTATTATTGTTTTAATAGACTTAAAAATGGAAAACTTTGGTTTTAGGTTATTGGTTGCTAAGCAATAATTTTGCCGTAATCACGGGGTAAATAACGGTGTCGGTTGCATAGGACGTTAAAAACTCAGCTGCTGTCACAGGGGACAATGATGATGTCTTCAAGGATGTTCCCAACAGCACCGTTGTTGTTGTTGTTGTTTCGAGAATGAAGGAGTTGATGGCATTCGAAAGGATGATCAAGACAATGCCGCGATCCCACGAGACGATAGAAATGTCTTTCACCACGATAGCGGGATATAATGATGATATTTTTGCCTTCATGGGAGATGTTCAAGAATTTTCCATATCACGGATGTTGTCCGTATGATTACGTGAGTTTGACGTGCCAGTGAGAGATGATCATAATTCTCCCTTGATCACAAATTGAAATTATAGTCATGATGGTATCATGATAATTGCACACAACACCAAACTTATTATTACTAAAGCTAATCCTGATTTTCTACAGGCAAGTTCTCAATAAATCTTTGGATACTCAGGCATATAATCAATGTTTAAGTCGGTTGTACGAGTGTACCAGAAGTGGCGCCCCCCAGAGCCTTCTGCCCTGGAGCGATTGCTCCAATTACTCCACTGTCGCTGCGCCACTGTGTTGGTGATTTGAAAAAGTAAATGATATTTTTGGAGAAACCAATAAACTTTTAATACGATTGTAGATAACTGGCTCAAATAAATGTACAAGCAATAACAAGGTTTTGCTGTTTTATAATTTTTTATTTCCACGACAGTTTATAGAAAGTTTTTTACACAGTTATTCAGTATATTTAATTGTTAAGTTTTAAATAATCTTGAGATAAAAGAATACATGTAACCTGAAATTTTGTAAAATATTTGGAGTAAAAAGGCTCTATTTAGGTCACAAAATATATAACTAACAGTCATTATTACAACCATTCAAAAATTCCAAAGATTTAATACGGTATGATAAAAAACTGAATTATAAATGGATGCACATTCTCAATATAAAGTGACATATTAGAATAGTGGCCAGTAGCAAGAGAGAAAATATATTGAATATTGTTCTTTTGCTGTAAACAAGCTTATCAAGACGAAGATGGGGTGTTTTGGCTAATGTAATGATTATAAATAAAACTATGGAGTAAAATTAAAAATGAATTTTGATTAAGAAGCTTTTGAGTTTTAAATATCAAAGCAATGCAGGGATTTGAAACTTCTAAAACTAAACCATAGCCCAGTGAATACTGTGCAAAAAGTGCAAATTTTAGGAGGAGCTAACAAAGTGTAAAACAGGTAAGTGCATTCCTCTGCAGGCATTTATGTGTTAAGATTTAACATATTTTGGTTATGCGTAAATGTGACGGTGATTGATCATTTAGGGTACATTTACTTTTTAAAAGACTTTTTTTTATTTAACTGAACTGCAAAGTGTTGTAAAGGTTTGTGATTGAACACTAAAAATGAATGGGCAATAACACTATTTATGTTTGTCTAAGTGCTCTTTTAGTGTGAGTAACATAGATTGTTTATACAGACGTTTTTGGCCTCAGATGCGTCCAGACTTCTCAAATCCTGGTTTTGTAGAGCGGAGCACTTGTAAAACCTTTTTATTTGTTTAAAATTGTCAAATATAGACCCCGTAGAGTATTTTACATGTTTTAAAGGGAAACATTATTTTGTTCATGGTGTTACAGCATTTCTCTAATTATGTACACTTTTTTAATAATCCCTTTTGGAAAATACCATCAAGGTTGCTAGAATAATTTTAAGAGGTACCTAACAGTTATATGTAGGCAAAATTATAAAGATTAGTTTTCCGATTATATGAAATGTTACTGCCACTTAAAAAAAATGTGTATTCTGCATCTTGATAATACCGTAAATTACAGCTTGGAATTTTATAAAAAGAATAAATTATGAGTTATTTCCTTAAAATATTTCAAACCAAAATAATTGTATGCACATTAAAGAACTACAAAATTAATCTGACAGAAACATTCAGGAAAATCAGGAGCATCTGACAGGAATCTAAAACTCTAATACTAAAAAATATTTCAAATCTGCTTAAAAACGTTACAAAATGTATCCATGCTTTGTAAACTTCAAGATGCATATAGTTAATTTCTGATGAAAAATGTAAGAAAAGTAACAATCCTATTTAATTTGAAACTGCATTCATTTAAATCTTTTACTAAGCTGTATTTATTTAAAAAATACTGAACAAAGAGTTCAATTCCTAAGTATGCTTTTATACTAGATTTTTTTTATCAAGAACAGACATTTTATTTAACTTTGCAATAGATCTACCATCACTCATAACTTTTTACTTGAAGATGGGAGTTTTTCAAACGTGAGCCACAACTTTACAATAAATTGTTGGAACGAAAAACATTCTCACTGACATCAAGTATCAGGTTTTAAAAGTTGTTCAGAGTTAAGTTGGAAACAGCTGTCATATATCACTTACAGTTACCGAATCACATGTTACGGCTTCAGTGGCAAAAACTTTATATTCTCTGAACATACTTTTAAAAATAATAAAACTAGTTGTTTTAGTTCTAAGGAAAAATTTAGCTTATTTTCGCCGTTCGTCATCTTAGAAATCTGGACTGATCAAATGGAATGTTACATTTGTAAATTGACTCATAAAATGAAAATAGACATATAGTTACTTGGAGTTATTATGCCCTTTGCTTCTGAGTGATTTTCTGCATTTCAAAAATAACATTTATTGTATTTTGTGTTGCATTTTGCATTGTCTTATTTTAAATTATTTTCGAGGTAATAGGAAATTTATTAATTGGTAGACTTTATTTAGGATTACAGTACCTACTATTTTTAACTGTAACATAGATTTTACGATCCTACGTTTTTGCATCAGTAGGCCTATGTTAAATTGTCTCAGTAACTGCAATAGCTATACAATGGTAATGGGAAAATAGGCTACATATTGAATTGTACAGCCAACTTTTGACTGACAACAAGAATTCTATATTTTTATAATCACTTTGGGTGTAAACTAAAATATCTCTACAGTTTTTAGGTTACCTTTTTCTAGCTCGCCTCTGCCCAACAAAAACATGTTTAGGTCATGTAGAATATTTTCACCAACATTCATATGATAATAGAAAACCAAGTGCCTGATAAAAATGTTTCATGAAAACCACAACTCGTCTTATCAACTTCCTGTCCCTACTATCTCTGACATTTAACATTTGGCATAAAGTTGTTTTGTAACTTAGGAATTATAAATTTAGTTGACAGTACTTATTGTTTAATAATTATTGTGGTTTAAGTGTAATTCTTAGTAATGTTTATGTTTTTGAGAGCCATAGACTATTAAATTGCATTTAAAAATTTGGCACGTTTTACACTTTTTTAAAGCAACGTTATTGCCTGTAACTATTTCAAATTGTCTATTCTTATAATATATATTTAGCTCATAACTGTGTCAATATTTAGTGTCAATAGCTAAGATATTGTTTGAGGGTAGTTAGATTCTCTTTAGTATAGACTTTTAACTTATGGCAGTTTTGAATCATCATATTTTAAAGAATCAATTAGGCTCTGACCATAATACATTTTGCTATCAAAACTAATTTATCTTTACTCTACTCGACGTTTTAGGTCTTACAAAGTTTTAAGTCTAAGGGATGTAATTTTCAAATCAACAGCAACAGTATGAAATATACATTGAAATATATATTAAATGAAAACTTGACTTGATATTCATAAAGCACTTAAATCTGTTCAATATTCCTAGTCAATTCTGAACATAGCAGTGGGAAAATTTACACAAATATAGTCATATATATTCAATAATTTTATAAATTGTTATTTGCATTCATAGTTTAGAAATATATTTGTGGACACATTCCCAAGTTATTGGAGAATACAAACAAATAAATTGAATAGGTTTTCTTTACAAAAAGTTGCAGGCCTATAGGGGAAATCACCACAATAATCACACAATCACACAATTATATGTGTGTGTGTGTAAAAAGTATCATATGGCAAAGCCTTAATTGTAAAAAATCATGATTAATGGCCAGTTAGTTTTTTTTCTGTTTTTTTAATATCATCACATCCAACTTCTTACTTGTATAGAGACTCATCCGAGAGTAAAAAAAAATAATTAATTGAGTGATTTTACTAACCATTATGTCATGTTTGCAAATAATTGGTTGTCTAAGCTTTACACAATAACAACTTTGTACATAGACAACATTTATACAATTAATTCCTATCTTGCGATGCTGGAAAATAGCTTGAAATATTGAACAAATTTTTTTCTCGGAAATACAGTTAAGTTAACTTTAAATATAATTTTCTAAATTCCAAAAACAAAATGTTTGGCTAAATATACTGTATTATGCTATCAACATTTAAAGAAATATTCCAAAATAAACTCTTAAACAATATTCCTGTAGGCCTAAGGTATACAAGTAAACACAATTTGTTTCACATCTTAAAAATTACATCCCATAAAAATAAAATGGAGCACTAATAAAATACAAAACAATACTAGCACACATATGTCCAAAAATACTAAACCATGATTATTTCAACAGGTTGAAAGAATTTACACCAGCGACAGGATAATTGGAATTTATTGCATAAACATTTTAAAGGCATTTGTGGAACTACCTTATACTCAAACATAAAATAATATCTAAAAACACAAAAAGAAAAGATGTAAAAGATTCTACTGCGGCCGAACGCTCATCTTACCTTCTTGATGTTAACTGTTCGAAGACCTTTGAAGTTGGCGTATCTCTGCTCGGGCGTCTACAACAGAAAAGTGGCTGATTATATTTGTGAAAACTTAATGAAATCGAAAAACTCCTGGCTAAATTAGTGGAAAAATTATGAACCAAGAAAAGTGGCTGGTTAGATTTGTGGCTAACTTACTTTTACTTTTTACTGACACAAAACTTTATCTGCAGCCAAACCGAAAGTAGTTTTAATGCCAACAGGTTAATAATAAAACTTACTTATGGATCTTTACCCAGAATAAACAACATAATAATTTCCAATTACTGATGTAACAATTACAGTAGAACCCCTGTTAACGGAATTTATGTTAACCGAAACCCAGGTTAACCAAAATGGTTCTATAAAATAAAATAGGGCTGTAAAATGCTTTAATAACTTCATTTGTATGGTTTAAAGTATTTTCTATCCCATTGTAACATTTTTGTAGCTGAAATAAAACACTGAATTATATACCTAGACATTCTCTTAAATTAATTTTTTCTACATACTGTGGTGATACATTGGCTATTTTTAGCATATGATGGGTTAACCGAAAAATTGGTTTTTCGAAACGGTTCTCTCCCCTTTATTTCGGTTAACCGGGGTTCAACTGTATATTGAGGAACAAAGAGAAATGCCTTAATTCCTTCCTGCCTTTTTTTCAAAAATTACTGAGACACTAGTAGAGCGGTCATTGTAAATTACCATTTTCTTTTGTATAGCCTACACCATAATTTTAACCATGCTAAAATTGAAGCTGTGCTACGGCCATCATCTTGGAAAATGGCGGCATATTTCTGAGGTTTTGCCTATAGCTGCTTTACTTTGTTATTAGAGATAAAGAAAAAGTCTTCCAATAACAAATGTAAAACTACCTATTTTTGGTCATCTCCATTTTTTTCCAAACCCAACGTTTACTGAGTTTTTTACGATTAAGTATAGTTGAATTAAGTGTCATTATAACAAAATGTTATATTATAGCCAATATATTATTGTAAAAATTACTGCCAGCAACCAAAATAAAGAAAAATGCTGATGTTTATGTCTATTGTCTAAAGCGGGTAACATGTCTACCAGTACCCTTAAAAATCATAGATTTCTTAGTGACCTTTTACCATTAATGATTTAATACTATATTAAATGTGTAGGTTATCTATAACAACAGGTTGAGGTTCTTCAATTTCATAAACAATAAGTTAATTAAGCTAAGCAATTAAGTTAATTTGAGAGAGTATTTCTCTGTCTATTCTACGATTAATCTATGTTCGATTTTGTCATTGTCCCTTTGTGTGTTTTGTGTTTTTTGTAAACGTGTCTCCGTTCTATGTTATCGTGTGTTGTATATGTTTTATTTATTGAAATCTGTTTGTTAACGACCTTCGAATGAAGTGATTACCTGACACCTTGAGGCCTGTTAATGGTTCAGAAGAAGCTAAACTAGTTGCCAAAACAGCAACAAAGGATTACTATATGCAGGTATTGTCACACATTTTAAGCAAAATATGTGACTTATATAGAAAAAAACTATGTTTCTTTACTAGTACTGCTTCTAATTTGATACAAAATGTTCCATTTTTTAACCGTTTTACCTTGCAAAGACTGTAACATAGAATGCCTTTATATTAAAAATCAGTTTGGTTTACTTCTGTAAACAGTAAACGTCCTTTACAATGAAATCATCACTTTAAACAAACAAATTTCCTAACGTTCTTCTTATAAAATCCAGTACAATTCAAAATACAAAACTTAAGATAAAATAAATATATCTGTTGAGCTTATCACAAAAACAACATTATAAGGCAAAATTCAAAACCGCTACTTAATTCCATTATAGCATGGGATAGACATCAGTGTACATCCATTACATCTTAAAACCTCTCATTTAGTGCCTACCTATATGTTCTACCACATTATGAATTTTTTAAAGCAATTTGCAACTATTTTTCGGGAACAATTAAAAAAATCAAAATAGGCTACATTGGCCTACAACTACTATTCAAAAAATCTGCCAGGCTTATTCTTATTACATAAACATTAAAAGGTAAAATTAAAAATCTAACTATCATTGTCCAAACACAATGACTAAAAACAAATTTAAAATGGTTCTATCATTATCAACCAAACAACACATGGGATTTACCTCATCATCGAGTGAGACGGGGAATTGCGTTATAGGCTTGACTGCTAGGCTTTCTAGACCTTCATCCTTCCTGAAACACACAACACTCATCAGCTGGCTCTAGTATGTTAAACACAACGCAACGCACACTGCTTGGAATATTCTATTAGTAGCTCTTTTCTATGCTAATGGCGCCATTAGCAATACGACAATAATTGGTCAATTAGTTGAATGATTTACGCTTTAATGTCCAAGTAAACAGGGCTGAGATTTTCAAAGGTGACAAAAGTTGAAAGTTATTTAGAGAAAGTAATTGTAGATAAATTTAAAAAAAAACTTAAATTTGTTACACTACTTCGTTAAAATATATAACAATGAAATGTCTGTTAGGAGAGTGAGAAAAACCTGAAGAAGTATCAAATGATAACCAAATAGAAATAAAATGTGTCCTATCCTACATTATCCGGAATGAATAAAATATAGGTAACTAAGTGTTAAGCTACCTACTGGTTACACCATAACCTTGCATAGAGGATACCTACATAAGATTCTATCTTCATTATGCTTAGTGGCCCAGGATCACTTATAGAATAAAATGGTTTATATTACCTGTCCGTCAGTGATCCTATTGTTGTCGTCTTAGGCGACCGGTTTCAGGATAAAAATCCCATCATCAGGCTGTCAAAAATGTCATGTCACTCAAATTGAGGTCGTCGGTAAACATATAAACACACACGTACAACACGAAACACGAAAATACGGATTAACATTGCTAGCTACTGGCCAGTACAGGACACTACGACGCGGCACGGGTAGTTGCGTGAGAGTCATGACCACGCAACTACCCGTGCCGCGTCGTAGTGTCCTGTACTGGCCAGTAGCTAGCAATGTTAATCCGTATTTTCGTGTTTCGTGTTGTACGTGTGTGTTTATATGTTTACCGACGACCTCAATTTGAGTGACATGACATTTTTGACAGCCTGATGATGGGATTTTTATCCTGAAACCGGTCGCCTAAGATGACAACAATAGGATCACTGACGGACAGGTAATATAAACCATTTTATAAGATTCTGTGCTATATGTTATCTTACTGGGGAGATTGACAGTTTGTTTTCTGAAATTTGGGCAGTATATTTATAAAAGAAGTTGCACTTAGTGTGCAAATGTGGTTTAGTCGGTAATATGGTACCATACTAACTATAAATGTACTGTACCTACAGTACTGTTTTACCTACAAATTTCACGATTTTAAATTTATTTTATCCCTTTAATTGCTTTATTTACATGAAAATAATAAAATAATGTGAATGTTTAAGGTAGCATAAAATCTGAAAAATATTCTTCCAATACCAAACAAACATGCCAAGAACAATATTAAGAGTATTTCCTACTACTATGCTTTACTCCATTAAATGGATGTTTTAAGTTTAAGTAGGCTGAAACTTATAAAAAAAAAACAAAAAAAAACACTTCTATGTAGGATTGTAGGTGGCCCTAATACAGATAAGCTGAACAGCTAACAGTAAATTGAAGTGAGAAATCCTTTCAGTAGCCTATAAACCACTAATTAATGTTAGTTTAACTGAAACATGTAGGTTGAAACCTACAAACAAGGTTGATAGAGAACACAAGAGAATGCAGCAATGTGATATCGGAAGGTTCGGAGGTTTCACAAACTCTCGGCCAAACCACAACATGGCCTCCAACCACACTGTATCTGCTTCACATTACTTCTGGGGCTAGCTAATCTAAGTTCTCCGCTTTTTTACATCGATGGTAGATTACCGACGTTTTCGTCGACCATCCATGACTGAATTGTATTAGTTTTGGGTTAGGCCTAATTGGTTGTTGCAATACAGAGAGCAGAAAAAATATAACTGAAAAAAAAAAAAACATCGATCAAGTCCTTGGAGCCTAGACATTCTCTCATAAAATAATTGAAAAACTAAAAAGGAAATTTCTAATCACACAGTGCACTAGATATTAAAATTATAACCACTTTGGTGCTTGATAAAATATTTCTGGATGATGAATAATATTTCTGGATGATTAATAACTCTTCAGCAGCTGTTTGAAATGATCGAGGATAGCTGCTAGCCTCCAAGGACTCTTTACATCAATGTTTTAGCCCTGAAAACATCAATGTTTTCACGACGATGATATCGGTATCAGTACATCGATGGTTGACCTATCGATGCTCATCCTTATACCAGACGTCCTTCTTGTCTTTTTTTTCTGTAATATAGGTACACAGAGCATTGAATTATTTGTGATGCTGAAATATCTGGTGGTCTCGCAAGTTGCAAAGCCTTTGTGGATTTATGATTAAATTTGTTATCAGTTAATGTACATAATATTCAGTTTTAGGATAAACTTTTTTACTACAGTCAATGGTTTCACTTGTCAAGGAGCAAGCTGGGCTAGTAGTAGAGCTCGGGGCTGGGGTCCCCGGTTCAAAACTGTCTAATCACCCGCTAATGGTTTTTAGCTTTTTCATGAAACACGGTTCTGGGCTGGATCCCAACGTCCTAATTTGTAAATGAAGGATATAAATGAAAAATAGAAAAAGAAATTTAATATAATTAACTAAGTTGTGATTAAGTACTTAGAACTGTTCTTGTCACTAAGTTTTTTAGTGCAGACAAATGGTTGATTTTATCAGAGCTTATTTAATGTACCCTAAATCAATAAAGATTTTACACGTGTTTAGTTCTGCTTATTATTTAATCTTGTTGTTCAACAAGAAGAACAGACAAAAAAATCAACCGTTTTTATGCAACAGTTTGTTTTGTGGGTTCAAGTCAGACATTTGAGTTGGTATGGGAATGTCAGTTCAGTTCCTCAAATCAGCTTTTCTGAATCCTGGCTGTCAAGCCTAATTGAAGGTGTGTAGTGTGTCGAGTGTGTCTAAGGATAGATCAACTATAAAAGAATTTTTACTAGGCCTATCTGTTTCCTACGTTTAATTAATAGGCCTAGTTCAAGTCAAGACTAGCAGAAAAAAACTTGTAAAGACGTTGAATTAAAGCAAAAAATGGAAGTAAGAAAGATAAAATGTAGAATAAAGAGTAACTTAGCGATGACTGGCGATGAGCCATGTCAGATTATATGGTTGCGCAATTCACCTTGGATTGAATATTCCTCAAACATATCGCAAGTTACATTAACAGGAGAGTACCAAGGCCATCGAGTACATAAGTTATATCGCCAAACCTCATGCATCACTGAACATGTCCAACTGATAAGGAAAAGTTTACTGTCAACCTCACACTAAAGGCTTATTGTGTTTCCAACACACAAAATACAAGAACTTCTACGTTTGGGAGAACAACATCATTTAAACAACCAAGCTATTCACACTATAATTATGATTCATTGATGTCATCAAAAATATGGAGACAAAAGCTTTGGATTTTAACCATAATAAAATAGCAATAAGTGTAGAATGAGATGCCTGGTGTAGCTTTGTTACTGACCAAGATCAGCTGTTTCTTAGCTAGACTCATTTATTGTCAAGGACAGCTGGGCCGAGTTTCATGCCGTCAAAAAGTTACAAACAACTCTCAGGATTGAACTGACAACCTACTGATTACCAGGCAAGCACAATATCCACTAAGCTGCTACCGGTAGCTTTAATATGAGCGGTAATTACAATTTTATTTATTTATTGTTTACAGCCGATTAAATAGGAGCCATCATGGATCTTGAACCATGACTCAATCTCTGTATCAAACTTAATTGCTGAAATTTATTTTATCTTAACTACCTAGCCTACCTTAATAAATCATTTTCTCAAATAATAAATTTTGGAAAATGTTCAGTTTATATAAAAAATGTGTAGGCTATAGCCTATCAGCAAAATATAATAATTTAAACAAATTTCCTGCACACTGGGTTTTCACCTCACATCTCTAATTCATAAGTAACTAACTTAACTAGCCGCTCGCACCATAAATGTTTTGGTGATATATTTTACAGTTTCCAATTAACTGCTCTACCTTATGTTACACGGTAGGCCCTACATCACCTAGAGAGTTGTAAGCAAATTAAACATACCTATTTATATTTGTTTCAGTTTTACACGGTAATTAGGTTCGATTAAGGGTGCGCTCTACCTCAGCTCGGAAATCTCAGCTCGGGCTTCAGTTGCTATGTTGCACCATTGGACAGTGCCGCGAGAAGCGCTTGCAGAGGTTTCCAAGATTACTGTTTTCGAATTAACCAATAATGATAGCTACGCACTTACGAATTAACTAAACGGTTTATAGTAGTGGAAATACCAATCTATAGTTCTGCGTTTATCAAATTTTCAAATAATGGTTTTTTCAATAAGTTAGGGCTAGTTGAAAAGACCTGTTTTCTTGTTCTACAAATCACAAGTTTATAAGGTGTGTATCAAAAATAAATGAAATAGGCTAATGAAACGCAGAACTATAGAAAATTTCATCCTCTTTAATATGAGACCTTAACTTTGATTCTACCTTCAATGTAGCAGGTGAAAACAGTAATCTTGCAAACCCTTGCATTCGGTTGAGCGTCAGGGGTAGAGCGCACCCTTAAGTCTAAATTTCTGGTTACAATTATTCTCCAACCTCACCAGAATCATTAGCATAATAAACAGTAGCCTAGCGTAAATGGGTCAATTATACAGGCCAAATCAATGTTTTACGCAGTAACAGATGTGACCTGATTATGCACTGATGGATTCACTTTTGTCAGCTAATTTTATAAATCTATTTTTAAAGAACAGCTCAGTATACAAATGAGTGTATCTGTCGGTAGGTTTAGATATTTTTAAAGTAAGCTGGGTGGAAAGACTACATTTTTTTATAGTGTTTTGTTCAATTTAAAGAAGTATTTTTAACTTATTTCCCTTGGTAGTTTAAGCCTTTGTTAAATCTTAGCAATTACAACTTAAGCTATTTCTGAGCTATCAACTAAATGATTACCGGTACGGTAACTTGTCAAACATATCCCAGGCTAACTTAAATCAAAAGTTTGAGAATCTTGTTGAATCAATAAACCCTCTATAATAAACTAACTTAGTAAATCACAATCGTACTGTAACTTAGTAGGAGCCTAGGTTTTAAACTTACAGTTTAGGGCCCTTAAGTTACTACTGCATTTTACAAGACTTAAGTTAGGCATAACATAACTGCTTTTTAACATGTCATAAGGACGAGAAATATCTCAAATCATTCAAACCAAAAAATTATTTTACTAACTGAAACTCACAATTTAACATAAACCAGCAATATTATGGGCCTATAGACCAAGTCTTAAAAACTCATTACTCGACAGGTTAAAACGATTGTAATAGGCTAACGGTCTTAGAAATATTGGTTTACAATTAAGTTACGTAATTTTGTTGAACTCAATTCTATAACAAATTATAACATAGGTCTTACACATACTTAATAGGGCCTAGTATAAGTTAGTTTACTTATTATATAATAGCTAATTAATATTAGGTAGGCTACCTATTTAAGTTTAATAATAATAATAACTTGCGGTACCGGTAATTAAGTTAATTCATTATATTAAGTTAGCTAATGAAATTGCTATTTAATCATGTGGTTGGATTAGGTTTTATGCCTGTTTTTTATACTTTTTGTAGAGATTTATTTAAGTTAAAAACATTAAAAGTTAGGCAGGCCTATTACAACATGACTTAAAACTGAGTACCCCTGAATCGATAGTATTTGGTCCGATATCGTTTTTGAATGCGATGGAAATCAAAGCTTTGCCTTCAGCCTAACTTACATAAGCAAGAAACAAGTCTCCGAGATTCAAATCTAAGATGCAAACCAGGGCCTAGGTATAAAATCGTTAAGTTAGGTACCTGACGGATTTTGAAGGGTGGAAGATTTAGTGTAAAAACTTGTCATCATGGGCCCATAAAAGGTTTTGGATAAGAACTCAATAAACACAATAAAACTTTACTAAACAGACCTTGATTGATCAGTATCCATAATTATCTGCCAAAAGTGCCAAAAGATCAATTTCCATAATCAAACTTAATATTAAAATACCCATCTGGGTAACAACACACTTTACTATTTCAACGAATTCAAATTAGGTACTGACTGGACTGATGATAAATTTTGACAGGTGTTACCGGGATCCGGGATCAGCTGATAGCATAATAGTACAGATGACAATACAATATGATGACAATACGCAGGTTACCGGCAAAAAAAAAGTCATTAGCTAAAACTGGCAAGTTTGAAATTCCCCAGATATGAAGCCTATCAGAGACCACATTAAATAATCGTACAGACACATGACAGACACTTGAGGAAAACGATACCTGTTAAAATGTTTCTCAGGCTCGCCACTGGAAACCTTAAGCCATAGTAGGCTAAGATAAAGATAAAACTAAAAACTTAAGCAGCTTAAGTCGCACTCATCTGGCAATCCCAATTTTACCAGACAAATGCTCTCCAAATTGAGCCCTTATTGTTTAGCACGAACCAAAGATTTACCTGCCAATGATGATACAAAGAATAGAATTCCGAGTACACCGTTTACCAACGAGCACGACACCGACACAACAAACTAAACTAACTATAACCGGGCTGCATGATGAAGCAGCGAGCCATTGGCTGTGTCATTTCATGGCACCCACACAACGTAGGTTAGCCTAGCTCACGTTGTACACGATAGATAGCAGCACACACCAGCTGCGACAATTGCCGCTAGTTGGTCTAATCGCCGCTAGAGCGAAACAGTTTGCGCGTTCACTGAATTTACAATCAATAACATTTCCAACCCTGATGCCAGTAAAATAGTTAGCAACCATTTATATTTACTAATCGACTCGACCGACATTCGACATGTAACCTGGCAAAGTGTTTAAATTGTCATCTTCCCAGTAATAACAACAGAATAACACAAAATGTTTGTATTAGAAACATTATATAATTTGGTTGTTTTGTTTTTTACATCTAGAAATCGTTCCAATTAAAAAAAATTATTTAATATCTCAGAATAATTCCCTATTTAATTAACATTAGATTTAATGAGTATCTTGGTTTTGTTGATAATTGAAGGGGTAAAAATGTATTCTAAAATATTAATTAGTAGCATACAGTATAAAAAAAGCCTTGTGATCAAAATCCATGAACAAGCAAACTACAACAATTTACTTATTCTCCGTAAAAATAACATAGGAATATAGGAGTTTTCAATAAAAAGTATATTTAATTTCCTTTGTAACCTTAAATTGTACAACAACGCTTTAATAGAACACAATTGTTCTTAACCTCTACAAGATGAATGTAGTGAAAATTGGGATAAGTTCAAGTTTTAAGGGTAAGGAATTAAAAAAAAAGAAGATTTTTAAACCTCATACACGTTGCGTGAGGCTCAGCAGAAAAAAAACTAACGTCAGCTCTGTTTTCTTGGTCTAGTCTACAGATGTGAGAAGTCTAAACTTCATTCATAATCGTTTCTTGATTATACTAAAATGTATTATACATATACTACATAATGGGGGTATATCTGTTTCAAAATCTATTGACAATATCATGGTATCTTAACTATAAAAAATACCATAACATTTCTAATCAATTGTTTACCTTTGATCAGCAAACTCTCAATACACAGAGTACTAATATGCACTTCAAACACTAAACAGAGTAAGCACTACAACATTGCAACAACTCGCTATTCGCCTCACTGACTTGGTGAGCTCAGAGGTTTGATAACATTGACATTATCAGGTGGTAAATAAAAACCATCAAGGTTACATGACGTATCGTCAAGCCTAGCACCGCTAGCACACAGTCTGCAGTCAGCGCACTATGTTTGGCCAACCTGAACAACTGACAACAATGCATCTCAAGATGTATGAACCGTTGAATAATTATTTTATTTGTTCTTCTGTGTGGTATGCCAAAGAAACTGATAGTCTGCACTGCAGACTTTGGGTAAAACTGAAAAAACTGATGATAATGAACCAATTTGGAGACGAATAGTTCCAATTGATAATTACTCTGAGTTGATCTCAGGAAAGTGACGACTCTATAAAGTAGCTTGTGAAATTAAATGACAATTCAGGCAAAGTAAGGGATACATGTCCTTTTCCTAGACGACTTGTTCAACAACTGTTCGGAAGTCTGTTATGAAGATGCCTATTTACCATTTAATATTAATTTATATTTCCATGCAGTCAAGGGCACTGCACCCAGCAGTATTACTGCTCTGATATTGCATCATCTTTCAAGAAGGATGTTACTGCAGTATGCCTAGCCAAAGAAACCCGCCCACATTGATAGAAGGAAAGTTTTGTCCTTAAGGATTAAAAAAATACACAACTTTTCGGCAAATAATGGTTTTCTCCTACAGGGGTAAACTTCAAAACCATAAAGAAAACAATATGTTAAGGCCGAGGACAAAATTCGGACAAATATTGAGGCTAAATCTAAATTTTCAGTTGAAAAATAAAAGAGACATCAAAGTGAAATGCTAAGCCGAAATTCTAAACTGGAACAATTTTCCAAACCAGCTGAAAATCTGGATGATAAAATAACAAATGTAAAAACATTTCTTCAAACAAATCGCTTAAATTACTACACAAATCTAAATACAGCTTAAGTTTATATTTTAACGACCACTAGAACAATTCCAAACAACTACTGAAACAAGCTAGTTATTCTAATGAAGAGAATAATATTTTAACAGCGCATACGCTCACGGCCTAATTGCATTGTCCAACAAATGGTTTCTAAACATAAAACTGTGCAGATAAACTGTCAACAACCTGATTGGTCGTTAGTTGACAATCTGACCGTAAAACAACATTACAAAACATAACGACTGATTATGTTTTGTCAGCGAAACAATTCCCGACTGTTTCAATTTATTTACAGGGTGAAAAGTAACTTGCATCCCCCTTAATTGTTTAACCATTTTATATATTTGAAAACAGGTTGCAGCAATGGCTTACAATAATGATATGGTTAGTTTTGAAAATTTTGCCCCTAGGGGTAGTTGGGGTAGGGGTTAGCTCAACATTTTCAAATGGGAAGTACGAGTTTGGTTTCATTTTACAGGTCTTTATGGAACCAAGCAATTGACCTACTTTGGTTATAGCGTAAAATTGCTACATTTGTTTTATTAGCTGAGATGTGTGATTGAGCCAGACATTTTCAAAAAATGAATAGGCCCAATCACAATAATTAAATCTTCACCTTTTCTAAAACTGTTCAAAGAACGATAAGATAACATATCAACGATTCAGTAACAGCAAAGTACATAGTAACGATAAAGTAAAGACTGCAGTGATAAATCAACATATTAACGATAAGATAACATTGAAACAATAAAGTAACACAGCAACAATAAGATAACATAGAACAATAAAGTAACATAACAACAATAAGATAACATAGACCAATAAAGTAACATAACAACAATAAGATTACATAGAACAATAAAGTAACATAACAACGATAAGATAACATAGAACAATAAAGTAACATAGCAACGATAAGATAACATAGATACTATTTAACATGGCAACGATGTAACATATGAACGATGAGATAACAACGATATAACGTAGCAGGTGACAGATGACAGCGTATAGCGATAGAAGTTACATACCTCCCGAGAACCAATCACATGGTGAGGGGAGGGGGAAGGGTAGGAAAGGAACAGGAATTCTACCCTAAACTCTCACATCCCTTGACTAACTAGCCAAACTGTGATTGTCAATCAGCTGACAATGACCAATTAAACGTAACCACCTTTGGCTGAACCTTTATGTTGGGAAAGCCAACTATATAATGATATCGACTCATTATCATAAACCCAAAAATTGAAACAAAATATACCAATTAGGATACTGTCATTGATTATGTATACTTCTCGTTTGAACAAAGATACGGAGATATTTTAATGTCTTTTTTAAAAGTAAAAAATTGTAAACAAATCATTGACTAAATATTGAAATTAGGCTTCTCACCTTATTGTAACATCTCGATACTGTGTTGAGTGTTTCATGTCTGAGCGCTGATGTCATTTAAATGTTTCTCTTTTGTTTTAGGGTAGACTTGATCAATTTCGTTTGTTTGGTTAAAACGACGGAAGGAAAGAGGTGCTTTATTATACATTTTATGGTATGGTCATAATAAGAATCTCGTTAATATAATTAATTAGTTAGTAAAATAGCACAAAGTTAGAGAACGTCGAAAATCATCATCGTAAAGAAGTGTCTCTTAACTAAACTCACTTCGAATTTGATTTCAGTTTATGCATAAATGTTACAAATACATATTGGACATTTATAACGAAATACTTTTATTTTTACATACTGAACGTGACAGTGGCATCAAAGATATTTTAGCTTGAAAATTTACCGTTTTTAGTTTATAAAATTATAAAGTTGTACTAAAAAGAATATAGTATTTTACAACAACCAACAATACAACAAGTAAAACTCTTTTGTTATAAAACTCAAAACTGGCTACACCCCCTTTCAGTTTGTGTTAGTAGTTTAGAGCTACAAGACAAAACTAAATACCCCCACCGCAGCAAACCTGTAGACTAAGTGAATTTCCAACTACAGTATTTCAATAACATTAGATTTAACGAGTACTGAGGTTTGTTGTTACAGGGAGCGCAATAAAGTTGTTTTTTTAATTTCAATAGCTTAGTATAGAATAAATAAATTTGCCAAATTTTATAAAAACATATCTATAAACAAGCAAACTATAACAGTCTACTTATTCTCCTATTTTTTATTCTATCCGTAACCAATATACAATAACACTTCAATATACTATAAATCATATATATAAATCATTTGTATTTAAACTCTTCGAAATGGTTTTGAGAGAAATTGGGAAATTTTATGTTTAGAGGGTCAAAAATAAGAAAAACAATTTTTACACCATAAATCCCACCATAAACCCCGTTCCCATGGTCCGATCACGCTAGTTCGCGGACTCGTTCGAATAAACGTAGGCTTACACGTTTGTACCAAATTCCATAGAAATCGGATCATTTTTGCTCGAGTTATCGTTCTAACTGACACAAATATACTGTATACAGGACAGGAATTTGAACGGATGGTGTCTTTGGCCTCTGGGCACATCAAAACGAAAAAGGAGATCGGCCCCGGGTCCAGGTATTACCATGAGACCTACGGTAATAGCTTATTCCCTATATGGGAAATTCGCTAAAGTACTATCCAGTGCAGATAGAGAAATTCTAAAAACCATCATACCAGTAAAGAATGACATCAGTGGGTTGACTGGGGTGTCAAAAGGCAACATTAAAGGGGGTGAAATTGAGAGAGAGGGAGGGAGAGTGAGAGGGAGAGTGTGAATTTAAATGAAAGACAGGAAGAGCGTCCATTCCTCACTTAATTATCATAATCAGAGCCAACATTACATTACACAGAGTCTAATTCTTTCTTTTATTTTCTCTATTGTTAAATTCTACCAACAACTTCTCTTCAAGCACATAGTATTGAGCATTCGTTTGGTTAAATCGAGCATAAGTCTGATCAAAAACGGAAAACATGTAAATGTAATATTAAATCCATCTAAAACCTTTTAGATTTACCTGGTGTTGACTAATAAAGTTAGTAGTAAAACATATTATTCACAATACAACACAATAAAGGTTAAAAAGTATTTAATCCAAACAATATTAGTATATCTTAGTTGTTTATCTCCTTAAATCATCAAATAATGAAATCACTCTCTATCTAGAACAGTACTGGCAGTGTAAATGTGTTTTGTTACTAATAAACTTTTATCTATGGCTGGTAGTGGTAATAACACTCGCCCATTATCAGAAGGGCGCCGGTTCGACCCTATAATTAAAAATAGTAGTTTTTAATGGATTTTAAAGTTTTTCAATTATCAATTATTAATTATTAATTATTTGATATGGGGACGCCACCTGCCGCGAATTTTAACCCAAGGTGATAACTGAGCAAAAGTAAATTATCATGGCCTTAAACAATCAACTGGACTTGGCCAGATACAGCCAGTGAAGTCTATGATAGCATTCCCATCTCAGTTGGTGTATATTATTGTTTTTGTGGGGGTGTGGAGTTTATGTGTGAAGGTCGTCTACTGTTAAAGTTTTCCATAACAGTAAATAACTGTGCTGGTGTTTTTACATGTAGTTTTTCATTTCAAAAAAGCGATTGGCTTGAATGATTTTATATGAACTATGGACTGTTCTCGTCGTCCCTTGGTTTCACTGCTTCAAAAATTATATATTCATCCCACAAAAAATCATTCATACTACACAATTAATGCTAAAAACGAGTATTCCTTTTGACTACGAAATAAATATTAACTGTAACAGAAATTGTTGTTTATCCAGATAAATTTCATTGTGGAACCAATATATAGTGACAAATTAAACGATGTTACCGATATTACTACGTATGCAGTGAGTATGATATATGAGTTGTATACATGTTCAATATTATAATGTTCAAATATTCCAATTACTCACATTCTGTTTGAATATGAATTTTTACCACCCCTAAGTTCAAGTAATGACAAACAAAATTAACCCAACCAAAACACACAGTTGAATATAATACATGAACATTTTCTTTAGTTACTGTAACAGCATAAACTAACAACGATGGAAAAGTTCACAAATAATGACTCGGTTAATTGAAATGGAATAACAAATGGGAGGCATCACTTTGGCTGTTAATTCAACACGGACAAAATGGTGGAATTCAGAAAGGAGGGAAATGAACAATTAGTGATCTGAATGAGAGTGTTTAAACGAGACTGCAGAATAGGTCCCTATCAATCTGTACAAACCACAGTTAATTTTTAATCCCCCGAAGTCTTTTTGAAATGTTTGAAAAGCAAAACAATCCTTTTTTTCGATTTAACATTGGTTTGGATGCGAAGTATATTTTAAAACACTTTATTTTTTATGAATTAATAGATTATCAAATTGTAATACGCATTAAAAATACGTAACGTTTTGAGTATCGCAAATAACAAATTATCAATTGAGTTTTTCGTGAAATAATAAAAAGGCATCATTATGGTTTACTAGCAGAGTACCCGTCCTTCGTACGGGTTTGGCAAGTTTGAATTGCTTATTGCAGTTATACTCAAGCTTTGCGTTTGCAATGGGGGAGGACAAAGTTTGATAAAATTTGCTTCTTTAAATTGACGGTATACTATGGTATTACACATCTACCATAGCCATAATGTTCTACCTCTTCACCTAAACAATAAAGAAAAATGAAGTATTACACATTTTAAAAAATCACAAATTATTCATGACATTAAAAACATAAACATAACTGTAAACAATCCTAATTTGACAGTTCTCATTGCGCATCACAGTTTTTTGTTGCTGCTTAGTTCAAACTAGTGTACATGTTGCTCGAAATCGAGCAATTGCAAAGAAGTACAGGAGTTATCTATAATCAAATGACTTGTTTAAAAACTAATAAGAGTCATAATTTCCGATTATTTTAAAAGAGTCGTCTAAAAGATTATTAACTAATTGAAATACTCACAATTTACATAACAGTCCCATTCCAGTTTAAAGGGTTAATTTTTAACTATCAAACTGCCCATGGACGGGAAATGGTAAGCTTACAATTTAAGTCAACGTAAAAAGGCTGTCAGCTTTTATAATGTACCGTACCTAAGTTATTTAGCCAATTTGTAGACAATAAGGTGTAGGCTACTTTAAACTCTACAGAACAGAGTTAGGCAAAAACTGGCAGAACTCTGAATTGAACATCCAAAACTATACCCATTTTGAATACAACCTTTGACTACAACATTAGATAATTTGCACATTGACTGTTTACAATTAACACATGTTCTTCTTCTCACTTTTAATTTTGGTTCGCAACGGCGAAAATCTGTTTCATAATCATTGAAATAGATTTATAATAAATAATCCATCATAAAGTTTAAGATTAGATAAACCTACTACATAGTTGTTTTATTATTTTTTTTATCAGCTGTCTGAAAATGTGAAATAGGCATTTGACAGCTCTGGTTGTTTACATTTAAATGTCAAAGCAAATGTAAACATTGTGAATTTTCTTATGCTTCCATGGAGACCGATTTTTAATATTTAATTTCTGACAACAGCTGAAGTTTCAAAACAATGTTTGTTTCCCATGTTAATCTTATGGAGAAATACAAAACTTTAAAGGGCCCCAGGGCCTCACTCTCTAATTATTTCCCTAAAAAGAAAGTTTCCTGCACAACTTCACGTTACGCTCTTTCCAATGACACCAAAAACATGGCAATCGGTTCAGTAGTTTCAGAGGAGTAATTGTCACAAAAATCCTGCTTGCGTATTAAATAAGTACTAGTGTCCCTTTTGCTCGAATTCGAGCAATTTCTAAGTATTAGAGGCGTTATTTTAAAAGGATAAAAGGAATAACGTTCATAATTTCTGATGACTTTAAAAAGATTCGACCCAAAGATTATGGAAATATTCAAGATGTACATAACAGAATATATCAATTTATCCAGACTCTCTCGCTTTTTTCCATTGCAATACTATGTAATAGTATTTACGCCAACCCGAATTCAAATAGTAAATATTTCATTGTTTGTAGCAAACTGTAAAATTAGCAAACTTATTGACTGTTTAAAATTAACATATGTTCTTCTTCTCACTTTTAATTTCTGACAACAGCTGGAGTTGCATAACAATATTTGTTCCCCATGTTAATCTTATGGAGAAATACGAAACTTTAAAGGGCTCCAGGGCCTTACCCTTTAATTATTTCCCTAAAAAGGAAGTTTCCTGCACAACTTCACGTTACGCTCTTTCCAATGACACCAAAAACATGTCAATCGGTTCAGCAGTTTAGGAGGAGTAATTGTCACAAAAAACATGCTTGCGTATTAAATAAGTATAGATATAGAATATAGATATATAGATTAGCTGTTTACATAAATGCAAAAAAATATAGTGCTGCACCCTTGTTGGTAAATCTTATAACTTTTTAATGCTTTTGTATATCATAGAACCAATTTTTTTAGTTGAAACAGCTGACTAAATTCTTTAATCTATATCTATAAAAGAGGAACTATGTATGTATATACATGTGTATATACGTTATGGACTCCGAAACCGCTCGACAGATTGTAATGAAACTTTCAGGCATTATTAAGCATCTTTCAAGGATGGTTCGAGTGAAGTTTGGTGCAGATCCGTCAAAAGGGCTCTGCCCCAGAGGGTTTTAAGTGGGCCAATGTCAGACTTTTTGATCTACAATGTTTACAAATAAATATAATTTAAAAGTAGATGTTTACTTTCACCAATTGTTTTGTACGTTTGAATAACTACAACATTCTGTATTAGCATTAGTCATGATTTGAAATAGTGCCACAGTGTTTCTACAGATTGCAGCACAGAAAACTATTTTACTTTTGAATAAGTCCAAATGTATTAAACCCCAATCACAGCACACCTGTGCACTTAACAACGTTTAAATTCTCCAATGTTAAATATTAAAACATAAAAACCTTTATAAAAGTACTGTATTATAAACAATAAAAGGGATGACTTTTTTTAAATGTATGACAACAGCTAATTGGCAACCAAAAGGTGAGTGAGCGTAGCGAACGAACATCAACCTGGAGGCGAGTAAGCGTAGCGAACGAGCTAACCTGAAAACAAGTGAGCGCAGCGAATGATTTCCAACTTGAAGGTGAGTGAGCGTAGCGAACGAACTTCAACCAGGACGTGATTGAGCCATGCGAATACTTATGAAGTTAAGCGGGGCAAAGCCCGCGGGTACAGCAAGTTCCCTTTAAATATGAATACTCATAAGGTTAACATGGGGAACTACAGAGCCACTGAGGCGGAGCCCGAAGGGATTTTTGAGATAAGAATATGCCTATATGTTAATCGGGAATGTGAGCTATCATCATGCCAAATTTCAGCCCAATCCACCCAGTGGTTTATGCGTGATTGACCTTCAAACACACAAACAAACAAACACACAAACTTTCATATTTATAATATTAGTAAGATATTATGAAGGATGTCATGCAAAAAGTGCAAAAAAATATTGTCCTAAGCAAACATTCCACTCTTAAATCTTCTACTCTCTATGAATAATTTATTAATTAAATTGTACTGTAAATCATCAAAGAAAGTAAAACATCAATCAATAATGATATGGATAACAGCGAGTAGATTTCACTTATTGTAAAATATACGCGAAGCTCGTTTCTAATTGAGTTTCATGTCTAACACTTAAGTGCTTCAGTGTTGATTAATTGTCTCTTATTTGTGGGAAAATTGTTACATAGTGAGTTCTACCCTTTGTTTCTATAACTAGTTAATATGTTCAGCCATATGTTTCTGTTGGTACTAATCTTGTTTTGTTCTTTCCATCTGATGAAGGCTTGAGATTGATGATCATCGAAATGTGAAACCTATGTTTGACCGATCACTAATAGAAAATAAGAACAATTTATTATTTTCGACAATATACACTTTGCGAAAATGAACTTCGTCAAGATTGTGTTTTTTAACTCATCATCCATAAGTGACTTTCGTCAAGTTATTTTCTGGCATCAGATGGGCCTCTTGGTTGTCACAGCTCTATTGAAACCCTCTCAGCCAGCATATTATAATGATCTACTTGGAAATATCTCTGCGTAGCGGAACTATGCGTTTATCATCTTGCAACCATTCACTTTCTAATAATTTGTTTTTGTCAAGAATGTGTTTTGAATTAGAGTAGATTGTGAAATTTTGCACGTGTAAGTGAACTAGTGTAGCTGTGCGGATGAAAAACCTGGCTTCTAAAAGGAAATTTAGAACTTTTTCCTATTATATACAAGGAATTATATTAAAATTATTACTTTAGAAACATAGAACAGAGAAATGCATACATTGCATGGTTAGTAATACGGTGAAATACGAAAACTTTGTTCGTATTATTCATGTTTATGGTATTATCAATGTTATAATATGTCATTATTGTATTAGTTAACAACCCTAAAAAGTCGCCCACCTGATAGCCATAACACTTAAGGAAATATTTCTATGCTCGGAAGTTTTCTGTCTCATTCGATATATTCGATTGATGTCGACAGAACCATAGAAAATAAGATTGCTTGAACAGTTTCTTTGTTTGAACTTTAAAATCTGATTGGCAGTGGAACAAATTGACTAGAGTATTTTGTAAAGATAAATAATTTTTATTTAGTTTTGTCATGGAATACAATTTGTGAAATCCTATAATCAATTGGCAATACTTGAAAATTGTTAAACGGCTGGGAGTTCATAACTTGTACAAAACCACACTCAAAACATCCAACTAATATCTATATTAATTTTGAGGATAATATCAAATGATAATTCCAAGTTCATTTTGATTCCAAAGTGATCAAATTCGGATTAGAATATGACTTGCATAATACCAACCAATTGTATTCTATAATACCTTTTCAGGCTTCTATCTACGCTCAATTTCAATCTTATATCGTCCAATACTTGAATACAGTAATAACTGTAGAAGCTATATGACGATAATGTAATTGTTGCAAGATATAAGACATTTAACTATAGGAAACCAAAAAGTTGGTGGGTTGAGTCTTTATCAGAATATACAAAGAAGCTTTTCATCCAAAGGAGGGAGGGGGGCTTTGATGAGCCTGGGGGGGGGAGTTGATAATTCTAAAAGCTGAATTTACATGTACAAGAACGGCAGGCAAGGGGTCATTAAGTATGATTTCATGGGTACAAAAATTCTTCTTTACAAAGACATCAAAAATAATTTTCTAAATTTTAATTTAAAAATAATTAATTTGTTTAACGTTTTAAACATGATAAGTAATATAGTAATTAACATAACATAACAGCAATAGCATAACAGTAATTTTTACGAATCACATTTTTAAGAAATAATGTAAAAAGTATGAAATGTTTCTCAAAATAATCAAGGTGGCAGAGTTAACAAGGTGTTCCAAGTTTACTGATGTACGCAAAGGCATATTAACGCGATCAGCTGTTCTTACGCCTTCGTTAACACATTATCATAACAAGAGTCACATTGTTCACAAGGTACAATCGTAGAATCTAATGTTATTATAATTTCTAAAGTGCTTTTATGTTGGTAGACCATAACTTCCTAATTTCTTCACCAATTTTCATAAATGAGGTGTAATTTTAAAGCTTTTTTACCCACTACCTGGGGAAAATATACAAAGCACTTTTTTCAGTATTTTTTTTTATGAAAACGCTCTATTATATTATTCTGCAAGTAATTTAAACTTGAAATGTTTAATTACGTTATTCGATCAGCTGAAACATATGAATTAAATTATTCACCATAATAAAAAAACCATAAATATTTATTTCTCAAATCTGAGTGTTTAATTTTTACTTCATACATGATGACAAAAAAACTTAGTCTGTGCTTTCTATGATAAATAATTTAGGAGATTAAACCAGATTATTCACTTTAAAGAAGTCTAAACAAGAACAACTCAAAAGTAAGTACCGCAAGGATTCTTTAGCTTTTATATTTCTTTATTTACGACATGACCCTCATTTTAACATATTTACCAGTACTATATATACTACTATGTATATTTAAAAATTCCATCTTCAAATATGACCTTTTATCTTTTGTTACTACAGGTTTCAATGAATGGTTATGTTATGTTGAATTTGTTACCGACAGAAAACTGTTTATATCGGTTACGATTCGGTTCTTTACCAAGGGACATAAACGCTTTGTTGTATGCATTAGAGTTTTTTTACTCACCAAGCCCTTAGGTTCATTACCTCATAAATCCATGCTAAAAAGAACTCTAATATCGTGTTGATGAGAAACCTAAGCATTATTCAAAATTGGTGGTAGCTCACTAGGGCACCTACACTATGAAAGCGAAGTTGGCTGACTCCGGTCAAACTGTCATCTACGCAATAGTCCGTAGTCCTTTAAAACGTATTTTAATAGTCTAACTGTCTGTTTACGTTGGTTAAACAAGGTTTTCTTTTCTATGACTTAAAAAAGAGGTAGGCCAAGTATCTTTTTCAAATACAAGGTTAAAAATGTACAAAACATATCATGTGACTACATTGTTTAACAGTCAATAGTTCGGTCAGTCTTATACATAACAAAAGTTTATAATTGGTATTGTGTAAAATAGCGTGTTAATCTTCGTTGTTAAAGGGACGTGTTCGATTCCCGTGTATCCAAAAAACGAGGTGGTTTCAACAGCTTTTCCTTTAGAACATTCGAGTTCTTTGATTCGAAATACTGTAGCATAAACAAGAAAATTCTTTTTGCAAAAAAAGTCATTGACACATTAGGTTTACCACATACATTGCCTTGTCAGATTTTTCTACTTCTAATTACTTGAAAAATAAAAGAGCCTGTAGTAAACCAAAAACAATTTAAACATAAGTTGACAAATGATTGTTGGATTTTGGATTCAATGACAACACTCACCTTAGAACTATGACTTTGAACGTGGGGCCGGGCAGACCCTTGATAATGGCTGAGGCATTCAAGTGACATCTTCCATGTAGGACCACTCCATTCACCTGCAACACAACATACATGTAAATACTATGTTGACGGTAGATAACATAAGGAAACTCGCATCTGCATTATATAAAAATGTATTTATTTAAATAGAGTTTCTCTCAATCATCAGATTTACAGAACAGCCATTGTCAAGTAGCCAAATACTTCACTTATTATCATTAGCACCTTTAAAGTTTTGCTAGACGTAATTATTTTAGGCTAGTCTATTGTACACTGTAGTCTGTAAATGAGAGTAGATTTTCACCAACACCTCTAATGAATAAACAAACCGATGAGTTAAAGCACAACAGTAGTACATTAGGGGACAAGAAACAGTTTACCAGCTGCAATATCAAAGGCCAGGACTGATATTTCGAAGCAAATGGTTGAGTACTTGTTAAATATATATGATATTGTAAAATGTTAAATACTATGGTAGTGTTAGTTATCGTTGGGTTCTTGTTTTATCACTACAGATTAGTTAGAGCACAAAAATGCTGATATACTTAGAGGCAAAATATCCCTAAACCATTAATATTTTGCTATTGTATTAAATTGGACTTTGCTAATGTGTCAACGTTTCTGGAGGAAGATCAACTCCTCCCGTTATCAAGTGAAAATTACTAATTCCACATTAATCTTAATTGGCCCGCAAAGGTTCACAAAAACCTATGTTTCGGATATAATTAATTCCTTTTTCCTCATTCCAAAAATTATGCAAATTAACTTACCTATACAGGTTTGATTTAAATTTTATCTGAATTGGAAAGTTTTAAGTAGTTATCTTTTCTGTGAAAACACAAATAACAATTCGGATTAACAGTATATTTTTGTTTCTGCGTAGACTAAACAAATAAGTACTATGATTCCCTACATCTTAAAACTACGATAAATAGTACTATAATAACTACTAATGATTTTTTTACGACAAAACTTAATTCTTATCAAACTATTAAGAACCTATATTGAAATTGTATCATAAATCAAATATATACTATTAATAAATTTCTCATCAATCATATCTTTTTCTCTCTTTGTTTATAAAAAACAATACATAACAATGTATAGAGACAGAGGTCTCTTCTGTATAAAGAAAGTCGCAAGAAAATTGTCGAGAAAAGAAAAGTGGGTTGACACAGTTTCTATATTTGATAGAGATCAAACAACAGAACCCCTCCCCCCACCCTTAGGGGCCAAAATGTTGGTACAGATCTCTCTATTGTAGTATTGTGTAACACCTGCAGACAGTGGCAACTGACAAGATTCTAAAAAACACATTTCGACAACATTTTAAGTGTTTCGTATTTTAATAGTCTAACTGTCTGTTTACGTTGGTTAAACAAGGTTTTCTTTTCTATGACTTAAAAAAGAGGTATAGTTGATATATTGCATATTTGTCAGAATTGATATATTGCAGATTTTCAAATAAGTAAAATTCCCTGACTAGTACACAATTTAGTGTATTCCTTCAGTGTTGGGGTGCACCTTTTACATTATTTCATACAGTTTTTAATAAAAATTATCACCATTATCCATACAACAACGTTTTGTTACTGTTGAACAATAAATGTCCAATGTTAGCTATTGAAGAATTATTTTTAATTATAAAAAATGTAAAGTCCAGTCAGCACCCAGGTATAAGGTTGTGCACCTATATGTAATTAGTGAAGCGTCCTATTTTTGAGTTTTTCATTCAAACCTATCGGTACAATGATAATCAAGTAATTAATAGTGTTATGATATTTAAGTTTATAACATGCACCCAGTGCAACCCTGTTACACGAAATAGACTGGTTATTGAATTAATTAACAATTTAATTAAATGGTAAACGTATAAATTAAATTCTATTCATTCTACATCGCTCGGATTTGTTTAGAAAACTTATTTTCCACTGTAATGTAAAATAAGATGTCTCTAATGCAAGAACAGCTTCATCGAGGCATATATCTAATAAAGTTTATCATTAACTATAATAAAATATAAGTAATCAACAAATTACTTCACTGTGTTGTAATCCACACAGGGTAATTTATTCTATACCTTATTCAACGTATTAGTAATAGTGATTAAATATTTAAGATATAAGTGGATGTAAAAAAATGGATAATTCAGAAGTGTTCTATTAGTGTAAAAATATAAATTTATAAATTTACTAAACTGAATAAGAGGTGATATATTTTTAGTGTAGACCTACATCAAAGAAAGACATAAAGCTTAATGCCAATATCACAATCGTTCTCGTAGAATAAACTTGACTATCAAGTAGATACGGTGATCGCATTTATTTTCTAAGGCCGCTGGTTAAATATAGAAAAGGAAATGTTTTGGAAAAATACAGTCATTAGGCTATTTATTGAAAAAAACTACTAAGCAAAGGGTTTGTGTATCTATCAAAGTAACAGTTTGGACCAAATTATTTTTTAGAAATCATCTTATGTTAGATCGTCTATGATAATTAAGTTAAACCATAAACAAATAGAATATTTAATTATTTTTATCTACGGTTAAACACAAATAAATAGGCTAATTCAAATTGGTAAAATACTTAGTATTACACGTTTGAAATATCGTTTAAGGCCTTCCCACTAATTTCGAAAGTATATTTTTAAATACTTAAGTTCAAACACAAAAAATATTGAAATTGGTAAAAAATGCATAGTATAAACTGTTTGCAAAGTAGTTTAAGGTCTTCACACTAAAACTTTTTGACAATATTTGTTAACAAATTCAATTGATAACACTAATTTAAAACAATCTGTATGATTTACAATTTAATGTCCAAGGGGGGGGGGGAAGAGGTGTTATAATTAATGAAAGGGTGGAGTCCTCTGTAGGCAATAACGTAAGTAGGAAGTGTAGTCCTGCCTAATAATATTGTTGGATACACACTTTTACAAACTCATCTATTTCAATCATCTTAATGTATTAGTGATCCCTTTGGTATTTTATACATTCGTGAGATTTGAAGTTTACTTTTTTTACTTTACAAATAATTGTTTCACCAATTGAATCAATTAATTTGTTAACTGTTCGTCTTCATAGATAAAGAAGACACTGAAACACAGAGAAAAATATAATCGACACCAGCTCAATCAAACATTACCTAACATGAATAAATTACATAACAACTATTATAAGATTTTACATCATGATTGAAAACTTATCTTGCTTTATCCAAAGTTACTGGTAAAATATTACATGGTAAAAAAGATTCACAGATAAACGAACATAATTTAAATTAAAACATTGTGCATGAGTAGAACAAAGTTCATATCAAACATCAAGAATACGCAACGACCACTAAACTCACCCGCAGTCATTTTGCCGGGAGGAATAAGTCAGGCGTTTACGTCTTTCGACAATTTCGTGACTTTGTAAATATCGAAATTACCTTCTCATAAAAAAACATTAACTTAATGATTTCATGGATTACTACTATTTACAAAAACAGGGTTGCCACCATAGTGAGATGAAAAACTGAATGCAGAATTCATGGTTTTCATTGGTAGTTAAAAAATGCGTGGTCAATGCGATCGTATATTTTCAACACAACTGCGTTTTGCTTGTTTCAAAAATTGAAGTTAAAGAGGCAGTTTCTATGTTTGTTACTATTAAATAACCTTCCATACATGGAATTCAATAATTTTAGAGTTCTTTATAAATATACATTCAAAACAAAGTTGAAAAGAAAACGGGGCCAGCTCTTTTAAATGACACATTGGAGAAGAATATTGTAAACTATATTTAAGTATAGGTCTATTTCAGTCTTTCCACCGGAATAAGATCCCACACACCTGGCCAAAAAGGTCCTGTTTTATCACTCCACATGAGTCTCATAAAATATCCTCTATGTATACTGGTTTATATTATTACACAACGTATATATGATTGGTTTTATCCACAAAGTTAAATAAATCAGGTGTCAAGAGTCGGAAATTTCGTTTTATTGCGCACCCCGTTTCAATTCTGCATGGTCTAAAACTTTGTTTTTGTGATTCAAGTCCTTCTATCCATACGTGGGAGTTGGCCTACTGATGATTTTCGAACCATATTATATTCTCGGAGGGACTCAGTCGACATCAGCATCTAACCTCAAAAGACTTGGAATGGACTAAGCAATATTGTCTCTGATCGTATAAATATGTAAAAAATCATCTCTAGACAGTATTCTCTTGGTGTTATTTCTATGACCTGATTTAAATATGAAATATTTTTATTTGGTAAATGTAATGGTACTGGTTGAATAACTGTTCCTGATTTTGAAAATTCATGGTCCAATGGAGAAATTCATGCATAATCCATACCTTTTTTCATGTTCACATATGAATGATAATTAAAGATTTTCAAGGTTTTCATGGCTGGTAGCAACCCTGAAAAATCCTTCACCATAAAAGCCGAAGACTACAGTAAATTCTTTGATTACAATTTGTTAAAAATACTTAAAATACCTATGTTTCTAAATAACCCTAACATAGATAATTTGAAATGAAATGTAGTTTTATCGCCAGAGAAGACATCGACTGTAGAACACAATTTTAAACTGTCCTGAATAGCTAAAAATGGGTTTTTTTGCTCTTAGGCCACACGCAGACACGAAAAAAGGAAAAAGCAAAATGTGTACGGATATAAAACTGTATTAGAAACTTAGTAATTACAAGATGATACAAAAAGCTCTGATCACAACATATTTAAGTGTTACACCACACAAAACAATCGCTCCTGCCAAGCTTAAACTTGTCCCGGTTAAATAAATCATATTGCAACCGCTTGGATCGGTAACGATAAAACCAGAAAGGAAATTGTGTATTTTGGCGGGAATGAAGCTCGGAAATGGCGGGAAACTAGGAAACTCAGTTAGTGACGACTGACGACACGGCTTCCGTTATGTGGAAATAAGTGTCGGGAGCTGCAAGCAATTCCGTATCAACTTGCAGTCTAGATGTGTACTACGAGCTAAACATTTATATATTGTTTACGAAGGCTGATATAAAAAGTCCATAAACAATCAAATAAAAAAAAATTATAAATAATCTTTGTGAAGATCTTTGATCTAGAATCACCAATGATACGGTAATCCGTAATGATTCAATATTCTTTATTCCTCACAATACTTCAGAAATAGCTACAGTATTTAAACCAGAAATACATATAAATAAAACATAGTAAATATCTGTGGTCTAAATTAGTTTAGGTAAACCTTCCAATAAATTCTGTGTACTCAAAAAACCACTTTTGACAACTTTATTTGACCTATAAACCACCACCATACAACAAACAACACACACACACAACACATCAAGAACACAAAAATTTACCTGAGTGGTGAGTTTGATATTTCGTACGAGCAGGGTGACCTTTACCGATTTTTTGTTGTAAAAATTAAACATTTTCTTTAGATGATCCTGAAAAGTGATCTATAAGGCATGTTTGATCATTGACATAATATTAATCACCGATTGAGTGTAGGAGACACCTCCCTAATTCAGAACCACAATATCAACATCGTGATTAAACTGAATAAATAAACGACCTGTCCAGCTACAGCGAGCACGAAATGTCAAAATATCGCGTTTCAAGATTTTTCAAACCCATGTTTGAAATGAGTGCAGGTATCCTGTAAATCGAATAGCACAAGTAGACTACGCTTTGTACTGTAAAATCTGTTTTGACTAAAATTGGTTACGCTAGAAAAGCCGTTGCTGGCTAAATGTGTTCCTTTTATTTAAGAGCAGATTGAACGAACTGTGCATATTACTCGTTGGCTTTTTTACAAAGGACAACCAATAGTTTATGAACGGATAGTTTTATTTTGCTATTAGCAGTCTACAAATCCAATAAACAACTAACACCAAGTACTGTAGTTAAACAAAACACATTCGGTGGAAACCGGACTAATTAATCATCACATTGGCTTCATTATCTATCTATCTATATATTAATAGGCAAGCATGTTTCTTTAAAACCTTTTTTCTCAGCTTGTGTGCATCGTGGGGTAAATCTGCACATACCGTTAGAAAGCAATTTTCCTGTAGGTGTGCAGAACCCCTTTATTAATTTAAATAGGCTCAAAGATAAGCACAAAAAATGAGTTTAAAAATTGGAAAAAATTAACATGGAACTTATGCGTTGCCATGCTGGTGACGAAATAACAACGAAATATAAACAGAAAATCAAAACAAATGGAAGATACTCCAATCACATGTTTTATTTACAGTGTGGGGTGAAAATAGAGAAGTGAATACATTACATATTTTTGGTCGAGTTTCGACCACTGGGCGACCTCTCGTACTTATTTAATACGCAAGCAGATTTTTTGTGACAATTACTCCTCCTAAACTACTGAACCGATTGACATGTTTTTGGTGTCATTGGAAAGAGCGTAACGTGAAGTTGTGCAGGAAACTTTCTTTTTAAGGAAATAATAAGAGATTGAGGCCCTGGAGCCCTTTAAAGTTTCGTATTTCTCCATTAGGATAACATGGGAGATAGTTTTTATTTACAGACACATATGTTTGTTACTTGAAAATAGTCAAAGTCTACTACATAATAATCGCTGTGTATTATGACTCTTAATGTATACCTACTACATTTCAATCAAGGATTGTGTACCTTAAAGTTTACCCATAATGGATCTTACTACTTTATTTTAATGCTGGGAATAGTAAAATTTAGTGGAGAATAAGTTACCATGATTTAGAAAACTTTACTATAAAGATTTATGTATTTAAATCACAAATCTTTGACATTATTAATTCATTTGAAACTAAACAGCTGATCGACAAATCAAACAAATCATCTACTTCATGTGAATAATGTTATTACACAAACATAGTTTTTTAACCACTATCATGATTCTATTTTACTTGTGGGTGTATTTTGAGTTTGCAGTTATAAAAGCACCAAGCCAAGTAACTTTTATCTAATTTTCTTTATAAACTAATAGTATTAATGAATTACTACATGAACTTGACAAGTCAGGTAATTAATTGTCAGTATAGTATACCAAGGGGAAGAAGAGTTGGTCCATGAAAACAGACGAAGGTGGAGACACCCATCTAGAAAATCCAACTGAGTTTTTAAATATAGAAGTCAGTGGATTGCCAAGACACAGATTAGACTAATAAAAGGGGGCAGTGGTTTTATTGATAAGGAATATTAATACATCAAAAAGGGCCTTATTAATGGCACAAGGCTTCACGTGATCAGAATGGTTAACAACTTAATATAATGTAAAGTCTTAACTGGAACAAGTGAGTGGGGACGTATTTTGATTTCGAGGATAAAAATTTACCCGTTTGAAACAAACTTACCTTTTGAAATGGAAAGACGCTAATTTCTGTTACCTTTGGCATTTGCAGCGCTGTTCTTACCCAGACCAATTTTAGTCGTGAGCAAATATATTATATATGTTGTTTTAAGTAAGGCTACATCTTTTAATAGGATACGCATATTCGTTACGGAAAACTCTGAGCAGGGTAATCTTCCTGAAGGTAACTTTAAGGCTAAAATCGTAGTATTCATGGAAGTGCTTTTGTGATAAAAATATTGTTTTTTAGTGTTTGTTTTTAAAAGTGTGTTTTCCTTAAGCAGCATTTTTATGACCCTCAAAATATGCTACATAGGCCTTGGTTTGATTGGTTTGATATGATAAAATGTTGTGTTAAATGTGTTTTAAAAATCTTTAAAAAATAACTACCCTATAACCTTGCTTGCTGCCTATAACATACTTGAACTTGAACACTTATTAATTTACTAAATGTAATACACATACAGCTAGAAAATGGCTGGACTGCTTCCCTTTCAAGGCTTCATTATTACTGTTTGATTTTCGTCGTCGAGTCAATATATAATACGATGAATTTCTTTTCTAAATTCATATGTTATTTTGCGGGGCATTGAGCCGCACAGGTTCACTAGTATCTATAAAAATGACAAATTACTCTGGGATGATCTACTGTATTTTTATCCTATTGTAAACTTGAAGCTGGTGCATAGTTTATTTTAGGTTACGTATGAGAACACTAATGTCGATTATATAATTTTGGACACCTTACTTTGGTAATGCAGTAGTACTAGGTAGAGGGCAGCAAAAGTTTACCAATAAACCCCGCTTTTAGCACTTTTAGCGCTTTTTAATAGCGAAAAGTGAAATAACAAAAATAGCTTAAGTCCAAACATATTTATTGACAATAGTATATAACGTTACTAGTCTTGAAAATAAGTGTTTACCGGACGAGTGTGGTCCCTTCCCGTGCGAGACGAAGTCAAGTACGGGATTACCATACGAGTCCGGTTAACACATTTTGGACGAGTTACGTACGATAGTTTACGCCATACTACTAAATCTGAACAAATGCTTGTATATTACCACCAAATAAAGGACTAAAAATCACTAGTCATAACCTCTGAGAGGTTATGTTTTTGTTTATAACCACTCATTGTCACCCAAATACAGTATAATAAGCTGATTGGTGTCCGGTAAAACTCATTACAGTACAGTAGTACGCAATGAAACCCCCATTTGATTTTTAAGCTGGTGGCAAACAGCTGTTTTCTGGACTAAATCCTTGCGTGGGAAGTTCGTCATAAAATAGTGTGGTGTGGCGTAAAAATATTTTCTGTGTAGTGTCTTTTGGAGTTTAGCTATCGTCTAGTGCCTTTATGATCAGCATGTTTCGGAGATACACACAACGTGCAATTTCTTTCGGCTCAGGATATTACCCAAGGTTTCATTTCGAAGCGGTGCCTTACGGAGATATGTATGTGTTCCCTAAACCTATGTCAACAGTAAAATGTTATGATAAAGCATATATTTCAACATTATACCCACAAAATATACCGGTTGGTATTATATAACTTGATATAAAACCCGTGCAATATCGGATTGGGCTGTGTTCCCGTTCATACCACCCCCGCGGTATATTGTGCTGATATTGAGTTGGCATTGTATTAATACAACTGCTAGCAATAACCTGGGATAGACGGTCTAAAATTGACTAAACAATACAAAGCTAGTTTCCAATCTTATGCGTTTAAATTTTTCGTTTGTTGTCTGCAAATTGAGTATTAGTGTTTTGATTTGGTTCCATTGAATGCCAGTGAATTGAAAGAGTACAGGTTCACTCGAAGGAAGTAATCTTCAAGTTTTGAGTTTTCCGTTTCCAAAGTATTACCTAACATACGTCGGCAGAGAAAAACTCATTCGGAAAACATGTTCCCAAATCATAGAGGATCAATAATTTATTGGTACTAAAGTAACTATAAGAATTTAGGTGTGGTGAGTTTTAGTTAGTGCGTGCTTTAACGTCATTTGCATTTTTTCCCTTAGGAAACTGTTAAAACTAATTTAGTCAATTGTGTGAAAGTTTCACCCGTTAATAACTTCAACTCAAATAAAAAAAGTTAGAAACTTACAAAACCAAATTGTTAATCAACAACTACTGGCTAATTAACAGCCGGTATTCAAAAGTAATTAATATTTTATTAGGTCTAACTGATTACTCTATGCAGAAAGTAATTTACGCTTGACATTAGTGATCACTCAATGTTAGAATTATTCATTTTGGGGAAAACGTTGACAGTTGCACGGTCCTACATGAGTTATATTAGGTTGGACTGGATTAAATTTAACGATGCAGATACACAAGGGGGAGAATTTAAAGACGGAAATTAGTTATGGATGTTGGATAAATAAGTTGACAGCTTTGCTCCTGACAATCCAGGACTATCAATTAACGACAGCTGGATACAGTTTAGACTCAAAAGATATTGTGATTTTTTTTTATCAAATCGAGAACTTTTAAAATACTAGGTGAGCATATATCCACTCAGCTTCCCAGAGAAATCGACAACTTGGTTCTTAATCATGTTTTTTTTTCACACAACCTTTAGTAAGCTGTCAATAAACGTGGGTGTTGGGTGGGGGTTGCTTGCCTAGGGTCTCGGACTTGGGTGTAGAGAGACGGGTTCAATCCCCGGCACCCCCACAACAAGTGTGTGAACTCTGTATATCACCCCTATCAAGATGCAGATGGCGGAGACAACAAAATACAGCGAAAACTAATCTAAATTTATGTGACACAATTACACCCTTAAATCAGTCAAGTATGTACTCTTTGTTTGAAGATAAAACCTGATGTAATTTTATATTGCTTAAAAGAGCTGGTGAAAAGTAATGGGGAAAGAATCAGCAATCTTTAGTTTTTTACGAGAGTTACGAGTTTTTGAACGACTTTGCCTTCTGGCTGTGACGGCGTTTCCGATACCTAGCATCATACAAACTGTGACGTCATCGAGAGTGCAGTTGTTACAGTCAGTTTGTATTTAACAGTCAATGTTGTGATTGTTTATCTTGCATTGAGGTATTTAGTTTATGTTTGTTGATCTTGCTTTGTGATTGTTATATTGTGTTTAGGCGTTATTTTGTGTTGGTTTGTGATAAATTATATTGTGATAAATTATAATTATAGATCGCACCACATGCTAGCGCTGTTTTGGCGCTGCCAGCCAAGAAAATACTGACGACAGGTCCACTATGGCTATAAAACGTCTTCTGTAGATATAGTTAATGCTATAACTCATCATAAGTCCATTACCTATGTTTGACTTGGTAAAAACGTTTGTGTATTCGACAGAATTTAGTAATTTATATCAGCGCAATCAGGTGGTTCACATCAACTACAACGATTTTGATAAAAATAAAAAAAAAACTGGCTACAAATTTAACATGGGGATGGAGCTGGTAGTGAACAGATTAGTCGATTCGTATGATTTATAATGCAGAACGTCCAAATAAGATATTCTGTAAAGGAACTAAAGAAAGGACATGGGCAAACAGCAAAGTACATACTTTTGGATGCATAAATATTGAATAGTGAAAAGAGGCACTTTTATATCCTTCTGAGCTTCTCTAAGTCTTTCAGAATCCTTGCTACATTATGCACCTTCTTATGCATAAAGGTAGCCTTCCCTTTTGCCGTTGTATTTACGGAAGCTAGACTAGACTTGTAACACGTTTTTTTTGCCAGTATCACCTTATTCGGAAAAATATTGTACACTGTCCATAATCTTCATATGTCTTTATTGTAAATGGAAATTTCCAATAGCTTAAATCCATGAATCACACGAGGATTTTAATTATGTTATATGTTTTAAGACTCAAAATAATCAGCAAATTACAGGCTTTAATTTGAGCTAATGATTATTTTAATCAGTTAAGTTCAAGATACTGTAATAATGTACTCAATAAAAATTTTAAATTTGATTATTTCTCTGAGATACGATATTTATTTTAACGCTGCGGAGCAGCATGGGTCCTCTAGTTGTATTTAAAAGCTTAAAATAAAACGGTCCTATTAGTAAACGAAAAGCTAGTACATTATTTCTTTTTCTGCTGAACACTAATTAAACACCACGTAAAAGTTAAAATAAAAATACAGCTAATATTTACGAAAGCGATGATTCGAACCCGCCAACCTTTGGGTCGAAGGCAATGCAAGGACTGTGGACACTGGAGATTTCCTCTTGAGTGACATGTCCTGTAAATAAATAGGTAAAGATTTGACGGGAGCGTGCATGACCTAGTTTTAAAGGTCAAACAACCAACCCCACAACACCCCTCTTCTAACTATTTCACTCTCTCTCCCACCCCCACTTGATCTCCTTCTCTCTGGCAAATACATAAATAAATCTTCAACACTTGGACTGATGAAATTCCTTCACTGTGCCACTTTTCCTTGGCCCTGTTGTATGTATGCTGACACCATCTTAACTGTTTTATTTACATTACCAATTTTTTTGTAATTCTTTTTTAATATTTTTGTATGGACAAAGTGAAATAGTAATTTGTAGGTTGGCTAGGTGATATTTAGCAATTCTATGTATCAATATCTAAACTTAAATTTAAAATCACAATAACAAACTAAAAACCGTATTGTGTATTTTTCTATAGAAAGATTCCGCAATTAATTACAGAACTAAAAAGTATTTCCACGGAGTAAGCTATGTTGTTATCGTCTCCGATTTGTTGGTTAATGAAACAATTCTACAAGCTCCCCTAATTTCAATTAATCTTACTTTATCTGATTTGAATCAAAAATTCTATTTACTGACGGAAACTAATTACTGCTTACAGTTGTAGATTAGTTGCATACACAGGTACAACGGCTGCAGACTGTAATGCAAAGCATTACACTGTACATTAATCATGCTGATGGATTAACTGACAAATATTTTAGTATTTTTCGTCCTGTACTATTTGTATTCTTTATACTTCCTTGTAGTCGATGAAAAAAAATACAAACGCTAATTTTGGTTTGGATACAACATATTTAATTTTAATCGCATACGATTGTAAATTCGCTGAATCACTGTTGCTATATAGGTGTTATTTGTTGGTTCAATTAATTTAGGACGAACTATCCACCCCAGGATTTTGTACGTGTCATCCTAATCTATCATAACCTAACCTAGGCTAACCTAACCTGACCTAACCTAACCTAACCTAACCTAACCAAACTTAACCTAACCTAACCTAACCAAACTTAACCTGACCCAACCAACTCAATTATACAGTCAAAGAGGGTCACCACTTGATGCAGTAATTGAACGTATCGGATGGCTTCCTGGAGTAGTTGGCGCAATTCAGGAATACCCGACAACCTGACTCAGTTCAGTTGGCGCAATTAATGCCCGCGCTAAATTAATGTTGTACTAGAGTAAACTCCAAGGTTCGTACCACTTGGTATATTATTGATGTATTAGTTTCAGTGTACATAGACCTAAGTTAAAATATATAGTGTTATCTAGGTTAGTGTTTTGTAGCTAGTGAAACAGAGCTCGTCTGACGGGTTGGCCAGTAAAAGCAGTTTTATGGGCAACGACTCCAGCCTTATTGTAGGCACACAAACATCGTATCAAGATAATGATACTCCCAGGCTGTTAGAGCTGTATACACAAAGAAAAACATGTACAAAACTGGAGCTGCGTGGAAAAGCAGACGAATAAAAAGATAATGTAAACGTGTATTCATTATTTTCATAATTGGTATTTATCACTTAAGTTTAACGTAATATTGTAGCTAAAAACGTTAACGTTCATATTTTTTCGTTAAAGATAACTGCAACCAGCTCTTCAGTAAAACCGTGAATGGGAACGCGAGTGGAAAAAAAATTAAGTATAACTGACTATTGACAACAGATATATCGACTGACGGCTAAGATAGGTAGCCAATGCTAGAACTCGTGGTAATAAAATGACCATTTTTCACAACGTGGTGTTAATAAAGGATTTCAGTTTATTAAAGCTCCAGAAAACCCGGGAGTGTTATGTGATGCAATTTTGCGTGTTCGCTAAACTTAGGTTCACAAAATATTGTAATTTATTTGGTTGGACTGTGTGTATGTAACACCAAAGACGTTCTAAACCTAAGCAAAGCTAATAATGTAATATCATTGTAGCTTATATTTTAGTTTTCATATAAAAATTGCAATAAAATAATTCTTAACAAATTGCTATGGGAACTTCATGGTGGGAGAGGAAAGGATTGGGAAAACTCACTAGGGACATAAAACAGCTTAAGCAGCCTGAAACAACTAGTTTTTCCCATTCCGTGATAATGTTCCACCGCATGCGGTGCAGGTAAAAGCTAGCAGAATAAAAAATAACTTATTTAAACATGAAATGTCTCGTGTGACAAGGGCCAAGCATTTTTGCAACGAAAACACGCATGTCAAGGTTTAAAGACCGCAAACGAGTAAAAGATGACAAATTAGAGTAATAAATAGAAATAATTGATGAATCTATGTGCCGGGACAGCGTTGGTGACATGGATGATTAATGTTGAACTTTGGTCATTCCACATTCCACAGCTGATCATTCTAAACTATAGCCTGGCTGGCATCACTGGGGGAAACAAAATACAGTACGGTGTATGGTAGAAAAATACGGTGTACCCATGTACAAGAAAATGGTATCATGCCTCAGGCTGTAAAACGACCCTCGTCAAAGTGTTTAGGTAAACGGCACTCGGCCCTTCACTCAGCAAACACTACAAGAGAAACATTCGAGCACGATTGTATGTATGTACCAATCACACTATAAACGTCAATTAATCTATTGAACATGGTAAAAATCTGTAAAAGACAAACAAACTCAATTCAAGATACCATGGGAGATATCGCCAAGTAGAACATATTTGATGAACACGGAGAACAGGGTAAAATACAAACAGAAAACAGAAAATTACACAAACAAAACACAACTACTGCGTACACGTATTTTACGTGCCTAATTAAAGCACGCTTTTTGTGTTGTTTGGTTGGAATACTGGTGTGCGACAAAAGTCTGTGCGGTACCGGTAAAAGTAAAAAGTGTGTGGCAAAAGTAAGCAGATGCAGCAATTAGCAACTTTCTGTGCTATAATCATTGCAAGGAAGGCCACTTTGTTGATGACAGTAGGAAAAATAAATTATCACTAAGATTAAAACGACTAGGAAAAATCTCTGAGGCCATTTAACATTTGACATTTGCCTTGATTGCATTCTTTGAACAAACCTAGTTCGAACAATGAAACTCAATTAAAAGTTGCCTCCGATTTGGAGCCGTCAACATCTAGAGGGCTTCTTCTCTTTGCTTAAATCAAAAGGTAGGAATTACGTAACGACGAACCCTCCAGAAGTAAACTTTCTGAATTTGGTCTTTAAGGGAGAAAACCCATGATAGTAATTTAAACTTTTGTTTAATCCTAAAAAAGTGTCTTTTTAACATCATTGAAATATTGTAATGAAAAACCAAACAGACAGATGGGAATTCGCTTAGTCTGTAGGTTTGCTACGGCTGGTGTATTATGTAAATCTTTGATTATGTTTTCTAGAAGAAAATTAAGACAGTGTATACTAATAATACCCATAAGCCATAACATTAACTTGTATGGTTTGTAGTAATTGATTGCACAAGCTTACATTCGGCCCATGTGGACGAGTCACTCAGTCTACAATTAGTACGTTAGAGGAAGTCTCTTGATTAAAATTTTTTCGATTGAGGTGTTGCGAGAGAAGGATGATGTGGCACTTTACCGCTGAAGGGTGTGAAAGGGTTAGTCATGAGAGACATTGTTTAGTAGACACTTTTGAAACCTTGCTAACACAGCGCTATACACTAGAGGAGTAGGGGTGAACAAAATTCCTTAAGTTAGGTTTATGTTTAGAAAACTATAAAAAAAAAACTTTTATAAGGAGAGAAAACTAATTTTGAATTAATAAGGGGTTTTAAGGTTTCAGGTAGCTCGATGTGTCTCAATTAAATCCACTCAAATAGTGAATTATCATAATTTATATATTCTATGTAATGTAAAGTAAAATAAAAGTCCCAAAACTTAACTAACCTGTCAGAACTGACCTGCGTAATACACAGAAACACAGTCAAACTTCATATAGAAGATGAAAAGGCATGATTTGTAATGGATTACTGACATTTCTACATCAATTCAAATCACAAAATCTTGACGGAGAGCAGATAGTCTAGCTAATAAATTATTATAAAAATTAGTGTACTTTCCATCTTCTCTACTTACATCAATCGTAAACTTTGTTTTAATTAATCAAAACACTTTGCAAAGATTGTAGAGACAAATATGAAAGTTTTTTAAACAAAACAACAGCGTTTAGCCAGCTAAAAATACGTTTTTAAGCATTTGCTATTCAATTTCTTTGAGGAAGTGCCTTTTCCCCAACCTCTGCAACCATATTCCTATTTATACCCCCTCAAAAAATGATCTTCTGGCTCCATGTACTTATTTCTTCATACTTTCCACCTTTAGCCAATTAATAATTCTACAAAATTCAAGCAATCCTTGGTTTGTTGCTAACGCGGCTATTTGTGTTTAGGACTTCAGATTGAGGATTAGATTGGACCCCAACAAATCAAAACGAGTGTAGAGGGTTTTGTACTTCTAAAGGAGTTGCCGGATCTACCCTAAAACCATGCCTCTGGTGTGGATGAAAAATAAAAGGGGTTTCCCTACGGAATACCTTCATGGTTGTTATTGGAATTTGTCAAGTTTTTTGTATAAGTATGAAATATTCTACACTTCCATACGTATTATTTGGAATAAAGAGCACAACGAGATAATATTTAAGCCTATACAAACGTAAGCTTAACCAAGCACTTTTACGTTTGGAGCTATCTGAACGGGATTTAAAAAACTAAAATGTCGATTAAAATCAACTCTTTATTTAATTGTTGGTGTTGGTAAGTTTATAATATTAATATCATGAAAACTATCCATCATTAGTCAAACAAATAAAAAAATAAAGATATGCATGTGTAGAGTAAAAAAAGTAGATTACACTTTTTCATATGTTTTTTGTACACGGACATTTGTCTGGATTGTTGTTTACATAAATTAATTGTTTTTCCCAGCGTTAACCAGGTTTTGTACTTAACCATGATGAGATAGGTCCTTTAAATCTGAAGAAGAAATAGGATTCCCAATCCCGAAACGTCTTGAGGCACGTGTTATTCAGTGATGGAAAATGTTCACACAAATCTTTGTCAATATTTTCAAAAACACATTTAATCAATCAAATAAAAAAATTTAATATTCTTTTATATTTATTGGTCATTATGACCCTATAGCTTACACCCTACTGATACTATACAGGTTCTATTGTATATTTCTGGTACAGGAAAACGCTGATTGTATCGGTAGCATAATATTAATTAGTACTAATTATTACATACCATGTATTACATTGGTATTATTTACACTGTCCATGTAAACACAGTAGCACAGTATAGTTTGATTGTCTTGTGTACATATTTGAAGATTATTTCTATTTTAAATAACTATAACATCTGGCTAGGTATTCTTGCTATTTTTTACCATATGGTATGATTTTTGTTTTCATATGTTGCTTTTGCTTGGAAGATAACCTTTGATTTGTTCGTTCTGGTACTTTTACTGAAATAATATAGTTGTTCAATTATTCTAAACTCTAAGCTTTTTAGCGAACTTCCCATTAGAATAAACTATTGCCGTAGGTGGCATGGTAAGACCTAGACCCGGGATCTGGTTGATTTTCGTTTTTATTTCCCCAGAGAGAAAACCCCCATCTGTTCAAAATGTTATATGTATCCGTAAACACCTAACCTCAAATTATTTTGATCCGATTTTAAATAAAGTTCGGCATGGATTTGTAAGGCTGGATAAACTAGAACGATTTCACAAATCAGCAAAATCGGGTAATAGGAAAAGGTTTTTATGGGGGTTTGAAGTTTTTAAATAACTCGTTTTATCATATTTTGCCAATATAAACAATCCATTTTGTATTACAGTCATCAAGTAGAGCTAAAAAAACGAACAATTTTGTACGTTGAAGCACTTTCTAGAATTAAAAATTACGGAGAAAATAAAACACCCAAATTTAAAATTTCTACGTTATTTCTATGTAGAAAATTAATACTGTTGTAGATTACTTGATTACTTGGATTCAAATTGGACGATGGGTTTTAATTGATACACTTACGCGTCTATAATGTCTTTGTCCCTAAGCAAACCTTCCTTAGCACTTATGTATTTAACCTCCATAACCCCCCCCCCCCTCTCATTTGGATTAATCTAACGGCCCCATTACATTTAGCACAAATAAACAGTCGGGTTATACAACCATTAGCCGCTTAACTACACTTAAAACGTTTGATAAAGATAAAGTGCAAATTTGATCATTCGAAACTTTAATTAAATAAGTGTATTTATTCCCAAATAATGGTATAATACGCGTACATGAAAGTGAAACTGGTGTTAACAAGCTTACATAAAGATAAATTGCCTACTTAAATTATTTTCTAAAAAAAAGAAAACTAAATTGGAAACAACAAAATATTATATTAATGTAAAGGTTGTAGAGGGTTCTCGTTGTATCTGTCACCTATCCTTTTAGTTTTATCATTGAATATACAACGTTATAATGTTAATTCATTTATAATAACTTTGCCTTTGTTATTATTACATAAAATCATACACATGTAAAACATGTACTCTTAAAACTAATGTTTTCGTCATTGGTGCACTCATACGTAGCTGTACATGAAATACACATCAAATCAGGATTTGGATTAAACGATAGGATGGAAAGCCCAATTGAAGTTTCCAAAGTTAATGTAAACTTTATTGCCCGTTAATTAATTTGATATTTGAACCACTATCATATCTTTTTCTACAAAAGGGAAAGAGCGTTTACAAAAATAGCAAAGTTTCCACCACTACCTACTGTCGGGGTAGTAGTCATTTCATTTTCTAAGAACCACAAGTGCACCCTGTAAAAAAAGGCATGGCAGGTTGGTAAAACGTTTCATGCGTAGCACTGTATCCATTTGTCAAATAGTTCGATATTTAAACTACGATCACAATTTCTGCATCCAAAGAACCAAAAAGAAATGTTAAAAATCATATAGTTCCATTCTTTCACGACCTAGAAATTTGCAATTTAAAACTTTACATGTATCTTTTTACCTTTCAGTCCCCAAATCGTATCACCAAAATCAATGCGTGTTCCAACCGAGTAACAATGCGAATCACGTAACCGAACCGTGGAATTAGCTTTTATTCGGTCTTTCAACAGAACTAGTGAACTCCAAAGCTAATAGCAGTCGTGCGATGCAAGCTAAGGTGTAACGGAGTATCAGAAACTGTTACCTAATGTGTAACGGAGTATAAGAAACTGTTACAGTAAAGTAAACTCTATCGTGTAAATAAACTGTGCAGAAATAGAACTGTGCTTACGTGGACAATCACCTGGGCTAAAACATACTGTGATACACTATTGCATTGCTTTAAGTGGTAGTTTTCTATTGTAAAGTTATTCTGGTCTAAAAGATTGTGTAATTTTCTTTTTACTAGATAGCTAAACGCTGAGTTGGGCTTTACAAAGTGTAACAACGATATTATCACATAGCTGAAATGTGAAGCCAATGGTTGGGGAAATGGAGAAGTCGTCCGTGGATACAAATAGATACATAAATAAACATAATTGGTGTTTGGTGAGATTTGACCCGAGTTGCTAAGCAAGAAGTCATGCGCTCTAACCACTACACTAAGCCGTCCACACTTTAAATTGCTTACAACAAATTTAATTAAATACAAAGGACACAGGCAAATTGATATAATTAGTATAGGCCGAAATTATAAATTATTATATTAAATACAGGTAACAATTTCATTAACTGTGTGTGCATAGGCTACTGCAAATATAATGCAAAAGTATTTAAAAATCGTTATGGTGAATATATTATGTCATATAAGTCATATATTATGTCATATATGTCATATATTATGTCATATTATGTCATATTATGTCATATATATTATGGTTTGGATTCTCTAATGCCCGCTACCTTTGTTTGTATACCTTTACTATATAATGTAGCTTATCGAGTATAGCCTAAACTCCTTACTTTTTTATTTTCCTATCGAGAACATGGGATTGTTTTAATTTGGTTATTTAAAGATATGTTAAAAGTTTGTCAACAAAGGAGAAATGGTTCCTTTAACACCCTTCTCAAAGCGCGTGTATGTATAAGTATAAAAGAGGATGTTTGTATATTTGTTTGGCAGTGATAAACTCAGACACCGCTGAACCGATTGCCACGAAACTTGGTAAATACGTGTAGAATTTCATGGAATAGGTTTATACACCATCAATTTCGTGATCCGTCCAATCGGCTCCGCCCCAGTGGCTCTGGAGTTTCCCATGTTAACCTTATGAGAAATGGAATTATTAATGAATCTTAACAGCTGTTTCAATTAAACAAGTTGGTTCTGTTCTATGATGTTCAATAGCATTAAAGTTACAAGGATTACCAACAGGGTGCAGCACTATTATTTCTTTTACATTTATGAAAACAGCTAATTTGCAACCAAAAGGTGAGTGAGCATAGCGAACGAACTTCAACCTGGAGGCGAGTTAGCGTAGCGAACGAGCTAACCTGAAGGCAAGTGAGCGCAGTGAACGAGCTCCAACCTAAAGGTGAGTGAGCGTAGCGAACGAACTTCAACCAGGACGTGATTGAGCCATGAACGAGATCATCTTGAAAATTAAGAAGTTAAACGGGGCAAAGCCCGCGGGTTACAGCTAGTTTGCTGTAAAATAAACACACTATCACGTATGTCAATATATAATTTAATATTAAACTGCTCAATGCGACAACGAACATACACTGAAACGACTAGAAATACACAATGTAAAGACAAAGGTGAAATTATAGTGGAATAATCGACCGTTTACTAAAAGCCTTCCGGTAGCAAGGGTCGAAAGTCAACCGGGCGAGGTCGGGTTTAAGGTGGTAATTAATTAACAGTGTTTGGCTGGAAAGCAGCTGAAACAATGCCGCCATTGTACAAGATGGATGGCAGTCGTGATAAATGAGATGTGACGTTGCTGTGAAATGGGGGGGGGGGGGTAAACTGTACTACGAAGTATACACCTTACACAGTACACTGTAATGGGACAGGTACATGTAGTTATACACAGTATGTATTAATTACAGTATACATACTGTAATGTAAGGAGTACACCGGACCTATCAGTTAGTACAATATACAGCACTGCAATTTGAGAATCTTGTCTTGCTCTTGCATTGTAATGCAAGATTTTTGCTATAATTCTCAACGTATAACGCTTATATACAGGGACATTATAGGCTTCTTTGAATGCATAAAACTGCTACAACAAGAGGAACAAAGTTATGCTCAATAATCGATGCTGACAATATAATTTGCTACAGTAGTTTTAAACGAGTAACCTTTTGTACACGAATTGTCTTAGCTATAGGTATCACATGGAACCGAATCACATTTTTAGTGAGCACCGAACTGTTTACTTGGTGTTATAGGAATTTGCACATTAAACTTTTCGTACACAAAAAGGGTGTTTAGCACAAAATCCCACTAAATCACGTTTTCCAGAGCACCAAATTATTTAAAATTCTTCAGCACCGGATGATAATTTAGTACACAAAGACAATACTGAACAAGTGACAACTAAGGATAGTTGAACTCCCCTCTAATCCTACCCACCGGGCCCAGAAGTGAAGATTCTTCTTGTTTGCCCAGGAGGTAGGATTCTAGGGGTAAAGCACTTCGGCGACCCATCTACTCGAGGTTGTGACGTGACTCATCGGGACTTGCCAGTGGGGTGTTTCTTCAGGATCTAGTCTTTTTTAGCCTAGAGTTAGTGACTAACCTCGAGTATCTCATCTCCCACGCAGATTCCCCCGGTCTTGAAGGCAGAGCCCTTGGGGTTGATGCCGCAGACGAACACTGCCATACGGTTGCGGTCCTTGTGCCCGGCCAGACTGATGCCCAGCCCTTGGTGGCCCTTCTCCAGCTGCACCATGACCACGCCCGGCCCCAGGTTCCCATACTTCTTTTTCACTTTATCTGTAACCGAAGAATTACATCAATCCAACTGATCATAGTAAAATTATGCACACTGCTGGGAATTTTAAAATCTGGGTGGTAGTAATTAAATTACGCAACTACGAACCTACCAGAATGTTTCTACATATGTTGTCTTTATTGGAAAATAGTGGTAATTGTTAGTAATGGTAATGCACACAGAATTAAATTACGATAATGACTTCTGCATATTCGGGTTTTCATGTTGGATACAGTTGTTGTTTCCAAGGATGATATGCAGGTGCGATATTCTGTTATAGCATGGTAGCTGAGTGGTTAAAATTCTCAATTAACAATCAGAAGGTCGCTGATTTGATCCTTAAAATAGTCAGAACCTTTTGGTACTTCAAAACTGTACCCAGCTGTAATTCCTCATTGGACTAATAAATGGAACTGGCTATAGCTGAGTGCTCGTAAAATCTACCAAATGTAAAAATAATTTTCCGTGAAATTAAGATCCTTGCATTTTATATCTAAAGACTACGACAAAGGTTTCTGGTTCCTGAAAAACACCAAAGACGTTGAATATTGCAAGTAAACATTATTAGTCCTAATGCAAAATCACGATCTTTTTACATGTTGGTTACGTCTTCGATGATGATAATTACGACTAAATGTTGTTTATTTTACGTTGTATTTTTTCAATAGTTGTCTTAATCTTGACCATAAACTGGGACGGGTGGCATCGTCCTGTAATCCAGCTACTAGGAGATTACGAATTGTGGATATTTATAGGCACGCACTGTGGATGCGATACTCCCGCACCAGTGACCTGAAAATTAGACCAATTCGGTAAAAATGTGGTTCCAATTCCACTATAAACTGTAGGTCCATTAGTTGCCATTGGCTGTATGGGCCATTAATTAACAGCTGTGTCTAAGGTATATTTCGGCCTTAGTTACTAACAAGACTACAAGATCGCGCCCCTCATCCTACACTTATCTCCATTCATACTTGGCTTAAAATACCTACTTTGTATGGTCGCCATTTCATTGAAAAGTATTAATAAAAGTATTAAAGTATTGAAAAAGAGGAGATGCAAACGTTAAAAATATTATTGTATTCGGCCATAAAGGTTTGTTTTTAATTAAAAAGAAATGAATCGTTACCCAAAACAATTCTATATCTTCATACTACTTATTGGGATGAAACAATCTATAATACCATCTATGGGATACTTAAAATGTGCCCAACAACATTTAGCAAAACTTTGTTGATTACAAGAAATCAAAACACTGGCTGAGTTCACGGTTGACTAGATCAAGTCCCTACATCACAATACATTATCTCGTCTCCCCCAACGCGGAGAAGGAAGCTACAGTTTATCTGCCCAAGGGACAGCTTTATGTCCTGCCTTGTGATGAGCGATGAGCAAAGTTAAATGACAGATACGGTTGCAGAGTAAACAGTGTGTGGGTTGTGTTATCTAGCGATTCTCTCAACCCCAGAGAACACCCCTTGTATCTCCCTCATATTGGTTGTTGGGAGGGGGAGGGGGGCACAAACAATAGGTAGCGATTGCATGAGAGGTCTTTACAGAGGTAGTCTCTGTGGAAGGAGGGGGATTAAAACATAAACTGATGAGGAACTAGTGGAAAACTTGTTACCAAAGAATTACCGCGAAATTGTCAGTAGTTTCAAGGATGTCGGAGCCCTTTCTGAGAATGACTAGTAGTGATTTTGAATATTTGATTTCAATGATCGGACATAAAGTTCAAACTGTGGAAAACAACGTGAAGCGATTTCTTCCATTGTGTCATGTCAGCTAACCAAAACACCCAAACGAGGGTACCTAACATGAATACCCAGATTTAAAAAACAACAATAAAAAATACGGTAAAACCCCTAAGAAGAATCTGCTCCGATTATGAATGATCCTAAAAACGCCACTAAAAGAACAATGCAGGAGTTTTGTGAACACTCTGCAAATCGTACTTGGCAATTACAAATGTGTCGACTACATGAGATAACAAACTAATTTCGATGTAGTTAAATTACAAAATGCTAAGTGAATGATTAGAATAGAGTAACAATTGTGTAGCGGAGTTAGTGCAGCATAAACGTATCCCATACACAGTATTATATTGTCTTTGCCCATACCCATACCCTTTATAATTCTTTGAAAATTAATTTCATTGAGCTGAATGAGAGGAAGTAATGCTGATTTTCTATATTGATTGAATGAATTATTATGTGAGATGTTATATAGTATCGTCCATCACTGTATACTAACACCCTACATGTAGTCTAATGTCAGTATGTCTAATGACCGAGTTTGAAGAGACTAATCTTGTATGTTTATTCTGTGCTCTCTGGTTTGTAGTCTATTCCCCACGCTAGAAACAGTTTTCACGAAGCCAGATCTCAACACATCAGTTTTCCTTCAACAATAGTATTCCCTTCACCAATCAAACGTCAGTCGACACATTGTGATTTATGTTCCACAATCCTAATGTATCTTCTGTGTAGAGAGGACTATCAGTTTTCCTTTGTCAAATGCATTTTGTCACTCCATTTAAAATAGATTTTTCCTTATAACTGGACAGTTTTGAATATTAACTCTGATTTGTAAGTCTCCTATGTTATCTTCATACAAAATTTACATTTTGATCCATCATTTTACAAATCTTTCATTTTCCTTTATAATCATACACCGGTTAGTTACATTGTTTTCTTTTATCTTCAGCAACTTGACCGTCACCTATTTGTATAATCGAATAACTGTTAGGCTTAGGTTCATACACTATCTATTATGTGTTATATGCATTCTATATGTATTTAATTTATGTGTTTTTGTGTTATACCCTATTGGAATTTTTTAAAGTTTTACCCAGGGAACGATCCGGTCTATACTCTAGTCTTGTTACTATTTAATATAATTTAATGTAATGGTCTTAAATACCATCATTAATGGTCCAGGATCTCGCTTGAAATCAAACCAGCGACCTTCACAAGGTGAGCAGGTCGTGCATTAATTGCGCCAAAGAGTTCCTTAATTGTGCTAAGCCCTCAAAGGATCCCAAAAATTGTTCCTTTAGTTACGCAAAACCCAAACCAGGTAGGTACGAGTTGCTGGTAGAAAGAATGTCCTTGTTCATCCTAACCTAACCTAATACTTTAGAAATGATAACCTTACCTAATTTAAACTACTCAGTTATACAGTCTAAGAGGGCCGCCACTGGACGAAGTCAAGGAAGGTATCGGGTGGCTCCCTGGAGTAGTTGGCGCAATTCACGAATACCCGATTAGCTGACTCAGGTCAGTTGGCGCAATTAATGCCCACCCGGTGAGCACTATAACGACTGGGCTACTATACCCTACTATTTTATAGCTTTGTAACGAATACTTTAGCCCAGAAAATATACAAAGCGTTGTGAGCAAACTCAAATAAAATGGTTTCCAAGTTGTTAAAAGGTCAAAATTACACAGACAATGATGCGGATAAGCTTAGAGCTCTGCTTCTCTAAGTAGTTTATTACCTAGGAATGGGGTTAATGTCTGAAAACTCTGTGTAAACAAATTACTGTAAAATCAGTTTTTATTTTATTACAGGGCGCATCTGGTCGTGCATGTAAGTTATAGGCAGAGGTGCACTTCTCTCCGAGTATTGCGGTAATTGTCTATGCGATTCTGTGACTCGGGTGTCCGTAGCCTACTATTCTGTGTGCAATTAAGATACATCAACAAGTGAAACCAAATACGACGACAAACTCGTTTGCAAGAACTGTCTCTTCTCTGAAGATGAAGATCACCACACTTCGAAAAATGCCGTTCCAATATGAGCTGTTTTATACGCAAGTAAACCTGAAATATTTTTTTTTTATTCCTGACCAATGCAACAATCGACATAAAACTCATTCCTACACACACCACGTGTGCGGCCTACTGAAGGAACTCCACACTTTAAAGGCCTGGTTCCACAGGATGCGGAATCTCCGCCGTGCGGTGCGATTTTTTCCGCTGCGGAATTAAAACGACACTGGTTTAATGGAGTTCCCATGTGTGCGGTTCCACTGACTTGCGATTCCGCATCCCGAAATTTCCGTTCCGCATGGCGGAGAAATCATACTGGTCTGAGAGCAGTAGCAGTGCGGATTCCGCCAGCGGAGAAGAGCCATCAAATATTGTGACCATGCAGATGTTTGGGTATTAAGTGTGGTTAAGTGTGGTCAAAACGTGGTTAAACGGGATCTGATCGTGGTTGAAACCTCTTAAGTTTCGTTAAATAAATAGCAAAAATACTAAATATTGGTACATACCTTAGTGTCACCGCTAGTTTCATCTCGGCATTCAATGGTTGTTTGTCTCGATTAGTAGCGTTGATGGGTAACTTAAGTCATCTTTGATGAGATCAACCATAAAGAAAAATTGGTCTTTTGACACACGGAAATACCGCTTAAACTTAGTTTCGTTGTCAACTAAATGATTACGAACCAGAATGTTATACGCCCCTTCACTGTCCCGATTCTTAAATATGTCACTTCGGTCACTGCGACTTGACACTAACAAAGATAAAAGATCGACAACATCATCATCAATGTCATCATATAGCATCAAAGCCAAAAGGGCTTTCCTCTTTCTATCCATACTCGTCGCTAGTTTGGACAGAACTGAATCTCCGCAACGTTATTTTCGCAGTCTGTAGAACCACCCCTCTGATTTTTCGCTGCGTAATTTTCCGCTGCGAAAAATTACGCACCGCATGGCGGAGATTCCGCATCCTGTGGAACCATAGCTTAACCAATGTCATTACACAACTTATCTGCTCTGTGATCTCAACGTCGGAGGCTTTGCCACATAAGGTATACAATAAGGTAGATAACAAAACACGCTTAAAACATGTGCAAATACAACTGTGCTGTCTTGTCAACGTTTTAAGAGCTCTGTTATACATGATATGGCACAGAAGGGTTTAAGGTAGATTGCAGAAATACTTATTATTCTATACTCTAATACGAACTATGTCTGGTTGTGGGTTTGTAGAATTTATCTCGAAATGCAGCGGAAGAATGTTACCTGAAGTTTCGAATAAGAGACTTTTGAGTCTAAATATTCGATTAGTGAAAACCACAGCTAAAACACTCGTATTTTGCCATACGACTCGTTTGAAAATTTGAAAACTTAACACTGGGCTTATGGAATGTCATCATGGCTACGAAAAACAACGAAAATATAGACAAAAGAATCATAACATGAGCTTACAAACGAACCAACACGACAAAATACGGTACAAACGAAGAAACATTTGGGTAAAGATAATATGTACCCATTCGGGTAACTAAAATCAAACGAATATATTTCACCAAACATTGAAAAGAATTTTTAACAATTTCTTGCTCACTTTTTCTTGACAGTAGAATAAAAACATTTAAAAATATTACGTGTAAATGTAAATTACAACAAAACACCTTTTTTATTAGCTGTTATAAATTAAGCAGATAAACCGTCAAAACAATGTTTATGTAAAGATTGGCTCTCACAAAAACGTGGTGTGACTATTATTGACTTCAAATAGATGTGCGTTTCGTGTTAGTGATCTTTGAGTGCGCTGCCATCGACTAAATTTTTCTCTCTTATTTTAAAGTGGATTTTACAATTTATATTGCTCTCTTTTTTCACCAGAAGACAACCGATATTTTACATATACATTATACAAATTATTCAGTTTTAAAAATGGTTGAAAAACAAGAATCTGATTTTAAACGAAATGTGCTTTTTTATCGGACAGAACTTACATTGAAATTGTCTTAAGTTGATTAATAGCTTCCTAATAACTATGTATATATTTAATTCAACGAAAGCAAAGCGATCTTGACTATCAAGTTCATAATGTGTTAAATTATAGTTATTTAGCCGATACAATCTTAGAAACATCTCCGAATTCTTAGGCTATGCAGGATAATCCAATCCAATATTTTTAAACATTTTCTAGATCATATGTTTAGTACTCGAATGAAAACACATCTGCGGTTAAGTTCCCTACAAACACATAGGCTAAGTAGTCAGGTTCAGAGTGTATTTTAAAAGCTAAAAGAGTCTGAAAGGACCGTGTAAGCGAAAGTGTTGCATTCTATCGAGTGGAGGGTCTGCTTTTATGTTACTATTCTCCTATGCTTTTCACCTTATAAGTAATTTACTCCTCTATTCTATGTCTCAATAGTATAGTTTTTATTTTACACAAAATTTTGAACTCTACTACTTTCGTTCTGGGATGGGATAGATAAATCATTTGTATCAAATACATAGCATATGCAACTAATTCTTTTCAATTCTCTTCAGGAATATCTCGAGGTGTCTGTATGAGGACAAATTATAGAAAAGCTATAATTTAGAAACCACTCTACTACAAAGACATCCCATATTTCACACCTTCAACAACATGCAACGTGTACATAGCTTCTTAACACAGAATAATTAATTACCCTTGGTAAAGGAAAACTAGTATTAATTTGTTACAGGCCAATTAAAGATTTTACTTTATCCCATCACTTAATGCAGAAACAGCGACTGTAATCGCTGACGGTGACGGAGTTGGTAGAGTAAGAAAAACATATGTTAGATTTCCATTAGCTATTTTTCTTCTTATTGATTTTAGGTGACGTGATCATCATATGATTTTTAAAACAGAACGAAAAAATTTAATTATCAGTCGTTGACAAATGCCTTGAGTTGAAGACTTAGGCCTAGCCCAAGCTGTAATCCTATTAGGACTAAGTGCAATCTTTAATGATGTGAGCATTCTTCGTTTCCTGATTCTAACGCAAAACACTTTTCCTAGTGTAAAACTGACATAAAAGACGGAAACCTCTATTTATATAATTTGCTAGAATGTTGCCGAACACGATTTACAAAGAAAAACGATCTTTAGATTGTGCAGTAGTGGGATGAGTGAATTTGCAGAATCCAAAATCTAAGCTTATCACACTTAACGTCAGAAGAGCTCATCGTTTACTCGCATTCACAAACAATCCTTACAATCCACGGGATCGAAGCCACGTCTACATCGGTGTCGTGTTGAATTATTACCCAACCACTATTACCACGCCGACCGCGTCCTCTCTGATACAGACATAAATCAATTCTCGCGGCACGAAACCGGCAAAAAACCGGCCCGACGCGTGTTTTCGACGTTGGACGACCGTGTGTTTTATTAAACACACAGTTTGTACGCTTGTACGCTTTGCACGTACCGCTCCAGTATGTACCGCCGTTCCAAGCGTGTTTTCCCATCGCTGGAATTGGAGCGATTTTAAAACGACCGATTACGGCCCTAATAGCTCCTCGGAACCTGTAGTTGTAATGTCCGTTTTTGGACGAAGATAAAAAATAGCGAAACCTACCCATGTGTTTGTAGGTTTCAGAAATGCGTTAGTGGTGGCATCGTCGTTGCAGTTTTATCGCAATAGATAAAACCACGGATAATAGAACATAAACAAGTTCATAAACATCTTACTTCATTGGCCCGGAAATAAATATGTTTGTAATAATATTTAGAAACCGCCAAAAAAACTTCCAAATCAGCTGTTACGCTTATTAGTATTTGTACCTTTCATATATCCGAGGATTAAACATAAACATATTTTTTGTAGATTTATCAAACGTATGGTTCTATTAAGACAGTTTTTAGTCTTTTTCGTCATCCAGAAGTACAAACATCTGTTTCCATATACCCGTATGCGAAAGTAGCTATTTTATCCATCTAACAAAAACATCAGCCAAACAGTTTCATTACTTCTAGTAAGTTTATCAAATTCTGCTGTAGTCAATTGTTTTAGTATACATCTCATATCACATTGATAATGTAATTTATTTGTGTTCATCTTTGTGAGGAATATAGTTAAAGACAGATTACTTCATCCGTTTTATAACTTAATAAAATATTTATTACAATTTTAGCAATTTTGTATTTAATGTATGGGTTTATCTTGAATATCTTTCTTAAAATCATTGAAACCGTTTGTAAATAATTACAAAACAAAAACATGAAAACAAATTTGGGAGTTTGAATTCATGTATTAGTTTAAATAAATTTTCAAATCCGCTCCATTTTGATAAGAAAAATTAAAACGAAAACGTCATCTCTACCAGATAGACTATAGAGAATTGGTTAGCTATTAATATATTTCATACGAGGGAAATAGTTACAAATAATAATATTATTATAACGTCGTGAATACATTTCTAAAATTGATTAAATTTGGAAATACACAAGTCATTTGGAATGCATGCCTTTGTCGACATGGAGAAGCAATTTCCTTTTCTTAGACACTTGAAAAACAATAAATTAAACTTCGCTAAAATTGTAGTCTTTATGTCTTTATATCTATCTATGAAACAAGGGGTTGAAATATTTAAAATATTTGGAATTTATTCTCGGTTGTCAAATTAGTTAAGCTTGCCTTTTGTTTAAAATGGTTTTCAAATATAAAAATCCCAATGTCACCAAACCAAAAAATGTTCCTAGCTTTGTAACAAACAACTTCGTACAAACAAGGAAAGCAGCTGCGCCCTTGTGATTTACATTTGCCATTGAAAATGAACTTCAGTGGCACATACTATCGTTTCCACGTTTAAATTACGCATAATTTGTGTTAAAACTATGCAATAAATATTTTGAAATTGTTTTTAAAATTAGATGGAGGTAGCAGAATACATTATTATCTTTAATCAAATGTAGTATGTAGTACTAATTAGTGTGTGCCACATCTTGTAATTCTAATTTTTGAAATATGATGGGTAGCCTACAGAGAAGAATTGTTTTGTATTATCAGAGATCTTATATTTATTTGTTTTGAACCCTAGTGATCCATCAAGTTTCGCTATTTTACAAACAACCCAACATGGGCGATTGAAACACTTGTATTGTACATTATGAAGAAAATGAATCACTTCCAAAGTGTTGGATATTATTACCATTGACTTATTTTAGCTTAATATTCTAAACACCTTGACGACTCATAATCAAGGGTTTGGTTTGAATGCTTTTTAATTTTACCTTTGGTTTAACCCTGCTGAAATACCCGTGTAAAATATCCCATTTTCGTTTCCTAAATCTAACGTTCTTATTTTGTGTCGACATTTGACAGCAAACCCAATAATGAAATTAAGTAATGAAACAAACTTTAATCATGGAATTTCAAGGAATAAAGTACCTTTTCTGGGAAGTGAAGCCGTTGAAGCGTTTCCCGCCATAATTGGGTCAAGGCATTGTGTGACGAGAACACTCGAATGACACATTTTACTGTTTGTCTCAGCCCATTTGCCGCCAAAACCTCTGACCTTACAAAAAACCTGCCGTATTGCGAGGGAACAAATTTAGCCGAATTCTCAGAGGTTCTTTACATTCTTGTTTTTTGTAACGTATTTTCGTCAAAAGCGAGTACGAGATGTTACGGAAGTTAGAACTGTAATTGGTTTGCCAAATCAATTTAACTGCAATTACTTGCTAGTGGTTGCACAATAGTTTGAATAAAGTTATATTTAGAAAAAAATATTAATAAATAATTCATAACAATCTCATAACAGCTTAAGGTTTCATTTTCAGTCAAATCTGTGCTGAACACAGTTTTCAATAATTATAAACATTTCGTCATGAATCACTATATTTTTGTATGTAAAGCTTTTTCAGGGTGTCCACAGAAATTTTGTCATCAATTTCCCTGACTTTCCATGACTATCCATGACCATTAACCATTGATTTCCATGACTCACGAACTTAACTCAAAAATTATAATTTACCGTACACACACAAATAATACTGCCTAGACAAGTTATTTCACAGAAAATATTGAAATATGTATTAACAGATAACAGTGGGGTACAATAGGTACAACAATGAACTAATACAAACTCAAAACCCAATAAATTGAAATTGTCGTACATTTGTGAAAAATTCGGAAAAATGCTACAATAGTCGCGGTTACAGCCGACTAGAGCATTGAAAGGTCCCCTGAAATCCATCCATTATTGGGGATTTCCATGACTTTCCATGACTTTTTGCCTATTTCCATGACTTTCAATGACCATAATTTTTTTCCATGACTATCCCTGACTTTCCAGAATGTGGACACCCTGTTTTTCCAATGGTCTGTATTCTTATCATTAATTTCACTGACTTATAATAACTTCACCACCGAGCGTTTCGTTAAGGATGAAACGGTAACCTTCTTCAAACAAGTGCGGTTTAAGTTTTACAACCTTATGGCATTAATTGAATTTTTCTTAAACCATAAGACAGGTAGGTTAAGAACCATAAGAGCTATTCGATCAAAAATTGCTTTCAGTTACTCTAAAATTACTTTTAACAGTTATTGACTTTTGTATTACATATAAGCCAGAATATCAGATTAATGTCGATTTCGAGTAACTTTACCCAGAAATGGTGTTGGTAACTGAATTCAGATATCTACGGGGGAAAAATTTACTGACATGCAGTTTTCCAGTAATTACGATCACTAGACATAAACTAACGCACTAAGACACTTCTTTTGACTATAAATAATATATATATTGAGTGTATATACAATAGTGTATTGTGTAGTATACAATCAATAGTTTCTGTCTCTGTGGGACTAGCAACTCAAAAGTGTAGAGCTACCTTGTACAAAGGACGCTCGGCCATTATCGAGAGCGACCCATGTATTATTTATTACCCTGTATATTTTATACCTTCGTGACTAGTATACGAGATTGGACACGTTACGAAAGTAACAGAATTTTTCAATTACTATTATAGGTAGGTAATCTATCTAGATTAGTAATACAATTGTTTTCAAGTCGTAAAAGAGGTAAGAGACAACATGTTTACCCAAAAAATTGAATTTACAAATCCTTTTGTAAATCTATCGACGCCAGAAAAAAGGACAGATGCGTCATAAACAGGTGTGAAGTATAACTAATAAATACAGCTAAAAAGGAAAGTTAAAAAATATTTAATCTTTTATGTTTCAACATGATAAAATTGCGTGTGGTCACCGATTGCAACACTTATTTTTAAAATTGTAAAAAAAATTACGTTTGGTGTTCTATTCATTTTTCAGCGTAGGCCTACACGATGCAACAAATACTGTATGGTTTTTTCTCACATTTGGAAATATTTTACGGAGTGGTACACATAAAAGGGGACCAACAATTAGAATTTTTTTTAAAGTTGTGTAAAAGATCTGTTGACCCAAGAACACAATGTAGAGGGTTTGCATTATGTTAATTGTGGGATTTATTAAATAAATTTAAATAACTAATGTGGGTGTTTTTTAAGTTTTTAACTTTTAACATTATAAAGGCTGGTATACGTGATTAACATGTTTTCGATTGTTCATCCATTGTTATCTACATATTCTACGTCCATCCGACGGTCTATTTCAGCCCACGCATTACACAACATTTCCCTAGAGACATCTGCATATTAGATTGATAAAATTATACATTGTATGAGCTGTAATTTGCAAACCAACTGGTGTGTGAACCACAAACGAAAATATAGGGAACACTAAATGGAAAAGAACCCACAACACACAGCCTATACCGGGTGATTTGAATCAACGTCCATACATCGGCTGATTTGAATTGGAGTCCATATTCATCGGGTAACTTCAATAAGTCTCCACTTTTAATCAGTATGGAATCCGAAAGCGAATGTTTGCTCAACAAATTGTACAAAACCACGACACGAAGATTATTTTGGCAGCGACCATCGAGTAAACAAGCGATGGTAAACAAACAACACTACATGCAGAGATACTAAACTGAAACTTGGCTACAATAAACTGTTGTAAAACTTAACTTCCTCCGAGAATAATCAACTTTAATGACTCCAAGGCATTCAGGAATGACTGGGGTTTATTTCTGTCGGGTTTGTTAACTTGTGTCCAAGTTGGAAAGCGTTGGATCAGTTGTACTTGGATCAGTAACTCTGCATGCGACGCAGAGCAAATAGCTCTTGTTTGTGATTTGTTTGCGTGCAATTTGGTTTGTTTACAATATGAGTTTAAATGTGTTTCAGACTTTATAGCCAGCTTTGATTTCTAAGTGACCACAAAGTGAAAATAAAGTTATGAAGAGTTTGTATTATAGCTTAACCGATTTCATAAGTCATTTTCCTTGTCAATTTGTATCAAATGTTGGTAAAATAATTCATTTAATGCCTCCTGAATTATTGACAGTCCACACATCAGGTTTGAGAACTATAGACATACCACGAACAAAACGACCTGCGCAGAAACGAAAAGATCACGTGGTTCGCGCAGGTAGGTGTGGCGTACCATTCAAACCTGCGCGGCTCGAAACGGCCCAGGGTTCTTTTGTTTCTGGTATTACTATAGTTTTCGGTCCAAACACCCTGACGAAACTTATAAACATTCTAGTTCAGTTTGTAGGTTGTCTGTCCACAGCCGCGACAGAGGAATATAAATCATGTTTATTCCTTGGTGACTGGTTTATAGTCATGGAAGAGGACGAGTTGATGTATTCGTACTTTCTCAGCATTAATAAAACTATTTTATTTAAATTCAAGCTTGTTTTATGCTTGAACATATTTTTGTGATATCTTTAGACCTCCAAACTACATAGAAGCTGTTTTACATGTTTTAATTAGAATTTCAAATGTACTCTCGTAAAACTGGACACGGGGAGGAATTCTATTCTCTCAAATCCTTTCTCAAATTTACATTGATAATGTCTTAAACATTTTAAAAACGACATGTTTCGTGGTTACTACCACGTCTTCAGGTTTATCCTTTTACATATAGTATTAACATATAACACATGTTATTAATGTAACGTAACATGACGTTAACATTTTGTACTCCTAAAGAGGCTAAACTTGGCAGTTGTGACTAAACATGTAAGTGTGCCAGACATCTTAGGATATTGTAAGGTGTCAAAATACTTTCTTTACTTTCTACAAAAATAAATAAATAAATATATATATATATCCAGTAGTAGGACAACCTGATACAGTAAAAGACTCACGAAATGTCAAGTTTCAACCACACTATAGTAGACTTTTTAGATCACGGGTGGATTTTATACCAGTTAATTGATAAAGGATATGATTTTTTTCTTCACTTTAACTTGTAAAATAAAGAACGATAATTTAAAGCTCCAAACAGATTCACAAAAAAAAACTAAACATTTCACCTCGAACAAAATCCAACAAATCAAAATATCAGCAATACTGAAAGTAATCACTGTCATCCCTTAGAAGTAATTTAAGGTTCTTTGTCGTCAAAGATAAACGTAATTAAGAAATTATTTCAAGATGTACAAAGGAATTTCTTGCACAAACTATGAAGTTGATAAAGCGAGGTGACTGAGATGGTAAGGGACGAGGTGGAGGGAGGGGGGTAGTTACTGTATTAAATTAACTTGTTCCTGATAACATCCTGATACAATATTTAGATGACGAGAGCGGCTAGGTGCTTATGGCAACCAGGCCAAGATTGTAGTTACCATTACATAATTGACTAACACATATTGTTAATCTGATTGTATGGGCGGCAGATTGGTTACAATGTTCACCTTAAAGTCTGAAGGTCGCTGGTTCGATTTCAAGCGAGATCGTTACCATTTCCAGATGCCAGTTGTCATTAGATTATCAATTAGTTATTCTATCTAACAACAAGGTCGACGGTAGACAGTAACAAGACGAGGGTTTGGGACGTTACCTCTTTTAAAATTGGTAAAATGACAATGACGTAGGCCTATATAGACACAATGCAAACAATTATGTTTGCCCTTCTACGCCGTCGTATGAATGTGCTCATCTTGACTAAAGGTTATGTCTTTAGTGTTTACGGCACGGTGAATTAATTCTACAGGACAAGCAAACAAATAACACTTAATTGTGTTTGAATAAAAAGAGTTTACAAAATTTGCCTTTAGGATATCCATAAGGATGATATATGTAAGGGATATTGCTAACTATCGCAGCAATAGATTTAAATGTCGAGTAAACCAAACTACAAACCGTTCCAGGGAATTTGCTAATGTCGGTTTCGGATCGATCGTATCATATAAATCACCCAGTAGTGGCGGATATATCGTCCAATAACTTCTGATGGAGGTAACCGATGTAAAGAAATTCAACCACAACCTATACACTTTTAATATTACAACCAGGCTTATAACAAGTTTCATAATTTTATGAGCATAAATGGGCAATTAATATAAAATAAAAAGAATCTCTACACTCTTTCATTTAACGTTGGTATTGGTTATTTTCAAAACAGTATCATTGAATAGTTAAGGTATTATTTTTGAATTCTCAAAAAAAAAAATACATGTCAGGTTTTTATGACTTATTTCCGTTCCTATAATGTGATAGGGCTCTGTTCCTTGAGCATCAAAAATTTCAAGATAAGGCTTTTTGAGAGTAAACATTGATCGGCCAAAAGGCAACAGCATTGTCAACATATGCTTTACTTACATTTTACTCAGTATCCTTTTCAAAATAAGGTTTGGTACTGCGGGGGAGGTAAAAAGTGTTTTTGGCCAAAAGTTAATAGCATAGTATGAAATAAATAAATTTGCCAAATTTTATTAGCATAGATTCATAAACACGTAAACTACAACAGTTTTCATCATTCTCCAAAAGAATGACATGGGAATTATTAATTTCTACTTTTTTGAATTTCCTCTGTAACCGTTCGGCATACAACAACGCTTTAATGTACTAAATTGTTTCTTTTTAAAGTTCTACAAAATGCTTTCGAAAGAAATTGCAAAATTTTATGTTTTTAGGGTCAAAAATTGAAAGAAAAAAACATTTTTTCCCCTTATGACCCCCATAAATCTTCGTTTCCACAGTCAGATCATGCTGGTTCACGAACTCCTACACTTCCAAGCCAAATTTCATCAAAATCGGACCAAAATTACTCAAGTAAAAAAATTTACACGTATAAAAACTTCAACAAATAGTGTTTTTGGCCTTTAGGGACGTCAAAATGGAAAAGTAGATCAGTCCCGGATTTAAGTCTTACCGTGCCACCTACGGTAATAGCTACTTCCCTATGGGGAAATTTGCTAAAATCAAAATTATTAGATCAAGGAGAGTTTAATGAGGTATTAGAGAAATTTTTGAAAACAACATAAACATGTTCCTCTCTATTTGTTTCCACGCCGATGAAGGTATCCAACCGGTCAAGTAGAGCACAGGACTTTTGCCAATCCAGCCAATCCCCAATATTTTTTTAGGTATGTAGTATTGTCGTAACGCAATGGTTCGGAACCTGTCTTCTTACATTTGTAAGAATATACTACATGGCTCTAATACATGAAAACTGCATTCTGTGTTGGGAAACACAATATATATACCCCTTGCAAAGCACAGGTGAAATGCAAAATATTTATATGATGATCTAGATAAACTTGAGATCCTTTACAGACGCCAACATACACTGCATGCACCACTATAACAGCTAATTAATAACCTAGCCTGTACATTTATCAGGCTGACACGTCCTGAATTATACCTGCAGTAGTATTTATCATGTAGCAGGCGAGTTCTGCGGGTTGTGGCCGAGAAAGGATTTATAGCTAAACAAACGAGGATTCCGACACAGAGCACTTGTTAACGACACTAATGCTGACAGTAAACGTTTGGTGCAAAAATATAATACCATTTTAAACCACTGCACTATGGTGACGGTATGTAGTTAAAACGTTTAATGAAATAATACTATAACTAATTAGTTCATTATTATTCTGTCTATGTGGGGAAAATAACTTGGAATGATCCTTTAAAAAACAGAAAAAAATGCTACATACATAAAGTTTGGCTGTTTTCATGAAACTAGAGATTTTTTTCGATTTTAGGAAAGGAGTTCACAATATTCAAGTTTGCTGTCGAATAAGACTGGTAGACGGTTAAATACAAAACAGGATTACACAGTGTGGTATGGTGTGGATTCAGGACTGTATTGAAAGCTCACAACAAAGATATTATTAATTATACAGTAAGTCAATGATAGCTGTGGTTCATATTTTTTCCGATCTTCACTTAAGCGGTTAAGGTAAATTTTCCATCATTCTTAGTCCCTGGATCTAGACCTACATCCAGCACACAACCTTTTTGTCGTATTACATATTTCAGTATTTACGTAATATGATATACATAGTTTGATAGTAAGCTGGTTGGCAGTATATTTTTAAAACTGTAGCAAATAGACTCAAGCTAGATGACTTTTGTATACAATTTATTTCAAATAATACAATTTAACCAGGCTCATAATATAAATTCGAAATTATACATTATTTGTCCGTCGTCAACACCCACTTTAACAATAGAAGCAAAACAACAAATGACAATTTAAACAAAGAAACTGGATAAGTTTGAAGCAAAGTGGACTTCAACAAACGGTCGCCGCTGGCGGGCTGACTTTAAGAAAGGACTTTTCAACAAAATTCCCAAGTATACGGGTACATTATGCTTCCCTTCTCTTTGTAATAAATGACTTTTTCCAGATGTTTAAAAACTACTTGACGTTAGAATGCTGGTCCACCATGAGGGCATAACGCGTTAGGAGTATTTATAAAATGATATTCATGCATACATTAATTAATGTATAAATTTATGAATTCTGTGTCAATGATAAGTAGTTTTTTATTCATATGTAAATTAAAATTTCTACGTTGAATCACTATATGATTCTAATCATTCAAGATTATTGTTCCATTATCCTCTCTAAGTAATACTTTTTTAAATATTGTTTCTGTAACAAAATCATGATTTGTCAATAAAATTTTAAAGAACACCGAATTAAAGTACGTGTACTTCTAACTAAGATTGGCATTATTATACCTACTATTATAACCAACATATTTTCCACACACTCAGGTACATAAGTCTTTTCATCTCCATTTACTTTTAAAAAACTTCTACTTTCTATACAAATCTTAATTGGCACATTTATTTTTAAACACGATTTACTCCACTTATACGTTATCTCTACAACAGAACATATTTAAAACAATAACACATTTACGATAGTTGTGTACATTTTACAAATAATCAATCAATTAATCCTTTAATATTTTTGAATAAAAAATTGTGTCATTACTAAAGCTAGCTCGATCTACGGATTGTTTTCTCCGTAGTTAGACGTCAAAACAGAGCGCAAACAGCCTTTCACATTATACATACAATTTCCTTTTACACCCGACTGAGTTTTACGTTCCTCGAGTCAAAAGTAAGGGAAAACAAACGCGAGTTTTTAAAATTGACATGAACGGTAACATTGTACAGTCACTTGTATATTAAAATAATTAATTATCACATGATTGATACAATTAATATTCTCTGGGTATTATTATATACTCCTTACCTCTACATAACTTTATCGTTATGCAAATCAAATATTAGAATATAAACTAAATTTATTTTAAAATTTAGGCCAAGATTGTTTAAAGCTTATTGAATAGTATTGTCTTGTAACTAGCATAATGTCCTCATAAAATTAACGATAAAAATAGTGTTTGATTATAGTATAGTAGGATAAGAGTACAGTGTATTAAGGCTAGTAACAGTAACTCAGTAACAGTTATTTAGTATGATCATAGACAAGGGGAAGAGTGTGGTTTGATTTGATTTAAGTATCAAACGAAATAATGGTATTGAATTCCTTCCTATGATAACAGCAACATAAAAAAGCTAAATATGGGTTTTAGATTTTGCACCCATTTCAAGCGAAAAATTAAAACCTTAAGATATTAAAATCAGCAAATGTTCATAATACTCTCATCAAAAACTTCTTGTGGGGAAAAGAACATTCTTCAGAGTAACCCATCAAGCAATTACAGTTTTATGAATTTTCGTCCAATCAAAAGCCTAAAGCTAAAGCTATTAATTTTCAGGTTAATTCTCCAACCGAAAACTTTGTAGGTGATGCGTTTGTGAAGATGTCAGGGTGAAAAAGGGTATAAATTCGTGCTTAATCTTCAAACATCTCGCCAAATCAGATATATTCACCCCCCCCCTCACCAAACCCAACCCTTACCCACCACCCTCCCTATGAAACGTGCAGAGTCAGCTAACTTGCTGAATTGTGATTCGCGAGGCTTTTGTCATCACATAGTTTCCTCCGAACTCGGTTGGATACCTAAACTGTTGTAGTTTAACACATTTGGTCCCTCATTGAATAAAAAAAAATAAATAGATGCAGGCTTTGTTATAGATGTAGAAAACTTCATTTGATTGAATTTACGATTCATATACACACCTAAATTGTTGTACGAAGTTTGACACTTCCCTCCTTGGAATTTAACAAATGCAAAATATTTGGGTATAAAACATTTAACTGCAACTAAATGCTTAAAGGAGTATTATATTTGATTTTTCCAAGAAAAGTTAGTAGAAAATTATCATTTTAAGTCAAGACTATAATTCATGTGAAAATAACTTCGGGTTTTAGTTTAATCGTACTTAATTCAAGTTCGTTCACTTGCTAAACTGTGTACTTTGAGATCAAGATTTCCTAGAAAGTATTTTTCAAGTTCCAAGGGAAAATAAATATTTTGAAAGGCACTTTCGTTTATGATATGAATTGTGTTCATAAATACAATTTTATTTTATAACTCTTTTCGTAACAGCCATTTTAATTTAAACTTTACCATACGTAAGTAAACATGTATTTATATTGTATTCATGCAAGTTACTAGTGTAAGCCTTATTTCACAATCAATTCCACAATGATTATAAGATAATCATTGTATGAGTACAGCTCACCTATGAAAATGTTCCATGTGCAATAGTAATGTTAAAAATAACCAATAATGGGAGGACCAAAATAATCTATATTCATACACCTAATACGGTATAATATTATTCAAATCTATACGCATTCAAAAAGTTAGCAATAATCTGTATAAACCCCAACGTGAAAGACAATCAAATTATCAGTAAGCCTCATCATGCACCTAATTCTACAGTTAAATTAGAATATTCGACAAACATTCATAATAAAGCCTGAAATAATCACAAAAAACCCAATGCGATGATTCTAATCATCCATGTATCGATATTGATGTATCATCGATAACCGGAACGCAGGTTTTGTCACCGTGATAGATTTATACTCGATCGGTCATCCCTTCAGACTGCGATGGTTTTGTGTGGTTCTACATTACCTGCACTCTACACCCAGGGGGTGGAAATCACAGTTTTCTAAACTACTCCTCTGTTACATAAAGTGTGGGAATGGGTCTCGTAAATATACAGGAAAAATGCATTGTCAAACTTCGAATTTACACATCAAAAACTGTTATAAACATGATAAAAACAAATGTTATATACCAACACGAAAATCCCGGGGTTTAAAGTTTAATTTACCGACATGTACAAGATAATTATGTGTAAGATAATACATTTTAGAGAAATATAACTGATTTAGCAACTTTTTTGGTAAATGTATAAGAAAAACTGTATTGCTTCATTTTATAAAAAAATGCATTTTCCATTTACTAACCAATCACACAACATGCTTTTAGATCAAATAGGTCTTATTGAGTGTCTATGTTGTGTTTATGCAGATTGTGAGAGCTTACACCTTGTGTAGATCGTTTCTTGTAAAATGTCGGTGTACTTACGTTCGAATAGTAGAAATTCGCCGTTCACTTACCTGAAAAAAGGAGTGAGAGTTGTAAAAAGGCAAATATTAAATCCAAACAGATACCAAATAACATTAGGGAACGTTATGAGAGTACTTGAAATACAGTAATGTAAATATTAATCCTCTTGATATCTCACAGTATCCTCTTCGCCATGTATTATTTACAACCTTTTAAATTAAACTTATGGTAAAACACGAGTTTGCGCAATCTCCGCTGAGGGGGAATTTTGTGACAGTGGAGGAGGGATAGTTCACGATACAGATGATAAAAACTTACTTTTAGTACCGCAATTACCAGGCATTTTAGAATCAGTTGCTATATATAGTTTCCGTTCAGTTCGGCTTTATTCAAACACCAAACCCTGACTGAAGCGTCACTAATATCCTACAAACACTATTAGAACATAATAGACAACCAAGATTCTACAGGGTGGCGTTGTCTCATTATAACGCCTCCGGTTTCAACAAAGTCCCAATTCATTATTTACACGGCGACAAGATTATGTTGGCTTTGAAACGCTGTCCAACATCATTACGGCTAACCTATCAAGTTACCTGTGAAAAACTGAAATATAATATTGGCGTAAACCTTTCCTGAATTCAGGAATTTCAGAATATTTTAAAATAACATCTACTATTTTCGTGGACATTTTAACATTTGTACTAATATATTACAGCATATCACAGGATTAATACATTAAGTGTGCCACCATTAATGTTCCTGATTATGATAGAATTCTCTAAGTGAACTTTTTAGTGTGAACGTTTTCTCATTTTTCATTATATAAAGTGATGATTTTAATTTTTTATTTTAATTCATGATTTAAGTAATGAGCTGAAATGTTTATATTAATTTTTATTAAGTACTGACTTGTGTTCAGGAAAAAATTCTGTTTAGTTAAAAAAAATAATCGTGTTAGCAGACATTTTTGAAAAAAAAAAAACTTGTTTAAATAGGGATTTAGATTGTAATTTTTTCATTTAATAACTGTTCTTTTTTGTTCAAACTTAACAATTTCCAAAGCATAAGTTGTGACAATTTGCCTACTTTGCCCATGCGAAATATTTTTGGCTTTTAGGTTTTCTATACCTTTTCAGTTAAATTAAAAATTTCTACACAGAAAAAGTATTTTTAAATCCAGAAAAAAACTCTAATTTGTTTGGATATGGCGGGAATTGAACCCTTCTTTCTCGCATCGAAGCCCGAGACACAAACCACTAGCCTAGCATAAACTATATTGCTATTAAAACTGATGATTTTATTGACAGTATGAATTTTAAACTGTATAATGTAATTAGTTCTCACAAACATCAGCTGTTACAGATTCCATCAGACGTACCTATTGTTGTTCAATATCGCCAGGTGGAATAGTTTCTTCCAGAAGACTTGGAGTAGAGACATACTACCCTTTTCAGAGCTCGGAGCATGATAAATGTAAAATTGTGTCCTCCTCATGCCATCTAGAGTGTCCTTTGCGCTGAGAGTTTCTTGCCTTTACTGGCTCGGCATGAAGATCTATGGGTATTTTTTATGACGTTCGGCCAAGAAATATTTAGATTATTCAAGGGACGTTTTACGAATTATAAAACTATCTCAACTGCAATTAATTCACAGACTAGTCAATCAGGTTTCCAATAAGGTTAGCTTTTTTCAAAGTTCAATAAATTATAGAGCTTTGTATACTAAATAAATATAAAAAATAATAAAAAAAATTTATATATTTAAGTATAAAGTTGGAAACTTGATAGGCGATTTCATATAATGTTGACTTTCGTTCGTCTGTATTTATTGTCATGCTTATTTATTTGGAAATATCACTTGTCACTGGACTTAAACTGGTGAGTAGTGCACACAGATAAAGTGCTGAACAACTATTTTCAGGAGATGACAACCTACGATACAGCTTAACCCTTTTAGCGAATTTCCCTATAGGGAAGTAGCTATTACCGTAGGTGGCATGGTAAGACCTAGGTGCGGGACCGATTTACTTTTTCATTTTGATGTCCCCAGAGGCCAAAAACACCATTCGTTCAAATTTTTATATATGTATATATATATATATATATATAGGTATATATATATATATATAGATTTATATATATATATATGTGTCCGTGAACACGATAACTTGAGTAATTTTTATCCGATTTTGATGAAATTTGGTTTGAAGGTGTAAGGCGGGATAAACTTGAATGAGTTCGCGAACCAGCATGATCGGACCATGGGAACGGGGTTTTACGGGGGGTTTTATGGGGCAAAAATTGGTTTTTCTAATTTTTGACCCTACAAACGCAAAATTTCCCAATTTCTCTTCAGACCTTCTTAAAGGGCTTAAAAAAACAAATAATTTAGTATATCAAAGTGTTTTTGTACTATTATTAGTTACGGAGAAAATTCAAATAATTGTTATTTTAAAATTCCCATGTTATTCTTATGGGGAATATTGTAAAATGTTGTAGTCTGCTTGTTTATGGATATATTTTGATCAAACTTGGTAAATTTATTTATTTTATACTAAGTTATTAATATTTCTCTAAAAAACACACTTTTTTACCCTCCCTGTAGCAGCAAGCCTATGTACTCATAAAAATTAATGTTAATTAAATACATTTAATTGAAAATCAATTCAGGCAACTGGAAATTCGCTTAGTCGGCAGGTTTGCTGCGGCGGGGGTATTTATATATTTTCACGCCTTTATGTAAGTGTGCTTTAGCTAAAGACAAATGTTGCTTAAGTCGGGGACCGCTTGAGTGCACTGATGAATCACATTTTTGTTTTCAACTTTATCAACGTCGTCGTGATGTAGGATAATAGTACATTTTTGGTTTCCTCTAAAATAAGCACAGCACAGAAGAATTTGCGTTTGGACAGATTTTCTTAATGCGTTACCTATTTGAGTAACTGCACATTGCCTGTGCCTCTGTAAAAACGCCACTGGCGTAAAAATCTAGAAATAAATACACCAGTAAAGTGCACACTGTAAAATTTACCCTTATATTTCTCTCATTATTAAGAGAAACCATTTAGTTATGTACAGTTCGTTGCCAGTAATTTATAATACATAATTAGACGTCTAAAGTATTTGCAGTGTCCTATGTGATCGGAGAAAGATAACCTACCAAGAATATCCCGTGAAACCTTTGTCTTTTGACTATCAAAAGACAATGGTACGTCGTGCCTCAGCCAATTAACTCGGCAAGCTATCCTCATGTATTAGATACCGCGTATGACGGATGTCTGCGGATATCCGTCAGTTCACCTCGCAGCGTATTTCTTGCCGCGGTTTGATTAATGTCCGCATCGTCTATAAATCAATCTTCTTCGCCGTCCTAGTCACTTGCAGTCTGGCTTTTGTAATTGCCGATACGTGGAGAACATTTAGAGCGGGGTTTTACCTTAAAAGTTGTACGTGAGGGATAACTAAAAGTTTCATTCATTAGACATGATTAGAGCAATCGCAACATTGCACCCCTGTGTTGAAGTTGTATTTACTTCAAGTGTTGAAGTGCGCCAAGCTTTCACTGCCGATCAGAGAAAGTGTATAAAGCTAGGTTAGTTACAAACCCGCATACAGTGTTAACTGAAACTTGTGATACGACAAATAGCCAAATATTGGCAAAGGTTATAGGCGAGTTGATCTTACTTGTTGGCCAAATAAGAGGAACTATCGAAAGGATAAAACTGAAATATGATAAACAGTTTATCCCAATTTATCGGTAATGTGCACTCGAACATTGATAGTGATGCAGTCGATATTGGTGGCCTAGTTTTTAACAACCGGTTACCTGGAATTTGACCTTGAACTCGGCGAGACCAAGAACAAGCGGCGAGTTTTATCACTAGAGCGTGCAAAAGTATTGTGAGATTATTTATGTTTCAGAATTAGTATGCTTTTTCCCAAAGCCAATTTTGAAATCGAATTCTCAAACCGGAAAGTTGTTAACCTATGTTGTGTATAACAAACTTAATCGCGAAGAGATTTTAATTGAAATCAGAAGCGTCAAAACACGTATCAATCACATTAGGTGGTTTCAAATAAGTGCACAATACTGTTAAGTCATTGATTATAGTCATTATTTTATACAATTTGGCCGTTGTAGGAGCAGTACTTCAGCGTACTGTTATTGTTTTTAAAAGATCTCAAACGAGAAAATTTTGTTTCATGATGGAATGCATTTTGAAAATACAAATTTTCATGATGGCCATGTTTGTAAACCAATACCACCCAAACTTTAGTTCACGCAAACCCAGTTCAAGACTACTATGAACTAGTGATGTTATAATCGATCGAAAACTATCGACACTCTGGACATTTTTGTTTACCATTGTCGAACGAGTATTGTTCGGTGGTCGGGTTAGGCTTTAGTTAACTTAGTTAGGTTTGAAGTTAGCGGAGACATAGCGGGCACGGACAAGGGGTATTGTAGTAATTTGCATAGACTAGACTTGACGATGCAGCCTGACGATTGCATGACTACAAGCTCTCAGATTTATCGATAAAAAAACTTGGCTTTTCGTTAACCAACTACTCGATAGCTGTATGCTATCTTTAATTAAAAGGTATAGCAAATTGTTTTATCGTACAACTTTTACTGTAAACGATTCTTCTCTGTTTTCTACATAGATAAAGATTGACTAGACGTATTTGGTGAACTCCAAACTAACAAGCAAGTATCATAACCAAACGACATAGGTGATCAGCGGGATCAGAAATAAATCACACAGGAATAAAGGCCCGCACTCTAAGCCCATTGCCAAACGTTCCACTTCATTAAGGATCTACTATTGTTATGTCTCATATTATAATGTATATATTTCGTACGCTCAGACACAACTACAGTTTTTATACAGTGGACTTCTGATGGAGCACATTAACATAAACGAATTAAACGTTTACTTCGAATTGTGTATTCGAAGTAAAAGTTGTGTACGTGCATGCAAAAAAATGTTGTGTTTTTATCCACACCATCAGTGGCATTTGGAAAGAAAGCTATTCACTTTTTAAAAGGATATTTAGTAAAGAGTTCCAGACCAAATTATTTTGCTCATGTCAGCAATCGAATCCGTGCCTCTCGGATCGAAGTCCGAGACCCTCACTATACTCCGTGCCAAAGCTGGTGGCGGCTGAGGGATTAGGACCGCCAGGTACGGAGCACATGAAAAGAGCCCGAAATTGTAATCCCCAAAAAGGTTCACTAATCTTAAGCATGGAAAGAGCCCGGGTCTCCACAGGTACCTGAGGAGGAGGACGCTGACTAGTGTTGTGAAATAGTGTTGTGTTTGGTTGGGTTAGGTTAAGTTAGGTTAGGTTTGGTTAGGTTAGGTTAGGTTAGGTTAGGTGAACAGACTATCTTTTAGTAATGTAAATATCTTTTAATAATATATTTTTTAATAATGTATCTTTTAACAGTGTATCTTTTAATATTGTAAATAAATTAATGTATTTCAACTGTGTTATTGGTTCTTTCTCCTTTGAAGACCCGCTGTGAAAGTTCTAGGAAGAGCCCGGGCTCTTTTCGCTCCGTCCTGGTAGGGACCTTGGAGGTCCGGGCGCTTTTCAAGCGTCTGCCTGAGTTTTTGGGCTCTTTTCATGTGCGCCCGCCAGGTAGGACTACATAGGTCGGACCTGCTCACCGACCTGGCCGTCCTAATCCCTCAGCCGCCACCAGCTTTGGCGCGGAGTATAGGATACCAACATACCTACCCAAACGTGGTTGTAAGAGGTTAGGTTTTATGTCAGATGTCGGTTGTACAGTGCAGTGTTAAATTACTTTATACTAGAGTACCTGTTGCTCGAATTCGAGCAATTGCGAAGCATTACCATTATATTGCAAAACATGACACGATGCAGAAGAAAATCAATTTTAAAATCAGAAAAATCCATTGCAAATTACTGTACCTCATTTTGACAAATTCAATAAATCACAACATAGATAAAACATACTGATATTAACAGCTGTTGCATTAAAAAGTAGTGTAGAATTATGCATATGGTCGTAATGTAAACAAATCTGAAGAGGCAACTTTAAAGGCTTCTGCGGCAGAGCCCCAAGGGAATTTACCTCTTTCCTCTTTTGATGGCTCATCTACAGACCAAGACCTGTCTTTAGAGACCCCTACCAAGTTTCTACGCCCAGCCGTTCTCTCAAATTAGCTCTGACAAAACCCCCGTTTTCCTCCATAAGAATAACATGGGATAGGAATTTAAAGGCCACGGGGGCAGAGCCCCAAGGAAATTCACCATGTTTCTCTTTTAATGGCTCATCTACAGACCAAGACCTTTCTTTAGACACCTCTACCGAGTTTCTACGCCCAGCCGTTCTCTCAAAATAGCTGTGACAAAGAAAAACAGTTTCAAATTAATATATAGATAATATATGCAGAATTACTTTATATAATATATGCAGAAGGTAAATTAGCAGTTAAAAGTTGATGTCACAGAAGTGCTGAACTACTTGAAGGACAGCGGCTGAGGGAGAAATGTTAGTTGTTGACACAGAAGTGCTAAACTACTTGAAGGACAGCGGCTGAGGAAGAAATGTTAGTTGTTGACACAGAAGTGCTAAACTACTTGAAGGACAGCGGCTGAGGAAGAAATGTTAGTTGTTGACACAAACTACTTGAAGGACAGCGGCTGAGGGAGAAATGTTAGTTGTTGACACAGAAGTGCTAAACTACTTGAAGGACAGCGGCTGAGGGAGAGTTGTTCACACAGAAGTGCTAAACTACTTGAAGGACAGCGGCAGAGTGAAATGTTAGTTGTTGACACAGAAGTGCTTAACTATTATCGAACAGTTTAACAGTATTAACAGTATTAAAATTACTTGAAGGATAGTGGCAGAGTTCGCAGAGTGAGAGTTGTTCGCACAGAAATGCTAAACTAGTTGAAGGCCAATGGCAGAGGGAGAGTTGTTAGTTGTAAGTTGTTCGCACAGAAGTGCTGAACTACTTGAAGGCCAATGGCAGAGGGAGAGTTGTTAGTTGTAAGTTGTTCGCACAGAAGTGCTAAACTAGTTGAAGGCCAATGGCAGAGGGAGAGTTGTTAGTTGTAAGTTGTTCGCACAGAAGTGCTGAACTACTTGAAGGTCATCGGCAGAGGGAGAGCTAAGTTGTAAGTTTATGAACAGAAATGCTAAACTACTTGAAGGCCAGCGACAGAAGGAGAGCTAAATCGTAAGTCTATGAACAGAAGTGCTAAGCTACTTGAAGGCTAGTGACAGAAGGAGAGCGAAGTTGTAAGTTTATGAACAGAAGTGCTAAGCTACTCGAAGGCTAGCGGCAGAGGGAGAGTTGTTAGTTGTAAGTTGTTCGCACAGAAGTGCTAAACTACTTGAAGGCCAGCGGCAGAGGGAGAGTTGGCATTTGGCATCGTTATCTACTTTAGTTGTTAGTTGACTAACTACTCCAAACTACAGCAGGTCCAACTAGACAAACTTAAATCGACTACTTCATGCGTCCTTACTCAAACATAATGTTGTTTTGAGAGGGTAGTAAAATATAATTGAGACTATTTAATTCATGTCAGTGAAGTATGTAAGAGTTCAACGCTGTTTAATACAATATGATACATTATTTTTATTTGTTGTATATATATTTTAAAATTGAGTGTTGATATAATTTAATGAAGAAATATGTTGGAGTAGGACAATACTGGCTCAAAATGTATTACTAAGGCTAGCTTCTGTAAATTAACATAAACATAGTAAGAGATACTTAAAATCATATTTACTCAATATATAACACTTTTACGTTTTTCTCACATTTTAGTTCCTGTTGAATAAATGTCCCAAATGTGTAAGAATTGGTCATGAATCCCTGCGTTACTGAAAACTTTTTTTATTTCTTTCCATTACATTTCAAACACATGGTTGGGGGATTTTATATAAAATTTTCTTTGATTCTGCATTTATTTATCCTCTAACCAATCGACTCACACCTCCAGAATTGAATTGAAAAGTGTCTAGAGAGTATATTAGGGGTCCCCTTTAACAATAAAAAAAGAATTCTCAAATTTTAGATTTTACAGTCCACTATAAAATGTAAGCCATCAGTTGAGATTTCTTCATACACGGTAACTTAATCGTAGATAGCACTAATAAGCAATTGTCTAACCCCAGATTGAGGGTTTTCTCACAAAGCATACAAATGAAAATATGGAATGGCAAAAGTCGTATCAGTAATGTACCCGTATTGACGTATTATTCGTCATCTTGTACCGGGGTTAAGCTTCACAGAAAGGGAGGATTAACAAGATTGTGTTCCAATTAGTTCTCCAGATTAAATACCTTCATAACCCTTTGTTAGTCAGTCGGTGTGACTGATGCTATTGTCACTAAGTTATATCGTTACGGAGTGAAAATATGTCTAGATTAATTCGTTATTAACTGGTAGTGGATCGTTGTCTGATTGATTATAACTGCACCTGTTTAACAGCTATGAGTTAGCTGAGTATACACAATACACTCTCGGTCCCTGGTCCGAACTTGAAAGCTTAGAAGGTATTTGATCGTTGGAAATGGTTCGAACCTAGGCCTTAGTCCAGGCTAAAGAAGCGAGGTCCTTACCACAGTCTAAATACTACAAAAGGCACTTCCCTAAAGCCTTACTATTCTTCCATCAGTATGAGGATTAATCTCCCGTTTTGAGTGTATCTGATAATACATGGATACCCTAGGTGGTGTTAGGCCTTAAATAAGTTGCCTCCATCTCTCCCTGTTCTCTGAATCTTCTTTCCTTGCTCTCAATTTTCGCAAATCTTTCTCTACCTTGTCCTTCTATCGATTCTTGGGTCTTCCTCGGGGCCTTTTTCCTGCTAGTTTTTTCCAAACTTCTTTAATTAGTCTGCCATCTTCCCTCAAAAATACATGGACCTTAGTCTTCTGCTTTTTGCTTCTCCTACTATGCCTGGGAAATTATACACGTCCCTTATTTCTTGGTTGTGCCTCTCCATTCTTCTTCCTCTCTAACAGGTCCAAATATGTTTATTAAAATCCTGTTTTCAAATGAAACCAACTTCTTATCTGTTTATACTTATTTGATAAGACTGCAGTTAAATGGGTAGTTATATATGTTCCTGTTAACTACGAGTAAATAATAGGTAACGTGAAGGATTTAAAAATATGACTTTAAAGGGAAGTAAGTTAAAAAAAAAAACATCTTTTAATGATTTTTTCATAGTTTTAGCTCAATCATCCCCTTTTTCGTAAATTATTGGCTAACCAGTACAGTAATAGATGTGATGATTTAAGATTCGTAGCACGTATGAAATGATCAAACATTGCATTTGGATTGGAGACTTAATTAAAATACAATTCATATACAATATAGCTAAAGTTCTCATAATTTTGGTTTGTGATCAGTGTCAGTACATACAATAAATGCACAAGTCCCCAGACGTAAGTATTCATTACAATAAACTTCAACTGGCCGAGTAACAACATTAATGACATACAAAATTCTACCCATCAAAGTACTTAACAGGACTAAAATCTCATAATCATCAGTACACAACACACTTATCCAAGTTACATTGATAGAGCTATGTTTGGGCATTGTTTGAGTAAAGGGCTATCGAGTGTTTGGTCAACATTTATCTGGTTCGTGCGCATACACCTACTGACCTTCGATAACTCCATAGCAGAGTAATATACAGGGTGACAAATAAGTCTTGGGACGACTTTATAACTTCAAAACGATCATAGATATCACAACCGAATTCAGCATTACTGGTAATATTAAGCTACTTTTTGTGTACATAGTGATCGGATGTCACATATAGGGAGTAAGTTGAAATAATTAAAGGCAAGCATAGGTTGACATGCAAATCAAATTAAAGGTCTTGTTGAACTAAAAACAATGCCACAAACTGGACTTCAAATGGACAATTGAGTCAAAAATGACAGCTGTTCAAAGATTCATTGCGTTTGCAATGCTACCCCCTAAGGGTGCGCCCGATAGAAGCATATGCACATCAAATTAAAGGTTTTTATAAGTAGAATACAATGCCACAAATTTGGGTCGAAGGAGCTGAGGAAGAAATTTCAGCCGTTTATTACAGATTCAAAATGGCAGATTCAGGAAATCTTTTAACGGCTGTCATTTTTTACTCGATTGCCCTTTTAAGGCCCGGTTTGCGGTATTGTTTTTAGTTCAACAAGACCTTTAATTTGATATACATATCAACATATGCTTACCTTTAAGTTTTTCAACTTATTCCTACGTACTTACATCTGATCACCGTGTACATAAAAAGGTAGCTTACTATTACCAGTAACGATAGCCAAATTTTGTTGTGATATCTCTTTTCGTTTTAAAGCTAGAAAGTCGTCCTAAGACTTAAATTTTCACCCAGTATGAGCTAAAAACATAGAGTTTGTGATAAAATTAATCGATCTAACAGGATTGATAGATATTAATCTAGAGTGTTATCAAGTGATATCAATTAGAGTGTTGAGTCTTCTCTAGTAGAGTCCCTGTCACATTAACACGGAGCATATATATAAACCCTATATAACCTAAGCTCTAACTTAACCCAGCATGACCTGACATAACGGCAAATTACCATAAGGCAAAATGTTACTAGTGACGGCTCTCTTCTTGAATAGAACCATTACAGTTATAATTCGTTTTGATAAGGTGAAACAAAGAGATTAAACTGCTAAAATGTCAAGTTACTACTAAAATGTTGGCAATGAAAGAAATTTTAGGTTCTCGCTGAAAATGATTTCTTAGCTTACTCAGAATAAATACCGCAATATGCCAATAATTGTTGTCAGTGCAAGATGGGTTGGGTTAGGTTGAATTGGGACACTTTATTTTCATAACTTCATGTATTAAGGTAAATCTTATTCGAGACAGACAACGTAGTGAGGATATAAAATGTTTTGGAGATAACATTTCAGTATTTTAAATTTATTGCTGTTAGTAGAAGCTAGCAGCAGACCCTTCTTATTCAAGATAGATGTTATAGTAAACTTATTTCTCTAACAAATGAGATTTGATATACATGATAAACCCATTACTGTTAAATGCTGGCCCGACTTTACCCCTTAATGCCGCTATTCTGGTTGTGGTCAGTCTATGTTACGGGTTACCAACTTTGATTATTGTTGCTTTTGCAACCCTAGCTGTAAGGGTCCATTTAACCCAACAACATCGTTAGATGATTAACGTTTTCCTTAAGGCGGATTGTCGATTACGGAGAACATTTTTCGGGGTTTTCGAGACTTTAAAAAGGTATTGTGGTTGTTTAAGCGAGATCTGATATATCTTATTAATAACAATATTCACGCTTCGAACTGTTTCCAAGAATGTTTGTTGTCAACTAGAAAGTTAGGAACTGGGATTTGTTAATACTCCAATTTACGTTACGTTTTAAGATGTAATGTTTGAAAATGGATTGATTACCCAACGTGTACAAAATTTCAAAATAAGTACTATTCTTACTTACCTTAATGTAGAGGAAAAGAGGGGGAATACCACTAATGGTAGTGGCATTTCAAATTACAAACGTTTACTTTGCCCCTACATTACTTATGTCTGCAAAGTATTTCTATTGTAATAGGTTTACATTAGAGATTAAAAATTAATATAAAAATCATCGCAACCCAACATAAGAGTTACAAACTAGGATCAATAATGCACTTTGATGAAGAGAAAATAGAGGGGAGAAATCAAACGAGCAAAGAAAAACTTTTGAAAGATGTTATAGAGATTTACGTCTTTTTCACTACTTTAAGGTTTAAGAAATGTCTGTAAGAAGTTTTCACTGTTTCCAGTACATTGGAGCACTAAAGAAATTTTGGTTGGAAACTGGATTTTAATACTAAAAATATTTTTAAATATCCCAATCCTACATTAAAATTGCATAGTTAAATTTGCACAACAACATGACATGTTCCTCCAATGTATAAGGGAGACCACCCTTCCGTCTGCCTCTCGACGTTGCACTCGATCGGAAAGACAAACACTGAAATGGGTCATTTCAAGTAGCCTTTTATCCTTCCTCACAATAGCTCGACTGACCTCGCTTACGGCGAAAACACTTAAAACCCTCCATTGTCGTTGATATTTATTCGCAGACCGTGCAACTTTTCTCCCTGTAGTGAATAAAATATCAGCTCTGGAATTAATCCGAACCTCGGTCCCATAACGGGATTGGAGGGTAAACAATTAAGCATTGAATTCGACCGAGAGGTGAAAATAAGCGCTTATATGTCAATCATTGTACAGCTTTGGTATATTTACGCGTTATTTCGAACACAAACTAAATGAAAAAAAAAATTAAACGGGTAAGTTTTTTGTCCCGGTTTATAATCTTATCAAACAACATACCTACTACGGGAGAGATCCAGGCACTGCTTCGAAAGGCATAACTCCGAAAATGTTAATGTGCCATCCGAACAGGGATTGGGTGCGAGGGTCCCTTACACCTTTTGTTTTTAGGAGTTTTAGGACTTATATAGTATAGGTTTCAAACTACACGTGCCTTCCCATCCTTTACACTATAGTAGATGCATGCCTGCAATGTTCTGGGATTGAAACAATTCTAGAGACATGTACAACCCTTGTTAGGAGGCAGAAACGTGTCGATACCTACCCAGACACCCTGTGTGTAACTCATCAGACAAAGCAAGAGGTGATCTGGTATAGTACACGAATTAACTGAATCTTGTTACGGGGCGCCGGACCACAAAAACACCACATATGTAGCTACCACCAGATCCATCACGAGAAATACACACACAGATAATTGCAAAATAACCCCTGCCGCAGAACTCCTGCAGACTTAGCGAATTTCAATGTGTCTGATTCGATATTTACTAAAATATTTCTAAAAGCAAGACATATTTGTTCTCGGTAAAAAAAAACATAAGATTTGCCGAGTACTAAGGTTTGCTGCTACGGGGAAGGAAAAATGTTTTTTTACCAAATGGCAAACAGCATATGATGAAATAAATACGTTTGCCAAGTTTGATCCAAATATTAAGAAACAAGCAAACTAGAAATGTTTTTTTTTCTACTTAAGAATAACATGGCCATTTAAAATGTGCAGTTTTTTTTAATTTCACCTTAGTCACCATTTGAATTGTATAACAACGCCTCAAATATACAAAGTTGTTCACTTTTAAGTACCACATACCAAGTTTGTACTCGTACTCCTGTAGACCTACAACATTTTTTTCCACTTCACATCGCACTCTGGGTTTGTCTACAGTTAAACGCTTGGGTTTGGACCGTTTCCGCACACACGCGAGTAAAACCGCCATTTGACTAGTCAATAATTGACAGACGACGTCGGCCTCGTCACGTCACTGTCAAATGTAAACTGTTAACCACCTGTCCGTGACTAATTGGCAATTGTTCGGTAAACAACATCAGCCTCAAAACAACACGAGCCGTTTCGTGGCGTAAAATCAATGCTTATTGTTAGTGTTTTTCGTAAACACGAATCATCTCCATTCTGAATCGTAAAATGTTGTTTTTGTACACAATTTATCAAATAAAAGATAATTGGGAGAAGTAGGGGAGTTTAAGATGACAACATAGTTGCGTGAAAAATATATCTTTTTATTATAGTTGAAAAACGTATTGAGAAAAAAAGAGAGCATAGATTATGCCACTAGTTACTTAAATAATAAAAAAAATGACACAACTAAATGAATTGAAGAAAAATATTCTCAAGGGAAATATGAGTTAAAAAGTAAAATGCAAAAACTTAAGACACTTTACATGTATAATACAGTTACACATACATCTAGATATCCATAGCGAGCTGCACATAAACTTACACTGGACTTTAACTAAGATTGAACGCGCCAAGAACACAGTTTTATTTGCATGGGTAGTCAATGAGCTCAAGTAGTCTCAGAAACTTAACCGAATACAGGACTGGACGAAGCTGGACAATTTGTTTCGCTAAAGCATAGTCTTTGAGCCTACGCCTATGTATCTGTGGCAAGAATGAAACCACCAATACCACTAGCTTTGGCTACTAACGTCAGTATACATATAATCTGTACATACCAACTGTAGCCAGTTTTAGTAAATCAAGGAATAAGCTATTACCGTAGGTCTTAGCTTTTTTACGGCTAGTTCTCTGTTACTTTTTTGGTTAACGTACACGAAACCTGTTAAGATATTTTTAAAGATCGTTATAGGGCCGTTGTATCTCTTAAACTCAGCCTGGAGAAAAAAAACGTCCCACTTTCAATTATAACTGTCCAGGTTAATTATATTTCAGTTCAATAGACCCCTATTCAAATTTAGCTAGACACGTCCTGCTGACACCAGGTAATATTCTATTGGTGAGATAAAAAGTCTTTAGGCTTCAATGACTTGGACGGCCACATCAAAGTGCGGCCATCAAGGCTGTTGATGTCAGTAGGCAATGTCCACGATGTTCGATGCTAGCGATGTAGCAATTTGATGTGATTTCAGTTACACAACATACATATGGTATGGTATGGACAATATACAACATACATATGGACAATATGGTACGTTGTTATGTTTACACAAACATACGTTAGTGTAAACCGAACAAATTGCGTTATAGTTTACAAAATGCAGTTTATTAGATGTGTATTAAAACTACTTTAAACGTATAAGAATCATGAAAGAGTATTTTATTTGAGAATCGTTCTAATTAAAGCAGCATTACACTTAGGCTAATAAATAATAGGACATACCACTCCTTTATTGTAATATTTTTTTATTTTTTTCATAATTTAATTCAAAAAAATTCAACGATAGGGTATAATAGTTTCTTTTGCACTTCTAGTGACTAATAACTCAACTAATTTGATTCGATGAAACGCAAATGAATATTTAAAAAAAATAACATCTTGTATAGGCCTACTAAATCAATAATACCACTGCCACTTAATACAATAATAGATTAACTTTAATCTATGATACAATGTTCAAACAATCTCCTATAACTTTAAACATTTTGTTGTTAAGTTAAGACTGTTTTAAGTGGACGCCTCACAACGGTCCATTTCAATGTTCTGAATTCAGAAATGGTGGAACATGGAACTGTAACCGACGTGGAAACATGGAAACAATACCCGTGTCAAGTTCAGGTGTTACCCACTGTAAGGGTATGATGGGCACAGTCCCTGAAGCGGACAAGTATTGTTGTAAACTTTGCGATTGCATGGTAACTAATTAATTCTTCATTTAATCAAGAATTTAACTGATCAATCGAAATATGATTATTTTCACAACTAGGAATTTTATGCCAGATTTCCAAGTGTTGTTCCTAGTGAACAACACTTTGGTTCCCCAGGCTGTGATTAAAGGTAGTAATTATTTTATACAATTAGTTCAAATATCGATGATGGTAGTATGTTGGGAGTGAAATATACACTGTGACACGGTAATAAACACAAATAAGTGTAAATAACAATATCATAGTATATCCAGTAAGAACGTAAAAATTATAAATGTTTTGATACAAATTTACTTGATATCGTTAACCCTATTAAAATTGTCTAGCCCAGGATTAAAAACAATCTTTCATGTGTTAATAACATTCATTTTCACCATTTAAATTAGAAAAACAAAATAGTTATAACAGAGCTCTTAAGCATATTTATTTCTGCACATTAGGTTTTAGTAGTCGACATTATTCTGGTGTATCTGCCAACCATGATCAAAATGTATCCAATTCTACCTTAGAGCATCGAGCGAAGACAAATTGGCTGTCGATTGTGCATTGAATTTTGGATAATGAAGGAGTCATCATTATATGGATCAGCAGTATCAAATTGCTTATTCAAATATAGATCAAATTTGCTGCAATACGACGAACAATTTTTTAATTGAACCTTGAATACTATCCACTTAGTCGTGCTGAAAGGTTTGTTGACCTAGAAAGTCGGCGCAGGCTCAATGTAGTGGCAGAAGACAGGTAGCCGACACCCGGTTGTAAGATGAGAAGGATCAACAACCGGTTATGATCCGCGTGACCTTCGCCCTTGACCTTCATTGCGCATGCGCTGTTGACCGCCCCGCCCACTGTAGCACCCGATCAGGTGACTGAGTTTTGGAGGGAACTGCTACGACGCAGCCGTCACAGCTCAAAGTTAGTCTAAAGCTGGGTTTTCTTAGACGCGGAGTCGGCCAGCGGAGAGCGGACAACGGAGAGCGGAATTGAAATTAACATGGCATTCCGCTCCGCTGCTAGGAAAACAGTAACATTAAATTACCTAAGACAAGCTGAGTCCGCTCTCCGCGTTCCTCTCTCCGCTGGCCGACTACGCGCCTAGGAAAACCCAGCTTAAATTTATGAAAGGCTTTTACATCAGTTAAGTTAACGAGTTATAAGTAGAATCCTTCAACATGTAAAAAAGCTGCTTCTAAACAAAGAGGGTAAAATTAAACCCGTGTGGGAAATATTAATATTCCCCCTACACCTAACCTTACATTTAATAAAACAGAGGTGACCGGACAGCGATCGTCCACATGTTATGGCACGCGAACGATTTTATACAGCTACACTACGTTATGTTTTGATTCTATTTGCTATATTGATTTCAAATGTAAGTAAGGGTTTAAGGTATCTTTTAGAATAAAATCATAAGTACAGTGATTTTGAACAGAACATGCATTAGCGTCACATATACAACTTTTTAGGTTTGCTTAGAGAAATTTAAACCACTTATCTGAATTATAATAAAATAATATTGTCCGACTAAGTAGTAAAATTAAGTTAAGTTTCTAAACTGAATGCTCGACATGTAACTAACACTGTATAATACAGAAGGTCTGTATAGTAGGGATGGATGCGTTCTATATGGAATAAATGAGTAATGTTGTAAACTACGACACACCTTAACTGTTTTAGGCGTAACTTACGTTTTGACGTTGAAATCACAACGAATTGCTACATCGCAAGCAAGACATCAAACATCGTGAAGGTTAGCCTACTGACATCAAGAGACCAGACTGCTGCACTTTGATATGTAGTCTAAAGGCTAAATACTTAATCAATCATCTATCTACCACCATTGATTCCTTGTAGCGACGCTAATAGTACGTTTCCCCTTTACGCTATATAAACATTGTGTAATCAGAACATATTTTATTTACCCAAGACACACTGCAAAGTTTACAACAATACTTGTCCGTTTCAGAGACTGTACCCAGCATACCCTTACAGTGGGTAACACCTGAACTTGACACGGGTATTGTTTCCATGTTTCCACGTCGGATACAGTTCCATGTTCCACCATTTCTCCCCTCGTGACACTGTAGCTGACCTTTGTGATGTGTAAAGCAATCTAACTTTAACTAGAAATGTGAAACGTCAAAAGATATTGTGTGAGAATTGTAACAAAAGGTGGATATCGTAAATAACGATACGATAAAATTATTTACATAAGAACACATTACTAATAAATGCCCTCCCTGCTAAATTTTATCCCCACTAGTTTCAACAATTATATCATAATGTTACACTGTTGGAAGATAAAAATATGGTCTAGTTAATCTAGTTGTTGAATAAAATTAAGTATATAAATGGTAGCCTACTAGTCTACCAGTTTTCAAAAATGTGCCCAATAAATAATTAATAAATATTCCTAAACACAATAACTTTTCAAATAATATAGCATGTATAATAAATATATATTATTTACGGCATGAGGGAGTTTCTTACAGCATTTAAATGTTTTAAATATTCTGTGTATTCTGTGTATGTATATATATACATATATATATATATATATATATATATATATATATATATATATATATATATATATATATTACTGTACAACTAAAGTGTACTTCCGCCAGCTAGTTTAGTTTTTCTAATGTGCAAAAACTACTAGTTTCAATTGCGTTAAAATCGAAATAATTTACCCAGAGCTACTATAGCCACATAACCTACAATTCAGATGGGGGGATTTATGTCTGATTTCATTTCCGATATAGATTTACAGTATTTGGGCTTCACCCCAAGCTTTCAAAACAGTGGGATGAGGGGTTTCAAAGAAAATTCGGATTGGTCTCAAAGGCAACAAAAAATTTGATCAGAATATTTCTAATTGGTGGTAATGGAATTGTTTACAGAAATATTAAACTGAAACTAGCTTTTTTGGAGCACCTTTGATAACGTATTGTTACAAAACAGGGGTAAATACATAAAGGCTAAAAATGTATTAGCCAATTTAGTTTATACCGTAAAGTGTATATCCCAAATGGATACAGTGTAGCTATTACCATAGTAATACCTATTACCCGACGATAAAGTAATTACCTATAATACTATACATTAATAGTGAATCAAAATTGACGATGATCGTTTAGCGAGAAAATTGCAATGAGTGATACTGAAATATAGATTGTCTCAGTAAATTACGTTTATACACTTGTTAAAAATGTTATATGTACACGATTAAAAATATTTTCATTTCTCTGCAACAATTAATATATTTAAACGATTTTCGAACTGAGTTTTGTTCGTTTAAATAATTGTCAATTGGTTTCTTGAACAGTTACGACTATAGAAAAGATATTGAAAGGAAGGGTTCAAAAGAAAAGCATATTAACAAATATAATCATCTTAAGGCGTATTAGTGGGGAGTGTTGGGAGTTTTAATTTATGTTCCTTTCAAGACTACCTTAAGACCTACCTCCTAAAAGTGCTATTTGTCATAATTCTTTTTACGCTGTTGAAGTAAACAACTCCAGCTCAACAATGTAGTTAACAAACAACTCTTTAGAAAGCACAGGTAAGTATATAACTAAAAAATTGATTGCGGTTTTCAACACAACAAAATCTCAAAACATAACCTATATTGAGGTCCGTGAAGTTAGCCCCCCCCCATAAAAGCACTAACAATTAAACTAGTATTAATGGTTAGTGCTTCGTTAGTACTGGTTAGTGCTTCAACTCCCATCGTTAGTGCTCTTACGGTTCAGGAGCTATAAGCGAAAAACTGTGGGGGGGGGCCAACTTCACGGAAGTTAGCCCCCCCCAGTAGTAATATGTGAGCACTAACTTTTAAAACTGTACCAACGGTTAGTGCTTCGTTAGTGCTGGTTAGTGCTTCAACTCCCATCGTTAGTGCTCTTACGGTTCAGGAGCTATAAGCGAAAAACTGTGAGGGGGGGGCCAACTTCACGGAAGTTAGCCCCCCCCCCAGTAGTAATATGTGAGCACTAACTTTTAAAACTGTACCAACGGTTAGTGCTTCGTTAGTGCTGGTTAGTGCTTCAACTCCCATCGTTAGTGCTCTTACGGTTCAGGAGCTATAATCGAAAAACTGGGGGGGAAGTTAGCCCCCCCCCCCCAGTTTTTCGGTTATAGCTCCTGAACCGTAAGAGCACTAACGATGGGAGTTGAAGCACTAACCAGCACTAACGAAGCACTAACCGTTGGTACAGTTTTAAAAGTTAGTGCTCACATATTACTACTGGGGGGGGGGGCTAACTTCCGTGAAGTTGGCCCCCCCCACAGTTTTTCGCTTATAGCTCCTGAACCGTAAGAGCACTAACGATGGGAGTTGAAGCACTAACCAGCACTAACGAAGCACTAACCGTTGGTACAGTTTTAAAAGTTAGTGCTCACATATTACTACTGGGGGGGCTAACTTCCGTGAAGTTGGCCCCCCCCCCACAGTTTTTCGCTTATAGCTCCTGAACCGTAAGAGCACTAACGATGGGAGTTGAAGCACTAACCAGCACTAACGAAGCACTAACCATTAATACTAGTTTAATTGTTAGTGCTTTTATGGGGGGGGGGGCTAACTTCACGGACCTCCTATATTGTAGGCTAGCCAAGCTTAAACAGTATTTCAACAATATGCATGTAGGTAGGGAGCTCAAAATGCAATAAAAAATGACAAATGCAACTGCATCGTACCAAGGCATGTCGGGAAATATGACATTGGAAAGTGGGGCGTTGTACTCATAGCGACATACATGCAGCATCAGGCCACATTCTTCTAAAGGTAGTGTCTGCCTTCCAGGATATGAACCGACCTTTGAAGAGAGAAACTTCTCATTTATTGTAACATCTGAATTCCTTGTTGACGTATGTTTTATTCCTTATTCTGTTAAGTTTACGACTTTTAGGACGCTTATGTCGCCTAAACATGTCTCTCTTTTTGTTTATACAGTGTGTAAACTAAGTATTGAAACAAATATGTATTTTTTACATCAAAAATACTTTTTAACCCCCCTAACAGGGTAGGGGGTAGGGGTGACTTGTTGTTTTCAAATAGCAACCCCTATAGAGTGACCCCTCATTTCGAAGGGTTTGTCAAAAGAAACACAATGACGCAAACCCGAGGTGGATATCTCACCCCTAGCCAAAATGGCAGGTATTCCAAAATTTTATTTATGTGAAAAAGCACAAATTTAAAAAATATGGAAACAAATCTGTATTTTTTTATCAGAATTAGATAGAAATATTCTGTTTTTGGCATTGATTGTTAACAAAGGTTCCGCAATTTTTTACATCACAAATATTTTTAACCCCCTAAAAGTGTAAGGGGTGGGAGGTGACATTTTTCTTAAAAAATAACAACCCCTATTGAGTGACCCTTCATTTTGAAGGGTTTGTCAAGACATAAGCAATAGTGCAAATCCGAAGTCAATATGTCACCCTTAGCCAAAATGGCAGGTATTTAAAAATTTGATTGGGTGAAATGGGTGCTTTTCAACCCAATCAAATTTTAAATACCTCCCATTTTGGCTGGGGGTGACATATCGACTTCACCATTGCGTATGTCTTAAAAACCCCTTCAAAATGAAGGGTCACTCAATAGGGGTTGTTATTTGGAAAAATAAGTAACACCCTACCCCCTACCCTGTTGGGAGGTTACAAAATATGTTTGATGTAAAAAAAATTGCGGATCCTTTGTTAACAATCAATGCCACAAACAGAATATTTCTATCTAGTTCGGTTTAAAAAGTACAGATTTGTTTCAATACAGAATTTACACACTGCATATTACAAACTTCGCTTTAAAGACAAAATTTTAAAATATATAGTTATATTTGGCCTTAAGAGTTGAAAGGGTAGATGGATAAATAAATGACATAGGCACACTTAAATGATAGTGGGAGTACATGTCTTTAAATTATTGTTCTGGCTGAACCATAAAGATAATGTATCTATTTGCTGGGGATTTCTCATCCTATTGTAACATTTAAAGCATTTTATTATGTTTTTCGACGCACGGCTGCTCGAGAAATGTTGATATGTATCAACTAAGTATTTCTGTCTTATTTGAGGGTGTATTTAAACGTATGCCCTTTTCTGACGTTACCTACGTACCTGCAATACAATACTTCTAATTATTAGGTACTACAAATGGAACGCTTCATATAGGCTATTATATAATAACCTTAAATATAAATATTTTAACTCTATAGGTACAAAGGAAAAAAAAAACTATTATTTTAGGGTGTGTAAGTTAAACTTAGAGGGTTACGGACACCATTCTTTGATGATTGTCATCATCAGGACAAAACTAAGTCCCCGTTTGGTAATACTATTAATATATACCAACCGTAATACAATTTTGCACTTATCTAACTAGTTTATAAATGAAAAGACACAAGGATAACTTACGGTTGCTTCAAAGCATGAGTGATCTCCCAGGACTTACCTGTTAAGAAACAAATAATTTGTTAGCAAATAGAACGATAAATAAATAAAATAATTACCCTACAGTCACATCATATTTTACATACAAAACACAAAATTGTATTTGTATTATTGTATTTAGTCATTTGTTTTTACAAAATCCTCTCTTCTGTGTAGAAGCTCTTACGTTTGACACAATTTTCCACCCGAAACACGTCGAGAGCGTTTGGGTCTAAAGTTTCCGATATGCCTACTATGCAAATACAACACACAAACAATCAATGTTTGTCTAAGTGAACTGTTAAGTTAAGGGGGTATGTTTTATCTATGGTGGAAGGGTGGTAGTTGCTTTAAATGCGTATAACTAATGGCGTTCTTTTATATGTAAAAAATTAGAGTTCATTTTAAAAGTATTTGAACGCTTCGTGACCATCAAAATAACAAGATATTTTTGAACAATAAAAAAAATCCGTAAATAAGATTGTAAATAATCTGTAGCCTTGATATTTCCATTTTCATGTAACTATTGAAGCCAGTTTTCGAACAGTTGGAATGAGCCTAATCACGCCACCGACGGAATTTGCTTCTTTAATATACCGAATACAGTTGTATTAAAACTATATCTGTAACTAGGTATAATGGTAGTTACAATAATATAGGATTGTTTACTAAAAATCCGTCAAATAGATGTTTCACCAGTGTCTTCTTTTTTACATGTTTTAAATAATTTATTTAGGTACGAAATAAAAAAAAAACCATAACTACTAATTTTTGTATAACATTTGTATCCAAATATAATTTTTTATTTGGTAAAGTTACCGGAGTAATTTAAAGCGAAAAGTTACGTAGTGCTTGACTACAGCTAATTTATTTTCGCCCTGGTTTTAAAAGGACTGTAACACCGAAACATATACATTGAAAACATCCGTTGTCACTGCAGTACGAAAACATTCGTTTACGAGGACATACTTTCCGATTATAATTTTAACCCAAACACTCCAAACCCCCACACACCTTCTTGCTCCTGACGGTACTTCTTCAAGTAGAGGACGGCTCCTTCCTCGGCTACCGACGAGCAACTTTGATGTTTGGGAGAGCGAGTGACGCCCAGCAAAGGTAAACAGAAGTTGAAACACATTTGGGGCGTCAACAATAACACTTGGGTATGCAGATAAACACTTAACCGCCTATAACTACCTCTGTAGCGTTCAAACTTGTGTATCACTGCTAGAGTACTATAAACTAACGATTGGTAAAATAACACATCGAAAACAATAATAATAATACCACTTAATAAATGCCATTATACTATTACCAATTATCTATATATATTTGTTTATAATTTTGTGCAACATGTACCTAAACGTTGACTATTTTGAACGAACTAAATAATGCTAGCAAAGTTGCGCCAATTACAAAGCAAAACAGTTAATAACTGAAAGAACTGTTAAGAACGGATAAATCTTAGTTTTTGCAAAATTCTAATTGATTTTAATTACACGAAAAAAAAACACATTGCTTATATTCACACATCACGAATGGCGAAATTAATAGATAGCGCTAAAACAAAAGAATTATTCATATTTAATAAGAAACAGATAAGTTATCAGTGCGCTTATATGAACATGTTTAAGTATGATTCACAGTAAACCAATGAACACTCCAACAATACAGTCTCCCCTTAATCAAGACATACAATCGACCACGGTATTTTTACCTTTTATATGCTTATCAAGATATAAATGCGCCGCAGTAAACTACGACGTTTTATAATTCAAAATGCAGTATCCAAGCTTTGTTACTATAAAATGTGTTATATTACAAACAAAGATGACCGAAAATACCGCTAAATGTAAATGGTCCACTAAATGACCTATGGCCGTTTTAAAACTACCCTTTCCTATTCAGTTCTTACAATTGTACAGATTGACTTAACAATACTGTTTACTTACTTAACAGTATTGTTTTGTCACTTTACAGTACAAGTTTAGACCAATGAGGTCCAAGGATTGAGAGAAAAGAAGTAAAACCGTAATGTTTCGAACATCAACTTATCAGCTGTTGAGGACAATTTAATTGATTAAATAATGAGTGAGTGGGTGGGACAATGAGTCGTTGCATCACAATCAGTGGCAATGAGAGGTTATAAAGGAAAACATAACCGCTCTTAGACGTTATGAGTGGTGATTATTAGTTAAAAACGGTCTGGGTAAAGTAATGCACGCAACTCGCGTAATTAGTCTCTAAGACACTCGTAGAACGATGCGTGAACTACTATAACGTAATTTAATTCGGACTTCCATTTAACCGGTCTTACTACTCAAATTAGTCCGGAAAATGAGGGTTTACTGTACCAGTGAATAGCACATTTGTAACCAGGTCTATCGTCTACCAACCACTTTGCCGACACAAAACACCAAGTGACTACTTTACCGACACAAAACACCAAGTGACTACTTTACCGACACAAAACACCTAGTGAATACTTTACCGACACAAAACACCAAGTGACTACTTCACCGACACAAAACACCAAGTGACTACTTTACCGACACAAAACAACCAAACTCTCGCACCATAAAGTTACTACTGACAGCTCCGTCACGTAGTCGCTGGACTGATAAGGCAGGATGTGGACACGCGACCTTTACTGATAGCACGGCATTGATAACAGCATTACAATAATAATGACTACGCAATAACAGTGTGTGTTGGTTGCTGCTGAAAACTTTCGAAAATCATTTAAGATAGACGAACATAAATTTAAATATTTTTTTAGAATAGGAAAAAATATTTACTTCTCTCAGGATCGAACTAGTGGTCTTCTGATTACTGTACACGCACTATGACTTCATTATCATTCTACAACTACATTTCGGGGACAAATATGAACAAAATACGTAGGTAATCACAACGCAAGCTTACACAGGTAAAGGAAACTGTATGGATTAGAAACATAAACAAATGACGTCACTGGACTGCATTTTATACCAACATTTTATGTTTTCGACGTTTTTTGGCAGTTCCAATTGAAATAATAATACAAACCTGTTTACTTTCGTGCCAGTGACGCGTAAATTGTTTATATATTATCCATACCGTTCCTGTTATGATATTCGTGGTAAAACATAATACTATGACGGCAACAAACTTCTTTCAGGAACAAACCAGAAACCTTCCGACTCTATCAAAACACTATAACCACAGTATCGTTACATAATTCTACTGGAGGTAAAATACCATTTATAACACAAAATATCATCACAACCCAATATGAAAATATTTCTCTTCGGACTATCAATTTAAATATAAACCACATAAGACGCACATCGAATAGCGGGGATTGGCAAAACATCAATTTGGGTAAAAGTGAAGCGGAAGGAGACAAGATACCCTTCTCAGGTTTCTAGCGTTGGAGATGGACAAAGTATCGCATGGCACATTACTTCATCACTATATCGACCGACCCATCTCTTCCTTCAACTCTTACAGAGAATAAGGCTTGAAACCTATAGTCAACGGTTGAAACTGTATAGGTTCAACTATTGACTTTAGTGTTTCATCTATTTTAAATAAATACAAATTGAGTTTCTTTTGAAAATACCCTGGATTTATGCAATATTTATCACTTTTACACAACAGGAAAGCTAACTGATGGACCTTCTAGGTAAAGGTCTCATTAATTCAGGAGTAACAAAATTGGGAAACCAAAACGCGATTAATTTTGATTGGATGTTGTTTTATTGTCAGAAGGTAACGCTTAGGTAACCTTAGTTGATCGCTGTCCCAAAGAAAAAAAAAAAAACGGGTACACCGTAATTGTACAGTTAAATTTTTACTTTATTTTGAATAAATTTTGAATAAACCACACTCTTTATATACTTGATATATATTGTACTGTGATAATCATAATACAAAAGAGATAAATATCCATTATAATATATAAAAATGAATTATTTTAACAATAAAATATAACTATACAAATATTCAACAACTAAAATAAAAAGAAACCAGAAATCAGATTATGAATATTTTCTCGCAGAAGAGAGACTGAAAAGGAAGGAAAATCGGGTTTAAGTCCTTTGGGATCTTCTGTCTTCTTTGAAAAACGAGAAAAGCCCGAGAGTCCCTCAGCTCTACACTGTGGTTCGCTCGATTACCAATAATTATTGTTGTTACTGAGAAATACCCCCGCCGCAGCAAACCTGCAAGTTAAGCAAATTTCCATTCGCCGAATTGGATTTTCACTCAAATATTTCGTAAAAAAATATAGATTTATTTCCGATTTAAATAACATGATAACGTGTACTTAGGTTTGATGCTACAAGGTCTCATGAGACCTCCGGTAAAAGTTTATATGGGACATTCGCTAAAAGGGGAACAAGGACAAATATATTAATCTAACATGGAAACTAAAACTTTTCGCACGCAATGTTAACCTTTCTCGTCGAATACCTAACCTCGCAATACAATAGAGGACGTGATTTTGAAATACCGTGATAGTCGTGGGATTTCAAATATGAATACGATGGAATGTAATAACTTTGCATTACTGTTACTGTAATATGATAAGTTATTTTGACAAAGTAGAATAAACAAAATTACAATCGTCGTCTTCATCCTATATTGTCGAAGTTATTGCACGTCATATGAGACAGGTAACTTGCAATAAGCTTACATAACTGTATTTTCAGATGAGTTATCTTGCCAGGTATCTTCCAATATTGCCAAAGTTATTAGACGGCCAAGATGAGACAGGTGATATGCAATAAGCTTACATAACAGTATTTTGTGATGCCGTGACAGACCACAATATGATTTGACAATAAACAATTGTGGTTTAAAGTTTAGTATTGGTTCTGTCTTAACCAAACCCAGCCCAAGCTAACCTAAAATAACCAAATCCTTGACTTGTTAATACTTATAAAATTTCGACCAGAACAATAATTACATAATTTCAAAATAAAAGTTAAAGTTGTAGTGAATTGACGAAAGTGACCCGGGTTATCTTCTAATGTGCCACTAGTATCCAAGTAGGTATATTTTCCAACATATTATATTATCCGGTTACGTGTGTATAGGCCTACACGCGGCAAGATAACATGTCACATGTCTCATATTTGACAATTTGACATCCAATAACATTGGAAATACGAGACGTCGCCTTCTTTGTATTTAAAATGCTACGTTCGACTAGGCGATTCGACTATTACATACATCTAATTGCTCTAACAAGTGTTATTTTCTGGCTAAAATAGATGATCAAACTGTCTAGTGAGTTTTTTTATCATCACAGAATAAAAAATGCAACTGGTTCTGTCAATAACGTTCACATAAAATAAAGATTTCCATGCATGTTTTAATTAACGAACACACGCGATGACTGGCATTCAATGAATAAAATTGGAATGCGGATTGAATGTATATTGTCGGGTCTATCGGCGTTCCACAGGGCTGAATCAAAACAACCCGTCCTTTGCTCTTAATTATTGGACATTGGAGAGCGCTTGGTTGGTGGATAGAACTGTGGAATGAACGGGCCTTTCGCCTACCAATAGCTCAAATCCGGCAACACAAAATAGAGCCGAATAGTTTTCAGCTGCACAAATCGGCGATTGGTATCGATTGGTATTCTGTAATGCAAACCACCTATTAATTATCTCCTTGACAGTTCGATTCTGATTAAAGTCAGCTTTTTGATGGTTCTAAACTGAACCGACCTGTACTTGAACATTGGACTTATATACTAATGGATAAACCAAAGACCATTTAATTTCTTCAACGGTATGTGTGGTGCGATTTTTACTATTAATTTAATAGTCATCTCAACACAATTAACGCGGCCGACATATATTAAAAAGATGTATGTACAATATCATAAAAGACCAATGATCTGGACCCATTTACGAACAATTAAAACGGTTACTGATCAGTTCTTAAGCGGAAGGATCGAACTAGCGACCTTCGATTGCCAAACGAGCACTAAATTCAAGGCTTGCAATACTTGTCTGTGCTTAAAGAGGAGATAACTTAGAGATCCTTAATGGGTTCTCAACCCACTAAACAATTACGTAAGAAGAAGTATATCGTCGGGTACAGCAGGAAGGTAGAGTGGGGGGAGGTCACATGTTATTATCGTTCAAAGCAACCTCAGCCTAAGTGGATTACTACTTACTTATCAGCAATGTTTGGGATTTCCCTGAGCGCTACTGATAACTGTGGTTACCTTGAAGCATCAACGTCGCCGGAACAATAACCTCTCGGGCTACTGCTCTAGTTAGATGAAATATTCTGGGCAGTGTATCAATGAGTGTATAGTTCAAACGACAGACATTGATTTTTTAGTTACGACTTTACACTTATTTTTTTATAGAATTCTTAAGCGAAATTTATTTAGACGTTTAAAACATGTTGCGGAATGTGAATCATTAAAACACTAACTCATTAATCCTATTTCATTAATTTATTTTTCATTCATACCCTACCTCATTAATCCTATTCATTATTGTATGTTTCATTTTCCCTATTCTATTGCATTAATTGATTTTTCGATACTTCCATTATCTGTATATGGACCAGTTGTAGTATACTATTTATATAACAAAACATAGTTGAAATATTTACTCACAAAATGTTTTACTGTCTACAATATTCGATTTCTCCCTGCAACTGAGATTGTTTATGTGACATAAACGATGCTAAAACCAAAACCAACAAGTAATCCTATCAGTTTGGCTTGGTTATTTGACGCATTCGTCAGAAATCATTCATTAACATCAGCTGTTGATGACTTCATTCAATGGTCTATTCCTATTCCAATTCTGGCAAAATCTTTAACAAGGGGAGGGAATGTTTAGTTCTATCAATAGTCATAGGTAGTGCATTGTATGAAACACACTTTTACAATGTGGTGTACACTGTACCCTAATTCAACGGATGACAATTAACCACTTGATGGAAAAGGCCCATTTCGGGTCGCGTTCCAGACAGGCTCACAGGAGCCATCCGAACTGGACCCCTACAATTCGACTGACTCCAACCAATAAATCTTGAGTTCAAAATATATCTTCAAATAAAATTATTTATTAAGACTAATAATCTTGAATCGAATCAATTTGTACGCTAAACGTTAAAATAATATTAGTAATATCATTTGACTAAAATAAAAAATAAAAATAAATGTTTAAGCCTGTTTTGAAAAAAAAAATGAGTTTGAAGACCTTTTGACAACTGTACGTATGATTTGATGTGTTTTTGGGTGGGCGACTAGTTACATTTTCAATACCTATGTTGAATATACCTAAGATAATTACAACAATAGGTTTTGGTGGGTTCAGTCCTGTGGAACTGTGATAAGAATTTCAATGACTTTTGTGTCTACCTCGACGAGAGCCGCGTTCTAGAATCAACCAAAATTCAATTTTTGATTTATTTATATTGTGACTGGTTTACTGTAGTAGGATTGTGTTAACTGTTGCCGTCTCTTGATTGTTGTTGTGTGTATGCATTCTATTCTGAAATAACATTTTGCAATGTCCTTAAAACGACGATATTTATAAATAGGATCTTTTCCTGTATGTTTTGCACCTTAAAAGGTCTTCTATTGAAGGTTTACGCAATCCTCTAAAAATGCTATAACCTCAAAGAGCTTACATTGTACTGTAAAACAATTGTATATTTTATGTACCACATGTAGCCTATTAAAAAATAACTATCTTCGAAAACGACAACCAAACTGAAAAAGGTAGCCTAATCATTTCATATTACGATGTTACTTTCTCTTCAAATTTAACAACCTTTTAATTAATATTAGAACCAACATATATTACAGCACATACTACAGACAAATTAATGGTATATTGTCTGTGATTACAGTAACTTAACCCCGTTCCCCCTTGTATTAGATCGCACTGTATTAATATTGAGAACGCACTAATACAAAATAAATCAAAAATATATGTCAACGAAGGAAATAATGTTGAGCTAAGCTCCGGTCCCCAGGAGCATTATGCCTATTTGAAACTCGTCGTGCTTAGCAACGCCCAGCAAGCAACAAAACTTCAAAGGAAGCTGTGAGCCGGCCGAGGCCGAACGAGAGCGTAGGAATCAGAGAGGGAAATGTTGCTTTGAGTGATTAACCATCTAGTATATGTTCACATATGTACACAAGGAAAATATACTTTTGGTAATGTTTCACATTTGCTATGCTAAATGTTCCTTTTATTCAATGCATGTGGTAACGCGTAACTTGTACAAAGTAAGTATGACATATTTCAGTGAGACTATCTTCTTTATGCACGTTACAAAATTTTTTTTGATTAACACTGGAAAGTAAATTTATTTTTATGAAAAAAAAAAACAGGTTACCGATTATTAATCGCTTAGCGCAATAGTACTATCATTGACTTTGGATTGTGCACGTAGACTCCTCTTATGCCATAGAACATCGCTAATTCGAACCTCGATAATTCACAAACCTCTATAATTAGTAATGTTTGTATGTTCCCCTCGGAAAACCTCGAAAAATTTGAAAAATAATATACCGATGGTTCAAAGTGAATTTTATGCTTAATGCAGCCTCTACAATTCGAATTTGCTACATACAATGCTACAATTCAAATGTTGTTGCTGTAATTCGCACTGTGTTACCGTAAGCCTCTGCAATTCGAATTCAGGGCAAAAAATGCGCCTTTTGAAACATGAAATGACGCTCTTATTGATGTTCCCATGATGTGTTCATTAGTCTCCGTTCTCTCAAACTCTCTACACTTAAAACTGGGACCTCCATAATTCGAATTTTATTTATTCTGACCTCTATAATGCAAACTTATCTACATTCTAAACTTCCTATAGTTCGACATATATTTTATTTCCTCTTAAATTCATATTTACACAAGTCCTGTAATTGTCTAAGACTGGGCCATGAGACTAAAAATCCATAGTGGAGTACGTTTAATCTATGCTATTTACTTTGTAAAACCTAATAAAAGTACTCTAAAACGTAATATTCTCGGAAACAACAGTAAACTAAAACATCTCAGTTCCTAACAAGATTCGAGAACGGTTGAGAAGAATTATGAAGTAATCTCTACTTCCGGCGAGAAGTCGAATAAAAACTCAACGACGGCTCTTAACTCTTCTTCATCTTCAACTATACTTTCCCGCACTTCTCGTGAAATGTTGCTCATGTAAAAAGTTATATCTTTGTTAATTACTACCCAGGCATAGCAAGTTAGAAAATCGTTACTTCAACATAAGGCCAAAGTTCTAACAGAGTTATTACAAAGACTAGTTTCACAATTGGGCAAAATACAAATCTTTGACGAATTTTGCTAAAAGAGAAGTTGTAAAAAACACCGGGACGTACTAGTGATACCCCCAGATATAAGTCTACATGTTCAGTGTTTAAATCATGGTATTATCACATAAATTGAGGTGTGGCAGAGTTTGAGCCCGAGTGTCTAATACATAAGTGCCAAGCTCCAACCACACTGTTAGAAGATGTAAAACATCATATATAAAGATTTTTCTTTGTCTACCCCATTGAAATTCTACTCAAAATTATAACATCTCCAAACTAAGTTATAGCAGCCAATAAAAAAATAAAAAAAATAAAAAAACTATCACCCTTTCCACAGCCAGATAAACAGGTTCAGAAAACGCAAATCGCTAAAACAATGTTAAAACAAGAGCTTGATGAAGTGTTTGTTTCGCTCAGTCAACGTCGATCTCATACTCGTGTGTTTGTTTAAAACAAACACGCTTGCAACTAGCGATGTTGTTGAAATCAGCTGGGCAAGCCCCCGGAAACCCAACGGCTTGTATAAATAACTAGGTGGCGTTCGCAGAGGCATCCACAAAATTGAGCGGAGTCATCAAGGGTTTATATTATATCGTTTTGGTCATACTGCAGTAATACCAGTCATTTTTAATGCATGCCTTGCGAGTCTAAAGTAGCATTTTTACTCTTTAGGAAGTAAAAATAAATTTTATCCTCTATGGAGTAAAAATCTGCTGTTCTCAACTCAGTTATAAATTTCGATTGTAAACGATTGCATGTATCGAAAATATGTATCGATTCGTGCATCGTATTATTTTAACCTACAGTCTACAGTCTACAGTATACAGTCTCTTCCCATAGCATTTTAGCATTGCAGATACATTAATCCATTCCCTCACTCAACACTGCTCACCTTTACTACTTCCTTCACCACTTCCTACGTCACGGACCTGTTTACCTCCCTTCCCATAGCATTTTATGATTGCAGATACATTAATCTAATCGTCATAAACAGTTCCAACACTCCGGACTGCTCGCCTTTACTACTTCCATCACCACTTCCTACGCCAAGGACCTGTTTCCCTCCCTTTCCGTAGCATTTTATGATTGCAGATACCTTAATCTAATCGTCAAAAACAGTTCCCACACTCCGGACAGCTCGCCTTGACTACTTACTTCATCACTTCCTACGTCGCGGACCCGTTTTCCTCCCTTCCCATAGCATTTTATGTTTGTTGATACCTTAATCTAATGGCCATGAACAGTTCCCACACTCCAGACTGCTCGCATTTACTACTTCCTTCACCACTTCCTACGTCACGGACCTGTTTACCTCCCTTCCCATAGCATTTAAGGATTGCAGATTCCATTATCTAATCGTCATAAACAGTTCTTACACTCCGGACAGCTTGCCTTACCTACTTCATTCGCCTCTTCCTACGCCACGGACCTGTTTCCCTCCCTTTTCATAGCATTTTATAATTGCAAATACCTTAGTCTAATCGTCATAAACATTTCCCACACTCCGGACAGCTAGCCTTGACTACTTCCTTCATCATTCCTACGTCGCGGACCCGTTTTCCTCCCTTCCCATAGCATTTATGTTTGTTGATACCTTAATCTAATAGTCATGAACAGTTCCCACACTCCAGACTGCTCGCCTTTACTACTTCCTTCACCACTTCCTACGTCGCGGACCCGTTTTCTTCCCTTCCCATAGCATTTTATGATTGCAGATACCTTATTCTAATCGTCATAAACAGTTCCCACACTCCGGACTGCTCGCCTGTACTTCCTTCACCACTTCCTAAGTCGCGGACCTGTTTCCCTCCTTTCCTATAGCATCATAGGATTGCAAATACCTTAGTCTAATGGTCATAAACAGTTCCTACACTCCGGACTGCTCGCATTTACTACTTCATTCACCACTTCCTACGTCACGGACCTGTTTACCTCCCTTCCCATAGCATTTTATGATTGCAGATACATTAATCTAATCGTTATAAACAGTTCCAACCCTCCGGACTGCTCGCCTTTACTACTTTCTTCACCACATCCTACGCCACGGACCTGTTTCCCTCCCTTTCCATAGCATTTTATGATTGCAGATACCTTAATCTTATCGTCAAAAACAGTTCACACACTCCGGACAGCTCGCCTTGACTACTTCCCTCATCACTTCCTACGTCGCGGACCCGTTATCCTCCCTTCCCATAGCATTTTATGATTGCAGATACCTTAATCTAATCGTCATAAACAGTTCCCACACTCCAGACTGCTCGCCTTTACTACTTCCATCACCACTTCCTACGCCACGGACCTGTTTCCCTCCCTTTCCATAGCATTTTATGATTGCAGATACATTAATCTAATCGTCAAAAACAGTTTCCACACTCCGGACAGCTCGCCTTGACTACTTACTTCATCACTTCCTACGTCGCGGACCCGTTTTCCTCCCTTCCCATAGCATTTTATGTTTGTTGTTACCTTAATCTTATCGTCAAAAACAGTTCCCACACTCCGGACAGCTCGCCTTGACTACTTCCCTCATCACTTCCTACGTCGCGGACCCGTTATCCTCCCTTCCCATAGCATTTTATGATTGCAGATACTTTAATCTAATCGTCATAAGCAGTTCCCACACTCCGGACTGCTCGCCTTTAATACTTCCTTCACCACTTCCTACGTCACGGACCTGTTTTCCTCCCTTCCCTTATAATTTTTGGAATGCATATACCTAAATCTAATCGCCATAAACAGTTTCCACACTCCAGACTGCTCACCTTTAGTACTTCCTTTAGCACTTACCTATAAATACGTCACGGACCTCAAGCTAGTGTCGTCATTTGATTATATTTATGATTCATACCGTTTCTGTTCTAATACCTGTGTAATAATGCTATCAGCTATTTCTTTACCTACTGCATTCAAAAGTCAACAGCTGATAATATATCTTTGTTTATTTGTCAAATGCTGCTTCCATAAGGATTACATTGAAACTTTGAGACCCAGTGGGGCGGATTCCTGAGAGTTATTTTTAACGCCATATAGATGTTGGCACTCACCGATATGGTCTTTATCACCATCCAAAATTTGAAAACGATTGATTCAGCCGTCTAGGAGGAGTTTGCGTATTACGAAATGCATAAAAGTCGACGTATAAGAGCTTCGCTCGTTCCGCTCAAAAAACAGTATTAATTCAGTAAAATAAAACTTAACGCACAAATACTTAAAAAATGTATTCAACCAGTTGTTTGGCCAGTGGAAAAAAGTTAAAATTACAATAACTATTTTTGTAGTAACTAAGTTAAAAAGTAGTATTTTAGCATTGTTATGTTACGTTGCCAAGAAGTGTGTTAACATTAAACTATCAGGGCCAATAGGACAAACCCCTAGTTAGACATCGAAACGAGAACAGGCCAGTTAGTGATCCAAGGGTACATGGATGGGTACTATGATGGGAAAACCGTAACATTTCAAACATTAGGGCTTAATACTCCATAGAAGCGAGAAATAAAAATAAATGATAGTCCCGTCGTCCTTGGTTTGGGCAAAATATATTTTTAAGATATTGACGATAAGCCGTAAGATAAGATTGAACGATCAAAAGCGCTTGAAAGCTATTTTGCCATTTTGAAGTGTAAAGGTCAGTTACACCTTTAAACTGTAGTTATCTAGAGTCCACCAATTGAAGACTGTATTTAAATGTGACACAATATCGTCTATAATCCTGTTCGTCATACATTTATAGTATTATAAATCTTACAAATCAACATATAAAGTGTAAGCAAATGGACTATACAACCGCATCGGGCAGTTAAAACAATATAATAAGTTCGGCTAAAAATACTCGTAACACGTAGGAGTTTAAATATTTCCTTCGAGTTAATATGAGAAATATTCTAATTTTATAAAATAATACTTAATACGACATTTCAAAATTGAAAAGCATAGCAATTTAAGAACATATGAACATTCACATATTACAGATTAGACCCAATTTTAAGTATAATTCCCTGGAAAACTATATTAATACCGAGAAGCAAACCTATTATGGGTGCGCTCTACCCGTCTGGCTCGCGCAAATGTAAGGGTTTTAGTTCTTCCTGATTGTAGCCCCAATTGTGAACCGATTTAAAAGATCTTGGTGTCATATTTTTCGTTAAATGTTATTGTAGGTTTCCCGTTTTTTTACATTTTGATAATTTAAAAAATGTTGGGCTCAAAGGTTGGTGAAAAATGTAAAAATAGGCGTTTTTTATCATGAGTTTTAATACATTAAAATAATTTTTAGAGAAAAAATAAAAAACGGGAAACCTGCAATAGATTCTTAAAAACAAGAACCTGGAATTAGTTTACTAAAAAGTTGAATGATAACTATGTAAACACGCAGACTCGAAAGGCTTGCAAGCGCTCTTCATGGCGCTGTTCAATGCAATGGTATAGGGACATCGGCGTTCAGCAGCTTCGTATTGAGAAATTTGAGCTGAGGTAGAGCGCACCCTTGCATTGCGGGGACGAATACAATGAATAACAAAGAGATGCGGATGACAGGCGCACTACTTTTAAATTGTAGAACAGATTTGAATAAAGCCATTAACCTGGATCTGTAGAGAACAAAGGGTATTCGGAGGAAACAATCAAACTCTCCAAGATAAGTTGTATATAAGTTCATTGTTTTAAAAGTTATTAAAACTATAACGTTTGTTAAATTGTGACGCTGGACAAGAACACTTAAAAAACGTTGATTGATTGGTTTTGTTTTAATTCAATGCAATATAATTAATTAAACTACATGTAAATGTGAATAGCTTATTAATAATTAATTAAATTTCTCCTGTTTGGTATAATGGCTTGTTTATTTCATATCTACTAAAATATTAAATAAGTTTGAAGCTATACATGATAAGAATTTATTTTCAGTATTGTATAATTTGATTGCCATGTTAATATCTTTTAAAATCCATGTTTTAGCCCCTGAGCTGTAATAATAGCTAAAATGGGATTTAAATAAATGATCCTGTCTAATGAAACAGCTGATCAGTCAGTAACAAAGCTACAGATCATCTTACACCATTCTACACTCATCCTTCACTCATATTTGGGTTAAAATACGCACCGTGGTGGCTTCCCCATCTCAATGATTGATTGATAATTGATTGATTGATAATTGATATGGATATGCTAAGTTATATAATTAGTATACATAAGGGTTGGTATACATTGGATTTATTTATATAAATAGAGTAGCCTACGTACTAAAATAATACGGTTCCTTTTTCACAACATCCCTTAACGTTTTACAGGAGTAAAAGCATTCCAACATTTTTACTAAGCAAAACCATGCCAAAATTTGGTTCAATATACTGTATTGTTTAACCCCCACAAATATTTAAATTATAAAAGATGGAAAAACAGTACATATATGTTTTTCCACATCAAAACTGACATTTTGACAATTTGTCGTGACTACTAAAATAGTTAGTTATGCTAACAAGTGCACAACGTGGCGCTTTGCTGAAGTTGAAAGTTTCTCGAGTGCAGCAAAGAGACTTTGCGCTCGTTTTATATTTACATTATATTTTCCTACAAATTGAAAAATGTATCATGTATCACAAATAACAAAACCTTAATGATATTGTTTCACAAATTTGCAAAGAAAAATCTGGATGAAATTTCTCAAACATAATTAATTAAAATCTGAATAGTATAATTTGTTGGTTTGTAATTTTTAAGTCAACACGTCATAGCAGGTTTATAGGTAAGTTAACTCGTTGGTATCAATCAAATAGAATGACAAATAAACACTGCACCAGCTGATCGATTTAGCAGTGCATACTTATTTTAAAGCATACCCGTATTACATGCCTAATACAAACACAGGGTTTTGTGTTGTTTGCTTGTTATACTTTGTTTTTTGTCCTAAGACGCTAGGCACGAGCCCGGAATTGTTTTTCACATTTCTTCAGGCCAGACCTCGGGGTTGCTGCATTAATTACCACTTGGATAAAAGCCATGCGTGACTTGGCGGGATTTGAACCCGGGACCTCAGGGACTGAAATCCCGCGCTCTAACCACTAGACCAACTCGCTCCCCTTGCTTGATGTACTGGAGTGCTGGAAAGTAAAATGAGTGCGAGAAAGTAAGTAAATGCAGGAATCGGCTACTTTGCAAGCTAAAACAAGTGCATGAAAGCCCGCTTTGTCAGGCAACTGTAGGTAAAATAAAATGACATTGCTTCAACACTACAGAAATTCTAAAATCCGTTACCATTTAACAATTGACACATATTTTTTATGAAAATTCCAAACTAAATGGGAAGAGAATACCAAGGGTTACGTGAGTGTCGGCTTCGCAGAACGAGTCTTAGTGCATTACCTTCCTGTTATCAAATCTCAAAATCCCCCCCCACAGCAATGCTCTTCACACCCTCCCTCCTCATAACATAGGCGGATGCTCGTTCTTTAAAAATACAACAGATTTCGCCCCTTACAGCTCTGTATAATTTTCATGTATCCATTTCACCTTGAGGAAGTTCTTTTTAGAAATTACATTTCCTTTGGATGCAGCAGAATATATTTTTAAAATCAAACAACTTATTTTACGCTGACCTTAACAATGTTGGGCCTATGGATTTTGGTTGAGGAAATCCTTCAATGGAAAGTAGGTTTACTTTGCCTATAATATATCCCAATTATGTTGTATTGAAGTGGACCTAATAAGACTTTAGGTAAATAATTTATCCATCATAAATTCAAGTTATTCTACCACAAAATTCATTGACCTTTTTTAAAATCAAAACACAAAAATATGTTCTACAATTAACTGATAAAGCGGGCTTCCTTACTGAATATAGCACGCAAAGGAGCTAATTGCTGCATTTACTTACATTTTAGACAGTCATTTTACTTCTTTAAAGAGCCTGTCAACTAATGACACTATCCAACAAAAACTATCTACACTCCTAGATACACAACGCAAGCTTAGATTTCGACGTGAATTCCTAGGTAAGCACAACCACGCACTTGGCGAACGTCCAGTAACGCATCATCGGTTCAGACTTCATATTTATTTTTAAGAAGAATACATTACACGCGACCAGAGATCCACAACTACATTAGTGCTTTGGCACCTGGCCAGGAATCTGTATACAGCTGTGGAAACCTCTGATCTGCACTGGACTATTCTATAATCAATACCATGCACAAGACACAAGACATCACAACACGGACTTTTAGTAATTATATTTTAAGAGTATGAGTTTATTTGTTTAGATGATCACCCAACCCTCCAAAATACTCAAGACCTGTTGTTTTGATAGCATAACGACAAATAAAACATTAAAATCAATTTTAGAGAAAAATGTTAATGGGTAAAAGATTAATATACAGTTATAATATAATTTATTAAGAGTAATCCTGGATTCCTCAGTCAAACAACATATGTAAATAAAGAATTTTTGTATATTGAACAAATAAAATATTACCGATAACCTTAATCGAAACCCAAATCCGAGCTTTAATTTAGGTAAAAAAGGCTCGGGATTTTATTTTACCGAACGAAGTTAACAGTGAATTTGCGTAGAACGCGAACACCGTTGTCACATCGACTGGTTATCCCGGGAGTAAAGCTCTAGCGTCTCTTTAATTAACTTGTTTATTCCAAAAATACGATTTTAGTACATTTAACAGACAAAAGTAAATGAAAAAATGAACTCTTCCCCCTCGTTGTTCGAGTTTTGCAGCTCAAATCTGTTAATGGTTTAACACAAAAGACGTAAAATATCTATTGATACACGTTTACTCTAAATTAGAGCATTGTTTGTAAAGACATTCAATAACTTCTTAATCAACATAATACACGTTATTAATTTTACGGAGTAAATAAAAATACGTCTAATAACACTTGAAAATTATATTGTTTTAAACAGGACGGTAAATATATATATGGAAGATAATTATATATATTTATAAATATTGTTATACTCAGACCCAATAGGCGAATAACCACAACAAATCATTCGCCTATTGGGTCTGATGATGATTGTAGTGTCCAATCGAAATCGATCACCATTGCCATCTTTTATATATTTACCGTCTTGAAACAAAATAGGCCAAAGTGCATATAAGTAAATATATGTTTCAAGTGTTGTTAGACATGTTTTTATTTACTCTCCTTAAGACATTCATCAAACAACAAAAAGTTTGATTTCGCAAACACAAGTTTTTGCATATCTAAATCGCCAAAACAAAGAGCTTGATGAAGTGTTTGTTTCGCTCAGCCAACGTCGATCTCAGACTCGTGCTGTTTGTTTAAAACACACGACAACACGGTTGTAAATAGTGATGATGTTGAAATCAGCTGAGAGGAGAGAATAAAAATGTATACAAGTGGTAGCCTAGTAGAATAATAGCAACATTTTAAATTAACCATGCATTAAAAATGGTTCAGATATACCGATTTGTTCGCGATCCGTGACCTAATATTAATAAAAAATAACATCAATCTAGTTGCTCTAAAATACATATTATAGGTATATATACTAGGTGAAACCCGTCGAAATCGACGGTTACTTTCGAGGCTTACGTTAATTCATCTAACTGCGATAAATTGGGTGAAATATACATATTTTGAGCATTTAGCATTGTTTGAAGAGTAATAAGTGTAAAAACAATAATGATATTAATTGCGTTAGTTGCCAAATTTCGTTGATCATTCAATGAATAAAATAAATATAAAATAATAAAATAAAATATTCTCCATACCGTACGTCATCGGAGTTATTATTAGTATGTTATATGGTATATCTTCCTTTGGAAGAACGTTTAAATAGTTTTAAAATCGTATTGATGGATCTTTTGTAGTTAAACACTTTCGTGATTTCATCAGTGTAATATGATTTAATTTCAAAATAAAATATTTTTTTTTGGGAAGACATATTCCAACTTCAAACTGAGGTATATCCGTTACAGCGTAAGTTTGATTTTTCCTTAGTCACGTCGCGTCAGTTCATATCGTACTTCTGTGCCAACGAATGAACCCTCTAGCATAGTTTTGTTAGTATGTTATATGATATATCTTCCTTTGGAAGAACGTTTAAATAGTTTTAAAATCGTATTGATGGATCTTTTGTAGTTAAACACTTTCGTGATTTCATCAGTGTAATATGATTTAATTTCAAAATAAAATATTTTTTTTTGGGAAGACATATTCCAACTTCAAAGGGAGGTATATCCGTTACAGCGTAAGTTTGATTTTTCCTTAGTCACGTCGCGTCAGTTCATATCGTACTTCTGTGCCAACGAATGAACCCTCTAGCATAGTTTTGAGAAATTATTGATTGTGGGGTTACTGTTAAAGCTGGAATTCCTGGATATGGGGGATGTCAGTTAGTTGTCTCAGCCTTATCAATAACATAAAGTTGTCAATGTAATCTCTCTACGGAATGTTAGGTGTAGTGGAATACTTAAAGTGAAGTTGGCTTTTATTCTTGTACTGTTAGGTGCCTCCTCGTTTATATGGTCGTGCGGCTTCATTGGCAACAAATAATGCAAATGACATAGCAATGGGACATTTCCAAGAAAAAAAAAATTCTGTAAATTGGCTGTTACGTATAGCCTATATTGGCGTTTACATATTGTTAATCAACGTATCTTATAAAGGACTTTGTGATCTAGTTTAAAAGGAATATGACCTTTCTGTCATGACAGTAGCGGCTTAAATAGTATTTTCTCTTTGTACCATCTTTTACAGCCAAAATGTCGTGTTATTTTCAATAATGTTACCAAACCAGTGCGCCAAAGTCCGTAATATGGGCAGGTGCAAATAATTTGTCAAGATGGGTACCATTTTAGACAAAGTTTCCATGTTTGGATTTTATTAGACACGATAAGAGCAGATATTTCTACATAAAGATTTGATATGTGTAGAATAATATGATAAAATGTGGGCAAAAGTGGTAAAAAAGGCAGACACCAACCCGTACAATAGATATAAGGTAGTTCAATAAGAAATAATTTAAGAATTGCTGTGAAAAAAGTTTTTTCCACTGGTTTCGTAATGGAACGTTATGTTGCAAAACATGACATGATAAAGAAGAAAATCAATTTTAAAATCAGAAAATAACATTGCAAATACTTATTTGGTAGAATTCAGTAACTCTCAATAAATGTGTGTTGTTTGAAATACAATTTAAAAATGAACAGCTGTTTCATTAAAAAGTATTATTCACATGGCCAAAATGTAAACAACTCTGTGGAGGGATCTTTAAAGGCTTCTGGGGTAGAGCCTGGGATTTTGATTAGTTTTCCTTTTGATAACTCATCTACAGACCTTTCTTTGGACACCTCTACCAAGTTTCTACGCCCTGCCGTTCTCTCAAATTAGTGGGGACAAAGTTTCCAATAAATATTTAGATTCCCCCATGTTAATCTTATGGGAGAAACTCCAACTTTGATGGCCTGTGGGGCAAAGCCCGAGGATTTTTATTACAGGAATTGGTGAAAGGGGGCGTCTACACAAACAAAATACTTTATTTTGACACGTCGTTTGTAAAAATCCGTCCATTATTAACAGCGGAGTAGTGTTTCGTAGACACCTTCAAGTATTATATATAAGGATACTTCTTCCATTATATCATCAAATCAGAAACAGAGTTTCCATTGATTGCGAGGTCAAAAATAATGAGACACCGTCCAATTGGCTGATTTGGCATTCCAGTTATTTTTTACCCTTTTACACCGATTTTGGATTGAACCAACCAGTCGAGATTTAGGTTAACTTAAATTTTGAGGCGAATGCGATAGCTTATGATTTTTATGAGTTTCTTCTGGAGAACCAGGACCAAATCTTTACGATTACCAATGTTTAGATTTATTCCGTATTTCATTGGTTTTTCTTTCTAGACAACACAACTCTAGGTCTCTCAATTAAGGAGAACATTCTCTTTACTAGGGAATCCACCCTAAATGTATACCATGGTTAAATTCATTAGCTGAAGATAACAAAATCCCAAAACTACTGTAGATTGTTAATGTACACATAGGTAATTAATAAATGTAAATAAAAACCACGTATAGACAATTTCTAAATATAAACTTAAATGCGTAAATACAGTACAATAGATCCATATCGATACGAGCACGACCCACTGACGACAGAAAATTAGGTACAGACATACGATGAGCCTTAAACCAAAAAGCTTTAGTACACAAAAGATATTGGAAACAAAAAATATTCAACTCGTATTTTAAGACGGAACGTAAACATTTCAACACCAGGAAAGTCTTGAGGTGTAAATTCTGAGGAAATCTAATGCAGGAAATATAGGAGGAATCAGCCGATACTTCACTGCCTCTGCTCGCCTTTGGTGTAATCCTGTTATCCTAGATTCTTCAAATATGCTTAGACCATTTGAAAATACCAAAAAACGTATAAGCAGTACACTTTAAAATATTTACGATCTAAAACACGTTTATTTAATTCTGGGTCTTGTGAACCTACATAAAATCATAAAATATAACTAATTTGTAGTGTTATATTTGCAATAACATAACATTGAGTTGAAATATTAACAATTAATACAGTATTCTAGATCAAATATGTTCAATTTTATATTTAATTTGTGTTCGACTATTTAATAATTTAATAAAAAAAGCTGCATAGAGTATTGATTAAAAAATAATTATTGCAAAGTTAAATAGCATAGGATACTATTGTCTATACAGTACTTACAAGTGTCGTAGGCTTAATGAGTAGAATTTTACTCACCTAAAAACAAAATACAATTTATTAATGCTATGTAATAAATAAGAATATTGCTTTGTATATCACTATGTAATACCATGCTATCACCTCATCGCAATTTATAAAAATTCAAAATTTAGCATAAATCATTATTACCGATCAATTAAAAATATATAATATACAGGGTGTCCAAAAAAGTGGGGACATATTTTACGTAGTGATTCCTTGGGTCAAAATAAAGAGTAAATCACCAACATTTTTCCAAAATCACTTTGTTAACCAGTTGTCCGCCATTTTGTATTTTTTACATAAACATTTTTATATTTGAATTTTACAACCGAACTTTATGAAACTTGATATTTGTTTTATGGTAGAAATGCCCTATGTTAGAAAAAAGATTCATTTTGATTCAACTTAAAATTGAAAAATGGCAGCTATTTTAACTTTTTAAACTTAAATAAAAAAGGCTGATTTTATGGAAATATGTCTAGAACACTTTTATTTAGCATTTTTAATCCCCTATCAAACGATACAAAGCTCAAAAGATCGAATATAATAAGAAATAGCTGAAATAATACGATTTTAAGTTGTAAAATGGGACAAACCTGACTATTAGCCTTATTCTATACCATTTTCAACTAAAAATCGTAATATTTCAGCTATTTTTTATACGATCTTTTGAACTTGGTATCCTTTGATAGGTAATTAAAAATGCTAAATAAAAGTGTTCTAGACATTTTTCCATAAAATCAGCATTTTTCTAGTCATTTAAGTTTAATAAATTGAAATGGCCGCCATTTTGTAATGTTAAGTTATCTGGGGTAGTGGCAGTAATGTCTATGATGTTTTGATTTTGCAAAAGAGAGCTGTTAGAATTGTCAATAATGTACCCTATCTAGCTCACTGTAGGCCTCTTTTTGTTGATAGTAAAATAATGACTGTTTTAAATATGTACATCTTACTATGTTTGTTGCATGTTAAAAGGAAATTCAGTAGTTTAGTTTTAAATGAAAATGTTCACTTATACAACACTAGAGGCTTTCACTTGATTCATGTTCCTTTTGCTAGACTAAGTAAGGTAAAAAATTCTTTTGAAATCATAGGTATAACACTTTTCAACAAACTTAATTACACCTCTCACCATGTTAGTTATAATGTGTTTAAGACTACTTTGTACAAATGGTTAACTAGCCACCCTTTTTAAAAACTAGATGAGTTTTTTAAAAGCGATATTTCAAAATTGATGTTTGAAAAGCAACCGCAATGTCCCTAACTTGTTTAATTCTTTGTGCCATTCTAGTCCTATTATTTTATTTAAGTAACTTGTTTCTGATGTTAACCATTTTGATATAGCCATATTTTTATTTACCTTTGTTAATTTGTTTCAAAATCTATTTTTATCATCTTGCCATGTTAGTATTGTTTCTATGTACTCGTTCTATTTTGACTTGTATTTTGCTCATATTTTTTGCCCTATGTTTCACCATGTTCCTGCCATTAGACTAGATTTTAGATTATAACCAGGCCAGCTTGTCTTAACTTATTTGATAAAATTATTTTTGTTAGTATTTCATATGAAATATTTAATTACATTTTAATATTATGTATCAAATGACGAACCCTATTGCACAGTAAAATGTTTAAAGGGTAATAAAGATTCTTATTCTTATATCAAAATTATTTTTTATAAGATGGGTCTCTTCTACCTTAAAGTTTCATAAAGATCGGTTGAACAATTTCAAAGATGCAAAATTATTATGTAAAAAATACAAAATGGCGGATATCTAGTTAACGAAGCGATTTTGGAAAAAAAATATTGGTGATTTCATCTTTATTTTGACCTGAGGAATCGCTACGTAAATTTAGTCCCCACCATTTTTGAACACCTTGTATGTATAACTTTCGAATCGATGTATTCAAAATGTCTTCAAATGAACGAAACATAAAAAATATGCGAGAAATGTCTTCTGTTTTTTACAGATAGGTATTCTAATTCCAAACAAAAACCAGGTCCAGGGTGGTAACCGAATTCTCAACTTAAATTCATTATTAGTCCACTAAAATAATTAAGTATCTTTTAACAAATTCATCACCAAACAAACATACAAAAACTACACTTGACATTCAAGCTAAGTGAGACGGTTGTGTTCTAGGTTAAATTAAGGTAATTAAAGTCTCGGAACGGACATCGCCGTAAGTGGGGTGGGGGTGGGGGGAGAACCACCCCCTACAGTACTTAGAGGAAACTCATCAAAACTGGCAGCTGTAAAACTTGAATGCCAATTAAGAATGGAGTGGAGAGCTCAGCTTTACCTTGTTTACACAGAAGTTGTTGCAATTTATGAAACTTACTGGTGAGTTGTGGAGGTTATTGTATTGCGTAACAAGGATATTGGCTAAGCTTGAAAACATTAAACAGTTTTATTGTTTTGTCTATACATTAAGATCGCCTTAATTTGGCCAAGCGTGTTTCAATTTATTTGACCACTTAGAGTGACTTACTTTATTTTGCAACGTGTATTTATCATATTCGACCACGTATCATCACCCATTTTATAATTCTTCACGTATGCGTCGACCAAGTACAATGATTTTTATTGTCTGTAGACGTATATTTATTTTCTATTTGGTCACGTATCATTGATGATGTCCTTGATGATCTCCTTTATTTGACTATGACAAATGTGCCATGACTATGTACAACCAATCGTGGGAGAAAAACTAGTATTATTCAATTGAATAATTTGTTTGCTCAGTTCCAGATTCAATTTCCGTATGTGAGTAATCAAATGTTTTATCGAAATCTATTACAACCATATGCACATTTCATACATTAAAGTCTGCATTAACAACTTTATTTATGGACAAAATCTTTAAAGCAAAAATTTATAAACACATTTCTCAAAATCAAACAATCTTTCTTGATTTTGTACTAGTTTTATCCAAACTGCAACATCATTGTGTACATGGGTTGAATTATTGTCAAATTAAATTCGTTTTACAAACGTATAATACTCCGTTCATAAAATTTAGGCGGTTTTAGGGGATGAAATCTATCCTCTTCACCTTTGTAAATAAGATATCAATAGCTCAACAGCTGAAATAAATAAACATTTATTTAACCCGTCGATCAGCTGCAATATAGACCAAGAGAAGAACGAAACATCCCTTCAAACAGTGTAAATGTTGTGAACCGACTATACAGGGTTAGGCAAAAGTCTGGAACCCCCCAATTAACTTTTTAACGCGTTGCAGTAGGAAAACCAAACGTAAATTGCACTATTTCATCAAAGGATCAAAGTTACAACTTTGCCCCAGCGCCAAAAATGGGGTATTTTTGGGGCAGCCCCAAATTTTCAAAAGTAAACACCTATCATGTGACCCCTCATTAGGGTTTATCAAGAGAAATTGAATGGCGCAAACTAGAGGTCAATATCGCACCCCTAATCAAAATGGCAGTCATTTTTAAATATCCCCTATTAACTTTTTAACAGGTTATAGCAGGAAAACTAAACGCAGCATACCTTTATAAAAAAAAGAAGAACTCACCTTTTGGTCAGTATTAGATATTACATTTTTAAAGTTAACTGGGGGTGTCCAGACTTTATCTTGCCTGCTCATCTTAAATAATTAAAATGGCTGCCATTTCGATTAGGGGTGTGATATTGACCTCTAGTTTGCGCCACTTAATTTGTTTTGAGAAACCCTTTAAAATGAGGGGTTACATGATAGGTGTTTACTTTTGAAAATTTGGGGCTGCCCCCAAAATATCCCATTTTGGAAGCTGGGGCAAAGTTGTAACTTTAATGAAAAAGTGCAATTTCATTATGTTGTAAATATGTGCCGAGTTTGGTTTCCCTACTGCAACGCGTTAAAAATTAATTGGGGGGTTCCAGACTTTTGCCTAACCCTGTATAACGAGTTAAAGATTAAATTAGAGTCAGCTGGAACCAAATTAGTATATCAGCTGTGGTCAACAATATCGTTAAAGGTAGACTTTCACCAAACTAAACGTGCAGGAAACAATGTCTCCAATCCGTTAGAAAAATAAGTCGCGTGGACTTGGGTTGGTGAATCGACGGGTTGTTTCACTACAGTGGTTACATATGCAACAATATTAAATTATAGATGAAACAATAACATATGTACTAGGGCCTTCTTCTATTACAAGCTCAATAAAAGCAGATATTTGATAGTTAATTATCCAACAAAATATTAAATTTATTAATAAAAAATGTGGACGTCGCAAAATCAATCGACATATTTATTTTTATTTTTTAGCCTTGTTAAGTATACATTATTAACCTACGAATAACGGATATCAAATGCATCTTACCCAGGAAAGGGTTCAGCAATTCAGTCGAGCACGCTATTAAAACTATGGTAGGCCTACAGTAAAGTGTAGGAGGATTACTCAATAGCTTTAGAAACACATGATAATATAAGTTCGCAATTAGAACGTTTAAAGCAGTCAGACCTCATTAGCTTTTAGTTCTGCAAACTGTAAGAGGCTTTGTCATCGTTAGAAAATGTCCGTAAGTTGTTTAATTTATTTTGCCATTGGTACATTAACCTCAATTAGTTCTAAATGTAACAAGTCATAGAACCGACATACAAGGACATGATTTTTCCTTGAATGTTTCTCAATTTAAACAACGCCAGAACGTTTAAATGGGTCAGAACTCATTAGCTGTTAGCTGTTTCAGACTGAAAAGAGGATCAGTCGTCATTAAAATATTACACAAGTTAGTTTATAACCTTTTTAACATTGCCAGAATTTAGTATCAACGACTGAAAATTTACAATACTATAACACCATTAATTTTCCTTAACTACAAAACATTTTTCTTTTTAGGAACCGATCCATAATCTATTAAAAAGAAATATTTTTTCAGCTCAAATTTCCCTATTTTACCCTAATCGCTTATAATTTACCCTCAAAGAATATATTCCACCTGAATTCTTTACGCGACCTTAACACTTTCAGTTTTACCTAATCAATGAAAACAAATATCTCAAGTTTACATTAACACTTTATGATTCGGAAAACAACATTGAATCTCACCACTTTATAATTTACTTTAGCAGAGTAGATTTACTTCAACGATATATGTATATTTCACCTTGCTGAGCTACGAATGAGAGAAATATTAGACTGATGACACGAGCAAATCCGAACGCCACTCTGCAACTTTGGCTGTAAATTGAACCCAGAAATGTATTTATGCAACGACATCATTCTGCAACCAATTGTGTGTCGGTCGCATTCGTTCACTTGCTGATGTATAATTTAACTTTTCATCACATGTTTTAAACAGATTTCTATTTGAAGGCACACAAATATTAACGCTTGGGAGCAACACGAGGTATGTAGTTTAAAAATTCACTACACTTTTATTCCTACTTTTGCAAACATATAAATTGAAAAAAAACCACAATAATATTTAAATAAATGTATTTAACCTAGCATTTGTGTCTACCCATTGTATGACTTCCATAGATTAAAGAACTCCCTTTTAGGTTTATCTTAACTACAGATCAGTTTTCAACTGATCTTAAATGACATTTTCACTATTTTCCCTTGTTATTCAATTAACTTTGAAAGAATTTAAATTGATTAGGAAAAAGCGCACTTAAACCTCACTGACATAGTGACATAAAACAAACAACAGGTTTTTTACATCAAAACAGGCTTAAGTTTTCAATAGAATGAAAAATGGAGTTTCATTATTCAAAGACGATAGTTTTATCTTCTAACTGTGCTAGAACGGTTGGGAGTACTATGACAGCAGAACAGTACCGTTGAAAATCGTTTGCCGCCATCAGTATAATAGAACCGCTGATACCACCGTTCAGGCTGTTCTTAACTGTTCCAAAACGTTCCAATGGAACAGGTACTCGAGACTAGTATCATAATGGAACAGTCTCGAGTGGAACTGTTCCCGGGCTTGTCTAGTATGGCACATCTCTAGGTTTTGGTCTACGGTTCCACTTTAACTTAATAACGTTATATGGCTGAAGTATAAACTATTTCCATTGCACCAAGATACAAATATTCACCAACAAACACCCTCTCAGACTTCACATAGACACTCTTGAAACAATAAAGAAACTTTGTAATAACCTAATAAAATTTTATCACCCCAAGGACTCAAGTATCACTTTTTGTAAAGTGGGCTTTACATTGTACTGAAGACAAGATTTTGCCGTATATTGCGTTTTGGCGGGAAAATCCCGGTTACCGCGGGTAATTTATGAGGCGCATCGAACACTTCCAAAGTTGCAAACAATGGACGAGGTGACGCAAATTATTAATGACTTAACCACTTCAACCTGGTTACACTTTAAACAGCGCCGCAGATCAAACACTTTGTTCACAGTTAGAAAATGAGCTTGTTTTCCTCGATGATACTGACTTGTTGAGCGCTAAAACATCTCTGAAGGTCGTTGGTTCGATCCTGAAAATGTCCCTAGCTTTTTGATGGTTCAAAACTGGGCCTAGCCGTAATTAATTGACCTCTAAATAGATAATGGTTCTGTGATAAGAAACAGCTGATCTTGCACACACTATAGTTTACAGTATTATATACTCAACGCAATAACGGGTTGCTCTGTAACATACCTTTCCACTCGTCCTACTTAGCCGATTTTTACGATTGATGTTTTATTGCAAAGCATTATGCTCTAGTGGAGTGAAGAATAGTAACTAAAAAGGTAATTTTCTCCGGGTTTTCGCCCCCTTAACGTCTGATTTATTTTTTAAAGTTTACTTTCAAAGATAACTCATAAGTGTAGAAAACTTCAACAATCACATTTAACATCTAACCAGTAAATTGGCAGTAAATTGGCTTATTGAGCGAAAATCAAAACTCAGTCTAGAAATTATATTAACACTGTACTAAATATCGACACCAATATGGAAATATGGAATCTCATACATATCGTTCCGCATTGAACTTGCTCATCAACGCCAACACGATTTATAGTTTTGAAAGACCTTTAATTTTGGACCTTCATTTTAGATTTTCGTTAAGTGATTATTTAAAAAATAATTATTGTTGTTGAAAGTTCTTAGAATCTATTTTTAATAACTCGCACGTTACTTGTTATATTTAATAATATTTACTCCTTTTTCATCATAGTCATAGAACAGATTGTAAAAAAACTTGGAATGGTCCAGTGATGCTTACCAACTTCATTTATAACGGTGTTAAATGATAATTGTTATTTTACAGCTGATCCTCCAGTTTTATTTGAATATTGGAATATTGAAGTAGACATCCCATCTATATGGACCATCTGTCACAAATTTTTTTTGTAAAAGAGAATATAGTTCTGTGAGCCAGTCACAGTACTGCACAAATGTCTAAAATTCTATTTTATGTCGTATTTTTGGTTACTGGCCAATCTGATCGGTAATAACAGTTATGTTTTCTGTGATATAGCTCACAATAAGTCGTCATTCCATTAGTTTGACGTGGTAGAAAAGTTGTTGTAGGTATTCGACAGAAATTAGTAATTTCGACCACCACAATCTATCGTTGGCTCACATCAACTACAACGATTTAGATCATTAAACTGGAGACGGCTTTAACATGGGGATAGAATGTCTAGTTGTTTCAATAGTCAAAGGTTTTATGTTTGACCATAGTTAGGTTGAAAAAAAGATACAAAACAGTTCATGAATACCAATTTTAAACATGTTTTATTAATTTAAAATAATTTGTTTTAAATTTATTTTTTATTGTAAGCAGATAAAGGTAGGTTAAGAACGATTTGCAGTGTAAATCTAGAATTAAAAACAAATATTGTTAATTCTGTTAATTCGTGCTTTCAGTCTCGTTGTCTCGTTATAACAGTCTGATACGAAAGTGATCTTTGAAAGGGAAAATGGTATTGTATTTTAAGTTTTGCCTTGCAAAAAAGTTTTGAACCCTATTGAAATGCTAAATTCGCGCACAGGTCCCCTTGTAGTTCGCCATTTGGTTTCAATAGTTTTAAATTTGGTTGTAACATCTAACAAATGAACTATACTAGAGGTCGTCCAGTGGTCGAAACTCGACCAAAAATATGCAATGTACAGACTTCTCTATTTTCACACCACACTGTGAATAAAACATGTGTTTGGAGTGTCTTCCATTTGTTTTTATTTTCTGTTTATATTTCGTTTATTTCGTCACCCCATAAGATCCATGTTAATTTGTTCAAAATTTTAAATTCATTTTCTATGCTTATTTTTGAGCCTATTTTAATTTATAAAGGCATTCTGCACATCTACAGGAAAATATATTTCCAACAGTATGCGCAGATTTTCCCTGCGATGAACACGAGCTGAGAAAAAAGGTTTTAAAGAAACATGCTTGCCTATTATTATATAGATAGATAACGCACCTTCATTAATCTGACGAAAAGTAATCGTTTGTAAATATATCGTAATAGAGTATTCGTAAAAAACAATTTTGAATTTAGTAAAATTGTAAGAAATAAATAGCAAACCTATACACTAAGGCCTTTAAGGTATCAGACACTAAGAAATTGTAAGCCGTTCTCTTCTTCTTCTCTACCAGAAACATACATTAAAATTGTCTTTAGCTCATCCATAAAGGGGAGAAATGTATGAGGACGTGTCATTTGGTAAACTGCTACTAGATACGGTAAATACACTTGTGTTTATTTTCTCAATACATAAGTTAAGAACATTTTTTCGCAATATTGGATTAAAACCACTTTATTACCTTAAATGCATTAAAGTATTGTGTTAAACCTGTAGCACACACAATTATTCTTGATATACTTAAACACAAAATGGCAATTTCAGGGAAAACAGGACGGACTGTAGCCTTTCATTAAACCTGACGAATAAGAGGCTTTGCTTCGGATAAACTGGAAAGCTTTTGCTCGAAACATTAGAATTTTTAAACAATGTGAAGGAAATTCCATTTTAAATAAATAAACTTTTTATGGTGTTTATTAGTATCTTACCGTACTTTAAAATAATTAATTGTCCGTATTGAGTTTACAAAAATATCATTATTTCCTCAATGCTGGATTCAATAATTAAGTTCATTGTTTAACAGTTTAATACATTTCTACCACCTATCGATAAATGGTATAATTTGACCGTTAAAATATCAGATGGTGGTTTAACAATTCACAATATTCAAACAGCTGTTATAACAAAATTACAAGAATGACAACAACATTGGGGAATCTAACAGTTATAAATTAAAATACCCCCACTAAAGCAACCCTGCAGACTAAGAGAATTTCTATAACCGATTGCATGGTTACTAAAATATTACATTAAACATATCAGATTTATTCCCTATTTAAATAACATTATCTTAAACGAGTTCCTACTTAAGTTTTCTGCTACAGAGAAGGTAATAAAAAGTGTATTTTTGGTGAAGTAGCTTAGTGTTAATACATTAATACTAACGGAAAGTAAATTAAAGATACGTCTTATAACACTTGAAACACTCAATGCTGATCAAGAAGTTATTTATTAATACTAAATAAATGCATATGCCAAATTTGATAAAAATATATCCATAAAAGAGCAAACTAAAACATTTATTCTCCATAGAAATCAAATAAAGAATTTAAATGTAATACTTTTTTAATTTCTCAGTAACCATTAACCAACACTAACACCATTAATTCACATCAATATACTAAATTATCTGTTTCATAAGCTACACTAAGTTATAGAGTGATCGTGCTAACGGAAACATTCATTTATAAATATGTGAAGTTCACTAATAAGTATATTGTATTACGAGTTTAAACAGTATTACAAATTCTCATGTTTAATTCGAGCAGTCAGATCTATTAATTAATTTTGATTTTTATAATATAAACTGATAGCACAGACAATATGTCTGTGCTGATAGCGTCCAGAAAATTGTGCAAAATTTATAAAGAGCTGCTTCAACAGAATTAAACGACTACAACGCTGGTTAAGTCACATAATTCGGTAACCACTAGTCATGAAAAGGAGTATCGAAAGATAATAAGAGTTCAAGTGCTTGAGTTATACTAAATGGATTTTCTGTCTCTTGAAATTATTAATACTTTAAACTAAAAAAGCTTACTGCATAAAGTAAAAAAACCAAATAAACAGCTGTTTTACAAGTTTGCAAAAACAACAGCAACAATGACGATATTAGACTCTATTATAAATCATCATGGAAAGTTACAAATTAATGTGCTTGGAGTATCCCTTACAATAGTAATACATAGTATATTGTAATGCTACAATAACTATACCAGCTGATAGTATTCAGTAACAATGCACAATTTATTAACAGCTGTTCATACTCAATTTAAAGAACGACAACAACATTAAGTAATTATAATACCTTTTTAATAGTTTGCTAGATGAATTGAGAGATTTTACAATTATCACAAATTAAGGTGAGCGTTTTCGAGCGGCATTCTAGGCTAGCGTAATGATGATTATAATTGGAGTTGAGGGCAGACACTAATGATAACAAAGCCTCTCAAACTGAGTGTAGACTAATGAAGAGTACAGCTGGAACAGAGCCTCTCAACATGTACGTCTACACACACACACACACACGTCATACTAGAGCGGCAAAGGGGAGACATGGACCGCTGGATGAACGTAGCATTGTAGGAAAAACAGTTTTTCTTATATAAAAGATTTATGTTACTAAAAAATTCGCAACATTTCGAAATTCGGTTGGGCTATTATACGTAATTTGCCATTTCTCGAAAAACGTGAACGTCAGAGAGCTAAGAAACCATACATGGACTGTTTCTTACAAAAATTTAAACGACGATCTATAGCAAACAAAACCTTAATTTAGCTTTTTTGTGGTGCACAACTGTTTTTATCCAAGATAGCTGAAAGTTGAGCAAACATTTAGAATTTTATTAGAATATCAAGACAAGAAACACTGCGTTAAACATGCCTTGAACCGAATTGGTATACACTTTGATTTATGATAGTCAATGATTGAACCCACATTTGATTTTAATCATCTGGCGAGTCGGTAGAACTAAGAACTATGGTGCGACAAACTAAGAGTTGTTGTGGGTTCACGTCCCGGCTCAACTACTATATTTAAGTACAGACAATTCGTGTACCTACCTACTCAATCTGCTTTGCTCGATACTATCAACGCACAGGTCCGAGCAAGGTCCTACTAGAAATACTTTTTTCCCCGGTTAAAGGAAAAAATTAAAATGACAATAAACTTCTTGAACAATCTGTGCCAGCGAGGGCATTCAACCCCAGAATGTAGCTAAGTAGAATGTGTATGTGTGGGTCGTCCTAGATCGTCTGTTGTTTAGGTTTATGGCTTTGGCCCGGATGTGCAGTACAGCGCCATAACTCGCGGTAAGGGGCAATATTGCTAACATCATCTCTAATACTGGAAATAATGCGTTCTGCTTTGCTCGTCTTTGCGAAACTGCGGACAACAGCTTTGGAACAACTGGTAAAACTTAGCAGAATTCACTGATACAAAAACGTTTTTGTGATGAGCAGCAATATTATTAACAGTTATCAAGTTTGCTTTTGAGTGTATATTGTTCCGGGTAAAACGCAAAAGGTTACTCAAAAGAATGGTACGGCACCTACCTAAATGTGCACGTGATCGGCAGTGCACGGTAAAATTCGCGGCGGGTAATCGCTCCCTATTTTAGCGGTATTCCCACAATTCTCACGTATAACTGTCATTTTCAGATGACACTCAGCAATCCGGCGCATCGGTAATCCGGAACGACCACAATCCCAAACGTGCCGCATGCCTACTGTTGTTTATGAACTTATGTGTTAACAACACTGGTTGTGACAAGTGTGACAACTGCGTGTGACAATTGAGTGTGACAATTGTGTGTGACAACTGTGACCAATAACCATCCAATAACGTGAGACGAGGTGTAGGCGGCTGTCCGTATAAACACAAACACTCCGTACGTTATGCTGGAATTGACCGCTTCAATTGAGTTAGTTACGATTATTACGGATAACGGAGGAAAAGTACAACAGTCCTCTAATGAGGAACAGCTAATAACCCCACCCAGCTAAAATACTTGAAATTAAGGTTACATGCATACTACGAATATGTATGGACTTCGATTAATTCGCCAGACAGATCTTAAAAGTTTAAAAAAGTCTCTTCATTGTTTGCGTCTACATAAAAAGTCTTTAAGGTTTATTGGTGAAAAGACTATGCCTTGTAGACCCAGGATCAAATCCAGCTAAACACTGGGCTTTTAGCTTTGGTATAATGTTGTGACTTGTTGGGGCTCAACAAACTCAATGGTTGTGTTTGGTATTTAAATTTTACATGATGATTCTACGAAAAACTACACTCAAACTCAATCATTTATTTTATTTTGTGTGTTTTTACGCCAGTGATTAACTATTCGGCAATAGTTATAAAAGGAGGCAAGATTCGTGAAATAACCATTAGGCCTACCATACATACTCGTACAAAAGACTTTCAAAATTCAATATCTTTACAAACCTTTTAATTAATTTAAGCAAATTTAATGTAGGCTTACGTATTTTCAGATTTAGATTCAGATACACTATATTCAAGATTTACATTATACAAATATGCAGAATGACGTCAATAAATACAATTAATTCCATAAAAGTTTATCAAAATGCTCACTAAATTAGTAGTAACATTTTCTTGTTACAAACAGAATATTTTCAATTTCTTTTTAAATGTCCTAATATTATTAATTTCCATGATGTCTTTAGGCAGAGAATAAAAAACCTAGTACCTGCAGCAGTGGGTTTTCTTTATCATAAAACTCTAAATTATGCCTCTGGATGGCTGGGTAGTTCCTATACTGAATATTATAACACCCTGTAAAAATGGATTTTCCATAAATAAATAAATATGTGATTCCCAATTTCCGAAGTGTACGTTTATTTATTTCAATCTTTAGTTTTATAAATATATAATCCATACACTGTTCCATATTTGTATAATCCATATATAATTTAGCAAAATAATGTTTCGCCGATTGGTTGTCTCCTAAGTTTAACATGATGCGTATGGCTCTCTTTTGTAAAATTAATATACTATCTATATTTTGAATGGTTGTTGTACCACATAATTCAATGCCGAATGCAATATGAGTTTACGTAAGCATAGTAAACCTTCAGTAAAACATTCAACGAGCAGAGTTTAGACGTAAGTTGTGCAGCATAAATAGACTTGAGCAAATTTTACTTTTTAGTTTATCAATGTGGTACAACCAAGATCAATTTTGATCAATTATATGTAGAGAAAAGACTTAAAAAACTCTTCCAACCAAATAAATAGTTATTCTTATAAACCTCAAACAAAGTAAAAGCCTCCATTCATTACAAGCTCACTCATACGTAACTAACAGGAATCTCAGATCAACCAAGCTTAACATTTTACAATAGGGCGAGAAGTGTACCTAAATGCGCCATTCAATGCCAGCACTAGTTCAAACATAGTTTTGAGATGTTTTGAAACGCGAGATTTACATTTCGTGTCCACAGTAGTTTATTTACTCAAATTCAAATTAATCACGACGTTGATTGTGGGTAAACAAGGTGTGTGTGACACTCAGTACAGGGGATTATCACGGTAAACACACAATGTGGTGAACACTTGAAACATAGACCAGGCTATTTACATTGCAATATTCAATTTCCATATTTGTTACGGCAATCCCCATACTAATATTATTTTGAGTTACAATAATTAATAATTGTACGATATTTTTTTATACATAAAATGTAGTTCAATAATTGATTGAAATAGTGAAGTCTAGTGGTTAAACGAAAGCTATGCGTTATTTTATTACTAATTCCAAAGTACCAACAGTAGGTCTAGTAACAGACGTCGAGTCGGCCGACTATCGGCCGGCTGTCGGCGTACAGTCGACAGACAGTCGGCCAATTGTTTGCCGACGGTCTGTAAACACAGTTCTCGGTCGCCATACTAACAAACACAGAAACACTGGCTGGCTGGCTAGTGGCGATGTGAAGCAAAACACATCGGAAACTTTTAGGCCTATCCGAAACTGTGTTGACAGACTGTCGGCCGACTCAGTCTCCATGTGTGGACTAGGCTTACGGGAAACAGAAAACACTGTATTTTGTCTCCAGAAACACGGACATTTGTCTGCCGACATTTGGAAGACAGGCGGGCGACTATCTAGAGACATCGCCGGATACAAAAGGCAACACCACGGAGACAGTCGGTCGGCAATGTTTCCGGAGACAAATCGCCATGTGGACTGGGCTTTAAAATTTTTAAGTGAACAGCCAGTCTTTTCGAAAAATATAACAAAACACTTCTCTCATAGAGTTTGCACCTAAGAAGTTTGATTTGCTGCCCGTACTCTTATAATTGATAGAGACATAAAGTACTCTATAGTCAACAATAAATTAATTGTCCTTTTAGTTAATGCTTAGCAAAGAAGTGAGACTCGACAAAATCAACTAGATATATCAGCACAGTATGTGCCGACTGGGTCCATAATCATAAGATTTTTGTACAGTTTGGTATAGTACAGGGTTTGAGCAATGATTTAAAAATACCGTTGAATATAGTACTAAACTAACACCTTGCATCGCAGACCTGCTAGTGTGCAAGATATGACAGATAGCTGTGTGAGTTTTGAGTGTTTATATCTCGACATTATGCAACGTAGTTACGCCACTGCGTGTTGTAGCATAACATCAGCGACGTAAATACATTGAACCAGTCACTGTATAAATGGTAGGAACACCTTTACTTATTCATACAACGCAATAGTAACTGGGTATGATTAATGGTGATCTATCTTTTTACCATAGACTAAGGATTCCGAAAAAATGTAATCTAAATGCATCAGCTTGTGTGCAAAATTTAATTCAGAGATAATGTAGATGAATGAATCTTTTATATATGGTGATGGTATAGAAGTTCTTTAAGTAATACTAGTTACTTTAACCCTTCTTTGAAACGGAGTTAAGATGCATAAGATGGTACCGATATTGCGATTATCCAAGCCTATAGTAGAAAATAATTACTACTATTAATTTTAGAAGCGCGACTTATTTGTACCTCGTAGTTGTTTAAATTTAAGGATTGCAGTTGAATAAATTTGAGATTTTGAGGGATACATTTCTTTCAGTTCAGGTACAGGTACAGGGGCGAAAATGCCCTATACATCATCTTCAAGCGTACCACAAAACTATGATGCTTTGATAATTAATTTACTCAAAATCTCTACTTCAATTTTGAAATCGATAGAAAAAAAAAAGAACGATGAAGAAGTTATTTACCAAAAAACGTGACAACGTACAACGGTGTGCCAATAAGATCAGTCAATTAATATTAATGCTATAGTAATACATAGGTTGTCTAGTGTTTAGAACGCGATTTGGTTCGAATCCCGCCATCAAGAAAGGCTTTTAACTAAACTATAACGATGGTTAAGCGCCCATCAAGCTTTACTTCACCAATCGAGAACACAAAATTGATAAATATGTAAGACACTATCAGTGGATATTTATAACTCTCTCCACAAAAAAGAGAAAAAAAAATACGACGGTTATCACAAATTAATACCAGTTAAACTAAATATACAAACGGATAAACTTACAAACTGACAATTTAACCATAGTTAAACCAAGCGTACAAACAGCTCTTATTAAAACTATAACTCCTGTTATTTTCACTGTCGGTCATTTACCAAACCAACATTGTCTCCAAGCGAAACACCACTAAGCGACGCCAGACATCCAATAGTTACAGGGTAAATAACCGTTGCGGAATTTATCACCGAACCAACAACAAACTGTGATTTATATTGGAACGTGCCCGGGTTTACGGATATTTTACGAAGAGATTAGAACGATCAGTTAGTCACTTTTAATTTATCGGGGGGATCATCTACTGTATTAGAAATATGTGAAAACGAGTATGAAACAATGGTGGTCAAGCTTTGTTCGAGGATATCTGGTTGTGTTTTTAGTATTTGGTACAAAAACAAGTTATGCTTAGAAAATAAGCAATCGTTTCCCTTTCCTCAATTTGTAGCATTAAAATGGGTTTATTAATATTACTGAAACATGTGTTTAAGTAAAACTAGTAATGGTGACTTACTTATTAGGAAATTAATATCTCTACCAGACATAATCTAATTGAAAAGTTTGATTTGATTCAAGTGTACGATATATTAATTTTCGTATGTACTTAAATTGAAAACATACAAAGTTATTTATGTTATAAAATCATCTCTTTTTAAGCACAATTTAATCGATTTCTTCTATTCTACAATAAATTGATATATAAAAATATTCACAGTTAGTTCGTCATCCCAATAAAAAAAATAATTATTTGGTTAAGATTTCACAACGTAAAAGATGCGAAAATCGTGATTTTTAATATTTTCAACTAAATCCTTTCTAACCAGCGACCACAGATTTAAAACCATCATTCCTATTAGCCCAGTCAATAGAAGGTGACTGTTAACTGAGATGTATACTTTCCCAAAAATCCTCCAGTGGGAATAGTATATACTTTTACGGTAATAACGTCATACAGGACTACTTTTAGACCACATTTTAGTAAAACCATGCGATTCCTGACTTTAAACGTTGAGTATATGTTATTCTTTAAGATAGGTTAAGCACCGGGAGTTTTTAGGGAAATTATGGGAAAACACCCGTCTAGTTTTAGACAGTACTAACGAGTGGTTAGGTCTCGCTAGACTTGATATTGATTTGTCCTGACACAAACTGTATTTTGGCCTTCGTACACTAGACTATTTAAGTGATACTTATTTACAATCTTCGAAATATAGCATTTATACGTTTTAAACTCTTACAGCCTACTCATACAGAATTGAACTCAAGGAAAACATCATGCAATGTCTGACACAACAGTGAAACAATATGCAACCCATCTTGCTGGGGTAAATAACAGTTTAACACTTCCAAACGTGTAACGCAATAATGGACAGGTGTTAAATGTTACTTTTGTAACAGCTTCGCAGACCGCGTGTAACAGACGTGGAAATAGTATATTACGTTACTAGTCCTGAAAATAAGTGTTTACCGGACGAGTGTGGTCGTTCCCGTGCGAGACGAAGTCGAGTACGGGATTACCATACGAGTCCGGTAAACACATTTTGGACGAGTTACGTACGATAGTTTACGCCATACTACTAAATCTCTACAAATCCTTATATATTACCACCAATTAAAGGACTAAAAATCACTAGTCATAACCTCTAAGCGAGGTTATGTTTTTGTCTACAACCACTCATTGCCAACAAAATACAGTATAAAAGTATAATCAGCTGATTGGTGTCCGGTAAAACTCATTGCATAACAGTAGTACGCAATGAAACCCCATTTGATTAAGCTGGCGGCAAACAGCAGTTTTCTGGACTAAATACTTGCGTGGGAAGTTCGTTAAAACAGTGTAGTATGGCGTAAAATATGTTGCCACACGAATTGTAACAAATGTCACGCCAGCTATGTAACTATCGAAGCCGCCGATCACACACGATACGTACAACGCGGAAAATTGTAACAAACTAGAGTTTTCTCTCTATAAGCCTCAAGTCATGAATGTGCCCTGCAAGGGCCCGTAAAAATATGGCGATAACAAATAGACCAATAACACCAATCAACTACACATTGATTGTCAATAATACGTTGACAGGTGTTATTATTACTTTGATTGACATTGCATTATACTGAATGTCGATATTACATTGATTTCTAACATTAAATTACTATTAGTTTTTACGTTACTCGTTCATCTTAAGTCGGTTGTAAATATTGGTCGTTACGTGCCCGACTCAAATATATCGTAAATTGTCAATGTTATTCGGATTGTAAATTTTACATTAGTTTTTGTTATACTTAGCTTGTCAAGTTGTAAAAAATATTAATAGCCTAGGAAGTTTTTTTGTACTGAAATGTTCAATAACAAAGTAAATTCGTTAATTACGAGGCATACGTAAAAACACACAGTCATAAAAAAAAAATATTGAAGCCAATCTAACTTTAATCGAAGTCTGAACATACTAAGGTAATTTCCTTTGCATAATTCAAAAGTAAAAACTGTAATAATTAAATTTGACTTTCGTTAATTAAATTTCCCAAAGATAAAAGTAGCATTAAACATTGTTTAGTCATAGCAAAAGTCATTACTAAACTAATGTCGCATTTCAAATTTAAACTCGCAAGCACAAAACCTGTATTCAACATTAATTCGTCCCTTTCATTGAGCGTTAAACCAATCAGTGATTCATCGCCGAGACGAAACAGGTGCAAAAATAGACTGTTCTGATTAAGCGCAATTAAATCGTGTATTCGCACGTATTATTTGTCACGAAAAAATCATTAAAAATCAAAATTGCGGAGAAAATTATTTATTTATTCGAGGCACGTTTTAACACATCATCAACGAATTGAGCCGCTTTAAGCTTTGGGCGTTTCATGCAACATTAAGTCCGCCAGTCGGGTTTGCATCATTAACTGCTGGCTTGAAACTACGTGTGAACTGAACATTTGGAAAACTGGATGGAAACTAGTACAGTATGTAGAATGGGATTTATCATTGCCCAAGGTGGTATTTATATCGATGTCTGATGAAGCCAAATCACACCCAGTTGAAACTGAGTTTTTTTCCGTCGCTGCATGTAGACTCCAGGAAAATGTTATGACGTAGGCCTAGGTGGTATTTTATCTAGGCCTTTTTACCAATCTTTTTTTTTTATAAGCAACACTTTTGAAACGTTACTTCAATATTAATGACAGAATCTTTTTTACTCGTAATGCAAATCCTACGAAATGGATGACTTTGAGTTGTAATATTTTTTTATCAGCAATTTAAGATTGTAAAATAAGTGCAGACCCAGCGAAAAAAAACCTTTGTACCAAAAATCTATTACTGAATTGCTTGGCGTATTTATTCGTTCAAAAATTTCAACAACAAAAATACCTACTTATTATTATATTAGGGTAAAAGAATTTTAACTAGCATAATATAATATTGAAAATAAAGGATTAAATATTTAGATACACTAGTTATCTAGGTAGAGCAACTTTTGATAACGCAGAATAAAAATGTATTGTACGACAATGGTTGCATTTTAAACTTATTAGGCCTATAAGGTTAACAAGTCTAAATATAAACAAAATTACTTTTTACTTATTAAAAACTGTCAAAAACTGTTTTAGAGCATATAATTCTTCTAAAAAAAACCCTTACGGTGGTTTCCTCTCGAGCTGGCCTGCTATAATGGTTTACATGTTTAATCCAGATTATTAAATTCAAATCAGGCAATTTTCACGAAATTCTAATATTGCCTGCTGACGTATTTTATACATTACCTATTTTCAACATAGGCCTTATGTGTTTTTAATGACAACAAAAAATAATTACAGCCGTTTTGTGGTCTTGGGTATTACCATGAAAACAATAAAATAGAAAATCCCTTCAACAACATTCTTTAAAATTAACATAAATGTTTATTTTAAACAAAACAAATAGCAATAGGCCTACTGTTATTACACACAGAACGAATGCAATATTTCGAGACTGAAAAATGTGTTTACAGCATTGAAACAACTGACAGTTAAATATGTAAATGTTTTGCTTTTCTAAATTCTGAGTCCATTTTTCTCAGCATAAACTATACGAATCGACAATGATAACCATATAAAAGAAAAATAATTAATCGATTTTGTTAAGTCTACACACAATCTGATCAGAAATTAATAAACTTATATTTGTATTAACAACGAAATAGCAGTTACAAATTAAACGTGTTGTTTTTCTCAACTCATTTCACTACTCAGGCACACACACAATCTGACACTAGAATCCCGTGGCCGACCGACAACAATGCTATCAGCTGATCTGTAGGTTAAGGTAGTATAGCTGCGTCCCACCTCACCTTGTTCATACTCCGACTCCGCGTCTTCCACAATAGTCTCCATTTCTCAGCATGGCGCGACGCACATTGGCACAACACTCGCCCGCACACTCGCAGCAACGCACACCGAATAACACTGAATGACTGACTCTGCCTCAGCGATCAGCAGCAGTGCAGTCTGCACTCTGCAGTGATCGGCGCGAGGCGGTGTAACGGTGCCGGCAATAGGTTACTCTCGCGCAACTGTTACAACACTCAGCTGTTATCTCACTGCAACGTGTTACCGCAACGGCTACTAACATATCTCGAAAGAAACGCGATTACATTAACTTTTTGGGCTTAATGATGGTGTATTTTGCAGATTATTATTTTAAAGGATTAACATTGCATTTTAAATCCTGTCACAAAATTTGTTTATTGTATTACTTTTGAATTTAATTTGAAATGTCGTACATTATTTGAGGAAATTATTAATGAAATCTCTAGCTACAGTGGAATTAATTATTGTGGGCGATTTTTGATAATTATTATTGGTATTGGATGAATTGAAAATTATTTTAGCAGTAATTATGATGTTCGTGGCAATATTACAAAATGTAATGATTGTTTACTAGGCCTAAGTAATATAGAAACAGCTTTTGAAAATGTTTTATTGTAGACCAATTATTGGTAGAATCCATAGTTTATTTAAAAAAAGGAGGTCTGGGATGGGGACTTCCTGTGGCGAACAAATAAGGAATTATGAATAAACCGAAAGTTTTTTTAAAGCAATAACTACTGTACATAATTTGAAAACAGCCATAAAGTAGAAAAAAAACATAATATTAAATGGTACGATAATCAATACAAAACTAGCCACAGGTTTTAAAATTTATAAAAAGTAACATGTGACTAGAAACTGTTATTTATATGGGACTGTGACAAGTAACAGTTGCACAACAGTGTGCCTCACAACCCACCCACCCCAGAATAGCACAGAGATGATAGCCTGATAGGCTAGTTGGCTAGTTTGAGTTGGAATAGACTCATCTTGGTAGCCAACTGACCAGTATTAATGAATGGAGCAGAACAGAATGTGTAACAGACTAGACTATACAGCCACCATTGTCTTTGATGTGTACATGGTGTTCAATGTGTCTTCAAAACCACTTGAATAACTTCTCCAGACATACAATTTGTAGAAGGTTACACTATAGCTAAATGGATAAAAAAAGTAACTTGAATTTCAATTGATCAACCTATTCAAATTTATACTGTATAGAAGATTGACATTTTTGAAATGCTAGTGAATAAACATTTATTTTTCAGTTTTATTATTGCAAATTTAAAATTGTTTAATAAAACTCTCTATAGTATTGAAAATACTAACTACAAAATCAAATTAAATGGTCTTATATCAACTTTATAGTGAGAAAATTACTTTGTATATAATCAAAGCAAATAAAATAAAAATTATAATTGATTAAATTAAAATGTATTAAACTGTTCTCCTTTTAAGAATACAAACAATTAATTCAAATTCAAAGCTGAGATTTTTAGTGGCAAACACTAGCTCTGCCCTGGGATGAAGACATAATAAAAAAATAGCCATTAATACAATTATCAATTATCAATTATCAACCATTAAGATGGGGATGCCACTTAGGTGCTATTTTAACCCAAATATGAGTAAAGGATGAGTATAGAATGGGTGAGATGATCTGTGTAGCTTTGTTACTGACTAAGTAAGATCAGCTGTTTCATAAGCCAGGATCATTTATTTAAAGCCCAATGATCAGGAATAGCTGGGTCCAGTTTCGAACCATCAAAAAGCTACTGACTTTTCTTAGGATCGAACCGGTGAACATTTGATTAGTAGGCGAGCATTATAACCACTCAGCTACCCAACATTTCATTAGTTATTTTGATTTGGTGGGTTTTAAGTTGCAATAAAGATCAAATAATTAACAAAAATGGTACAAACATTTGAAAATGCCGATTGAAACTAGTCCCTAAACTAAAGTCTATGCACACTCTGTACATCTTTCAATAAAAACTACCTAGAAAAAGTTAGAAGTGTAAATAAATAATAATAATTCTGAATAGATAATCAGGCATAGTTCCACCAACAATACCGTAAAATGGGGTGAATAGAAACAACAGGGTGAATAGAAACAAAACTTCAATGAATGATTCACATTTTTATAACTTTGTTATACATTGACTTTATATAAGGGAATTATTTTCCCCCATTATAACCATATCCTATCTACCTGGGAAAAATTAGTTTAGCATATTGGTATCACTGCTTCGGATGTTGGATGATGCGAAACAAAATTTGAAAATTTTTGCGAAAAACATTCTTTTCAAAACTTTCTCTCTAAGTATGAACCTATTACATGTATTTATGTTAATAACCATTTTTTATATTGTCTTAGGTATCTTAAAACCAAGTGTGTTAATAGATTAGCCTTAGAATAAACTATTTTTTTTTACTTTATTTTTAATTTAGGTTATGTCATGATTTTGCAAAACCAGGGTGAATAGAAACACTTTTTTTTAACCAGTGGTGCCCAGAAAACCCCCCAAAAAAGAAAAAAAAATACCAGAGATGAAGATGATTCTACATCAGTCACACTGGAAGAAAGTGACAAAGACACTTTTTTTTAATTTGATGAAGAAGAACCAGCATACCTAGCTCAAGACATCAGTGAGTCTTCAAAGTTGTCCCTTCATGATCATGTAATTGTCAAAGTAATGGGGAAAAACAAAACTTGCTATCGTTTATATGTTGCAAAAGTTATTGAATTTGACGAGGAAGGTGAAATAGGAAGATTCATCAAGAAAATTGCGCAAACCAACAAGTTCTGAGAGATTAAGAGGCCCTCTTCAAAGTCGATGACGTAGTACGATCGGCTTCCAACTCCCAAGCCGTGTACAACTTGTAGATTTAAGGGAGTGTTGTATTTTGAGGAAGATTTGTCTGATTTTACTCTTCATTTAGTTGGTTTCTATGTAAGATTTTGTTATTCTGATTTCACCCATTGTCATTTATGTTCTCCGATTTGTTTGGATAAGGGTTTATGAAAACGACGTTTTCATACTTCGTACTTATAAATAAATGTGTTAATTAACTTTAAATATTTTTATTTACAACAACCTAAGCTAACAAGCATAAATGTCATGTTTCTATTGCCCCTGGTAAGTGAGGAAAAGCAACAATCATCAATTTAACACAGTGTTTCTATTCACCCCAAAGTGCGGGGTGAATAGAAACAGCCATATTTTATTTTTTTTCTGCTTAATGAGTAAAAAGAAAAAAAATTTGATAACTGGTTTGAGTAGAGGAGTTCAAGACCGAAAATATGAGCTAGTGTTGAAAATTTAAAAATTAAAAATTTCGGTTTTACAGAAGCTTAAAAGTCAAAAAGTGTTTTTATTCACCCCATTCTACGGTACTTTAGAAAAAGTCATGTTATTTAAATCACCAACAAACTAAAATTAGAATTTAAAATAATTATATTTTACCACAAAAATAGAAGTACATAAGTACCTAGGTTTTACAAACAGCAAACGTTCAAATTAATATACACTATCGTTCAAATTAATATACTATCGTTCAAATTAATATACTATCGTTCAAATTAATATACTATCGATGAACCGACCCAACCCAATAAAACTATAGCCTAACACACCCACACTTGTTGTTCAAGTGCAGTGTTATGTTATGAGAAATACTTAAACTCATTGAAAATAATGACAGTTTCAATGCTGCATTGATAATAATGAAACAGCAATCACACAAAGATTGACATTTGCTGAACCTGAGTTCAGATTGTGGTTGCACTAGCTGGCAACACTGCAGTGCATATGTCACATGTAAAAAATCAGTTTACTGTACTGTTTATGCAGCTTGATAGCATTAACAATAATAATTCTTTCAACTATCACAAAGATAAATATCCTGGACAACGGCAGAATACAGTTAAAAATGAAATATAGTAACAAAAATATTCTATTAAATTTTATCAAATAATAAGCAAACCTTATAAAATACCCTTGCCACAGCAAATCTGCATACTAAGCAAACTTTCATTTGCCTGATTCAATTTTCATTAAACTTTTACCATAAAAATATCAAACTTATTCCCAATATAAAATAACATTAGGATTAATGAATAGTTAAGTTTGCTGCAACAGAAAACCTAACAAAGACTCTATCTTTTTAGTGAAATGTTAATAGCTTTTTTAGCTTAGTATGAAACAAATTACAAAATTTACTGTTTGTAATTTTCTCTGTCTAACGCTGAGCGACTCAGTCATATCAGTCGCCACATATAAATTGGCCTTAACCAATCACAAAAAAGAATTTGAGTCAAGATTAAGTCTGGGGAAAAAACACTCTATACAATATGTGTAAAATATTTAATAATTTCTGGTTTTATTACATTATAGCAGGGGTGTATTCAGGCGATTATACTGTTGAGTATTTTAAAACAACAGTGATGTAACTACTAAATAAATACAGCAAGAGTTTCAGAGTGCAATAAAAATAATATGCTCTGCTAGAATATAAAACATTGGATTGATGAAAATATACTTTTTCATAGGAAACTATGAAGAATTTTTAAAGAATTACTAAATACCAAATAGTTTCAGGCAGTTTGCTTGGTATAACAACAATGTAGATTGGAAGAATCAGATGTATAATAATCATAGTTTTAAAACAAGAAGGTGTATTTTAAAATAACTAGGATTATAAAGCTATTTTGATTTTGCAATTAAACTTAAAAATTCACTAGCAGAAAAGTAAGCCAAGGCATCAAGAGGCCTTGAAGGCAGGAAGTGCTGCCAAACAATGGCCAATATTCTTCATTTGTGATCTGAATACAAATTGACCCCTCTCCTTACACCTTACACTCTCACTATCTATGATTAGATGTTTGAACTCTTTACACATTACTTCAAACAAGGCTTAGAGGGTTGCGGAATTATCACTGGTAAAATATCCGTTGGTAATTGGTGGGTTATAAACTTAGGACCTTAAGGACTGACGTCTTGTGCCCTACCACCTACCAGTAGTACCGCTCGCCAAATATTTGAATTGGGTAGTACTACATGTTTGTGTGAACATCTTATATTTTAGAGGAGGGTAAAACTATTGACAAAGAAATCAACTTGACACCATAACTGTCTGCACTTTAACTGTATTGTAGAGTTAAGACTCCAATCGAATATAAACTGAGTTGGCAGTGTTCCTATATAATCAAAACAATAATACCGCTTAAAGAGTCAAAGAAATGCCGCTTTATCCTGTGCAGGATTTTTTACAACATTTAGTTGTAAAAAATCCTGCTCCGTACAGAGTGATCTTGTTACCCTATCATGATTAAAAAGCTCTTTAAACCTTGCTATCATACTATGTTTTCAATAATGAAATTACTTTGGGCAATAGTTTATCTGAAATTAGTAACAAAACAAAAATCAGGCATCAGAGCCTAAAATATTGTTTATCTCCGATCCCGTTTAAATACAGCGAATGGTGTAAAATTCTGGTTTTTGGTATAAAACACTCCCTCCCCCTATAGAAACACTTTTGGCTGGATTAAAAGCTGATATAAAATAATTTACTCTTTTTAAAACATAAGGGGTGCCCACACCACCTCCTAAAAAAATATACTTTTTTGTAGATTTTCAAGTATATTACCATCTACATACAATAATGAATACTTGATGAGACTAATATAAGTGTAGGGTTTAAAGAGTACAAGTATACATCTCGTCCTATGATTAAATCAGAAGTCTATTTATATGTTCGACGTTGCATGTTGGAGTTGACTGCCCCTCAAAATATATTTTTCTAATTTTACAATTTAGTGCTTTACTATTTGTTTATACAACTAGACTAGAGGACGAGCTATTGTTCATAATTAGATTGTTTTGTATTGTTAAAGTAGTTGTAAAATATGTGAAATAACAATACAAAAAGTAAACAAAAACCCTATTGTCTTAGGTTAGTTGAAACAAACTAAAATGTTCGGTCCATGGATGTATTTGTCATTACATATTAACAAGTAATTTTAAAATAAACCATATAAAGGTGATCAAAACACGACTCAAAATCCTGTTAAATATAACATTGTTGCGGATCCCATAGTGAACAATTTATGGAAATTTTGCCAATTACCCAGGTACAGTAGAATCCAATCACCAACAGGCCTCCCCTTCCCCACCCAGAGCAAGCTGTTAATGATCTTGATTGGAGTTATAGGTCAAACGTAGGCAGTGCAACATTTAGCAAGTTTATAAAACAATTTTATTTCCATCCACCAAGTAATCAGGTTTGTTTAGTGTAGGAAAATGTTTCAGAAATTAGTTGGGTTATTCCTATAACCATCCACACAAAATTAGTTTAACATTTCCGTTTATCTTTGCTCGAAAAGGTAAAAAAATATTTGCTAAAGTAGAATAACAGTTAGGTAGAATGGTTTTAGTTCTGAATTATATTTCGGTTCCTTTTTTCATCTCAGTATTTGGAGTATAAACTTAACACATGTGTTTTTTTATCCAAGAACATACAATTTACGTAAGTTCTAAGAATTTACAATTTTTAATAATTTTTGGAGGGTTGGCCAACTATGGGAGACAACACATAAACTAAGCCATGTACATCGTCGCAATGAAGGCAACTGAGTTACCACCTTTTATAACACTAGAATGCAGCACTAGACCCAAGAGTCAAAGCTTTGAGGGCAACTTACACTCTTCAGGACAAAGAGGTTTGAAATTCAAAACATATATGAAGTGCCCAAAATATTGTTTCTTCTACGGATGCAAGGAATAAAACCAGCTGGACCTTTTAGTACTCGTCCCTCGCTACTTGAATAACTTTCTTACCTTGTTCACAGGCAAATGCAATAGTATTACTGTCACGTAAGATCTACATTTGCATGTTAAGTCTTTATTTCTTAACTTCCGCATTGATAAAAACTTCACCCCAATACACTGAAAAAAATGAATCACTTACTTTGCGTGTAGCCGAAGTCATCCTCCTCTTCTGGGTCAGCATCTATTTCTTCTTTCGTTCGCTTTACGTTGCCCGCACTCGCACGAGATATCTGAAAGAAAGAAATTATGTTTTATTTTTTTGTAGGAATATAAATTTCAGATGGTATACATGTTTTATGGGTTTCTCTGAGTCTGGTATACAGGGTGTTTCAGTAAAGCGTAGCGGGCTATGCAGATTTAGATTCTACATGCAAAAATAAGTCGAAAATGTAGAATAGCTGTTTTAGATTTTGGCTTAGTTTAGCTGTAATCCGCCATTTTATATTTTTTGAAAATAATTTACAACTCAAAAACCTCTGGAGGTGTTTTTATGAAACTTGGTATAAACTTTAAGTCTGCAGGAATAAACATTCTCCAAAAATATCTTTGGTCAGGCTCATCAAACATAAAAATGGCGGCCATTTAAATTTTTTAAAGTACTATTTCATGAAAACCAGCCATTAAAACAACATTTTAAAAGGCCACCATTTTGATGTTTGATGAGCCTGACGAAAGGTATTTTCAGAGAATGTTTATACATGCAGACTTAAAGCTTATACCAAGTTTCATAAAAATACCACCAGAGGTTTTTGAGTTATTATTATTTATCTACCGAAAAAATACAAATTGGTACAGCTAAACTAAGCCAAAATCGAAAAAAAATTTATTCTACATTTTCGACTTATTTTTGCATGTAGAATCTGAATCTGCATAGCACGCTACGCTTTACTGAAACACCATGTAGAAGAATGACAATACAGTTATCCCTGGCTTGCCTTGTAACATAGGCTTACTATAAGTGAACTTTACTGTTTAGATCACTGGTATTGGGCAGACAAGTACAATAGGTCCAAGATGATGAACAGTGGAAGTTTTAGATAAAATATTAAAAACACTGAAATAATATTGAAATTAATGACATTTTTAACACACATCATGCTTGTGTCTGTGTTTTATAGTAATCTTCAAAGGAGTTGTACATTTTATAAACCAAAATTAATCATGTAAGCTATGAGGGCTTTCACTAAATTAAGAACTCCAACAAGCTTGAGTTGCAGCTAAGCAAGCTATTTCATTTCTTAAATCTGATTTACGTTTTTTATTTTCTGACAACTATTCCAGCTGGTTTTGACCACTATAATACCATTAGTCTCGTTTACTTTTACAACATAGCTGATAATGATGTGAAGAAATATTGACGTAATAAGAGTTTTAATTGTGTTCTGTGAATACAGTATAGGTATCCGTGGGAAAGGTATCATCCCCTAATGAAATGTGTATAAAGAAACGTTCATAGATGCAACAAATTCACAAAGTGGCTTAAAGAGTTTGAAAAAGACTGTATACAATGAGTTAAAACTTTACTTGTATATATTGATGAATTTAAGACTACCAGTGTTTAACGTTGTCCTAGACTATGGCTTTAGGCAGCTCGGAAACCTTCTGTCCAGTCACACCACAACATGTAAAGTTCCTTAATCTAATCAACTACTTAAAACCTGACAAACGACCACAGCCAGCTAAGACAGTGCAAATGATTACGGGTATCTTTAAACTATGTCTACACCTTACAAACGTTTTCTGTGTCCACAGCTCATTCCACATCTGTTAACTGGTGATGGACTTTAACATGGATTGACCCATTAGAAAAAAACAAATTGGATAAAAATGAAACCACAACTTGTGATACATGATTTGTGGTATTGTTGATTTTCCCTCCCATTGTTATAAGCTACTACAAAAAAGCAAATTGTTACCTACTTAACTGTGGATACTGGCTAGAATAGTAAAGAACAGGTGTTGGTCAGATTGCAACTACAGTACAATGATTGGCAGTGATGAAAGCCTGTTGGAGACCTTGCTTTTTAGATAATCCTCTTATTTATTGGCCTGGTCTATTAGTTATCTACATGGAAATTCAAAAAAGTAAGTGTAAAATAGTAAATGGATTGCAACAATTATTTATTAAGCGTCAATGACGTTTTTATAATTTTTTATATAAAAAAAACTCAAAAAAGTATCAATGGGAAATAATGCATGTAATTAAATGTTAGGATATAAGGGAAAATCATGTGAACAGTGAACACCATTAAGTTTGTTGATTAACAGACCATCCTTCAACTCGAATCAAAAGATAAATTTATAATCAATCATAGAACTGAACTACAACATGTCTGGGAAATGTTTTTACCTCTACTCCCTTCTTGGTGTATATGCGGCCCTCCATGTCTCGAGTGTCCTCCTCGTCATCACTCTCCTCGGATGATGAGTACTTCTTGACAGAGGCCTGGCGAGGGGCTGGGGCCTTAGTAGAGGCTCTACGACCACCCTGCTGACTCTGCCTCCTCCCATCTGACCAGCCATCCTGCAGACAATGATTAATGTAACAGAATATACAGTGTACTTGTAATGCCTCTCCTCTGATGATGAGTACTTCTTGACAGAGGCCTGGCGGGGGGCCGGGGCCTTGGTAGAGGCTCTACGACCACACTGATGACTCTGACTCTTTCCATCTGACCAGCAATTCTGCAGACAATGATTAATGTAACAGAATATACAGCGTACTTGTAATGACTCTCTTCTGATGATGAGTACTTCTTGACAGAGGCCTGGCGGGGGGCCGGGGCCTTGGTAGAGGCTCTACGACCACACTGATGACTCTGACTCTTTCCATCTGACCAGCAATTCTGCAGACAATGATTAATGTAACAGAATATACAGCGTACTTGTAATGACTCTCTTCTGATGATGAGTACTTCTTGACAGAGGCCTGGCGGGGGGCCGGGGCCTTGGTAGAGGCTCTACGACCACACTGCTGACTCTGCCTCCTCCCATCTGACCAGCCATCCTGCAGACAATGATTAATGTAACAGAATATAAGTGTACTTGTAATGCCTCTCCTCTGATGATGAGTACTTCTTGACAGAGGCCTGGCGGGGGGCCGGGGCCTTGGTAGAGGCTCTACGACCACACTGATGACTCTGACTCTTTCCATCTGACCAGCAATTCTGCAGACAATGATTAATGTAACAGAATATACAGCGTACTTGTAATGACTCTCTTCTGACGATGAGTACTTCTTGACAGAGGCCTGGCGGGGGGCCGGGGCCTTGGTAGAGGCTCTACTACCACCCTGCTGACTTTGCCTCCTCCCATCTGTCCAGCCATCGTGCAGACAATGATTAACTGAACAGAATATACAGTGTACTTGTTATGACTCTCCTCTCATGATGAGTACTTCTTGACAGAGGCCTGGCGGGGGGCCGGGGCCTTGGTAGAGGCTCTACGACCACCCTGCTGACTTTGCCTCCTCCCATCTGTCCAGCCATCGTGCAGACAATGATTAACTGAACAGAATATACAGTGTACTTGTTATGACTCTCCTCTGATGATGAGTACTTCTTGACAGAGGCCTGGCGAGGGGCCAGGGCCTTGGTAAAGGCTCTACAACCACCTTGCTGTCTCCGCCTCCTCCCATCCGACCAACTGCAGTCTTGCATTTTGGCATACAATGATTGATTGATCATAGTAACATAGCATGCTGCGTTCCCTTCCATAAGGTTTAAACTTTGATTTCACGTTACTTCACCATTTATGCACTGAACATTTAAAAACTATATATACAATTTCCAAAGTAGGTTTGAAAAATATACTGATAAAATGTCAGCCCGTTAACATTTTTATAATCACTTTCGAGTCAACACTGCTCAATTCCAAGTGCTCTGGATTCGAGGCAATCGTTCTCCAGTTACTACTAATAATCAACCGCACTGAATACAGAGTGTAAGAACTCTAGTCAGAATAGTTCTCCATCTTGAATACTACGAGTCATCATCACTGATGTTGATATCATCTTAAGTGTACTGAGTTGGTTGAAAAAGTATCAAATACGTCTTTATAATAAATACTTGACTCTTCACATCACTGCTGTACCTGTGGGCTCAACAGACACACTTCCACTTCTACTCATACATTATCCGTCTACAGATATCTATGTAAGTACCTGTATCAGTTCAGGGGTAGGTGTACGAGCCTGAGGGATGGGGTAGGGGGTGGCCTTGAGTAGATCTGTAGGTGAAGGTGGAGCAGGAGCCTTCTTCTTCACAGACATCCCTCGGCTGTAATTGTAGCCTGAGGCTCCTTCATTCTCACTGTCAACACTCTGAAAAAGTAAGAGAGAGAATAGGTTTTTAATCAATTCCTTCAGTGATGGAAATATGAAGAGTACAAACATAAATATGAATGAATGGTAAACATTGTGAAGACGCCTAGGTTTGTAGATTAACAATTTTATTGGATGTTTCCAGCTATTTTGGTAGATATTAGATATAGACTTTAGAGTATACACCAAGGTGAATTTGGGAGAAAAACCAATACAAGAAGCATTAAAAAAAAATTGACCAAGTTTAAATGTTTATTTTGCCAGCTTTTTCTCATATTTCCTCGGAAATATGATGGGTTGGAAACGTATGGTATTAGAACTTGGAGTTGTGCTGTTTCTTCGTTTTCTGATAGCTTGGAATTATAAGAGTTTGGAGTTATAAAAACAATTTGCATATATGACACATCAACGTGAGTGACTCACCCACTGTACTAGAGACTGCACCAAGAACCTGACGGGGTTGCCAGCGGCCCTGATCACTTCCACAGCTCTCTCATGACTGGCCGTGCGGAGGTCAATACCATCCACCTCCAAGATACGGTCACCCGTCTGTCAACACACAGCTTAATTGTTAGAATTTCTAACTTAGTGATGTCAAAAAATCATCCCTTGTTTGTAACTCATTTTCGCCTTTTAGTAACGGTAAGTCTATGTTTTTTTAAGAAATGAACTACCATCTTGTGAAAATCACTAAGTGTTGTTTTTGTGATTTTCCTGCTTAGGCTGGGTTTGTGTACTAATCCCTAATATTTTAAGTACTATCTCACCAACGGATGGAATCAGATTCCTGATTTTAAAATGTTTATTTATAATTAATTGTGATGGAAAATGTCTACAATTATCCCTCAAATAACACAAGCCAGTTAGATAAATGGCTCTTTAACTCTTGATGTAATGTAATTAACAAACCATAACGTAAAAACCACTTCAAAACAGCCTCCCTAACAAAACCACAAGTTATCTCATGATTTCACCTCAGATTGATTTCTTCTTCCACTGGTGTATTTGAACTTTCAAATGTACAGAAAAAAGGATGAAACAAAGTGTGCCGATTTTAAATTCAAAGATTTAAAATCCGCGCCAGGCAATGGACAAGTCAGTCCAACATGACGTAACGCGGAGGAATACTACACTCGAACCGTGTCGCGTGCAAACGTCTCGTCGTCACTCGTGGCTCAGTAATCGCGTAGTCAACATGTGAAGTCGCGTTTTGTCGCTGGTGTAGGACGAATTTATTAATATCTTAATTCGTAGCTCGGAAATTAGCGTTCGGGCGGAAATTGTACGTGCATCAAACGATCGCAATTGTCAAAATTTCGCCGAATTGCATTTGGGGGTGTGTTTTATTAGTATTAAGTCGAGACAGTTGAGATGCCGGATTGATTGTTCGCGTTCGTGATGAAAATTCGTACATGCATCATATCGATAGCAAATGTCAGTTTCTAGCGAATAGCGGGTCGTCGTGAAGGTAATTTCAATTGAATCATTAAACGCCAGCTCGAAAAAACAAGAATTAATAAGTCCTACACCAGAAAAAACCGTGTCGTGATGTTCCGCTCGGTTAGACAAAAAGTCACAAATTACCACGAGTCAGTTTTTAAATGTTCGGTACGCGTGAATCTTCGTCGGAATGAATGTTAATGTGTCGACATGTGTACGTAAGTAAATGTTTGTGTTATTTGTGTTTTGGTGTTAAAATAGTCTTGCCAATCTGCCACATTTTTTCACATGTACCACTCGTTTTACAAGTTATGAATCATGTTTTGTTTGGTCTGAGATTTTCATGTTTCATTTGGTCTACTTAGAGCACATGGTCACGATTCAGGATAAAATGATTTATTAAATTTGGTCATGTCATACAAAGAATTTAAGTTATAATAGTGAACCTAGTCAAATGAAAATTATTTATTAAATTAATTGAAATGGTATATTAATTTAAAGAGCAATGTTTATCTGTGATATTATTATTTTTGTATTCTATGTAAAGTCAGATTCTATCATCATCAGTATTATTATTTAAAACGTTTGAATTTCATGTGTAGAATAATTTTTGAACAGTATTACATTTTTTAATAGTGGGAGTTTGATTGTGTAACGTAAATGGGGGTAACAGAGTGCTCGGTCGAAGGCTAGGGTTGATAAAGGGTCATGAGGATAGACTCCCATTAAATTCATAAATATCAAATACTAAATAAAAATTATCAAATAATCGACTCAGCAGTCGATTGGCCCCGTTGCACTGATCAGCAAGGAGTGATGTAGATCACAAACCTACATAATAGTCCCTGTTTGATTAAATTGTAAACTGGCCAGTTTGATAATTACGAACATCTTTGGGGAGTCTGGTGATCCAAAACAAATAAATAAAATCATCAAGGCTAGGTTTTCCCGAGACTTTGCAGTTTTAAAAAAATTAACAAACCGCCAATTTGAACATTCAATCTTACAATCAACTCTCTCACTCTCTCTTTCAAAATATTGTTAAATTGTGCACAAAAAAGGTTATTACATTGTTTATATTTGTTACTTGTATCACAGCTCAATTCGACTCATTATACAGTATTTTTACAAATCACCATCTTTTCATTATCCTGTGTTTCAGCTGTTAGTATCATTAGTATAAACTGGTAAAGTAAAGAGGTAAATGGCTTAACTGAAAGAGGTATACAAAGTATTCACAATGAGTGTTGATGATCACATTTTGTAAATATATTTTGACAGTGCAATTTTTATAAGCTCAGTTCATAATGTTTAATGTTAAATTGGTGAATTCATGAGCAATCGGCTTAACCGAATCCAGTATATATAAACATCTTGAAGTCCTACTTTTGATAAATATTTCCTGAACAAACAGTTTCACAAATATTTTCAATCAATATTTCAATATTATTATTTGCAATTTTACAGTTTTACAGAGTATCAATTCATATCACAATCTTTCATCAGAACAGCACATTTTAATTCATGGAGTGTTCAAATAGACACATCTATTAGTTTTAAGAAGTGTTAGAATTAAGCTGAAGAGGGTGTGAAGGAGGACAACATATCAGACCTCTCACGGTCCCTAAATCGGACTTCTGGGATATTTAATTACAGGGCCCACACTTAACATCTTTATTTCCACTGCGCAGCTCTGTGATTGTAATGTCCTCAGTAGTTCAAAAAAAAAATTAAATTAAATTCATTAAAACCCCACCAGGGGGCAACTTTTTGTTATATTCACACCTGTATGAAATACCTAAATTGTATTACATAAAGGTGTGAGGTGATTTTGCTTGATGGAATGATCAATTAGGTAAAGAGTATATTTTGAATATAAGTGAAGTTTCTTTTTTTTCTTTACAAAAGATTGTCAATGAAAACTTCTGTTATTTTTATTAGTGTTAACTTGTACAATAAAAGCTCAATAACTTGACACCCGGTAACTCAACAGTCTATGTCAGGGGTCTCCAACCTACGGCCCGCAAAGGCGTACAGGGAAATAATAATTTTCATATAATTGGTATAAATCAATGATCGTCAAAATTGCGGCAACACAATACCCGTAAGTAAATATCGTCATTCGTGATCGTGGCAACTTGGTCATTCCGTGGTCGTCACTCATGTTCCCAGCAACACCTATAAGTAAATGTTGTTGTCTCGGTAATAATATACTTGTCATTTACTATTGCGGCTAAACTCCCGAGCATATTTTGCGGTCTGACCACGATCGTCTCTCGCAATCGCAACTGCACTATGAGATGATTATAATGCCAAATTTAACTGTCTGTATTATTGTTTTAGATGGTCAAAAATTATCAATGACAGTAACAAAGTACCTTGAGTTCGTTTGTGCGTCCTGCAGGACTTTGGGGCAGGACGTTCTTGATGAAGATACCAGAAATGGCTGAGCCACTGTCACCTCCGGCATTGTACAAGTCAACCTGGTCATGCAAAACATACCATCAGCATAATACCAAATCATCAGGGAACACCATTTTAAATTACACCAATGTAAATTCAACCAGGATAATTTGAGCAATTTCCCATCAAGTAGTAGCGATAAAATACTACATAATAGTAGCAGTAAAATATCTAGAATCCAACCAAGTATCAATTACCCTTCGTAATTAGGTTTCTGAAGGTTGGGAATTGAGTGCTGACAGTTGAAATCCGCTGCAAGTTGTCAGGTGTGTAGAGTATGTGGAAAAGTCCTTAGAGGTTTAAAATGTAAAAGTTGCCAAAGGAAGACCGTACACATCTACACAAAGGGGTTGGCAGCGTTTATTAGTTTCCATCAGACAGTGGATGGATGAAGTTGAGGAAACTTTGCTTCCTGATCAGGGTGTTTATGACTATCAAGAGTTTATTGTTGTCCTTGATAGTTTTATAAACAAATGCCCAAAGTCTGGTAATCTTTTTTAATCTTTTTTTCCAGTCACACACAACACGACCTGCATGCATAATTCTCTTTACTTTGAACACTGCCTTAAATATGAACGACCGAGGTCGGACTACAGTTCACTGTGCAAAGCATGGTGCAAAACGACCCCCTCTAAACTCCCTCCACCACGTACGCACATTTTATACTTCCAAACACTTAACTTCATTGTCATTCACTGTCATCTAACTGGTGATGGACTTAAGAGCCGTTGATGCTATAGACTATAGTAATCCTATACTCTAATACGAGCAATGTTTGCTTGTATGCTTGCTTGCTTGCTTGCTTGCTTGCTTGCTTGCTTGCAGAAAGATCTCGAAAACGGCTCCGACGATTTTCTTCAAATCTTGTAAATAGTTTATTTTTGGCCTAAAAACGAGTTTCATGCAGTTAGAACTGCCAACAAAAATCTAATTACGTAGAAAAATGAAACTGAAAATCACATTTTTTTAACATTAGTCTTATGGGTTGCTAGGTAACCATGTTGGATGAATTAAATAACAAGGATAAAGTAAACAAAAGACTTGAAGTTGTAGCATGTGTTCATAGTAAGCCAACTACCCACAGTATACTAGCAAATTACAAATACAGTACAAAAGGAAAACATCACTTAATAATTAGCATAATATTTAGCAAAGATTATACTGAAGATTACTCGATACATTGTAGGGAGTATGTTTTATAGTCTATGGTTTTATCTATGATTGTAGTCAAGGGCAGCAGTGCGAAGTCTGGGATCTGTTTATGACGATTAGATTAGATTAAGGTATCTGCAATCCTAAAATGCTATGGGAAGGGAAGGAAACAGGTCCACGACATAGGAAGTGGTGAAGGAAGTAATAAAGGCAATCATAAAATGCTATGGGAATAGAGGGAAACAGGTCCGTGACGTAGGGAGTGATGAAGGAAGTAGTGAAGGCGAGCAGTCCGGAGTGTGGGGAATGTTTATGACGATAAGATTAGGGTATCTGCAATCCTAAAATGCTATGGGAAGGAAGGAAAACAGGTCCGCGACGTAGGAAGTGGTGAAGGAAGTAGTCAAGGCGAGTAGTCCGGATTGTGGGAACTGTTTATGACGATTAGATTAAGGTGTCCGCAATCTTAAAATGCTATGGAAAGGAAGGAAAACAGGTCCGCGACATAGGAAGTGGTGAAGGAAGTAGTCAAGGCGAGCTGTCCGGAGTGTGGGAACTGTTTATGACGATTAGATAAGGGTATGGGCAATCCTAAAATGCTACGGGAAGGGAGGGAAACAGGTCCGCGACGTAGGAAGTGGTGAAGGAAGTAGTCAAGGCGAGCTGTCCGGAATGTGGGAACTGTTTATGACGATTAGATAAGGATATGGGCAATCCTAAAATGCTATGGGAAGGGAGGGAAACAGGTCCGCGACGTAGGAAGTGGTGAAGGAAGTAGTCAAGGCGAGTAGTCCGGAGTGTGGGAATTGTTTATGATGATTAGATTAAAGTATTTGCAATCCTAAAATGCTATGGAAAGGGAGGGAAACAGGTCCGCGACGTAGGAAGTGGTGAAGGAAGTAGTCAAGGCGAGTAGTCCGGAGTGTGGGAACTGTTTATGACGATTAGATTAAGGTATTTGCAATCTTTAAATGCAATGGGAATGGAGGGAAACAGGAAATGGGATGACGTAGGAAATGGTGGTGAAGGCGAGCCGTGTGGAGTTTGGGAATGGATTTATGCATCTCCAATACTAGAATCAAGAATCAAGAATCAAGATCTTTATTGTCATTGACCTTTTACAAGGAATAGACATAGTCAACAATAAATAAAAACTAAAGCTATAAAATACAGTGGGTTCTACAGACTAAGGTGCTTTCAAAGTGAACTAATGCTTTTCCCCGAGCAAAGCTCGGTCCCAGGTACTCTAGAAATAATTGGTGCATATTTGCCTATACATTTTTGTTTCTACTATGACAAGATCAATTATCAAATAGCAGGTGGAAATGGTGTAAGTTGTGGATGACTTGAAGAGAACAGCGCTGGTTTCAGACATGAGCTTGGCCCTCTTGGGAGCTCGATAGATGCCTTAATTAACAGACAGTGTTTACAGAAGGTTTGAATGTTGCTCACCTTGCCACCTACTATGCTGATGCCCAGACTGCAGTTTGGTTCTCTCAGCACATGGACGTTGCGTTCCGGTCCCCAATGTTTGGCCAACAACACTGAGGATTGGGACTGTGATGTGTTGGTCACTGTCATGTTGTCTAGACCTACAGCATCGACCTCTTGACCTGTGCTGGCTGACCTCAGCAGCTGACCACGACGTATTACACTGACTGAGCTGTCAACCTAGACATCACATCAAAATTACATCACTAACACAATTAAAGAAAACAAATGCGTATTTTGTTATAATAGCCTACTTTAGCCTATGTTTTTAAAATTATATATTTGTCACAACCCAATTGGTCAACTGCACTTAAGTGTTATACAGAATTGTTAATGGTATTGCCTTTGGAATTTGGACTAATAAAATATAAGGGTTCTCTATTCAGGTGTGTAAGTGTCTTTACTATCCTTTATCTATTGGATTAAGCGAGACCTAAGTTATTTGAATATTGGATGTGTTGCTAGTCTAGTGGTTAGCGTCACAGATTTCGGTGCTGGAGGGACAGGTTTGATTCCCGGAACATTCACAAAACTTTAATGTTTTTGGACCGCTTTCACCTAAAAGTGTTTGAATTTCAATTAATTATAAAAATGGCAATGGCGCACATGCAAAAAAAACTGTTTATGAAAATGATTCTTAACTAGATGTCATAATTGCATTTTGCTGCAAGGGCTCTCATAACGCTTTTCATCTAACACTTTTAGTCAGATCACAGAGAGGTAAGAAACAGAAGATACATTCAATGGTACATTTAAGTGGTGTCTAGCACCAGTCACAGGTGTCTTGAGTAAATTCTATTTGTTACAACAAATAGCCTTTACCTTCATCCTTTCTCTCTTGATCCTTTCTCTCTCATTTACAGCACTCAAGTGGTAGGAAGATCCTGTGCACTACAACTGCTGTGCAAATATGCTAAGTGGCCATCACCGTTTGGGCTCTTCCTTACTCCATACTAATACATTTCCACCCCAACATACCAGAGCTTATATGAGCACGGTTATCCCATCAGTTTTCATCCTCTATTCTTTCTTCTCTGTGGTCAGATCCACTTGAAAGCGCCAAATTGACTTTGAAGTAAAACTAATATTTTTATTTACAAAACGGTTTTATTTGCGAAAAACTAAATGAATCAAACAAAAAAAGTAAGTACTTTTACTTAAAAGAATAACATACAACTTTGCATGAGTTATGTTAGTAGTTAGTTCACACTTTCCTACTTGATTTTAACCAAACAAATGAGTTAATAACTGAATTTAAGTCCGGGAGTTAAGCAAATCTCCTTCAATATTCAGCTAGCACTGCCGCAGGGAAGAGTATTAACTTTTATTGTCACTACGCAGAGGCCAGCTGACTGGGCCTGCCAGCCACGACGAGTCCGCCAGACTAATAGTGCAGCCCGAAAAACTCAACAGAGGCGTGTAATAAATTATTGACTTTTGACTTTAATGCGTTCTGAAATAATTTTATTCTTGATCAAAGTATATTTAAAATAACCGTTTGCAGTTCCCAGAATTATTTACTTAACAACATTTATTTTTTAATACTAAAACCTCTATTTTTACTTTTGGTTACCTAACCCTTTAAATTTTCTTGCTCCCTAAAAAATTGCCTAATTTTTTTTGCCCATACGGAAATATGGTCCTGGCTGTAGTAGTTGATAACAAACCTATAAAGCATTGAGCTAATTTTATTTAAAATAAGTGTTAGTCTAAGTATACATTTTTCTATTGCCATTGGGTTATAAGCCTATTTTGGATCAATCAATATCGCAGCAATTCAAACTCTCTTATAATACAGGTTTTGCCATATTGGACTTCTAAACTATAACTAATAAGGACAACAATATTCTTTTTTAGTAATTTAAACGAGGTAAAGTGTTGTGGTTATCTCTAGTCCTCTTGTGTAATCTCTTATCCTAGGAGTACGAACCTCTTTACTACATAAACTTAACCTCATACTTATAATTTTTAAACCTTAAGTGATTTATTCAGTGCTGAAACCCACACACAATAGCAAAATACACATAAGCCAGGTGTAATGACTGTTAGGAAAGAAACATTAATGATCTTTAGCTATGTCCACAATCGTGCGCTTTCAATTTCGACGTACCTTTCAAATTTTAATTCAACATTCAATGTAATATTCACAACATATATGGTATTGCAATCTCTTTGAGGCATGCCTTTCAGCTGCCTCACTTTCCTCAAATTTTAATTTTAGATACCTTTTCCTAGTTGGATGAAGACGACACTATTCTGATAGGAGGAATCGGTATATTTAGTGTTAAGAACATTTAAAAAACTTAAGTAATTAAGGCATACAATGTGGAAGAAGAAGTACTGTAGAACTCGTAATTTTCTTATCAAATTGTATTTATTTATTAACTCAACTTCATTTGATTAGTTTAGTTCATTAAAATAATTTTTTTTGTTTATCACCCTTTATGTCCCACAAACTTCTATGAATTCTGAGGTTTCTTAGTTATTAAAACAACTGCAACACGGACGACTTGTCACAAATGTAAACAGTTAGAAGTTGAAATGCACAGAAATCCAAGGTTGGTGGATTGTCTTACGATACCCTGTGCGCTGTGGATTGGAGCTCCTTCGGACTCATTTCGGGCATGCCTTGACGCATGAGTTACTTGTGTCCATTTGCGTCAAAGCATGCCCTAAGTAAGTAGCATGCGCAAGGCGCGTACACAAAAAAGCCCAAGTGTGGACATAGCTATTGGGATTACAAAACAACTCATGTTACTATGTTTAACATAGTATTTTTTTTGTATTTAGTAACAAATAATTGTACGGTCTGCTCATAATATGATGACAAAGATTTGTATGGATTTAGCCTTTTTTTCTCTAGACTCATTAGACTTGACTCAAATTGTGCTGAAAGTTGCTGAGAAAACATCCGTGTGTGTCAAAATGTGTCACTCGCGTGCCTCAAAAACTGTACAAAATAAAGGTGATTGTGCTGCGACATTACGATTACACTACAGTAGAACCTCTATAATCCGTTGTGAAAACAATAAATAACCAGTTAAATAACATTGGATGATCAACCGTCCACTCTTTGGTTGGAGATGAAATATTAGGCTTATTTTAAGGATTGATTTGTGAAAGCAATGGCACAGCTATGCTACAACCATTGACTGTAAACATAGTCATTAAAATGCAATTACAAAGAAAGCAGGACACCAAAAGTCGGTAGAAAACTGTTTTTCCTTTGTACTGACAACAGTGCAGTAGAACCCTTGGTGCAACCGCATTGAAAAATAACTAATAGCGTCCGAAAAATGAGTTAATGAGCAATTAACTGGTTTAACTAACCATAGCTTTGTCAGTGTGATTTGGTTGTGCCTTTTATTATTATGTTTACTCTCCTTTTATGAATGTGTTACTTTTACAAATGGATTAAAGAGGTTCTACCTCGGTTGTATTTCATACCTCATCTTCTTCAGGTAATCGTATAACAGGTACTGATATCACAGGAATGATTAAAGGTGCGATTAACCGTGATATCGTCAATGAAGAACACCTCTGACGATTCTACATGTGAAACAACAATTCAGTTTACTGCTTCACTATGTATTTACTTTCAGTTCAAATTAAATGTTTAACTGTGTTTGAAAATGTACTACATTTTATGAAATGGTTAACTATAGGTAACAGATAATACTAGGAATTTCATCAAGATAGTCACTATATCAAGATAGTTAATTAATTTTAATTTTAAACCAAACAAATTAATTCAAACTGTCAGCTTGTTGTTCCATAACAAACCTTGTAGCACATACCAAGTGTCCCAAGTCTCCCCAGAGGGAGAGTATAATGGGACACCCGGTAACAATTTTTACAGTTTATTTGTTTATTACAATGTAGGCAAATTGAATCTAATTATGTAAAATATACAAAATTGAGATTTTAGGATTATTAAAGCAATATGAAGCAATGATTTTAGAACTATCTCTTTATCTTAATTTCTTCTAAAGATCGTTGAGCAATTGGATCTTCACGAAAAACATCACCCATATAAAATATTACTGAATGTAAACAAAACAATACTCTATACTCACATCTACACTTTGTCCTCGGAAGAGCTTGGACGAAGTGCGAAGGTCACTTCGAGTCCACGGCGGGACTTCAACAATGGGTGGATGAACAACTTCAGATTCGCAAGTTTCAACTTCCACACAAGTTTCCTCACAAACTTCAGGTTCAGTTTCACAAGTTTCAGGTTCGAGTTCCTCGCGAAGGTCTTCCCTAGAGGAAGGCGAGCTAGTCTGAAACCCCGAGGGAGGGTCTATCACAGAAGTCCTTCTTATTTCTCCACTCACCACCGACAACGATCTGTCTGACACAACACTTTCAACACTTTCTACCGATTCTCGTGAGAGTTTCTCAAGAGGCGACTCTAAAACTATAACGGTTTCTGTCCTCTCTATCACTTCCGATTCAACTTCGGATTCGCCGACTTTCGCCTCGGCAGGTTCCTCAATAAGTTTAATGTCACTTTCAGGCTCTCTAAACGGCTCCCGGTCGTCTGAGAGACTGTCGGTTCGTTTGCTGTCGCAGTCGACGAATGACTCGTTGCCTTCAGAGAGAACGCTGGTGGGTGACAGCTGATCACTCGGGATAACCACAGGGACTGACGGAACTTGGACCGTCACCTCTTGGGTGATGTAGGGCGATCTGTAAATCAAAACATAAACTTTATAATTAGCAAATCATGTACATATTTAAATATCTTATAACATATCAAGGTTAACACCCCTTATCCTTCCTTAGTCCTTGGAAAGTTGTCAAGGATTACTAGTTTTGAATCGTATGACCCATAATCGAAACCAAAATCAAATGTAAGCTATGTAACTTTTGAATGATGTCTTTGTCTTAAAATACATCTACATTATTAACACGGTGAAAATTAAGAGAAAAACTTATTAAAAATATTCTAGTACCAAAATCTTGAAATAGTACAATGATCCACAATCTTTATTTAACTTTCATTATTTATGTTTTTTATTTAACTTTTGTCAAAAAATACCAGGCGTGGTAATAGACTTTTTTTTTTGAAACCCTTTTACTAATCTCCCAAATCGCACAGTATCTTTGTCAATCTTGTTAAGTTCAAGGAGCACATTGTACGGACTCCCTTGTACTCTAACTGTCATTCAAAGAAGCTTGTCTTGTGTTTATAGGGTTGGATGCAAGATGTGAGCTCCTCATTGCCTAGGAGAACAGTTTGAGAATAATAGAATAAGAAATTTACTTGCAGCATCTTAATTATTATCAATTATTTAAGATGGGGACGCCACTATGTGCGTATTTTAACCCAAATATGAGTGAAGGATGAGTGTAGGATGAGTGGCGCGATCTTGTAGTCTTGTTAGTGACTAAGGCCGACATGTTCCTTGATAACATCTTTCTTTAATAATGTTTTGACTAGAAGCAATTAATAAAATACCAAAGACCTAGGACAACTCGCAATTAATATTACTTTAAATTTTTAAAATTGAAACTAGGAAAGGCCACATACACCAACAGTGCTTCCTTTAAAGTTTCATGACTAATAAAAATTTACAAAATCTTATGTTTGATAGAATAGAAACTTTGACTATTAATACAACTTTTGGATCCAACAGTCAATAATAGAACCAACACTGGTTAACAGCTAAATTTATATTCTACGAAACACACACCACAGTGAATAATGAATGAATTTTTACGATTGGGAATTCTGTTTTTAGGTTATCTTAATTGGTCAGGTGGCCAACTGTACTAGCCAAGACCTTTTATACAGCAGCTCCAGGGTTGTCCCTACAGTTTGGATGGCTAGTAGTAAGTAGTAACATTAGCACAAAACAACGTTTTAAATCTAAATATATGTTTTTACGCTGAGAGGTGAACTGGTAGAGAAAAGCACGGATAAAAGGGCGGCCACGATAGCTAACAGAAACTATACAAAGAGAAGGAGGCCGATGTGAGCTGAAATTACAACCAATTACTGGCTGTTTACATCAATGATACACCACAATGGTACAACCAGTCAACTGTACTCAAAGGGTTAACCTAGATCATTCGTTAAAAAGTCCAACAATCAAATATGTCAAACTTAAAATTAAAATTTTTAGGTGCTTTCAGTCTACAGAGATGATAAGAAGCCACGACAACTGTTTCTAAAGCGTGGACTTACCTGTAGTAGTCTGGAAATATCCTGGGTGCACAAGGAAAAACGTGTAAACTATAGCAGTGCTAAGTTATGATACAACTGTGTATAGGTGCTCTTATAGCAACAGTTTAGATTACAGTAATTTGTAATATATTCAGGAGGGTATTTTAATTCTTAAGTTGGTTAAAATATAATTTTTGCCCTTTATGTACTCCTCATATGATTTCATACCATTCTAAGAAAACTTTAACAATTAATTTAAATAATTTTGAGATTGTTGTCATAAACTTTTAAACACAAGGCATTGATCTAGAATTAGAGTGTTGTATTGTTAATGGTTGTTGTGTATAATAGAAGAAGTCAGCAGCAAAATCACCATACAAGTATTCAACTAATATATTTTTTTAAGATCTATCTATAAAAACTCTTTTGAAAGTTTAGAGTTTACTCTTTAATTTAAATCATACTGTAGTCAAAATGATTTAATTATTGTTATGTTTTACATCCCAAAATTGTAATATTAAATATCAGTTTCTCAAGCCACAGGATTGCGACTCTGATTTCTTGATGAACAAAGAAGTAAATTGATCCCTGATTCCATATTCAACTCCCAGGCACCATTAAAAATATGATTTATACACTTTTTTTAAGCCTAAATAGAAGGAAAGATGAAGAATAGAAAAAGACAAGACTTTAGAAGTTGGCTAAAAGCTTTCAAGATGCGGTGTATATGCTTACAAAAGTTTAACTTAGAATTGCTTCATAATGTGTAACAGTGAGCTTTGGTCATACTTATTAATTAATTAATAAAAATAAAGTCAATGGATAAGTTAGAGGGAGAAACAGATACAAAACTAACATACCCAAGAAAGGAGTTCTACACAGTTGAAACTACACAAAAATTTCACAACGCAATTCATTTTGAGATTTGTCCTCTACAAGCGATATCCATTTAACTAATACCTTCTGAGGAATCCATTGCAGGGACGAAATATCAAATTAATTGTGTTTTGAACTTTTTGTGTTGTAAACAACCTGGATATTATTTCTTGGGTTAGTTAATTGGTTGTGTGTCCATTCCTTCTTCCTTAATGTATTCCTAAGCCAAGTGCTTTTTCCTCCAAAACCAATGAATATTTACCATTACTTACTCTACCAAAACATATTTACCAAAACATAATTTACTCTATCCAATTACAAAATACCTGTTATTTAATTAAAAATATAAGTCACAGAACTACTCACCTAGGGGAGATTTGAGTGACAACAGTGGATTTGACCGGAGCCGCAAACGACTCAACTTGCAGCGAAGTCTTCCGGTAATCCAAAGTAGTTGGAGCCGGCACGTACCGAACACTACACAGAACTAGGGTTAGACTGGGCAAACAAGGAAGGATGGTAATCAGTTTAGTGCGAGGACGCTGCTAACAAGATACGACTAACACTAGTCTGCGGGCTACTTGTATGGCTGCTTGAGCCACAACTACACTCGCCACTGTCTAACATGGGGAGGGATGTAATGAGGGGATGGAACTTGTAACGTGTGGGTTTAACTTGTAATATGGGGGTAAAACTTTGTAATGTGGGAAGAAATCTTATATGAAACTCGTAAGGTGGTGACAAAACTTGTAATGCATGAATGACACCTTGAAATGGGGAGTTTACAAATGTAATATTGGAGTAAACATACACTGAAGAGGTAACACTTGTAATGAGCGGGTGTAACGTGTAATAAGGAGTTAAAGGATGCAATGTAGATGACAACTAATAAAGTGAAGTTGAAAATTTTAATGAAACTTGTAATGATGATAAGAGGGGTGTTTTATGGGAATAAATCTTGTATTAAAGGAATATGATATGACTAATGCAGGGTAGAAACTTATGTAATGACATGCAAATTAATTAATTGGATGGGAAAATCCTCTATTAAGGAGAATGTCCTTGCTTGAGGCTCAACAACGATTTTAATCTATAAACTGGAGAATTTATCTATCTATATATTAATAGGCAAGCATGTTTCTTTAAAACCTTTTTTCTCAGCTCGTGTGAATCGTAGGGAAAATCTACGCATACCGTTGGAAAGCTATTTTCCTGTAGGTGTGCAGAATCCCTTTATAAATTTAAATAGGCTCAAAGATAAGCACAAAAAATGAGTTTAAAAATTTGAAAAAATTAACATGGATCTTATGCGTTGCTATGCTGGTTACGAAATAACAACGAAATATAAACAGAAAATCAAAACAAATGGAGGAAACTCCAATCACATGTTTTATTTACAGTGTGGGGTGAAAATAGATAAGTGAGTACATTACATATTTTTGGTCGAGTTTCGACCACTGGACGACCTCTCGTATTCCTTAAAGTTCTAACCGCTTAAGGAGGACTTTGAACCGCAGAGGCACAGCATTATAATAAAGCTGATAACTGATAACCAAAAGGTGAATATGGAAGATTGATACACTAGCCCAGGACAGATGTATTGTGCTCTAATCTGACCACTATTTCAACAGTGCCCCTTATGAGAAGTTTGAGTTGCAAGAGATTAAACTTGTAATCAAGGTTAAAAAATGTAATGTTGGGGGATGAAAATGTTGGGACGAAACTTATAATAACTCTGAAAGATGAATGTCAAATACCAAAACATCAACATGTAGGCTAATTAATTCTTCTTTGATACAAATCTGAACATTATGTCAGGAAATAAGGCCCACAATTTTAACAGAATTCAAGAAATAGGAAAAACAAAAAACATGGGTAACTTTCTAAGAAAAGTACTTAAATAAGGAATAGTTGGACAACTATACCTTCATTAGTGCCAGTTACACTGTCATTACAAAGTTTCTTGGCAGGGTTTTGTAACTTTCCTACAGAACTGCTCACTAATTAAAATAGTTAACTAAGCAGAGTGGACAGAGTCTAAGCACCTATGTGTTTAAGGATCTTTAACCAATTTAAATAAAAAATTTAATGCATTTGGAACGGACAGTCAAGTAGTATTTAAAGAATACCACGTCAAAACTGCATACTGACTCCTTAAATCACTGTAAGCTGAATAACGGTACGTATAGAGTGCATGCCGATTCAGATTCAGAATCAGATTCATAGCTTTTTGTCGCGTGGTTAATCTGAGTCAGATATTTTGTTGGTGGCCACAGTGGAAGCAGGAAATACGCCGCCGGTACTGACTCGGTTAGAAAAGAAGCAACAGCCACTTCCTTTCAAATGCAAGTGCCATTCCTGCCGCCGTATTTACAAGGTGTAAAAAATCAAAAAGAGTAGACTCACTTACTTCAGCATCATTTAACTGTAGATATCTAGAAGAAGCAATGTTGTCTTAAGCTAATTTAATATTTCATCTAAATCAAAAAAAATTTTTCTTCTTAAATTTTACAATGTATGTTTTGTATGTTTAATGTACGTTAATGTCGTTAATGGCATGTTTTCTGGTAAAACTTCAAACAGATATGGGATAATTTTTGTCAGGAATTATTTGGGAATGATGTACAGGACAGGCAAAAACACCTCCAACACCTCTAATGATTTATCCAATACCACCGATTTATGACATAAGAAAGTATGCATACAAATTCCAATCCAAAATATGACAGAGAAGTGAAAAAAGTAAGTGGTGTTCATAAGATCACCAAATCTTGGTACTTTAAAAGTTTACTCATACCATACCATGAAATCTCAAAGTCTTTGTAAAATGTAATTGGTAGAATGTAAAGATTTTAATGATTATACAGTGAAAAAGAAGTAGTTTTTTTTAATAACAAATTGAAAAACTGATGGCAAAGCATAGTACATATTTCTAAAATTTGAAACGCAAATAACGTGTATTTGTTTTTATATAAAACTTGTGGGATAAGTGTGAAAACAACGATACATTTATTTAAATAAAAACATTTCTGTTCTTGTTGTTTGACTGCTGAAATGGTTTGTGATGAAATAAACATAATAATATAATTTAAGAAAATACAATTCAATTTTTTTACAACGTTTGTAAAATTAAAATTTTACAAATTATTGATGTGGAAAGGTAGCTTAAGGTTAAGAGGAAATTTTAAAACAATTATCAAGCACATGGGGGCCCATGGAAGCGTTAATAAAAGGATTACTTCAGAGGTGATATAGCTCTGGGTCCTCACTTTACGCCAGTTTTAGCTGCTTCTATTCAAGAGTGTATGATTTATTATATAGTATAATAATGTAGCTGTTATAATAAATGTTATTCTACGTGGTTTTGCTTTAATTTGTTATGTCCCGCATCCTGAGCTCTAGCCCAGAACTATTTTATAGATTTAGGCTAGGCTAGACTTAGCCTGTAGCTTGAATTATATAACTTGGATAAAATCCACTATAGTGATTGGCATGATTTGAAGCTTATTGACATGTGCTATTGTAATGTGCTTTATTTGGAAAAGTTTAGTTTTTCAAGTTTTAAAAATGTGACAAGCAGCGATGGTTGCTAACAAAATACAATACATGATGCCAATGGTTTTGCAGAAAAATAAACAGTGTAAAAACACAAATGGGTTTTCATGCAGGAGTACTCAACAACTTACAACACAAACAAAAATACTCATTCTCAAGCATATAGCAAATTGAAATCTACCGTACTTATTGACTAACTCGCACATGCTGTAGACTTAATTGTTTTATTTTTACTACTTCAGTAACGTGTTGCATTAAAGTTACAAGAATAGTCTGTCTAAAGTGAATCTCATTAAATGCAATGTATTGGATTACAAGTGACGTCGTGTGGATCGATGCTTGGCTTCACGAGGGAACGATCCTCGTGATCTGGAAGTGTCTTGTGTCTTTGGGTACAGTGGTGATGGAAAGATGATCAAATGTGTAAAGGGAGTCTGAGCTATTTTGTTGGGACTCATAAATAAAATTACGTAAAATGTCTAAATACAATGTTTTACGATTGACTATAAATGAAACAAGACTATCCTTTTCCATGTGAAAATTGTAACCATATTCGGAAAATAAAAGAAAGTAGTTTGATTAATCTACCACATGTAAATTTCTGATTTATGACAAGTCGCCTATAATAAATCAGATGATCTATTGGTATGACCTGAGGTACGGTAAAATGATGTGGAAAAACAAAAGGATCTTTAAAAGAATTGTGAAGAACGTGACCAGCCAAGGGTCAAGCCTTCACAACCAGAGAGAGGAGTTTAACTAAATAGGGAATGAGAAGAGTATGTTTAATTCCTGATTTACAGAGCACAAGTTTCGCTGATCTATTAGGAATAAAAATGCATTATTTTGTTCAATTTGAAATTTGTAATTCAATTTAAAAAATGTGTAATTTCTTGAATTCATATACCATAACTAATCCAAATCACCTGTTTGGAAAAACTAAAAAAGTACTGAAAGTTCTGAAATACTAACGAGAATTTCCAGCCGACAAGGAATTGGGAAATGTATGTGAATTTTTATGAGCTAGAAATTTGAAATGAATATCAATAGCCTCTGGATGAGTGTTCATTCATTAACGGCTCAATGTGCTTTTGGTTACCTTTGGAGTCTTCACACAGTTGAAGAACGCACTTGTAGAAGACAATCATGGATAAAATTTGGGCACGATAGGTTATGGATATTATTGCCAAAAAAAAAAACAATGTTTTAATTTGAAGGAATTTTTGGCTGATCTGCACTATTATAATGATGAAGTCCCATTTAGTTTGGATTAGCAGAACTCTAGCGAGGAGGGCTTACTTGATGTCCGTAGTGATGAGCTGGGCCCTTCGCAGTATCGCTCTACACTGCGCAGGAGTAGCGTGTCGTAAGCTCTCGTTGTTGATGCTCAGTACTAGATCACCAACCCGGATCCGACCGTCCTTGTCCACTGCGCCACCTGGCAACACTTCCGACACCACCATCCCATCACCATCCTCGGCACAGTCTAGGCTGAGTCCTGTAAAACAACAAAGCCCTTTGGTCACCTATGTTGAACCCCAGAAATTGTATTTTATATTTCTAAAAGTCTTCCTTAGTCAGGAAGGTCTTCCTCTTATGCTTTAGTGGTCAACCTCGTCACTACATTCTTGGTCTTACGGTAAGAGTCATATAAAATTGGTATTTGTACCATTTATATTTTTTATTTTAAGTAGTACTAATTTAAATACCAATTTGATGGCAAACACCAAAATACCAGACTGTATGGTAGTAACATCCTTAAAGGAAATAAACTCATCAAATGTCAAATCAAACTCCTAGAAACATACTATCATCGTCTCAATATCCCAATAGTTGAAAACATGTTTTATAAGTCCAACATAAAGTAAAAACTTCAACAGACATTTTCCATTTGATATATCTCGCTCTACAATTCACGATAGTGTTTAACTGCCTTGTATATACAATTTTGAGTATAAATATTCTCATTATTATCACTTTACACTAACCATAGCTAATCCAAACAATAAATTAATTAATGCACTAATGCATTCAATTACTCTTCAATACCTAAGTGAGTGAGTATTGATTGGAATCCTGTCTCAAAGGTACCTAATTATCTTTGTTGCAATAGTTATAACAATGCAAGTTATTGTAATGCAATACAACATTATTAAAAAAGACACACACATATACATTCAGAATTGTTGAGTTGAATAAGCAACAACACTGTAATACTTAATTTGTTACAATTCCATATTGTTTTCCCATAATGCAGCATTTTATGTAACATTATCAAATTTGTGTGTAATAAAAGGGACATAAATGTGGTACAATTTACACGACCACAATTCAAAATCATTGTATGTAATATTGCAAAATCACAGTAAATTTAAGTTTAACACAGATTCTTCTGGTCAGAATATCTAGCAAATAAAAATCTATCATAGTAAAGTACAGCTACTTCTAAAGATTTAAATAATGGAAATAATTTGGAATGTAGTAAAAGACAAAACATGTAAAATTTAACATTTATGACCAACTATTGGTTTATTTTGATGTAATAACTTAACTTAGGCCAACTAGAAAATGTTTGATCAAATTAAATTAATCAGATATTTGTCCTGACAGAATCATATTACATTTGATTTTTGTGATTCAGACATCCTAGGATGCATATTTTAACGTGAAGTTTCAGTTGACTACCTTGCATACAGGAAATGTTACAAGATTAGGATATGCTGCAGTTTCAGCTGACTACCTTGCACACAAGAAATGTTACAAGATTAGGATATGCTGCAGTTTCAGCTGACTACCTTGCATACAAGAAATGTTACACGATTAGGATATGCTGCAGTTTCAGCTGCATGAAAAAGCTTAAGTTTAATGTCACTACACTGGATCTTTCTGACAGTAACACAGACAGACTTAGTTGAATTAAATTGAGTTTGATTGAAAATTAAATTAAGTTCAATTAAAGTTTGCCACAATGGATTGCTGCAAGTCGGCCACTAGCTTTGCCAATTCAATAAATCTTCCAAACATAAAGATTTAGTGTACTTTGACCAAGGAAGCTTACCATCGAGATAAAGGATTTTTATTCACTGAACAGATTCAAACTTGATTACCTAAGGGTTCAGAACCCTTGTGTATCTTGATCTCTTGCTCAAGCTCGGAGGGCAAAGGCACTGATTTGTCAGCTTCCAGGTCAACGACACCATCCACTGATAACAGAGTGTCTGGCGTGTGAGACTCCAGCTGTAACCGAGATTTAACAGTGAGCAAAGTAGCACTTTTTGCACAAGAGAAAGGTTTTTGATAAAAAACCAATCCTCCCACAAAACTTGTCTACAGTTTTATTTTCAAACTAAAATGTGATTTTGTGGTTTTTTTTTACGTGCAAGAATTTTATTCACATTGTATAAGTAAATTTTTCTGTGGTTAATTCTGTTGGGATAAAATTAGCCTACTTGCTGTTTTGTTCAATTTAAGTGAGTAAACTGGTAAGCGTGGGCACTGGGCAGAGTAAAATGTTTTAAAATCTACGGTTTTTCAAAAAGAAGTGAACAAAAATACCACAATTGTAGACAAAGTATAGGGTCTTATTATCTCATATTTTTCGTTGGTTTACCTGCTCTTTCAAGTGATCAGTGTTTAGTAGTACACATCTAGTATTTCAGACTTTCATAGTCCATTTTCAGGTTTCAGGGACATGAATGAATATAAAATCTGATCAGATCTACCTACGAATACTGGATAACATAGAACCAAGATATGGTTCATGTTATTGCGGCACCTGAAGAATAGCAGGGTTTCAAAGTTAAGGGGAATAGTATCCGTTTTTCCTGTCTGAAAAAGTATGCACTTTACTCTGGATGTCTGAAACTCTAGAAATGTACTTCTAAACACAAGTAGCTTAATAGAGAATGGAATATAAACAATTATTTGATAAATCCTGCAATCCAGAGGCAAGTTTTTTATGAAAATATTTTTTTACTATCTTATTTGCAAAAGCAAAAGACAGTTAAGTGTAGTTAAATTTAAAAAACAATCATAAACGGTTATGGTTTTTTGTTAAGCTAAACTAAGGAAGCCTTAAATTACAACCTGTGTAAAATATGGCAAGGTAGGGAATCCAAATAACATTACAACAACACTACATACTTACACCTTACACTTGAGGACGGATAGAGCTAGGTATAACAGTTTTTAATATCAACAACGTTTCCTTTTAATACACAGAGGGATAGAGCCAAAAGGCATTTGGAAACAACTTATGACGTTGATGAAGTGTTCAAAATTGTGCTACATACGAACATGGTGATAGTGCATTTTGTTGGGAAAGAAGGTCAACACATTTATTAATTACATTACATCTGCAACAATTTTATGTTCTAATGAAAAATAAGAACCATACATTTCCTAGTCAAAAATCAAATAGTAATAGTCCTACTGTATTGGGCGTAATATACTTTTTCACTTTATCTCAACTACCAATCTATAAAACATTGTTCAAATACTGTCCAAGTGTGTACAGGATTTTCATTTGGGAAACATAAACTTACCCATGATATTTTAGATATTCACAAAAGATTCTTTTTCTGGAAATAACATTTTTTGTATTATTTAGTTGAGACATGCATAAGTCAAAAATTTATTTTCAACATTGTACAGAATGCTTTTAGTTTTTATTTATTCAACTACATATAAAAAGTAGAAATTAAATCTTAATAAAAACATTTAATACAATAAAAAGCAACTTGTATTGAGCTAAGGTGTTGTAGAATACAGTTTGATGTGGTATATGCCAACTTCTAACGAAGCAAAATATATGAGCTGTTTTATTCACCCTATTCAACTACTTGAGTGAAAAACTGGCTAAAACTAGTACATAGAAGATAAGATAGAATGCTATATTGGTAATCAAAATTTAAACCTAAAAAGAATGACATAATATAAATTTTATCAGCACAATAAATGTAAGAAATATTTTTAAGATATTAAGTGAGCACAAGATCAAAACTTTTGTCATTGAGTATGTGACTTATTGGATGAAATTATGCCTAAGATACTATAATAACTAGATCGCAGAATCCTTCATCTAAGTTATGAGATTGCTATTTGTCTAGCATAGCTTATCTTGGATCATATATCACAAGTTTTCAAACTATAGAGAATCACCAGTATAATCAAAGTTAAAAAAAAAAAAAAAAAAAAAAAATTGAAATATTATTTTAATAATCTTAATATTATAAAAAGTTACAGATATAATATCTAACAGCAATTACAAATACTTGGTTTTCATAGGAGATCATTTCATAAATGATTAAACTTAATTCAAAGTAGCGAGTTAAGCAACTCTATAACATGTAAAATTAAATAGACCTAAATCAATTGAATATTTATTTATGATTAGATTGTGAAGTAAGGTTTAGTAGGCAGGACTACTAAGACTGCTCTAGACTGTCTGGTCTAGACTAGAGATCAAAGGCCCTCTTCATTCTTGTATAGTTGTCTCCATAAACATTATAAAATTCACAAAGTGCAAATAATTTAATTTATTGATTTCTAAGTAACAATACAATTTTTTTTAATCATTCTCTGTACATTGTCATAACAATTTTCAAATTCCTTCTACAATCTCTTAAATTAGAAAACAAAATTAACTTGTTACAGCATTTATGAGTTAAAAAGGTGATATGTTTAAATATTCGTAATATTAACCTCTGCTTTAAAGGTTAGGGAAAAGTTTTTTATGGATTGAATTGGCTAATACAAAACCTTTATTATTGGCCCAATAAACACTTTGATTTTATTTCAAGACCACTCGAATATTTAATATAGAATTTTTGCAAATAAAAACCATATTTTTTCTACTCACCATGACGTCATCACTCAGAAGGTCTGTGTCTGGCGGAGGAGAGGTGGGGAGGGCAGGTGGGGCTTCGTCCTGGAACAAACACAATCGTCAGATAACCAATGACAAACTCGCTGAAAATCATAACAATCAGTGATGTCAGTTGTGCAGATTAGTTTCTTGGCAAAAATCAAGTAAATTAGGAGTGGCGAGCGGGATAAGCACGCTCACAAGACATTGTTCTTCACCACCATAGCTTTTGTTATTTTGTAGGCCCTACATTCATATTCAAAATAATTTGCCTTTGGATTAACCTAATACCACTAGTGCCTCGTAGTGTGACTCGCAGTGTTTTGGGATTTTTCCCTCATCATCCCTACATTATACCCTACTTGACCCATTTTATACCCGACTCATGCACTGCTATATCACATTTGCACTGAGTAAGTGGTGTCAGTTTTAGATTTGTGAAAGTTAAGCAATGTTGCTGTTATATGCAAACTTGTGTCGCAGAATATTAGACTATGAATCACATGTGTGTGTCTAGGTAGCCAACTGGTTACAAAGGTCTTCTAATCTGACTTGTTGGTTCCATCTCTTGTTGGGTAAATTCTGGACTCAGATTCCGGTTGGGCAGTAAAATAAATGGTGCTACTAAGTAACAAGAATATAGTACGAAAACCAGGGTTTGGAGCTCAAAAGAATGTAAATGAAGTAAAATAGTACAAAAAAGTCCTCCTGGTGGATTGTCTAATATTTTTATTGGTTATTTTTTCATACATAAGTAATTTACAATATTAAATAAAAATATTTGTATAAGTCCAGTTAAATCAGTGGCGGTGCCAGGGGGGATGGGAGGGACATATCCCCCCCCCTCAAAATGTTTTATATTTTATTAGCTAACATAAATACTATTAGCTTGAGCATATTTTAGATCCCAAATACTTATAAAAATACGTTTTTAGGCTTTAAATTCCACATTTTTCCAAGGGGGGCTCCCGGACCCCGCTTTTTTGTGGGATATTCCGTACCCCCAGACCCCTCCCCCCCCCCGGTGGTCATCCCCCCGAAATGAAATCCTGGGACCGCCACTGAGTATAATAGTAACATACACATTAAGATTGGAGTGTAAATGATTAGACATACTATATTATACAGATAAAACATCATGGTACCAGTAGCTATTTTAAGAATTTACTCATTTACTGTATTTGAGAACCTTAAATAATGAGCTTACTTTGAGAATGTAGGCTATAAAATGATGAATAAGAACTTTTAAATGAGATAAATCAACAATTTGAATAACGCCATTCAACCGTAATGCTATGAAGAGAAGAGAGGGAGTTTCAATAAGATAAAACAACTATTTAAACAGAGTCATTCGTCCAAAAGAGAGTTATCATTGGGTTTCTTTTTATCTTTATATATTCTTTACTTTAAAAAGATTCTTTTAGTAGAATTATAGAAAAAGCTAATAATATGAATAGAAAATTTCTTAAACATTATTGAAATGTAAGATAAGTGATTGTGATTGAATTATACTACTAAACAATTTTAGTTTATAACTTTTAAACTAAGATGTATTATAAATATAATTCATTATAAATTATAAGGTAATCATTAAGCTTCCCCTACATTTTTTGGCTTAACCTAATGAACTTTGACAGGTGACTCTAACTTTGTTCAGATGTCAAGAATAGAATACTAGAACAGATTGCAAATTAAGCCCATTTAATGTATTTTCTCATTATCAAATCATTCGAAATAATGTATAAGTAAAATTAATACAAGAATTGATATGTCTTTATGACCTTTTTTTATTAGACAAATTTTATTTTTATTTTTTATATTTTTGAAAGAAATTGTTTTGGGATTAATTGAAATAAGCTTTTACTGACTTGGTGAGTTGTTTTGCACTACACCCCATTATCTAATTTGTTTAGGCAATCTAGCTTAGGAGACCATTAATGTATTTTGTCATGTTTTTCATTGACAATCTTGATCGTTGTTATTTTTTTTTATTTATTTTTTTTTTATTAAACGAACTGACTACCTAATATAGTACTCAAAAAGATAAAACATTACAAAATCCAATCATAATTAATTGATATTTTAGTAATTGTTTTATAAAACATACACTAAGATTCTCAAGCGGAAGTCTGATCAATAGCACTGCGCTTGAGGCGTTTTAAGACACAGCAAGCATTGAGGGGTTGGGGGTGATTGAAAGATGAACACAGATGAACATGATCAGTGAACACGGAATAACAATTACTTTATATTCACTTCAAACTGGTCACGAAGAGTGTGACTGAGTGTGGAGGAGACCCACCAAAACTTTAAAATGCTTTGATGGAAATTAATGGAATGGGTAATTCTTTGTGAGTTGCAAAAAAATAGGTATTTAACTACTTTTTTCTCATCCACTAAATCTTGAAAACTGCTTTGATTGTTGTGTTCAAAAAATAAGAAAACCTTCTGAAAAAACGGGAATAAAGCAATGAAAGACCCAGAATTGAACAATGTTTAAAAGTATCACATCACTTACATTTCAGTCACGAGAACGAGATTGAATTTGATCTACAGATTATCCAATTCTCGTGAGAGTAATGCTCGCTTATTCATATTCATGGGAAGTTCTCAAGCAACAGTCGCTAGAACATGTGGCACCAGGCCAACACTGGCACTCTTAACAAACTGTCACATTTCCTCACTTTCCTAACATCCCTGCCACGCCACTGTATTGCACTTCTGGAATTATCTTGTTTTGTATTGCAATACGTAGTGTTTTGTATGTTGGTTTTGTATTTGTTAATTTATCTTATTTCCTTATGTTACGGGGTGAACTTTGTTCTACTTATGAGATTGATTTTTGTTGGCCTTCTAGTTAATAGTGTTTTGTATGATATTTTTTAAATTGATTATTCGTTATATCTCTTTGAATATATTAAATAGGACAAGAATACTGCCTTGGGTTACCCCTGACGTACATGAAATTGAATACAGTATCCAGCTCTAGGAGAAATGTCAAACACCATCAAAGATTTCAATATAAAAAACAGAAAATTACACAAGCACCATGAGTATTACCATTTGACATGGGGACGCCACCTAGGTGCGTATTTTAACCCAAATATGAGTATAGAATGAACCATGATGATCTGTGTAACTTTGTACTGACGGGTTTTCTTTATGTTAACGTGACGTGTATTTTCTTGTCGTTTGAGTTTGCCTATGTACAGGCTGTGCAAAAAAAGGAAACCCAAAACAGATTAATAGTTAACTAAAACAAAGCTTACAATTACTTAACTAAACAAAAACATTTTCTACATGTCATCCTTCGTTAGTAACAAAATAATCCATTCAGTCCATGATCTTATGGCCATCTCAGAGCACTGCTGGGCGGAAATGCCTCTTAACACCCGTTTAATGTTGTCTTTCAGTTGTCTTATGCTTCTAATAGCTCTTAGAGTTTGCGTTTTTTTTTACCACCCCATTCTATTTGATTTTTTTTAATTTTTTAAATTGACGATCATCAGAAAAGTATGACTACTATAGTATGTTCTTGTACAGCATAAAACATGTAACTGAACCATTTTTATAATGTAATACCTGTACCTATTTGTAGCGTGAATGGATTATAACATGCTCTGTAAAGTAAGCCTCAGTAGGCTGATGTGTGAAAATTTTAATGATTTGTCTTAGAATTCTCATTATTCTAAATTGTATTAAGATTATTTATAAATAATACAACATTTCCATCAGTATGAAAGTTATCTGAGGCAGATAAATTCAGTTACTACTCATTGAGCAAGCAGAGCAATAAACTGCTGATAAAATGTCTTTCTAAAGTAATTGAAAATTTGTGTTTCCACAACAGAAATCCGTTAGGGGAGGAGGGGTAAGTCAATGCCCCTTTAAATCAAAAGTCTCTCGGGTATTGGTGCTTGGCGGCAAATAATTACAGCTGCTTCTTCGCCATCTCTATTAAAATTTCAAGCTTTTTTTAATTTTCAATATCAGAATAACAGCAAGGCTCGACGGGTAAGACACGATCTTCTGTCCAGAGGTTTCGGGTTGAAATACCGACAATCACCCATGACTTTTAGTTATGTGAAAAGGCGGTCAACATGTGGGTTGTATACTACTTATTTGCAAATCCAAGTCTCTAGAAAAAAGGGAAGCTCTCGTACAACGAAGATTTTATCTTTATTAGGATCTTGCTTCACTAAAAATACAATGATTATATATATATATATATAAAAAAAACATTTGTTGTGTTCCATAAATCAGGTAGACATGAAGATTTTTGAAATCTTTGAATTGGTTCTGAAACCGTAATAACTTTACTCACCGAAACTACCAGTAGTTTTTAATGGTTTTGTACTCAATAAACACTCTTAAACTTAAAGTTTTGAAAAAGCTATTTAAAAATATGAACATGAACTGAAGTCTTAAAGAAAGCATACCCGAGAAGTGCAGGGAGAATAGAACGCCAGACAAAAAGAAAGACATTCGGGTTTATTTACTTCAAAGACCGCTCGGAGTTCACAATAGTTCCAAGCAAAACACACAGGAGCTGAGTATTTTGTTGGAATCTACTATTCAAGAAGATTTATAACTCTCTGTGTACACTTTAAAGTGTCAGTAGCTACACCTGCAGAAGTAAGAGGGGAAAAAGTAATACATTACATCTTCTATTCTTACAACATCGCTCCTTTTTTTAGTTTATTCAGCATTGCCTCCAGGATTGATTTAAGACAATATAAAATTGGTTACGTACCTTTACGTCGTCAATCCTAGGTTAGTCTTTTTAGCGACTAGTTTCGAAACTGACGTTTCATTTTCAAGCCTTGTCAAACATAAAATTACTTGAACATAATGTCGTCGTCAAAGTACACAAATATTCGCTAAAAAGACTAACCTAGGATTGACGACGTAAAGGTACGTAACCAATTTTATATTGTCTTTTTTTTAGATTTGTGGTCTCTTCAAGCTTTAATTTGTTTTTACAGGGTGTTTTCAAATTGTCTGGACATATTTGTAAACTTGTTCCTTGGGCCAAGACAAAAATAAAATGCCATATAAGTATGGATCTAAAATGCCTAGATGTCTGTCTGTCGGTATGCTGGTGATGATTTTTTAAAGTAATATTGTTTATCATAGATATTAGTCAAGATAGAAATTTCAAAATTGGTTTAAATGTGTAGTTTTGGTAAAAAGAGCTTAAAAGTTTCGTTCCAATATCTCAAGCCATCTAAAATCTGTAATGTCATTTATATTTCATGAAAACCTTAAACAGTAAGAAGATTGTTTTCACTATAAGAAAGGTCCAAATTAAATGAGATCTTTTTTGTTAAAATCGGATGACAAATAACCGAGTTATAATTTTTTTCTACATTCGGTTGCGCAATTTAATAGGACCTAACTCAAGAGCAGTATGGTAGTCCTTACAAATTGCGTAACCAAATATAGAAAAAACTTATAACTTTCGGTTGTCCGTCATACGATTTTAACAAACAAGGTCTCATTTAAATTTGATTTAAATTCTCTATCTTTTAGATCATAAAAACAATGTTTTTTTTATATTTACGGTTTTTATAAAATTTGTCATTAAGGATTTTAAATTGCCGCCATATTTAAATGACTTGAGATATTGGAACAACACTTTCTAAGCACTTTTAACCTTCTAAACTACACATTTATACAAATTTTGAAATTTCTATAAAAAAAAGGTCTAAGATATAAAATAATTTTTAAAATCACAAACAGACCGATGGACAGAAATCTAGGCATACCCATACTTATAAGGCATTTTACGTTTGTCTTAGTTCAAGGAACTAGTCCACAAAATATGTCCAGACTTTGGAAACACCCTGAGACTTGGAGACTTTGGAAAACCTGTGCCTGGAACAAGAAAAGAAAGGGTGGATATGATAAGATTGGTCATTACTGATAAATGTGGCAGCACCTGGGCAATAACCCACGACATCAGTGCTACATAACAGTATGTCATGCTACACTGCAACAATTGTACTTAAGAAAACTGTATGATAAGTACAACTTATGTTCTTGCTACTGCACTATGACAGTTGACTTATATCTTTAGATTTTTAAAATAAAGTTCGAAAAAGGGTATATTCACTCATGTTGGTTTACATTTATTATTAATAGGCATATTTATAAAAAAATGTAGCCTATACTATGGTACAATATTTTTTATTAATATTAAAAAATATGATGGATCATTTTTTATGATTCATTAGACTATTGAAATATCACCAATATTACATGAGATACAATTTAGTAACAAAGCAAATCCCCTAATGGGCACTGAGCAACTTTTACACTAGCTATAAAACCCACTATAAAACAAGGGTAATGGCGCTAAGGTAACTTAGTAAATCTGTTTTACTTCGAACACAGGTATAATATAAAATACCATCAGATGAATTGCTAATAGGATGATACGAAAAATTGTATTTAGTTTAGAATTTTTTCACATAAGAACTAGTATCTATTATTATTTTTTTCAAGGAAGGGTACACGTTTAAGCATACAAATAATTATGTTCAGTGCAAATATAAAACAACTTTTGTTAAGATTTATTGAAATAATGAAATCATACTTTGGTTCGATGAATAAAAATAATTTAAGTAACTTTGGGGAAAACCTATATTAAACTATGATTGACCAAACAGTTTTTTTTACCTACTACTAAACAATAGTCAACCAAACCATACAAATCGAAAACCTAAATAATTTAAACACATAATCTGATATCTTAAAAAAAAACTTTCAAACTATTCTAGGTGAATGCAACTGGAAACAAGAACAAAGCTTAACACTTATTGCCTAAAGTGCTCCAGGATGGACTCTATTACTGTAATACCTGTAGACACAATGGTAGAGAACTAATGGACAACTATAGGACCAGCATCTATTACAATACTACGTTGTAACTTACTTAGTATGACTTGATTGTTGAACAAAAGGTAAATATTTGTGTTTAAGCCATTTAGTTTTTACGTAAAGATTAATTATAGATTATCATATGTGTTGCAATTAACATACTAACATTGTGTACAAAGCTGACTAAAAATTTTAAAATGAATTAGATGATAGCATATTTACTGACTAATAAATGAATTTACATTTATACAAAAACTTTTGTTTAAATGGATTATGACAAATTTATTCCCTATTTAAATATGTAATGATTACCTAGTTTTTTGCTAGAGGGAAGAAAAACTTATTGTTTTCTTGTAAAATGTTTATAGAGTTAAATAAATAAATTGCCAAATTTAGTCACAATATAAACCCCAACATCCATATACAAGCAAACTACAACAATTTATTTTTTATCTATTAAAAAAACTATAATTTAAATGTACAGTTGGATTAATTTTTTTTTTAGCTTTGAATCCTACAATGATAACGCTTTAGTGTTCCAAAATTATATACTTGTTTAAGCTGTAGAAAAGGTTTTATTGAAGATTGGACACTATTAGGTTTTAGGGGGGGGGGGGGGGGTATTTTAAGCAGTTTGGCAAAATAATAATTAATAGTGTTTCTGACCTCTGGATTCATCAAAATTAAAAAGTAAATAGGTCCCGGGTCTTGGTCTGCCGTGCCATTACCTGACATGATATTGTTATTACTACTGTACTTACTACATTACTACTGGCAAAGATATTTGTGTTTTAATTTTACTGCAAACTTGAAACAATCCTTCAAGAACATTGTATTATTTCCTTTTATACTGCATATTACCTTTGACCATTAATAAAACATCATCATCCAATATTACTGTGTTCTTTGACGTTGTCTGTAGCAATGTAATGTTGACAAATGACAATAAAGAGATTCTGATTCTGATTGATCTTAGAAGTAGGGAGTGTTTTCTCAACCCCTTTCCCGACAACAACACCCTAACAAGGTGTAAAAAGACACTCATAAAGCTCAAATACAATATCAGGTATCAGTTAGAGTAGTTGATAGGCTTAGAGGGCAGAGGGTGAGGAAAAGAGGGAGATATGGAACGCTATGAACAGCACTTTGGGTGGATAAAGGGTATAGGAGGGGGAAAGAGAAAGACTTAACTGTATGTTAGCTGTAATGAATTATTACTCGTTTGCTATCAAGTCTTACGAGTTAAGTTTTACGATCGAGACGAAGCCAAAGTCGGAAAATGAGCGAGGGTTAAAAAGTCACTTTTGCCCGTGTAGTGAACTTTATTTTTCGTCATATTGCCCCTTTATTTGAACAAGGTTACTATGTTACAAAACTTCATTTGGAGTAACCTCTCAAAACCATTTCTAAATTGTTTTCAATTGAATTTGCTAATGGAAACAAGCAGCTGTTTAGTAAGTGATTCATTCGTTTCGTCTGTTACGATTGTGTTACAGTACATTATACCATAGATATTTCGAGTAATCGACAATAGGCGAAACCGTACCTAATAAATCAATCGATAAATAATTTCGATCGATACGATTGCCACAATCGGAATTTACAACTGTTTACAACAGCTGATTTTTACTCCCTAGAGACTAAAAATGATTTTGGCTCCATAGAGTAAAAATGTTACTTCAGACCCGCAACGCATGCATTAAAAACGACTGTTTTTGCTGCAGTATGACAAAAAAAATTAATAACAAATTCCATAGAATTAGAAATATATCAAATATAATGGTAAGGGGTAAGGGCATCTAAAGACGGCGCCACCAACGTTAATGATGAGCAACGCACTGGGCGGCGTCAATGTCCCCAGCACCCAGTGCGTTGCTCATCATGAACGTTGGTAGCGCCGTCTTTAGATGCCCTTACCCACTTGCGTACCATTCCGTCACTCATAATGTTCTCGCCATACACCTCACTAATCTGTCGATAAATTTCAATGGCTTTCACACCTTTAGCACTTAAAAATCTAATTACAGCGCGCACTTCACAGTCGGCGGCAGTCTCATTTGGCGGCACCATTTTGAATTGCTCGAAACCGGATGTAAACAGGGCCGATTTTTGTCGAATTTCCTGCTAGGGCTAGCCAATAGATGCACATATACAGCGGAAATGTCCAAAATGCCAATCGCAGTGCTGGAACGGAGAAATTTAAAAACGGTACTTACTTAAAAAACATGCCTCGTACGTCAACGTGTAAATGTATCTCATTACAAAAATGTGCAAATTCCAACAAAGGACACTGCAGTCACCACTAAATCTTTATACCCTGTTCGACATCGTGTTCTCCATTACAATCAATGTGTAGCAACTGGACAGGGTTAAGTGGTATTGGACGTTATCTGTTATTTCTATCTGGTCTAGCTAGGTCATGTTCAATGAGCAGTTAGGGTGTTCGAGGGTTTTTTAATTTGTAAGGACAAACAAATCATCTCTATACATATCTATACATTTTTATTAAATACAATAATCAATGGAGTATAGGCTAAGGTATATGCCCTCTTTAAATGACGTTGTCATAGAATGGAGTTTTTAACATAATTTAATTCATACATTGTTTAGGTGGGAAGCTAAACAATACACAAAACATGCCAAATCAAATCAGTTTCGTATAATCCGTATTCGTTTAATGAGACTTTGCAACTAATGAAATTCTTTCTCTTGTCTATCTTTTATTTGGGATACTGCAAATTGAGTTCTCGGAGAGTTTACGGACATTTCACGTCATGTTAGAGCGTGCTAACTAAATGTTTATCTTCTCCAGAGAAAATCTAACAGTATACACTTTACTCCCTGATTGTAAAATCATAAAATAAACACTAGTTTACATTAAGGAGATGGTGTGAGTGGGTGGTTGTCCAAGGAGTAGTATTCGGACTCTTTCATAAGTTTTTTTATTACATAATAACTAATTGGTATACATTTATTTAGGAGAATCTGATTATTATATAAATATTAATAATAAATAATCATACCAATATTATAAATGTGAAAGTTTGCATGTTTGTTTGTTTGTTTGTTTTTAGTTCAATCACGCATAAACTACTAGTCGGATTGTGCTGAAATTTTGTATGGTGATAGCTCACATTCCCGATTAACATATAGACCCAACAGGGTGCAGCACTATTAATATTTTTGCATTTATGACAACAGCTAATTTGAACCAAGCAAAAACAAAAAGTTGTGATACACAATGAGAACTTTACTTTTTTCTATTGTTTAGGTGCAGTGGTAGAGCATTATAGCTATGGTTGGTAGATGTGCTAAACTATGGTATACCGTAAATTAAAAGAAACCCTATTTTTCCTAACCCGTCCTCTCCCATTGCAAACGCAAAGCACGAGTATAACTGCAGTAAAAAAAATATACTTATACGCCAATCCCGTACGAAGGACGGGTACTCTGCTAATAATAAATATAAATATTATCTTAATTTATTTTTAGAAAATTCTATTTTCAAATTTATGAGATTGACCCTGTATAAATCACAGTTTCCCTGCCAGTTTATCACAAGTTGATTGTTGTTTGACCAGAGACTCAAATGACTTTTCAACTCAATAAATTGATAGTCAATCACTGAAATCACACTTAACCTGTAGTATTGTCGACCAATCACTTTTCAGTCAATACACTGATACCATTTTCCAGCCTTTTGTTTACTTTTACATTTCATATTTTAATAAAAATAACTATACTTTCTGTCTTCTTTAGAGTATAAATTTGACACTTTTACACATTTTATTTTGCGGTTTGCATGTGTATAGAAGTGTATGGCTGGTCTATTGGTGAGAGTGCTAAAATTTTCCCCTAGAATGCTGGGTGTAATGTTACCTATTACCGATAGAAAATGTTAGTTTGATAATGCCACGACCCATTGATTCAGATCCCACATTAAGGTGCTAGTTAATATAAAGATTGGCCTCCATAGTGAGGAGAGCTGTCTCTACTTTGAAGATATATCTCTCACGCTTAAAACATAATTTACACAAAACGGAATATTAGTTTTGTCTAAGATAGTAAGATATGAAATTCGTATTTGTTTATGTCCATTAATTAATTTAATAATTTTATACCTTACACATTTTGATAAGCATGTTGGAGCATTGACTAATTGGATACAGAAATTGTATCAATAGTCAAAGGTTCGAGTAAATTAGAGTGAAAGAAGGTTATATGACGAATAAGATTCCCTGTGTAGACTTGCTACAAAAAAAAAACCAGCCGACATTCGTTTGGTTAGCTCGTAAACTGAAATCCGACGATTCACATCAGAGTCCTATTTTAAAACTTTTCTTAGATTATTATCTGTTAAATCACTGACTTACTTTACAATGGTAATCGACATATAAATTACCAGCATAGCAATCAACATCTCTAACAATGATATAATTGAGTTTAGAACACAATCACTCATTAGGTTTCAGGAATGAAATTTCAATTAGAACTTCGACAATCAACATGATGTTTCAACTGCAAAAGGTTATCGATTGAATTTAGAACATTGATTAAAAATACACACAAACTGGCAAGTGAATGCAATACAAGTTTAGTTGATCAATTATCCCTAAATTATTGTTATTCCTAAACGATGAGACACTCGAAAATATTCTTTTGATGACAATATTTCAACCATTAACCTGTAAAATATTCCACTTTAACTCTGTAATTGGGAGTTACAAAACGTCAAAGCCATTATTCATAGTCAATGGTGTTCTGTTGGTAGTTCTGGCTATGTAGGTCAGAGTAATAAATTTGCTGCAGAGCTTGGTTTGCAGGTGGGTTATAAGACAAAGGATTTTGGTTTAAACGTTCAATTTAATGTAGATTTACTTTTGTTCTATTGCATGTTATTAAGTGTTCTTAAGTTCAATTGTATATTTAAGTAAAATTGCGTGTTGAATTAGTTGCACATAGACTTTGTTACTAACGAAATTCTTTCTTTTTTCGATAGTATTTTTAATTATATTATAAATTGTCATGTCAGTTTGGGTAGGTAAAAAAAAATGAAGGTATGAAAAATTAAAAATTATTTTAATAACAACCTACACTGTCAGTAGCTATTTAATAAAGCAATACATAGGATTCAAATTCATACATATCAATCTATTTTCGAAGACAATATGAAGAAAACAATAGAACTAAGTTTTGTTTTTTAAAACTAGGTTTTGCTTTAAATGATAATGGAATGTTAAGTTTAAGTCCGCGTATTAAAGTGTTGAAGGGGTTTAGTTAATATTCAAGGGCAATACTTATATGGTAAGCTTATTAAAATTAAAAGACAAACAAAAAATATACCACTGTTTGAATTTAAAATTTTCGTAGAAAATTATCAATATTTCACCAAAATAGTCTAAGATCCAATCAGTTTTGGAAGAGCTACTGCTATTGCTGTTCCAATTGCATCACATATGCTTGCTCATTAGCCTTGCCGAATTATTGATCGACCAATATAGCTCAGCCTACAAAATTAGTTATAGTTTTCCAGTATCTGTTTTGACTAAATCTGTTGCTTATTGTCTGATTGGTTCATGTTCTGAAATTGTATTTGACATAAAATAACAAATAATGATTCATTTACTCGGTGTTTGAATGCTTTAATACAGAGAAAGTTCGTCCTCCCTTAGAGAAATGCATGGACCTTTACCCGAATGTGGGCTCTGGACCGATTGCGATTTATTATATTTTAAGGAATTATTAATTGCTGGGATTTGAACCTGGCCACTCAGGCTAGAGGTCCCACTTTATAACTATGAATATAGCCACCAACCTTTGAATTACATACAAGTTCCCAGGTTGGGAAATATTAGGCATTCTTATAGTTTTATCTTATCAGTCTAAAATTTCCTGGTAGTTTTGAAAACTAACAGTTTTATGAAAACATTTAGATAAAATATTATATACAAAATACGACATCCAACTAAGCCAGCAAATAAACAGTAAATAAGACAAGCTTCAAACACATACATGCAAATTAAAGTATATTGAAGATATCCAGACCGAACAAAAGTGTACCAGAAAAATATCTTGATAACAAATAAAAGATGAAGAATGACCCTATCCCTACATAGAAAGTGACAGGCGATATTATTTGTACCCAGCTTGGACAGGTTCATTCCTCAATTTATCAACCTTAGACTCCTCCTTTACTTCTACATCTATCTTACAAAACAATATCGAATTAGAAAGTTGTATTAACTTTTAAAATTAACCATTTTAAATCTGCATTTTATATGCCTTGCGACAGTTATTTTAAAACCCCTAAATAATTTTAAGGAGTATCCTTTTATTAATTTTTGTTCTAATGTTAGTACATATACTTGAAATTACAGATTTCGCTTAGAGCAGCTGCTTTTATTTAACACTCTCAGGAGTTAAAGATCTTACGTCAAAAATATACGTTAAATTATATAGGCTCACGAATACTCCATTGCTAAATATAGCTTGATATATGTGTAAAAACCTACGGGTGTCGTCATTGTCTGTACAGTCAATAATGTTATCCTTATTGTATAATATGCATAAATACATGTATATCGGCTTATTGTACAATTCTCTGGAGATGGTACCTATTCGGCAATACTACTTGACAAGTGTAATTTATGGAATTATCTCATAGGCAGTTATTTACACACTTTTCAACGTTAATCAGGAGGCTATACTGTAATGTCATCTAACATTTTTAAATTTATATAGTGTTTTAGTTACAGGTAGGTGTATAATTTAGATACAAATTTAATTTTTGAATTTAGTTTCTCATTTTCAAAAGGTGTTATTGTATCAAAATTAAAACTATCAAGCTGACTCAGAAATTTAAATAATGAAATAATTAATGAAATAATGAAATAATGAGTTTATTCCTTCAAAACAAATCAATACAAAATAATACTTTCTCTTGGATTATCCAGTACTCGTGGCGAAAGTAAAACAAAAAATTAAACAATTCTATTAACAACTTGGTGAGTTCAGACTCTTCACTTAAAAAATACAAGTTGCCACTCTCTGTGGCGTCCTAAGTATAGGGATATAAAACTAGAGCTACAAAAATGTAAATCCTAAAGTTTACAGAAATACTGTTAGAACTTAAAATTGATTGCCCTCTCATGAAATGGAAAACAAACAAGAAATTACAAACATAGCGAATCTTAACGGATTTATTGAAGAAAAAAATGTGGTATTCATAATAATAATCAAAAGAGATTGTGGTTGCAAAATCCAGATTGAACATTTCTATTATTTTGATCGCCTGAGCAAGAAACAAAGCATCATTCTGTGAACGGAGAGTAATGCTCAATGTGATCATGTAACGCTAAAGTAATCTTGATAATGTACTTCTCGAGGAAGCTTACTGCATTACACAACACCATGGGACATTATGTGGGAGACTCCACTGATATTGAGCATTGCACAATGTATCCATCTAAACTTTGCTGATACTGAGCATTGGGTAGCATATATAAACTATTTAGCTATGGATAGGATATATCAATCTAAACTGATATCGGTCATTGCATAACCCGTACTGGGAAATCCAACAGTACAGAACAAACTGTCGGTTCAGAAGGTAATTTGTGGTCGTCGAGCAAATGGTACATCCTTGAAAGCGTATATCAGCAATAACTTTTGCGTGGCACACACGTGTTGCACGCTGAAAATGAGAGAAGAGATTTAGACGACCCAACGTCCGATTTTCCCAAACTGGCGGAGATGCGCGAGAGGCCACGAGAGTTTTCGGTTTCTAACAAAAAATCTCTGTGTTCCAAAAACCTGAACTTATTTACCAAATACAACAGCCAAACACCCAAGTTCATAGACAGAAGAACTTTTCTTTTCACAGGGTGTCAAGGTGCGAGGAGCGTAGGGCTGCCTTTACTTGGTACCTTTAACACCAACGATTTCCTAAAACAACACAGCGGCAGCATCTGTTTGGAGATCAACATTTCTGCTGAAGTCCGGCATAGCCTATACGCATGCATAATGCATAACATTTACATAACCCGAACTAACCTAAATATGAGTAGAACTGATATTGGGCATTGCATAGTACTAAATAAATCTAATCCGATGTACAAAACTAACATTGCAAAACCAATATACAACATCAAATGAAATGCAACTGATCCTGAGCTACATTTGAAAACGGATGTGAAATATTTATCCCGTTTTTCATCCAGCTAAATAAAACTTCGATTAAAGCAGATTACAAAACAAAAATGTAAAATGAAATATGAAACAGTTTCCCGTCTAGCGGATATTGAAGATTTAAATCTATATCTATACTTATTATATAAAAATCTAATGGTGTCTGTCTGTATGTGTGTTACTAATAGGTGCAAAAACTACTGAACCATCTGGGCTTAAATTTTACAAAAATATAGTTACCATACCAAGGACCATTATAGGACTATCCACATTTCGATACTGACCGTAGGCTTGTTGCTTGACCGTTGGCTGACCCCTTTGGCTTTAAAAGTTCTGAGGAAAACATTTTAAAAGTAAATATTGATTGGTCTCCATGACTGCGATTAGAACACTAATGTTGTTTGTTTACATTTGCTTTGACATTTAAATGTAAACAAGAATAATTGCTAAACTGCATATTTCACAATTTTAGACAGCTGTTACAAAGAAATTAAATATAATATTTTCCATAACTACGTAGGATTATTTTAATCTACGTTAATCTACTTTTATCATGGATTATTTATCCTAAAACTATGTCAATGATTATAGAAAAAAAGATTTTATAACCGTAGCTGTATCAACTCCGGCTCTGTTTTGGATTTTTTACAGCGTCTAAGTTATGAAAATAATGTAATTGATATGTTTTCATGGAAACAGTATGAAAATTACAATGTATAGATGTTTTGCATGAATTTGAAGGCTACTTAAAATAAATTCTAACTGCTTAACATGTGTTAGATTAACATAACTTGCACATCACATTGTTTTTTATATGTATATTTATGTAAATTAAGTTATTGTTTTTTGCTAAACCTGTGCTTAAATTAAACTAAAGAATATCATCAATAACTAAATTGTACGTCTTTGATTTTTGTTTTCTAAAATCTGTTGTATATGTGTAACTAAATTTTATTATCAAATGGTAATACAAAACACTCTTATTTTATCTTAACATTGCTTTCAGTTCACATTTACTTTATTTGATACATTTATTATTTGTGTTTTGCCACACCACTCATTAAATTAAACCATGGAAAATATCATACAACTAAACAGTACACAGTGTTCTTTTGTTTCTAAAATCAATGAAATATCTGTTACTATGTTTACTTAATGGTAAGTGTGAAAATGTAAAGGCACTGGACGATGGAACTGATTAAAAGAACTTTCTTGTATATTAAGTTGTTTGTTGACATTTTTGTAGAGTGGAATCAGAGATGCAATGAAACATATACTGTATTTGCTATTACATTTTTTTAGTCCTTGATGCTTTGATAATCATATTAGTTTTGTCTTCTGTATTTAATGCTAAATTATTTGTTTAAAATTAATTATAGTACCTATAGATATAGTTTCTTTAATATATCAAAAGACTGAATTGATAAGGCACAGCAATAATTTTAAAGTTTATAACAGCTGACTTAGTTTTGCTAATGATTTATTGTGAGTGAAGAAACTGAAGATTTGTGATTTAATATAAAGAAGAGTGAAATAAAAAAAATGTTCATTTAAATTTAATAATTAGTATTTTTGCAGCTTCAAAATTATTATATTGAAATTTAAAATGTCAATTTAAAAGATATGTAATTAAGGGAGATTACGGTAAATCATGTATGTTAAATTTTTATTCTAAGATTTGGTCAGTTTTTTCTCATATCAGCCCACACAAGATTTTAAATAATTAATCAAAACCAAAATGGTGGTATCCACTACTTACCATATTTTAAAGTCATAACTAAACGTTTCTATTAAGGCTATAAAAGTTGAATTTTGTTTCCAAAAGCGTTTGCGGATGTGTAATTATTATATGCAACAGATGTAAAGATTAAAATGTTTAAATGTTGTGTCCTCTTCCCGTTGCAAAGCACGGGTACAAAAGCTAGTTATTAAATAAACTGTTCAAAGGATATCAAACAGATTTTAATCTACCTAAGCTAAACTGATGTCAAACACCACGTCAAACTGATATCCGTAATCGAACGGAATAAAGTTAAAACCTTTAATAAGCATCGTTGCATATCTTAAGTAAAATTACATAGAACTATCAGTATGATGTACATAATATCATTGAGTAGGATCGAAAAATTGATGCCCGACAAGAAATTAAATTCATCTGATATTTGAGGGAGTATTTTGGGCAGTTTCCATCATATTGTTAAAAATGTTTACGGTTTCGAAATCTGGAATCTGGTTTAGTCCTCTTGTAATACTCGTTTTTCAACAATTACTTTTCGTAATGGAAAATAAAGAATAAATGAAATTTATATTAAAATGATTGCAAACCGTAGTCCAATACCAAAACGAATGCGACTGATGTTGTGTGGCAAACACATAAAACTAAATACTGTACAACTGATGATAAGCAAGCCATAATCCATATCGAACGTAACACATAAAGCATTGTGATTTATTTTAATGTCGAAATTGGTCTAGTGGTTCATGTATTATAAATGTTAATGTAGTATGTGCATTATGTGGTAAATGTAGTCGTAACTCGTGTAAGAATTTTAAGAACTAAAAAGCTAAAAATATTCCATTGTCATCCATTTTAGTTAACGTGAGTCCGTTAATAATGAGCTACTCATATTACGATGAAGTATTATGGTTTAACACCGTTTAACAGCCATAAAATATAACTTGCACACAGTATTTTATTTTTAACCACATTTAAATAGGCCTACAATCAATAAATATATTCAGGTCTGACGTACAAAGCCTGGGTTTAAAGGCGGTTATCGGTTGGCAGAATGCCAGATTGTTATGGACGAATGGTTGCTGAAAGGACTCCAAAAGTATTAAGTATATTGCTGTTTCACAGTTCAACTCTTTAACACACTGTTTGAAATATCATACCGTCCCTCGATGAGCACTTGGTTCATTTCCGTATTGAATATTCACAATACAATGCACACACTTTATGCTTTTCCCAATAATAATTTCGTTGCTTAAACCAATGCGTGATTCAATAATCGTATTTGTGACTTACTGAACCGTATTACTAGTGTAAAACTGGTTTTACCCACGACAGTTTTTAAAACTAGCATTTCCAATTCAGTTCATAGAATTGAAAAGATTGTAGAAGTTTTAAAGGCACTCGCCAATGATATTCAACGCAATCGTTAGGTGAACTACTATAAAAACGTTTCCTCTAATTCAGTAAACAAACATTTTATTTTTATCATTTTTAGGGCAGTTATATAAGTATTGTTCCTTTACCTGACTGAAATTCGTTTTAAATTTCAGACAACACTCGAATATCCCCAAAACAAATATTTTATTTTTATCATTTTTAGGGCAGTTATATAAGTATTGTTCCTTTACCTGACTGAAATTCGTTTTAAATTTCAGACAACACTCGAATATCCCCAAAACAAATATTTTATTTTTATCATTTTTAGGGCAGTTATATAAGTATTGTTCCTTTACCTGACTGAAATTCGTTTTAAATTTCAGACAACACTCGAATATCCCCAAAACAAATATTTTATTTTTATCATTTTTAGGGCAGTTATATAAGTATTGTTCCTTTACCTGACTGAAATTCGTTTTAAATTTCAGACAACACTCGAATATCCCCAAAACAAATATTTTATGAGAGAAATATTCATTATTTGTTCAAATGTAAAAGGCAATTAAATAATTAATTGATACAAGTTAAAAGTTATGGATCTCTAGAAAAAAAAATCCATCTAGAACAATTTCTCAGATTCCGAGAACCTTTAAGAGTAATTGAACCCAACAATTAATCAATTAATTTATTAATTAAATGAATCAAAATTTTTAGGTTTGTCTCTTTCATTTTTTTTGTGAGTATTTTTTTTATTTTTTATATTTACAAACGATTTCAAGCAATCAAACAAAAACAAATATCAATTACATAATTGGGCATATTGGTAACTGACCATGATTAGGGTAACTGGATAAAACCATTGTTTAGCTAATCACCCTTTGGTTTTATAATTAATTATCCAAAGGAATACTTTTCACTTCAGTAACTATGGCCAAAAGCTCTTTAGTATCCACGATTGATCATGCTTTTCTATTACTTGCTTATGATCCAACATTGTGATGTGTGACAAAAACAATTACATACATTACCACGGGTAATTTTCAATACGAAACAATAAAACCTTAACAAACTGATTAAATGCCTCATTTATAGAGGTTATGGTGAAAATGTCGTTTTCGACATACTGGAGCAAAGACTGCAGTTTGTAAAACATGCTTTGCGGGTCTAAAGTACCTCTTTACTTCCTAGGGAGTAAAAAAGCCTTTTGGTCCCTGGAGAGTAAAAGTCAGCCGTAGTAAACAGTTGTAAACGGAAGGAATCACATGTCTCAAAATTAATTATCGATTTATGTAATCTATTGTTCCATTCTTGTCAACAAAATAGGTCGAAAAAAGTATATCTATAGTGTAATATACATTGTACACAATCGTAATAGACGAAAATTATAGAATCATTTAAACAGCTGCTTATTTGCATTAGCTACATTGAAAACAAGTTGAATGTTGTATTGAGAAGTTTTGCATTAGCTACATTGAAAACAAGTTGAATGTTGTATTGAGAAGTTATCTTTAAATGGGAAGTATTTTCGTTTTGTAACTTAGTTTCGTTAAAAAAAGTTTCGTTATGACGAAATATATATTTAATCACACGAGGAAAAGGTGTATTTTCAACACTTACTAATTTTTGTGAAACTTATTCCCGGGTCTAAAATAGACACTCTATTAATGAAATCTACTATTTGGTTTACCCTGTTTCAAGAAGAAATTGTATTTTTTCCGAAAAGTGCAAGACAAAATTTTTTTTAAAGCTCCGGCGAAATACAGTTAGATTAAATTTAAAATCAATTGTATTTCTTAGACAGCCACTAAACTTACGAAACCATTATTAAAATCAAAATACAGTCAAAACTAACATACTCAGGGTTCATTCTTGTATTTCGAAATTAATTTTCCAACCACGCTAACCCTTTCATAGATCGAATAAACTTTTACCAAGAGCAGAATTGTCGACCGACCTTAACAATAACCTGTCAAAACCATTAACGCATATATCTGAGTTTGCTCCTTCCACACACTTCAGTCCCAGACGTTACAGCTACCCCACACACTTGGTGAAAGGTTCAACATTGTTTAGTAATTTAAATCCTAAACCAATGTACAACCTGGCTACACATAAAGTACTGGGGGACCGAGCCTTACTCGGTTGGTTAATTGGATTTAATAGCTTAAAACAATAATCATAAATAGACACGTTTTATAATTTATGTGCTTTATTACAAACCTTTTAATAACTGAAATAATAACAACTCTGTAATGTAAAAAAAAATCAATAAAACGAAATTGAGATAAACATACTGTATAGTGTTTATGATTGTAAAATGCTACTCGTACAGCATTTTTCTCACCCTTAATCATTAAATTCCGTTGTTCATTACAATAATTATCCACGCTAATTGATGACAGCAGATAAAAAAATCATAATAGTTTCAAACTGGCTCTCTTCAATTTTCATCAAGTATACCAAAGTCTCTATTTCACAGCGGTATATTTTGAGACGAAACAAGTTTACAAAATTGTTTTTTAAACGTTGCAAAAAGATAATAAATTGTTTAAGTATTTACCTATGACCGTTTTTTTTTAAGTAGCCGTTTCAGTTCAGTTCTTAGAATTGAAAAGTTTCACACAACAGCATAGTTATAACATTGAATAATAGTCAAAGGCTTTACTTAACAACACGGGTAACGGGCCCATGAGGTTCAAGAATTGAGAGAAGAAAAGTAAAATTGTAATGCTTCGAACTTCAACTAATCAGCTGATTACCAATTTAATTGTTAACAATTGGTGCAATTAGTAATTGGTACAAATGATTCGTTGCATCAATGAGCGCGTTCTGGGAACATGTACCGGTGCACTGGTGCATCGGTGCATCGGTGCAAAATATGTGTCGTTCTGGGAGACTAGTGAGTTAGTTTAAAATTTGGGTGCCGTCATATTCGTACGTGATCCATACTATACACACAAAATAAGGGTTTTGTCTGCCTGCCTTTTCATAACGTAAACACACTAAATTAGATGAGATTTTGTTCTAAGATTACCTAGGTACCTCCTAGACTACTAATAGCTCTATTGCCATGTGCATATTTACAATGGGATCTGATTCCCAGGCTTACGAAACTCCGAGTTAAGGGAGGGTTAAAAAAAGAATGATTTAAATTTATACTTTTGCTTTATTTGCATTTAATTTTTTTTCAAAAATGTTAACAATTTCACTATGAAAAAGAGACGATTAAAATCTAAGAACAAGAATACTATATTTTGTGTCAAAGGGAGTAAACTTACATACTATGATGAAAGGTGGCACTCTAAATATTTTCCCACAGAAGTAAATGACTACATCCTTTTGTACTCTCATCCTTTAGCGAGGCACGAATAGTTTTACTGACACTTTAATCTTTAATTTCCAAAATGTAGGTAACTCGTTTGAACATCGGTTATGATCTGATGGTAACATTTCAACTTAAGATTTCGCCAATAAGGTTAGGTTGATGACAATTATGATGACTAAAAATGCCAATTTTGTCTGTTTCCTAAAAATTTAACTAATGATGTATACAATGTATTATATACGTATATTACAGTTAACGGACTCTATTGAATTCGAATTGTTTGTTTCGACTCAGGATTTTACCATTACTGCACATTACTATTTCTTGTGAACAATTTTTCTAAAGTGTTTAGCATCGTATGGCTTTTATAAGGAGATAGTTATCTTTTACAGAGATAGTTATCTCGTGGTGAGACTCGTCTCCTGTTATTTAAATATGTGGATCTAACGTTAGAGGTATTTTCGACCGAACGGGTCACGGGATTAGCATTATAGCTAAAAGCGGATTGACAAGATTTGAACCCAGATCTTCTGTGCCTAGTCCCCCAGCTTTATGGACCGCCGCGTCTCTAAACATCATGCAAACAGATTGCCGTAAGACTTTGGCAATCGTTTTATGCGAGCTAGAAAAGCTTTCCGTCTAAATCTTAATACCCAACAGAGCTCTTCATTTCTTGGAGTCAGTAAATAAATACAGCAAGTATAAATTATAATACCAGTCAAAATTGAATGCCATCACGTTTAGTGTAGTATCTTTTACAGGACTAACTTTTACGGGGTCGATGGACTAAGAAGAAACGTTTTGAAAATTTTACAATTCATATGGAGAGTTATATTGTTTGTTTAAGGAATATGCCGTTCATTTGGGGTTTAAATGAAAACGTTGGTTTGCCATTGATTTATCAATGTTTCCATTAGTTTTTAAAATGTTACCATTAATTTAGGAAATCAACCGTTCATTTGAGAAATTTCACCACTTACCTGGACTAAAATGCAATATTTGAGTAGTACTTTTTGAAATTCGTCTGAAAACTGTCTAAGCATAAGCTTAGATTTATCAAATGTTTCCAGTCGTTTTGAAAATGGTGTCATTCATTTGAGAAATATACCATCTGTTTTGAAAGTGTAACCACTTATTTTGGACTTTTTTATGGTCCAAAAAAAGGATTTTTTTTGCAAGTTATAGTTAATCATACAAATGAATCAGTTTCCGAATAGGAAGCATAACAAAAAGTCACATGAGTATAAAATCAGACTTTGTTTTCGCTGATACGCAAGTGCGATTAATAACTCTGCCAGTTCCGGACGATATATTACTGGCAACGTTACATCGGCGGAATGGTTAAAAACCCGCTGAGAAAGCTGAATTCGGCTGAATCAAATTTTGTCATATGGAGATTGGAATTTTCTATGTTACTATTATTTTATTAATAATATTATCATCATTGTAACTTGCTTCCTCTTAAATAGCTATAAGCTAAAAATATGGTTATGACAATGCAGTGTAACTAAGTAAGTGAAGGATCAATTTAGTGGAAATGCAATTTCATTATTATGTTTAATTAATACCAAGTAAAAAGGAGACGAGATTACGATTAATAAGCATTTCATACACCTATGTGTCTATAAAAATATACAAAATGGTGACAAAATAACCGTATTAATGAAGTCAACCCGTGTGTGAATGAATAAAATAAGTGGATATTAGGACACAGTCTAAACATAATGTTATTGTCAGTTGACTGGAATAAAATAACTGCGAACTGATGATCATCAAAATCTAGTAGTGGAATTCATGCAGTGCAAAAATCTTTAATCATCTTTAGAGCCTTCAGCAGTGGTAGCCATATTGTATTTTAGTCCCTTAAGAGCAATGTTAAATTTGACAAAACATACCATCATTTGAAGCAGCATGCCGGTGATAATTATAAAGATATAGTTTTGACAATTTATAATTAGGTTTATAGCATAGAGTACTAGGGAATGAGGAAATTATATTTAAAATATATGCTTTTGTCTTGTCTTAATAAATTATTTAATTAAAGGCTTAATTAATGATCATTAACTTATTAAGTGGAGGAAAAATTACAAAACTAAGATCCTCACTCCCTAGAGGACCACTTAAACCCTAATTTTAACACCTCAATCATTATTTTATCACAACAGGTTTTTTTTCTAAATTCTGTTACAAAGTTAACATTGCTCTTATGGAACTAAAACCCAAAATGGCTAACACTAATGAAGACTCTTAACAGAAAAAATCAACAATAAACAACCTACCTCAGTTTGTGTCCCGTGGTAAACTGTATTACAAACTAAACACTTTATCATTAAACGAAGCCGATTTTCGCTGGAGAGGTCGTCCTAAGTTAAACCCTGCGATTCTGGAACGTCAAACTTTGGCGACAAACTCTTAACTCAGTCTAATTTAACAATGAAACCGCCACCTCTGTTAACCGACAGCTACAACTTGGCGGGTTCCATCTAGTCACCAGGATCACGAAAACATTGTCACGATTCAGGTTGATGCAAAACTTGATAGTGAAACATAAAACAACAAATGTGTATACCGAAGGGCAAGACATACGTTAATTTCTTACACAATTAATCCATAACAATAAATATATAAGGAAGTATGTTAATCTATGCTCCTGGGTAGATTTATAAGTCAAAATGGGGAAGATAATTGATTTAGCCTTACATTATGGTGACATTTATTGCTTATTCCTCTTCCAAAAACACATGGAAGGCTACAATGTATGTCAACTATGCGGGGAAACTCAAGAGTGACATGTATCGAAGAATTAACCATCCTGCTGGGCCTCTGAATTCGAACCGTACTCCGGCGTCGCATCGTGAAGATAGTAAAATATCGAATGACGCTTAATTAATTTAAAAAAATAACATTAGGTTTAACGAGTACCTAGGTTTGCTGCTACAAGGAAACTAATAAAGTGTATTTTTGAGTAAAATATTGATAGCTTAGTACGAAATAAATAAATTTGCCAAGTTTGATCAAAATATATCCATAAACAAGCAAACTACAACATTTGACAATATTCTCCATAAGCATAACATGGGAATTTTAAATTTACAATTTTTTTAATTTTCTCCATTACTGATAACCGAACAAAAATACTTTTATATACTAAATTATTTGTTTTTTTAAGCTCTTTAAAAAGGTCTAAAGAGAAATTGGGAAATTTTGTGTTTTGAGGGTCAAAAGTGAGAAAAACCAATTTTTACCCCATAAAACCCCCCATAAAGCCCCGTTCCCATGGTCCGATCATGCTGGTTCGCGAACTCATTCAAGTTTATCCCGCTTTACACCTTTAAACCAAATTTCATCAAAATCGGACCAAAATTACTCAAGTTATCGCGTTCACGGACGTATATATATATATAAATCTATATATATATATATATATATACATATATAAAAATTTGAACGAATAGTGTTTTTGGCCTCTGGGGACATCAAAATGAAAAAGTAAATCGGTCCCGGGTCTAGGTCTTACCGTGCCACCTACGGTAATAGCTACTTCCCTATAGGGAAATTCGCTAAAAAAAATATATGATTCAATAAGATAAAGCTATTTGATCATGTTAGGTGAATCTGTGTAAGATGTTAATGAATTAAGTCTTTTTAGGTTATGACGTATTAGGCTAGGATACATGACATTTTAAACCAAAATATAAATTGATTAAGTAGGTACCGGTAGCTATTATTTATTGATAAAAACAAAGCGTGATATAAACTGTTTCTTTTAATTACTCGTACAATGTAGCAACACAAACGACTCGCCAATCCCACAGCAATTGTGTACTAGAAATGGAAAAGGCTGTAAGTGCCAAAACATAAAAAATTGAGTTTTTGCTTGGAATGTGTAGTAAGCGACATCGCCAATAGCCTAGAGAATGTTGTAAGTGCCAGAAAAATTCCTAGTAGTTCCTAGAGCAGCCGCAAGGAGCAGCACCGTGAAAGTGCCCGCTGACCGGCAGTGGAAAAGGGTGTAAGTGCCGCCCGCCATGATGTATGTGCCTTTGCACAGCAGTATACGGTTTGTCGCGAGTCAGTAACAAAGCTTCGTGTATTTCCAGCGTTTTTGTGCATTAGTACGCATAGTTAATACCTCTTACCTCAATCAATACGTAATAATACCTCTTAAAAATATTGTAACAAATAAATTTTATTTTATTTTTAATTTTTTTTATTTACCTATAAAAAAAGTTGTTTTTAAGAAAACTGTGAAAAATAGGGGACAAGTAAGAGAGAGACAATAGTTTCATACATAGATAACTTTATAATACCTCTTGACAACTTTGTAATACCTTTTAAAAATATTGTAATTAATTATTAAAGTTTTTTAATTAAATTTTGTTGAACCCATTTTCTAACATTGTTTTCCCACTATGGTTAAAAAAGCAAAACCTAAAAAATAGCTGTTATGCATAAAATGGAAATCCACTATGAACATTCATCTTATTTTGGGTAGTGAGTGCTACACTTACAGCATTTTAACAAACAAGGCATGGCACTTACAGCGTTTACAAAAAAAAGTACGATGGCACTTTCAGCTTTTCCTGTTTAAAATCAAGTTAAATATGTTTAATTAATTTTTTTTTGTATTTATATCAAATAAAAATGTATGATGTATTATTTATGAATTTTACAGATTTTTAAAGCATACAGTTTAACTTATATACAGTTTTTATTGATTACTGAAAATTTTACTTTGTGGCACTTTCAGCCTTTTCCATTTCTGGTACACAATTAGTGATTGCAATGTTTCTTTATAAACGTAGACACAGACAGAACAACCTAATCACTGAGTCGTTCCTTATAATCAAATTCCACATCAACTAAAGACTCATATTTGTCTTTATACAACGTCGAAACAGGAAGAGTAAATTTTCTACAGAATTGTTTGTCACGATTACAAATCGACTCACAAGAGCCAACTCATTGAATTAATTTATTGAATACGATGTTTTATTACATGACGTAGAAACAATTAGTGATCAAAAGGAAGAATGACTTTGGTAGGGACAGCAATAAGTGTCTCCGGTTGTCTTTTAGCCATACATAAATGTTTACCGAGACATGCTCCTGGTCTGAGACTGAAAGAACAACTTGCCTACTGAATGGTTCCTAACAACCACAGAACGACCCCCTGATCGTCCCAGTATTTAAAACTAGTGCCACCGTTTAATTATTGTAATTATTGCCATGTTTCTTTCTAGAAATATTAACTGGAGAAAAGAAAGAAGAACTTTGCAACAGAGTTAATCCTTTAAAGTAAAGAACGTCTCACATTTAACGACATAGACACGTTTAAAGTGGAACAGGAACAACAAATTATGGCAAAGAACAAATCTTGCTACAGTTAATCCTTACAATCATAGAACGACTCAGAGTCCCACAGCAATAATTAGTGACTCCAAGTTATCTTATACGACATAGAATTTGTCTTTGACTCAGATTAAACGACATAGAAACGTTTAAAGTGAAACAGGAACAACAAATTATGGCAAAGAACAAATCTTGCTACAGTTAATCCTTACAATCATAGAACGACTCAGAGTCCCACAGCAATTAATGACTCCGAGCTATCTTGACACGACATATAATTTTTCTTTGACTCAGATGAAACGACATAGAAACGTTTAAGTGGAACAGGAACAACAAATTATGGCAAAGAACAAATCCTGCTACAGAGTTAATCCTTACAATCATAGAACGACTCTCAGTCCCACAGCAATTAGTGACTCTGATTTAGGAAACTTGTCGTTGCTCTATTGACTCGGAGCTTGATAAAAGTCCAAGATAACAACTCCAGTCATTATTTAGACTTACTGACATGGTGTCTTCTTTTGTCAAACACGTCGCCTTTTATCTTCCAAGACAGTAGCTGAACATTAATGAATGTGTAAATAGTGTGATCACTTTAGGGAGTTTTTAGAATCTAATTTTGGAACATATTATATTTGGATTTACCGGTCTACGTTTAACCAGACAGTTTAAATCCCTCTTTAAAGACATATTAATATTGCAATCTAAATAGATAAATTAGATTTATGACAAAACTAACGTGTAAGACACTTTAAATCCCTCTTTATGCGTTTATACTTATTATACTGAGAGTAATAACACAACCAGAAAATTACTAACACACTACAGAAAACACACTACAGGAAATGCAGGACAATTCGCATTAGTGAAAAAGTCAACAATGTACGAAGACAACTCACATCAACGGATTGATTGATAGCGTTTATCGTCTGAAGTACAAAAGGGGATAAAACAAATGTTTCCATTATTCATATAAAATCCTATAACGCTTCCGAATCGGCTTTTCCATCCAAACTAGAAAATATGTTCAAGGTATTTTTAGTATAATGCTTGTTCTCGTTACATCCACTAATTATTATACTCGTAACGCTTAAGCTAAAAACTAAAAGAAATTTTAACACGTCGTTGCACTATTACACGGTGTCAATTTAATGTACCTAAAGTTCTAATTCAACCTAAAAGTCTAATCATTCACAAAGCATTGTTAGATGTTGGCTCAGATTTCTGTTTGGTGCATTGTTTGTCTTTTTTTACAATAGTGCATATGTAGACTACCCCTGGCTATCGAAATATAATAAGAAAAATGGAAAAGAACGATCTTACTGAAAATAGAAAACTATCTGTGTACAAATATGTAAATGTCTATAGAGTGTTAATTTCTCACAATTTTTTTTCTGTGCGTATATTAAACAGCGGTCAATAAAAGGTCAATTTAGGAGTATGAAAGGCGTTCAGAATTACGAACCCTTACAATTTAATATACATAATATAGTAAAATTGTGGCATTTAGTATTTAAAATACCTATTGCATTTAAACAACGTACGTTACTCAACTTTCCTAGTCCAAGCAGTCTTTTGTAATTAAATTTACAAATGTATAGATAAATAATTTGGCCAAAATTTAGTTATTAATATCAATATTTAAATGTTTAACAAATAAATCAATAGAGCGTGTTTGATAAAATCTAAAACACTGAGAAAGATGTTTTATTAACTATAATTAACTATGCTGGTTTAAACTCAATGCAAAAGTTAAGGGACTCGTTTGAAACTTTTAAATAGACTCCATATGAATATTCAGTTATTCATAGCTTAAGTCTGCAAAATTAACATTGCAAAAGGGCAGGTTATTCACTTTTGTGTATGGGGCGTTAATCGCAACAAAATACATGGGTATACACAACTATTGTTGTTAATGCTTGTTGTTAACACAAATTGCTATACCACCACACAAGATTTGTATTAACGTAAAATATCGTTGGTAAAATAAATTGCATTGACTGATTAACTGATGCTTAGTGTTGATTAATATTTTTAAAGGAGTGGATTGACGCGTGTTTAATTTCCTAGGAAGCTTCTAGATTTCGTCACCAAATAAGATACACTAAATTAGTTGAATTAAGTTTCCATGTATTGAGAATAATTAATACGTTGGGAATAGATAATTGTTGTACGTAGTTGTTAAAACGTCGATTAAATCGCCAATATCATCTTCGTACTCGCACGTAATTATTGTACAAAATGTTTAGGTACCTCTAAAAATACTTTAGATTTATGATATTTCGTTTCGTAACCCGTTGTAATACAGTATGACCATATAGTTTTAAATAACAATGTCTTTTGAATTCCACGTTCAGATAAGGAATAGGGCGCGACCTGTGAAAGCGACAATTACAATTTGTTATTGCGCAGGGTAAAACCAAAGGAAACGAAGCATTTTTAGCTCATCAGTAACCCTTGAGATCATTTGCAATTATAGCTCAATTTTTTTTAATTAATAAGAATGACAATAATCAAACAGAATTCAATGTTCAATTCCAAATTTTAGCTCAGAAGTTATGGTTTTCACATGCATTTCAAAAGAATTAGAAAACAGAATTTTTTTAAACAAAATCAAATAATTTAATTGAAAATAATTTGTTTGGAAGTTGAAGAAAAGCTCCGCATTAAGTGGAATGTAATTGAACATGTTTTCGTCATACAGTAATAAATGTGTTGATGAGTAGCTAAACAGTTGGTTTTACACAGTTACGTATGATAAATTGTCAATTATTTCAAAATGAGTATGTTCTTCAAATTCAAAAGTAAGTTAAAACATGGAAGAAATTACCTATAAAATATATTCATTTACAAATTTAGAGCTAAATTGATCAAACACTTGAAAAGAACTCTACAAATAAAAATCTCCACTACAACCACAATACAGAAAAAAAATTTGAAATCACAATTTTCCACCAAATCGTTAACACCTATGCAGACACTATAAAAACATATTATTACCCTCAAGATGTCATGAGCTCGTTGTACACCGATGTACACAATACACAGTACACTGTACACACGGTACACAGTACACCGTACATGGACCGTAGGAAGATAGGTTATGTTTCCAAGGCGGATCGATGGTGGTTTCAAGGGGCGGCGCGTGGGGGCAGTGGAGGCGGCAGCGGGGACGGGTAAGCCCGGGTGTCAGTAGAACAGCGCCTGTCGTCCGTATAACTACAACCTCTTAGCCTCTTAGCCATAATGCAATGTGAGACAAAGAATCCTCTTAAATCTACTAACCTGTCGTCCGTATAGCTATTATTAGCCTCTTAGCCATAATGTAATGTGAGACAAAAAGTCCTCTTAAATCTACTCATACCCTGTCGTCCGTATAGCTACAACCTCTTAACCACTTAGCCGTAATATGAGACAAAAAGTCCTCTTAAATCTACTCATCCCCTGTCGTCCGTATAGCTACAACCTCTTAACCACTTAGCCGTAATGTGAGACGAAAAGTCCTCTTAAATCTACCCATCCCCTGTCGTCCGTATAGCTACAACCTCTTAACCACTTAGCCGTAATGTGAGACGAAAATCCTCTTAAATCTACTCATCCCCTGTCGTCCGTATAACTACAACCTCTTAACCACTTAGCCGTAATGTGAGACGAAAAGTCCTCTTAAATCTACTCATCCCCTGTCGTCCGTATAACTACAACCTCTTAACCACTTAGCCGTAATGTGAGACGAAAAGTCCTCTTAAATCTACCTACCCTGTCGTCCGTATAACTAGAACCTCTTAACCACTTAGCCATAAAGTAAATATGAGACAAAAAGTCCTCTTAAATCTACCTACCCTGTCGTCCGTATAGCTACAACCTCTTAACCTCTTAGCGATAATGTAATGTGACCTCTTAAATCTACAACCTGGATCTTTTACTACTACATTTTGGAATTTGATTCAGGAACAAATCACGCTGCATATGTTTAGTGGTCTCTACACCAGTGTTTGTTCAAATGTTGTTTAATGGTTCGATATACTTTTTAGCTACATTATTATCAATCTTCGGCACAAGACAGAGGCCGCCCATCGTTCGTATACCTTCCACTAAATAAACTCTTAGCCATAATGTCTATAATGTGAGATAAGTGTCTCCTTAAATCCATGTGGATGCAATGAGTTGTTTCTACTCTTGGAATTAATTTTTTAGGAAATCAGAGTTTTCCACATCATAGTCATCGTTCTTTTTATTATTATTTTTTTTTATATTAGTTTTGTTAAAGACAAATTTCTTGTCGCGTGAGGAATCTAGAATGTTTTCTAGTTATCACTAATTAAGATAGGATGCTTCTAAGCGTATTTCAACCGAAGTACCAACAAAGTATCAACGTAAAATGAAGTTAGTTTGAAACTAAATAAGAACAGTTGTTTATTTTCCCAGGATTATTCATCCTGATCACGAACAACTAGGTCCTTCGAAATGTCAAAACGCTGCCAAACTTTCTCAGGATTTTTGAGTGGCCGAACTATTGCACAACTAATTAGCAATTGTGGATTGTTAATTAGCTAATCAGGCCTATTAAAACTATGTTTAAGCAGGATTAAGCCCTGCTGAAAATAGTGCTAGGAATCTCTCTGGCAAAGTCAAGCTGTGACTTTCTCACAAAACAAACTCGTTCTTGACTGAACTTATTGGAAAATCGAGTTGTTTTGATGTTGACTTCGCTCGGAATTTCTGCTTCAAGTTTCAAATCTTTACTAGTGTTCACTTTTACTATGTAGCCTAATGCATGCGTTAAAGCAAAAAATAAAACATTCGGCAGAAAATTATTTCATAATTTTAAGCTGGGACGAAGGCATGAAATAACAATAACACATTGGTACCTAAAACTACAATGGGGGCTTGGTATAGCACTTCTTATCAAATCGATAATTACAATAACAGACAAAAAAGCTAAACAATAAAGATATTCAAATGCTAACGTTGAAAAGACACTCAGCGTTTTAAAAATACAGGTAAATAATTGCTGGATATACAGGGTACCTGAAAAGTAACTTGCATCCCCCCTTAACTTTTCAACTATTTGAGATATTTGAAATCTGTTTGTGGCAACCTTCTTAGCTATAAGGGGCTACAATAATTATTAATTTTGAAAATTTTGCTTAACTACACAAAAGATTGATATTTGCCTACAATACGAAAATTGAACATAGTGATGATTGCAATACATATAACAAGACAGACAAAATAATTGAGAATTTAAGTAGTCTTTGAGGTATAACATACTAGAATAGAAATCGGACCATTAATAACAAAATGGCAGTTCAAAATTACTTTAATAAACATTGTCTTAATCATTTTTAGCTGCCATTTTGTCATATCTAAACCATATCTAAACAAGTTGCCGCAAACCGATTTCAAATATCTCAAATAGTTAAAAAGTTAAACGGGGTGCAAGTTAATTTTCAGCCACCCTCATGGTTATTTGGATTTGAAACGTTTTAGGGCACCATTTTGTTATTGGTGGGCCGATTTTGGTTTTCTTTATGTCAATTTGTACGTTTCGTCAAGACCTGTTAAATGATACCAAACTCGACTATACTTGTCATTTGAAAATTTTGAGCTACCCCCTACCCCCACTACCCCTAAGAGCAAAATTTTCAAAATTGACCATAATTATTGTAGCCCCTTATAGCTAAGAAGGTTGCCACAAACAGATTTCAAATATCTCAAATGGTTGAAAAGTTAAGGGGGGGTAGAAGTTACTTTTCAGCCACCCTGTATTGCAAACCTGCTGCATAACTCAGTTGGAGAGGAAATGGAATAACAACAATACTACAAACTCCGAGTACAGGAATGCTCAAAGAATTCAGTCCAACAAACACGGGAATGTCAAGAAAGGTTCAGACCGGGAGTAAATTAAACATTTTGGTATTTGAACTGCTGGGGTTTCCTAGGAGTGTCCAACTAAAGGAAAATGAAATCAATTGTCAGTGGCCAAATTATGACTTATCATTGTTTTTTCGACACCTGTAGTAGGCCTATTTATTAAACCTTTTGTGTTTAATCGAAGCCATAATAGTTTTACAAATGTTAATTTATTAATTTAAATAAAAAAATATATTTCTGATATGAATTGCTATTATATACATAACCAATGCTTACTGGGATCGAACTGGCAATCTTCGGTTTGTGACACAAATATTTCTGTGAATTACATTTATCTATCTATTTCAATAAAATTACAAAGAAAAGGTGGTGTCTATCTGTTTCTATTGGGCGAACGGAAATAGAACAGTAAAGAACTATTACTACTTCGATATTGACCGGATCGACGACTAACCCCCAGAACGACGTTGACGTCTACGGGTAGCTGAGCTACCAGGGCTTGGACCCACAGCAGACGAGAAGTATATGCTCCTAGCGAGCAGGAGCTTCACGAGACGTGGCGCTAGTCGCCACAGCCATATACACTTGGACTTGGACTTAGATCTCCGTCTCATGAGCTTTCAGTTCTGTGGTGAGACTTTTGAAAATAAATATCGATTGGTCTACATTGGCAACAATGGGAAAACTCGCCAAATTTACAATTATTTTGCTTCAACGTCCTTTAAATATACAGCCAGAATTGTCAAATGCTCTTTGTTTCCCTAAGCTGATATTGGGAATCAACTGCTGTGCAACTAAATGGTGGATTTATTTATTCTACGATCGTCTCATTATTTATAGGAAGTATATAATAATCTCCAATCATTGCTGTTGCTGTATGCCTAAAATCTGCGTCAGATATTTCTAATTAAAGCTTATGAGAATTAATTATTTTTGCAGATTTCCACGGAAACAGTAAAAAAAGAAAATTTACATATATGGATAGCTTTCTGTCTATAATGTTAATATGCTTAAAACTGCGTCAGAATATAAATTTTTATCAAAACGACGAGACGAAAAATTTTTACATTTTTACAAATTTAATAGAAATAATATTTACAACATTTACACCATTTGTTATGCAGTTTCACAATCATAATTTTAAACTAAAGCATTTCGACGAATCCTAAAGGTTTACAGTAATACAGTATTTCTTTCTTTCCATTAGAGGTCACCGACCTCTTGAAAAAGTTATTTGACCTAACAAATTTCGTAAAAAAGGAAGATTAAATTACCTGTGACCAATTATAAAAGCACCCAGAATGCTATTTAAATACTATGATGATAGGGATCATGTCTATTAGTATCTGCATCTTTTGATAATGTATGCTCTCAGTTTACTTTGCTGAGTAAATATTTTGCGCTCAAATACAGTGTATTTACGCTCGCCAAACTTAAGAGATTAAATAATACCAAGCGTGAGACTCGTATTTATGAAAATGCAGTTTATTTTGCAAGTGTATTACCATAGCCTTCTCTGATTACTCGAGTCAACAATATTCCAAAGCCTGATCAGAAAATTTCTGGATAGCTAGGGTAATTGTGTTAATTAATTTAGCTACACAAAGACGCAGGAAATTGTGACGAATTTCAAAATATTAGACAAAAAGCAATGCAACGGTAACAAGATGTATTGTAAAAGTGTTTTCTTTTATACTTGTATTTATAATTTGATTTGCCCACGTTAAAACTAGCTCACCCAGCACGGCATATTATGTGTGTCCAAGTTTCCTAGTCCTTTGCACTAGAATAGAAACTCCCGTGCGTACAGTACCACAAATCCTAATTCAATTTCGGGATTAACACATGACAACAAAGTTGCTTATATTTTTGTGCTAGGGTAGAGAACATTCTTGTTCTGATAAAGAAAGCTGTTGAAGATATCTCTAAAGGCTCGAGAGACCACAACAAACCACTTGTTCTGAATCTTTTAAGTTACTACCATTATTTACATTTATGGCTATAATAGTTTACATATTCGAAAGTCAGCATTTTTTTAAAACTCCTTTAAGCTCTCTAAAACGGGTTACTCATAATCATAATATACCATAAAACTGACCATACCTCAATAAAATTCAATCGTTTAAGTAAACCTCTAAAACCACATACTGATGTCACTCAAAGTATATAACTTTCTTGAATCCACAATTAATTAAATTACACACTATAAAGGATTTCAAAAATAAATTCGATTGTTGGCTGACCTATATTATTAGATGATTTTACAATAAGATTATTCAGTGTAAATTTCAAATAAATACTGTAATACGTCTTTTTTGTTTGGTTATCTATGTATAAAATATTGAATTCATTAACTGACCAAACTATATTTTTTATCTGTTTCATGACATTGTCAATTAATTTGTAAATAATTTATAAATAAAAAGCTTTTTTAAAACAAAACTTTTTTAAACGCACTAAAAAGTAGAAAATAATTTATAAATAATATGTTGAGAGTATAAATACTTGTAAGAATTAAAACGAAAAACGTGGGGTGCATGCAATTGATAATTTACAATTACCTTCACCTATTGAACTAATGTATTATTATCAATTAATTGCATGCATCCAACGTTTTTCGTTTTAAATCTTACAAGTATTTATACTCTCAACATATTTATAAATTATTTTCTACTTTTTAGTGCGTTTAAAAACGTTTTGTTTTAAAAAAGCTTTTTATTTATAAATTATTTTCAACTTTTTAGTCTTTAATGTGTAAATATGTTAAATATATTTTATATGGCCTGTTAATATATAACCAAAACCTGATTATTATCTGTAATCAGATGTTTTATATTGACTTTAAAATGTTTGTTTTATATTTTTAGAATATATCCGGAGCAGAACTTGTACCTCTTAACCTCTGCTCTTCGAACTGTCAAATTTAAGTATTTACAGCTGACTTAAATTAATTGATATGTTTACATTCTTTCAAAATGTAAACATAGAAAAAGTGGAAGCCCATGGGGCGTATCCCAAGGGAAATATAAAAATTAAATGGTATAATATTGCATTGTCATCCATTTGTGAGCTATGTTTCAAGTTTCAAGTCTCTAGCTCATCGGGAAGTATTACAATTTGCAAGAAAGCGAGTTAATAGAAACGAACCCTTGGGGCGTAGCCCAAGGGAAATATGAAAATTAAATTATATAATATTGCATTGTCATCCATTTGTGAGCTATGTTTCAAGTTTCAAGTCTCTGGCTCATCGGGAAGTATTACAATTTGCAAGAAAGCGAGTTAATAGAAACGAACCCTTGGGGCGTAGCCCAAGGGAAATATGAAAATTAAATTATATAATATTGCATTGTCATCCATTTGTGAGCTATGTTTCAAGTTTCAAGTCTCTAGCTCATCGGGAAGTATTACAATTTGCAAGAAAGCAAGTTAATAGAAACGAACCCTTGGGGCGTAGCCCAAGGGAAATATGAAAATTAAATTATATAATATTGCATTGTCATCCATTTGTGAGCTATGTTTCAAGTTTCAAGTCTCTAGCTCATCGGGAAGTATTACAATTTGCAAGAAAGCGAGTTAATAGAAACGAACCCTTGGGGCGTAGCCCAAGGGAAATATGAAAATTAAATTATATAATATTGTATTGTCATCCATTTGTGAGCTATGTTTCAAGTTTCAAGTCTCTGGCTCATCGGGAACTTAGTATAAAATCGATTGCAAAATTTGTACCGGACAAGAAAGCGAGCTAATAAAAACGTTTTAAAATTCATAATACATTAACTAAAAGAGGAAAAAATCCATTAAGGTTTTTAGTTAAGGTGATTTTTTTAATATTTCAAATTAGTAATGTAATACGTCTTTATATTTGGTTATCTATGTATAAAGTATTGCATTTATTAACTGACTAAACTTCATTTTTTAGCTGTTTCATGACATTGTCAATTAATTTGTAAAAATTCAAAATACACTAACTAAAAGTGGAAAAATCGATTTAGGTTTTTATTTTCTTTAAGGGATAGTTGCTATCCGTGTTTAAAAGATCTGTCTTTTGTGTTTCTATACAGGCGGACCTACAACACATACAGCTTAGTGTGGAATCTGAACCATGGATAAAATCCATTGAATAATATTTTGCAGGATTTGAACCCGGGTCCTACAGCATAGAAGTCCTACGCTCTAAACACTACACCAACACCAGCTCTGCGTACCAACTACGAAAGCCGAGTTGTTGGGTGGGCAATTTATTAATTACTGAACAATTACCCCACGTATACGGTAATTGGCTGCTAAACTGGAGTAACGACATTGTGTCCATAGTAATTAACATGTTCGGGTAAACATGACACTATCGCCTTGATAACTAACACAATAGATTAGAATGATAACAAAACAAAAGTAGCCATCCCTTCGGAAAAGCATAATCCAATTCACGAAGCAAATTTTCGTCTTTAAATGCAAAAACAATCCAGCAAACAATGATTTGGCTTTAATGTTAATACCAAACGCAGCAGTGTGTAGTTCAAAACAGAATTTTTAAATATTTACCATTTAAAAGAGACAATTACAAAATGCTGGAAGATATTTAGCAAAATCTTTCCAGACGAACCCCACAAAGCAGAAAATAAGAATTATCTTTGAACGTTTGGAATGAAGACAACCACCAAACAAAAAGACAGTAAATACCCTCGCCGCAGCAAACCTGCAGACTAAGCGGATTTCAATTTGTCTTATTGTATTTTAACTGAAATATTTCCATAATGAATTATCATTTTTATTTCCCATTTAAATACCATTAGATTTAACGAGTACTTGGGAAAAAGTGATACACATGATAGCATATGATAAATGGAAGAGATTTTCCAACTTTTATAACAATATATCCATAAACAAGCGAACTAAAACAGTTTTCTTTTTCTCCATAAAAATAACATGGTAATTTTTAAATTTATTTATTTTAGCGAATTTCTCATATAGGGAATAAGCTATTTATTTTTTCCGTAACCTTTATTGAACAACAATGATTCAATATACATTTTTTTTTCAAGATCCACACGATGTCTGAAATGAAAATTTGACATTTAGGCTATATTTTTAAGGCTAACAATTTATAAAATGTTTTTGAAAAACTTGAAAATTCTTCAACATCTTGTTTCTATGACTCGAACTTGCAGGTTCGCCAACTCATTCAAGTTTCTCTAGTCGTACAGCTCCATGATTTCATACTTTCATACATTTCATCAATTATTCAGATTGTATCTAAATCATACCAAAATTACTCGAGCTATCGTGATTTGAACGAATAGTGTTTTTGGACTCTGGGCACATTAAAAACGAAAACGGTCCCGGGCCTAGGTCTTTCCGTGCCGCATACGGTAATGGCTTCTTTCCTATAGGGAAATTCGCTAAAAAGTAACAACAACCTTCAGAAGGTCACTGAGTGATGAGTCGTGACAAAAAGTAATCTTGGTAATGTTTTCTTCAAGTAATTTGTCTGGTCGTTAAGTAATGGTTTCGTCCTTCATCTACGAAACAAGTATTTTACTGAATTCGGTCTAAACTACTAATGTTGTGTTTAGTATATGTATACTATTGTGAAAATAACGTTGAAATATAAAAGCCAACGATTATGACAACTATTACAACTGTAACATATTGATAACCGCCATACAAAAAAAGAGTACAACTAGTAAAGATTTCGTGACAGTTTTTTTTTTTTTTTTTTTATAAACAAGATATAGGCTACATTTGCTATTGTTTTGTTAGTTTGGAGAGGCGCGAGTTGATTAGAACGCCGGACTCAGATGTAGAGACAAGGGTTACAGCCCCGCCAATCATAATGGCTTATGTATAGGCATGTTGATAATGCCTTGGACAATAATACAAATAATACAGCTATATCCCAACCCTAAAGGCCATGTGTTATTGAATAAGTTAATTAAATATGTGAATAAATAAGCCTTCATCTATTATCGAGATAAAAAGCTAGCACACGATAAAAAAGAAACCCCCTCTTTAGAATACATCGACAAACCCCTTTTATACAAATTGCAGCCCTTTCTACTTTGAATAGGCTTTCGGAAACCCGACAGTGTTCTGAATAACAATAAGTGTTGATGATCAATTCTTGTTATCTATACTCTCTTCTCTCACAAAATCTCTCCCAGAAGCGAAACCCCGACGGGCTGAAACGGGTGGAAGTTGTTTAGCTTCCAAATTCAATACTTACAACTGTCATTCAATTTGTAAAGAAACTCAAGCGTGCGTTCACGGCGTGGATTGATTAAAGGTGATTATGAGGTCGGCGCACCTCGTCCGTTTCCGGCGCGAATCGGACGCAGGGGTGCCAACACGACGATTATCGTGCCGTACGATAATTGTACGGTAATTTTAAAGAAATTGTTATCAATAGTACCGTTGGAATTTTTTTTCGAGATATAGCTTTTAGCGGATAGTGGTTTTAATTGTATTAAACTTAAAAATGTAAATTATATTCTAAGATCCCACAAACATTTGGCCATTCATGCATTGGTTTTAAGAATAACAATACTTTTTGCATAAAAGGTTAAGCATTCACAAAACAAAACAAAAGTGGTTTGGCGCAAAAGTTAATTACATTTTATACTACATAATACAACATAACACTTTATAAAAGTTTTTTAAATTAATTTTACTTTGGTACTACAATGTTGCCATTATTTGGACTTTTCCAATGTATCTTGTGTTTTAAATGATGTAAATAGCTGTTTTCAATAAGCATTTATTTTTACTTGCCTACCTTTTGACGGTTAATTAATATAATGTAGCAATTAATAATTTTCCTCAAAAAACGGGAGTAGTTGATCCACCTCCAGAAGCGTTGTAAAAGTCAAAATAATAATTGCAAAACCTGATGTTTTTGTAAATAAACTATACAGAATTATTGATGAGATTTCACCTACAAGTCTAAATCCGACAATCCCACGACAGAATTAATTTATATGTTTAGAAATTATAACGTGTTATAAATGTCAAAACGAAACATATTTTGTGGACGGACTAGTTTAACATTGCAAATAGGGAGAGGATAAATTAAACGTAAAAATTAATTCTGCTAATTTAAACTTAAGGATGAACTTCTTTGAACTGGCTTATACATAATAACCAAAAGGAGTATAAATAAATTAGTTTTTAAGTATTTACTAGTTCCAATTACCTTAAAGGTTACACAATTAAAATTAACTCCATTTTTAAATAGGAATTTATTTACCGTTCTTAAATTGAAAATATTCCATACATCAGCTTCATTTAATTCAATTCTTACGATAAATTTGGTTACGGTTTTAATAAATTTATAATTGGTCGAAGAACAATCTAACATAGTACGACAATGCTTGAAAAGCATTATATTGTGACATTCATCAACTAGCCAATAAATCAAATTGCCAATAAAACACAATTTCATAGATTAGGGTAATTATTTACTAATTTTATAGCCATCCAAAAAGTTAATTGTAATGCTTTTTAGCGTAAGTGAAAAAATATATTTCTTATGATAAAATTTTAATTCCTCTTCAACTTCTTAACACCACTCTATTTTTTCCGTGCCAAGTCTAGTTTACCGTATCAACAAACCTGCTATGGTTCCTGAAAGTGTCTAACGTTTTATGATAATTTCTCTAGAGGTACGATATTTTGTGCCACCACGTTGGTAGCACTGGTGTGATCTAAATTCTGAACCATTCTGCGTAGCGCATCCCCTCCAACCAGGTAACTATTTCTACTTTCTCTAGTTGAAAATTGAACTTACTTTCACTTGGTTTATTTTCCGGATTTTCATAAAAATTTAATGAATATTCTGGTGAATATTAAAGGCAGAGGTAAATTTAATGTTTTACGTGGTTACAACTAAATTAATTTCACTATCGTGATTTTTTATTAGTAACCTATGTAAACAATGTGTGTTTTTAAATAGTATAAACATCTGTATCTATTTTACGACAGTTGATAACCTATTTTAATGATACGTTTGTTAGTACGTATTATCGCTTATACAAATCCAAAAGATTAACATTTCCAGAGTGAGAATAGCGCGACTATAATTAAATTAGTCCTTCATTGTAGTTAACTTCTTATAACAATGATAATAGTTTGTTGGTTGGAATTATTGCTGTTTTTATACTACAGCACCAGTATGAAATTATTACTGTTGCAACGCATCTAATAATTATCATACAACTTTTAAGTAAATTTCAAACTAACAAGAATGAGATATCGTATAGTGTGATTTTTCAGTTGTGATTTCTTGATACTGTAGGTGTTTCATACTCTGACAGATGGCGAGGACATACAAGAATAAATAGCGAACGCTGAGATGATTTCTTAGTTTGGCATGGTTAAACATACGGGTAAAGTAAGATAACTGCAATTTTCAGAAGAGCATTCTCAACAAATCAGTTTAAGTACATTTTTATTCTCAAACTGCTAGCTACTTCACCATGAGAAAGAAATATTCACTCCACAGTAATTATAATTAAAGATACTGTACTATATAACTGAGCAAGAGTACGATAAACACAGAGGGCGATGTTAAGGCGATCAAAATAACACCCTAAACGGTTAAGACACCCTTGTGTTAATACGCCGAGCAAAACGTTTGCATTGTAATACACCAAATTAATAATCAATATACATGTCTATCTGAATCTAACAATTCCAAGTCATTGAAATTACTTAATATAAGGATATTAAACGAGACTAAATCAATTTTAATTTATGTACATTACGAACGTAAGTAGACAAAAAATATACAAAGTAAAACAATACAAACACTAAGTTAAAGGCAAAGGTACTTGACCTATGTTGGTTCAATTAAATAAACTTTTTCCAGTGACTTTTGTACCAAAGTAACGGATCATTCTGTTCATATTACCATAGATTACTCCTTTTATCTATGATATTACCGTCCCTCATTTTAGCATTAATATCAATTTTTTCTGTATCATACAAGGGTAAACAATTCAAATGTGACCTTCAAATCGCCCACCAGTTGCCATGACGCGCTTCTTGGGCGCCAATGGATCCGAGTACAGGGTATTGAGCTGTGCGAAATTGCAGTATTTATATTGACTTTTATCTACTTTTCACATATTCCGGCGTATTTTTTTTTACCTTAGTGCGATCTATTTGACCCTCCACTAACCTTTGATAGATTTTAGCGCGATATTGTTTGATGTTTGTGAGTCTCTTTTAACTTTTGAAGTTTAAAAAAATATACTGTTGTTGACATTTTGACTTTAATATTAGCTTTGCTCATGACCCTTCTTTACTATCTGTGTTGGTTTGTTGAAAAGTTAAAATAAGGTTTCAGTATTTTATTTTATTTCGATAAGCGTTGTGTTTATGACCCTTCATCAATTTCTCACAGCTTTTAGCGTGATGCCTATGACATTTAGCAACTTTTAGTATAAATAAACCTTATGTTGTCGATGTTTTATTGACGTTTGATACTTTTTAGCGTGATGTTGTTGACACTACTATAACTTTTGTTGGATTTTAACATAATATTGAAAGGGTAGTAATGCATTGTTTCTCTCATTATCAGTCATACAAACGCTTTACTGTACATTACACAGCTGCGGTATTTGGTGCTGACGAACAATAATGTTGACTTCAGCATTTGACTCAGCAAGACATTCAGCATCAGCTGAGTATTCTTGAGTGTTATTTGAGACAATGTGTGTGTGTGTGTTTTATCTGAGCAAAAATCCAAACAGGTAACTATTTTCCAATATTTATACATGGGTACATTTATACATTTGCATTTCCGTCGGCCCTATTTGACCAGTGTTTTCCAGTGTAGTAGGGCCTAATGTAAAATTCAAGAGTCCAACAATGCGTTCTTTAAATGTGTTTAAGTACCCTCTCGCATCTTTCTAGATCACTAGCCAGATAAATTGTATTGTAAAGGTTTTTCAGGTGAACACCTAAAATGTTAACAGTAAAAAACCTAAAACGTTAACAGTTAAAAAACCTAAAAACTTTGATATTTAAAAACCCTAAAAAACTTTCTAACTTAATTTTTAAAAGGCCTATGGAATAATTTAATTGATAGCCTGTTGTCGAAGGACAACTGTGGCCAGAATCAGCCCGTTTGGAATTGAACCGGCAACCTTAAGATTTAAGGCAAACGCAATAACCACTCAGCTAACTAGGCAGTTATACATTGTGTTAATGTTATATGGACTACGGACTACAGACTGAGGACAATGTACTGTATAATGTTTGTAATTAGAATTGGAAAAAATAAAATATTAAACATAATTAAGGCAAAAAATTCTATCGTGTCACAATCAACACAAATCAAAATAATATTTGCTTGTTGGGAACTAGTTGTTCAAAAAATAATAAAAATGGTAAATACTTTTTATTTTTGCTATTGATAAAGAATATGGAAAACCATTATATGGTTATAAAACTTGAAATTTTGAATTGGTTCTACTGTATTTGAGCTGTTAATAATGAGATGGAAACTTTATTCACTATGAAACAGAATAGTCTAAATAGTTCAGTTATCACAAAGTGAGGTATCACTTGAAGGTATAGGGAACTATGTTTACACTTTGCTTGAGTACCGTATCACAAGTTCTATACCTTGAGATACCGTGTATGGAATAGTTGTCCCAGGTTGATTATGTAATCTTGGGTATAGAGCATTATTGCCATATAGCAAAAATATATAATTTTTTTTTTAAATGAATGTAAAAAACATTAACTTTGATGATATGATGTGATGAATATTAATACAGGATTTTGAGGGAAGACTGTTTGTAATTTCAAAATGAGAGAAAACTCAATCTGAATTCCTCTTCAGATTAATGAACCTTTAGAATATTGAATGTAACCATTGTTTGGATTGCCAAAGGCAGAATCGTTATTAATGTTCGGTTTTTCTTTCGATGTTATTATTAAATAATTACCTGACTTTAAGATTAATTATTGCACACAGCTAAGCTTTTTTTCAGTGACTGTACTACGACTAATTGTTGGGTTTTCAGACAATTTGTACATTGTTACAAACCCAATCTACTTCTTTCTTTAGAAATTTTTTAGTCAATTATTGAAATAGATTTTTGTGTTTATTTATTGTTTTCCCTTTTTATTTACTAAATGGAAAAACTGTTGTATCATCCGTCAACGTTGTTGGGGTATATGGGAAGTTTAGATTTTTTAGCCAAATTGCGGTTTTGTTATTCTCTTAATGTCTAAAGTGGTTTTGGAAGTAAATCGATATGAACTATATAGCCAACGAGAAGTTCGGTTTTCTTGAAATTTTGTCTATAGGCACAATTTTCAACGATGTTTAACCCCAAGTTTGGAATTGTAAACTCAAACTTCAAAAATGGCTCCAATAATTTTAATGTAAATTTCAACCGTTTAAAGGCACCTTTTTTATCGTAAAACATGAATAACACCAGCAGCTTGTTAAAAAAACATTAATAAAAACCACAGTAAAAGATGTTATAAATTTTAAAATCAATGCATAAATAATAAATAGTAAGTACCGTTTAGTGATGTAAAACAAATATTTATGTGTTTGGTCAACGCCTCAATTTTGTTATTTTGCACAGCAGTTGAAAAAATTATGTCTAAGTTTAAAAAATAATGTAAACTTTTGATACACAAGACGAATAAATGCATTTGACATAAAACAATTTACTGTTGATAGTAATACAGCCTGTAGTACAAATACAGTAATAATTTAAAAATCCTACAAATATAGTAGGCATATTTGGAAATTAATTCCAACCCAACAGTAATAAATGCAGAAACACAAAATTTTTGACAAGATGAAAGCTCTCGCATTACAATGCATAAACCCCTCATAAGGCGGGAATTAAGTAGTGAGAGGAGTTGAGTGGTTAGACAAAGCCAATACCAGTACAGGGTGTGCAGCATGTGTGAGTGTAGGCTGTTGAAATGTGCTTACAAAGCTTGCATAAGTCATGAACCTTAAATAAGTTTGCTATATGAGGATTTATGTAAAAGTCATGGTGAAAGTGATCGACCTTAGTTGAAAAACTTTATTAATACAGCATAGGTAAAAATACCAGTTTAGCGCATCAATAAAAAGATGATATATAAAATTATCAGATTAAACACTAGAAAATTTGGGACTTAATTTCTTACTTGTCTTGTGCGTATACCGGGAATCAAACAGGCCCTTTGTTATCATAATCAAAAGTATATTTTGAAGGCAAAATTGAATAAAGCAGTAGACGTAAACAAATAATCTTGAAAATAACAATGACACAATGTTACTTGAAGAAAAATGAGCCCAGATACCCAATCCATCCGGGGTCTTTGTAGTAATGATTACAAATGCTGAGTAATCAACGGCTATATTACTCTACTTGATTGTGGGGAAAATCCCCTTTCCGAAATAAAAAGTGGATTAGAAGGAGAGAATTACTAATCACATTGTTTCAATACCAGTTTCACAAAGGGTTTTAAAATTCAAACACTGATACATAATTGTTGTGCAATTGAAACAAAGTAAAATGTTTGTGAAAGTTTTATAGGAATTACATAAGATGGAGTTTGTTCATTATTAGCAATACTTTTCTACAAATTTGGAATAAAATTATCTTAAACAGTTTACATTACAAATTAAATATAAAATTAAATATTCAATGGGTAAAATGGTAAATGTGTTTAATAAAAATTTGTCTTACAGCTTTTTTATAATTATAACATTACTTGCAGTTTCAATTTACCCAGAGAAAATCAAAATACATACATTGTTAAAATAAAAATAAAATAAAAATAATTTAAACCATTCTATATTGTGTAGGACTTTCTAGTTTAAATAATTTTAGTATCTCAGCACAAAAAATAAAATAAAAATAATTTAAACCATTCTATATTGTGTAGGATTTTCTAGTTTAAATAATTTTAGTATCTCAGCACGGCGAGTTTCACTCTAGTTTATTTTTATTTGGTATCCTAAGGAAAATTAAAACTTCAAACACAGGTTTTGGTCTCGTTCAAGCAAACTTCTAAACAATTTCCAAGTCAAATGAAGTAAAGTTTCAGTTGTTTCATTATATTAACAAAATGTTATTATTTCAATGTTACTGAAATATTTAGCAGCATAAAAAATTAGCTTGAAGTAAACACTATTCTGGTTATGCAAAAAGAACTATCAGTCAATCCATTATTATGTTTCATTATCTAGATAAAATCTATTCATGCTCAAGTAAACTTCAATGATAAATAGTATGAACATTTTATATTTATATAAAAAGTATTATATAGGGCCTACTAAATAACAAAAATTTTTGTCATTATTAAATCGTTAACAAAGTTTATTCGTTTCTTTATTGTGTGTCAGTACATAATGACATTATTGAGATGATGTGATTAGATTTCACCACTAAATATGAATAAACACAGGAACATCATACAAAAATATAATAAAAATATTAAACTTTAACAAAGAATTTGTTTGATAAAAAAGTAATATACATGTTATGATAAACTGCATAAATATTAAAAAATATTAAGAAATAAAATTTTTAATAAGCACCTCACTTGGAATGTAATAGATTTTCGTTTATGTCTTTTTCATGACATGGAAATACACCAAACAGTAGTGCCATTAAATTTGTAAAACCGCCGTAAATGTATTACATTACATTGACCAATGCGTGACTTTCATAACAGAGTTCTAGTGATTTTTCAGATTTGTCTATTGGAACATGTTTTACATTAATATTCAGAACACAAATAAAGTCTTAATCCCTTTATAATTTATGTAGTGTTTCTGATTTTAACACAATTAATTTTTATTAGTTTTTAGGTTTCTTGGATCATAACTAGTCTTGTATTTTGAAACATCACAATTTCAGAACTTTATTCCCCGGAAATTATGTCCATTTGATCCATCTCTTTTGTTGACATTTTTTCAATTTTTTAAATCCATGAACTTTGATTGCAAGTGATTGGCTTTCGTTGTATTTAAGTATACAAAAATAATTGAAAACATATATGATCGTGAAAAAAAGTATAAATACATTGAAAAAATTAAGAAATCTTGAGTTCAAACATTGCTCTATGTGCAATAGTTCTGACTTTTTATTACAATAAAAACAGTTTTCTCAATGAAGTCCTTTTTTGGGACCGGCAATCTTTTTTAATAATGCAACAGTCCTGCCTCTATAAGTCAACTTCAAATCATCTTATTGTAAAGTGTAACTGCATTAAAAATCACAAGGGGACGTGGGAAAATTGGGCAGTTTAATAGGGTCCAAAACTTGTTCCTAGGCTAAATTAATTAATCCAGTGCAATATTTAAGAAAGGTTATTAGGTGAATAGAACTAGCAATTTACAATAATTTTTTTGATTCTAAATTCATCCTAAAAGAGTGATTTAACCCCCTCAATCAAGTCACAGTTTGTCAAAAAAGTAGCCAATTTCAAATCAAAATACATTTTCATAAACAGCTGTAAATAAAAATTCACATTTAAACCGTTATAAAGAATGTTGGTCAGCACAACTGGATCTTTGAAAATGGACTCAAAAAATAAAATAAACTTGAGAGAGTCAAGGCCCTAAAGGGAATTACCTTTAGGCTATAATTACCATTCGCAGACAGGTTAGATCTTTAGCTTTTAAATTACACCTGAATCGTAAAAACTTCTGTTAGGACGGCTGGAAAAGGAATGTTACAGGGAAAGCCCTTATTATATTAAGTACGTATATAGATAGATTCTATTTGCTGTAGGCAAACTAAAATTGAATCAAAGGAAAGCATGGTCAGTGTATTAGGTACCTATGACATCAAAGGCCCAATTACAAAGGGCTGGAACAATACATACATCAGGGTAAGATAAATATTTATACAACTTTTTACCATTTAATGAATAATGGTTTACAAATTGTTCACAGCCTGGTCGACTTCTGGGTTTTAATTTTTTCTTCTTTTTGCATGGCCAAAAAGGCTGTTTATTTATGTTGGGATTAAAATATTTGAATTTTAATTCTTAGTAGACTTTTTTACAGAAATATTAGTTGGATAAGAAAACAACCAAACAAAAATTCATGTATTGAGAGTAAATTTACAGTTCTAGGCCAAAACCTTTCTTGTGGGAAAAGAATTTATATCAATAGACTTGAAATTGCCAAATAATATAGGTATTGGTTTAAAATAATCTTTTGCCTTACATACATATATTGATTTTATATTCTATTTGATTATATTTTAAATTTAGTATATATATATATATTCAAGAAGAATGTTTTGCTAAGAAGTATGATTTTAAAAAAGATTGCATCTTAATAGTTGTGTTTGTTTATTTGAGGGTTTTTGCCGAAGCAATCTCGACACCTAGTAGAAGCATTGGTCCACCCATTATACTAAGAAGTCCTCTACTAATATATCAGATACATTGAAACAAATCCCAAACTTTAAATTGTACACACCAACAACTAACATAATGTTGGTAAAATAAAACAAACAAAACCATTCCTGGGTACCACTTGAATCCGACTAATCATACAAAAATGGAACATTGAAATAATGGGGTGTTATTTTGTTGAAGTAATTTTATTCGCAAAACTATTTAAAATAAATTCAAGTAAATGTGATTTTATAAATTAAATAGATAATTAATTGTTGTGTGTTAATGACAAACTCATCAGCTAATTTGGCAAAAACAGCTGTTGCTATCTCTTGACTGGTTCCTATTTAAATAGAAGTATGAGTTCTGCCTTAAAGTTTGTTTTCTAATGGTTTTGTTCCGCAATTTTGTCCTGATTCGCCAGAATCAAGGGAAACGCGGGAATGTTTATGAAAGAAATATGCTTTGCATTTCTTACACTGGAATTTATATATCTGGCATAGTAATAAAAAATAGTGACCTCTTTTAGGCATAGGTAGCAGGTATGCATTGCCATATAAGGAATATAAATTGCCAAGAGGTATATTGAACTACAAGAGCGCCTGCATAACTGTAAGAATGAATCTAGGGCGTTTTACTCTGCCGGATGTGATAAAGAATTTATCACCAATGCAATTTCATCCCTCTCAATATGGAACTCATGATTATATTGTGAAAGTACCAACTTACTTCTTTAGAAATATACATTAAATTAATGGAAGATCTATGTTAGTTAAAGAATGGTTAAAGTTAGTAAGGAACAACACTTATGAATATATTATTTTTTTACTAAGATTATTAGAGGAATATCCAAATAAGTTACAAAGCAATTAAACGGTGTATTACAAAATAGAATACCACTCAATTTTAAATTAGATTACAGTAGTAAATAAATACACAATATTCCTTTAACAATATTCCTTAGAGATCAGTTTAGAACTTAAGTTTTCTTCTTACTCCATATAGTCCGGTGGCTTAGTGTAATTACCGTTACATGGCGGATAAAAGCATCAAATTTGGTATGAAGGTACCTTAGGGTATACTAATAAATTTTAGCCTAGGAGCCCTTTTGAAATTTTAAATATTTCCACACACGGCACCAAAATCCAAAATGGCCGACAAATACAACAAAAACTACCTTTAAAACAATCCATTCTCCTGTTAACTCTAAAATATAACTTAAATCCAACCAAGACTCTACAATACTAACCGGAGACATACTAAATTATATGAAAGAATACTTATGTGTGTCTGTGTGTGAGTGGGTGGGGGTATGTGTGTGAGTATTTATGTAACGAAACCTGTACTGGACATTGCGCAAAAATGGTCAAACCAATTTACTGCAAATTTGGTGTGGACTTTGTTAGTATCATATGTCAACATTTAGATCTGTTTCCTTTTATTTATCTATTTTTATAATTTTATTTAGTTTATTTTTACAATTTTCATCTATTTTTTTTTAGATCTACAGAGTTAGGCAAAAGTATGGAAACCCCCCAGTTAACTTTTTAACGCGTTTCAGTAGGAAAACCAAACTCAGCATATATTTACAAAATAAAAAATTGCACTTTTTCATCAAAGTTACAACTTTGCCCCAGCCCCCAGCCCCCAGAATGGGTTATTTTGGGGTCAGCCCCAAATTTTCAAAATTAAACACCTATCATGTGACCACTCATTTTAAAGGGTTTATCAAGAGAAGTTGAATGGTGTAAACCAGAGGTCAATATCCCACTCCAAATCGAAATGGCAGCCATTTTAATTATTTAAGATGAGCAAGCAAAAGATAAAGTCTTGATAATCCCAGTTAACTTTAAACATTTAATATTTTAATACTGGCAAAAAGGTGAATTATCTTTTTTAATAAAGGTATGTAGAGTTTAGTGTTCCAGCTGTAATCTGTTACAAAGTTAATAAGGCATATTTCAAAATGACTGCGATTTTGATTAGGGGGGAATATCTTGGTGTCATACTGGACCGCACACTGACATTTAAGGCGCATTGTATTGCGACAAGAGGTAAAGTCTCAGCGAGGAATAATATCATCAATAAGCTCACCAGCAGATGCTGGGGTGCTAACCCTAATGTCCTCAGAACCTCAGCTTTAGCGCTCAGTGTGTCGGCTGCGGAGTACGCTGCACCACTATGGAATGCATCGTCACATGCAAAAAAGGTTGACATAGCAGTCAATGACATGGCTCGGATTGTAACTGGGTCTTTGAAACCAACCCCAGTACACAAACTATCCTATCATAGGGATCGCCCCTCCATCAATCCGACGTGATGTCGCTGCCGACGCAGAAAGGAGTAAGCAAAAGACAGACCCTCGTCACCCATTACACGGCCACCAACCTGCTGCAGAGTGACAGCTTCGGTCCAGAAAGAGCTTTTTATCACGGACACGAGTCCTGGATGGATCACTCTCAATCAATCGGGTGGCAAGGTGGGAGGCCACGTTGACTAACCCTTCCTTGCCAGCCAGGGAGGAACTGGCTCCTGGTGGAGGCCTTCTTTACACGGTGTGGAAGACCCTAAATCGAATTAGGGTCGAGGTACCAAAATGCAGGACAAACATGCAGTAATGGGGTCTCTTACCAGACAAAGAAAACATCTTGTGCGCGTGTGGTGCTGTCCAGGATCCTGGCCATCTGCTGATCTGCCCACGCCTAGACCAGTCTTGCACATTTGATGATCTTTTACATGCGAATGACAAAGCCATATCGGTAGCTAATTTTTGGAAATGCGAAGTCTGATTTCCGGGCACGGAAAGTAAGTAAGTAGTATTAGGGGGGCGATATTGACTTCTAGTTTGCGCCATTTAATTTGTCTTGAGAAACCCTTTAAAATGAGGGGTCACATGATAGGTGTTTACGTTTGAAAATTTGGGACCGCACCCAAATACCCCATTTTGGGAGCCGGGTACAAGTTCTAACTGTAATGAAAAAGTGAATTTTTTTATTTTGTAAACATGTGCCGAGTTTGGTTTTCCCCCTGCCACACGTTATAAAGTTAACTGGAGGCTTCCAGACTTTATCTTTTGCTTGCTCATCTTAAATTAAAATGGCTGCCATTTTGATTTGGGGTGCGATATCGACCTATGGTTTACACCATTCAATTTATCTTGATAAGCCCTTTAAAATGAGCGGTCAAATTATAGGTTTTTAAGTTTGAAAATTTGGGGCTGCCCCCAAAATACCCCGTTTTGGGGGCTGAGGCAAAGTTGTAACTTTGATAAAAAGTGCAATTTTTATTGTGTAAATATATGCCGAGTTTGGTTTTCCTACTGCAACGCGGTAAAAGGTTAACTGGGGGGTTCCATACTTTTGCCTAACCCTGTAGATCTAAAAAAAAAATGATGAAAATTGTAAAAATAAATAAAATAAAATTATATAAATAGATAAATAAAAGGAAACAGATCTAAATGTTGACATATGATTGACATGGTTGACATATGATATTAACAAAGTCCACACCAAATTTGCAGTAAATTGGTTTGCCCATTTTTGCGCAACGTCCAGTACAGGTTTCGTTACATAAATACTCACACACATACCCCCACCCACTCACACACGGACACACATAAGATTTCTTTCATATAATTTAGTATGTCTCCGGTTTGTATTGTAGAGTCTTGGTTGGATTTAAGTTATATTTTAGAGTTAACAGGAGAATGGATTGTTTTAAAGGTAGTTTTTGTCGTATTTGTCGGCCATTTTGAATTTTGGTGCCGTGTGTCGAAATATTTAAAATTTCAAAAGGGCTCCTAGGCTAAAATTTATTAGTATACCCTAAGGTACCTTCATGCCAAATTTGGTGCTTTTATCCAGCAGGTAACGGTACTCGTAAATTAAAGCCCTAAGCCACCGGACTAATATATTTAAATATACTATTTACTTTTATAACTTTTTATTTACTTTTTGTATCAGTTTAAACACAGCCTGATGATGGAAACCTAGTTTCCAAAAGCGCTTGTGAATAAAACAGTTTTTTTCCTACAGTCACCCGACAAAGTTGGCTTCCTTGTACTGTTTATAGTACAGAAAGCTGCTAATTGCTGCATATTTATACTTTGCCGTACGGTTTATACTTTGCCGCACATCAGGATTCCAACGAAACAACACAAAACAGCGTGGTTCCATTATGCACGTAATCCGTGTGTTCAGTAAACTTTAACCATTCATATTATTTAACACTCTATGTTTTATTTAATGTACATCTCTTTTCCTTGCAACTAACATGTGTTCTTAATCAAATTAAATTATTCTCTATTGCTAACACATGTTGTGTATCAAAAAGTAAATAAAACAGTGCTTGTTCTCTTATCCCAAAAGTGTGTTCATTTTTTTCTCATCTTATAATCTCCATTTAATTTCATTCTCTACAAAACATTCATTGGTCCTTCGAGCCGGATCAATGAATGTTTTGTAGAATATAAATTTGTAAAATATCCACCATCACGACTGATATTGTTCCAGTTCAGTGTTCACAAATGTCAGTCCAAAGCTTGCATCTTTGTTTTGATATCAATAAAAGTACTCTGCACTCTTTTTCTTAGTTTTTCACCAACTTCTGCATAGTAAACACTTTCAAACTCCTCTTCATTCATAAACCGAGATATCAATAATTTTGCTTCAGATCTGACATTAATGTTGCTGTCTGCCAGCAGCAGTGCCCCAGTTTCAATGATTCGTTTGCACGTATCCCTCAAGTGTGGGTGAGTCAGAATTGTGTTTGGAGTTTTCAGAGCTACAACACAAGATAAGAGCCTTGCCGTTGCTGTCCGCACTAGTGGGTTGTTATGTATTGGTCCTTTGTCCACAATCGGCCGCACTGCTTGTGTTGTCTGAATGTATGTGACCATTTTATCTAAGGCGTCATTGGCGTACAGTCTGATTTCTTTATTACTGTCAGCTGTTCGGGCCAGTAGTGAATGAACGATTTCATCAAATTCCGGCCGGCATGTTGAGCGCATGTGTGCGAAGAACTCGCGTGATGCTTGGCAAGCAAACATGGTGATGTGCGGGCGGTGGCCATGAAGCAGACAGCTGATTGCTCGGTACACGAGGCTCATGTGGGGCTCCAACTCATCTGGATATGAGTGTGCTAGTTGGAGGCATTCCTCCAAACCTGCTTTCATTGTCTGCCAGTCGCTCCTGTTGAGTTTAATGGCAGCCAGCCTTGCAACATCTTCTGGATGTTTGTCAAGCTGTTTTGTAGTCAGTAGGAGATTACCCATATGAGCGGTTCGATGCAATCACAGAATCTGACATTCTACTGAGTGCTTTGCCATCAGTTGCTTTAAACAGCTGTTCCAACTGGTAATGGGGACGGGGTTGTGATATAGATGGCAGAGGACAGCATTTTCCATTGTTTTCTGAATTTTCTTCTCGCCTCTTACCATCAATGAATATTTCAGGCTTTTGAACTTCTTCATAGTATCCTTTTCCATTACACATAGAGCAGACAACTATCTTTTTTGGGTTCTTAGTACTTCCTATTTCAGTACATGAATTATCCTTTTCTATTTTTGGTTCTCCTTCCCCATTCATTCCTTGGTATCCCTGTGTAATTGCCTGTTCTTGAATGAACTGTCCCTCTCCCATTGTTATTTGCTTTTCTCCGGACAACATAATATTAAACTTTAAACACTAGACTAATAAACATTAAAAATAATTTAGAACTTTTGATTTTTAAGAAACTTATTAAAACTTTATTACATCAAAATTTTATTTCTCTGGCATAACAATATTATTTTTAGCAACAATGAATGTTTTGTAGAGAATGAAATTAAATGGAGATTATAAGATGAGAAAAAAATGAACACACTTTTGGGATAAGAGAACAAGCACTGTTTTATTTACTTTTTGATACACAACATGTGTTAGCAATAGAGAATAATTTAATTTGATTAAGAACACATGTTAGTTGCAAGGAAAAGAGATGTACATTAAATAAAACATAGAGTGTTAAATAATATGAATGGTTAAAGTTTACTGAACATACCGGGGGCCTTGAATCCCCAGTGGATTCAACAAAAACAGTTCACGAATCCACAGTTGGCAGGGGAAACACTTTGTGGGCAGATCTTCTGAGGTTGCCACTTGATGTTTTTAAGTCTATCACTCGCACAACCCCATCAGCCCCTGGATGAACTGCTGTAATTCGAGCGAGAGGCCACGAGAGAGGTGGTGAGTCCATATGTACCAGAACAAGGTCACCCACTTCAAGATTTTTTGATTTCCGAGTCCACTTGGTACGTTGTTGCAAGTTGTTTAAGTATTCTAGGTGCCATCTATGCCATATGCGTTGATGAAATGCTTGAACTAGCTGCCATTGCTTGAGACGGTTTTCAGGAACTGTCAGGAGATTAGGTTCAGGTACTGCTGTGAGGGGTGCACCAATCAGGAAGTGTCCGGGAGTCAGTGCTGCGAGATCCGAAGGATCATTTGAAAGAGGTGTCAGTGATCGGGAATTGAGCATTGCTTCGATTTGGGTCAACAATGTGATGAATTCAATGAGTGTTAAGACTGAGTTTCCCATTACTCGACGGAGATGATGTTTCACATTCTTTACAGACGATTCCCACAATCCTCCTTGATGCGGAGCGGCTGGTGGATTAAAATGAAAATTGATGCCTTTAAGTGAAGAGAATCGTTGAATCTTCCGTTTGGAGTCTTGACAATAAAGAGATTTTTCAACAATCTTGCGTAGGGTAGAGTCAGCACCAATGAAGTTGGACCCACAATCCGAGTAAATGTCGGAAGAATGTCCTCTGCGAGATACAAATCGAGTCATTGCAGCAATGAAAGATTCAGTCGTTAGGTCTGTTACTACTTCCAAATGTACAGCTTTCGTGACGAGGCAGATGAAAGTACAAAAGTATGACTTTATGTGTCTCACTGCCTTGAGGTTGAAGATTTTAACAGTAAAAGGCCCTGCATAATCTATGCCGGTGTGGAGGAAAGGTCGAGCAGGAGTTACACGAGACTGAGGGAGATCAGCCATGAGAGGACACACATTTCTAGGTTTGACTTTGAAACATCTGACACATTTATGGATACGAGAGCGTATGGCACAACGGGCAGACAGTATCCAAACATGTTTGTAAAGTAATGCTTGAGTAAGCTGAGGGCCTGAATGAAGATTGTAGATATGGTAGTGGTCAATGAGGAGATTTACCACATGATGCTTTTTTGGCAGAATAATGGGATGTCGAGCATCTTCAGGAAGTGATGTCTGAGAAAGACGTCCTCCAACACGCAATAATCCAAATGAGTCAATGAAAGGTGAAAGACGTTGTAAACGAGTGGAGCAAAATGATTTCCGTTTGAGGCAGTTGATTTCTTCTGTGAATACTTCTTTTTGTACAAGTTTAAAAATGTGATATTTTGTGTCTTTCAGTTCCTGTGTTGAGATGAAACCTTGGCGTTTTTCAGAACCTTTACAGTTGTGTATGAAACGAAGGACGTAAGCAAAAATCCTAAGAAGTCGTTCCCATGAAGAATATTTAATGAGAAGATTGGTCAGCGTAGATTCAGTGGTAGTTGACACAAGTACAGTTAGAGGAGTGTGTTTTACTTCATCTAATGTTGAGATATCTGTAGGTGAAAAAGTTACATCAGGCCAGTTTGAAGGGGGAAGAGAAAGCCAAGAAGGCCCTGACCACCAAAGGGGGTGAGACACAAGCTCAATGGCTAGAATACCTCTTGAAGCACAATCAGCAGGGTTTTCCTTGCTAGGGATGTAACGCCAACAGTGATAGGGGACAAGTTCTTGTGTTTGGGCGACTCTGTTAGCCACGAATGTTTTCAGCCTGTAAGATGGAGTTTGAAGCCATGTCAAGGTTACTGAAGAATCACACCACAAATAACATTGGTTGAGTGAAATTAAGGGTTTGAATGAAGAACAACAGAAGTTTACGAGTTGAGCTAACAAGTGGGCAGCGCAGAGTTCTAATCGTGGAAGAGTCACCTTCTTGAGAGGGGCGACTCTAGTTTTAGATAAAACCATACGTGTAGTCACTTCTCCGTTGGGTTGGGAACATCGTACATAGACAACAGCTGAAAACCCACGGTCAGAGGCGTCTGAGAAGCCGTGAAGTTCAACACTAGAATTTGGAGAGATTTTCAATGCTCTAGGGATCTGAATGTCTGCAAGTGCTGGTATCGCTGAGATAAAGTTACTCCAAATTGCACTAAGTTCTGGAGTGAGAGGTTCATCCCATTGTAGACCGGTCGTCCAGAGAAGTTGAATAAAACATTTTGCTGTCATAGTACATGGGCTAAGAAATCCACAAGGATCGTATATTTTAGCGACTAGACTGAGAACGTGACGTTTAGTTAGTGTTTTTGGCGGTAGGTTGAGATGAAATGAAAAATTGTCCGAGTCTGGAGACCAGTGTAGGCCAAGAATTGAGAAATGGGGATCAGGTGTATTTTCAAGAAAGACTGGAGAGTCTTTATGAGTGTCTGGAAGAGACTGAAGAAGCTCGGGAGAATTTTAAGTCCATTTTCGAAGTTCAAAGTGTCCACGGTTGAGTAGTTGAATGAGTTGATTTTGAAGGTTCTTTGCTTCATCTACCGTGTCTGCTCCAGTTACAATGTCGTCTACGTAAGTCTGAGTGCGCAAGACATTTGCTGCTTCAGGGAAGTCTTTACCTTCGTCTTCAGCTAACTGGTGGAGGGTACGAATCGCTAAGTAGGGTGAGCTATTTACTCCAAAAGTCACTCGAGTGAGTTTGTATGTGGATATATCTTCAGAGGGATTGTCACGCCACAAGACGAGTTGGAACAGTTGATCGGAAGGTTTGATTAAGATTTGAAGATACATTTGGCGAATATCGCAAGTGAAAACGATATTGTGTATTCTGAAATGTAGCAATATATCACAAATGTTGGTCTGTAATTTAGGGCCGGTCATGAGAGAATCATTGAGGGAAATTCCAGAGCTGGTTTTGCAGCTTGCATCATAAACGATTCGGAGTTTAGTTGAGGTACTGGATGGTTTCACAACTGCATGGTGTGGCAAGAAATAGTGAGGAGAGTTGATATCTAGATGAGGTAGTTTTACCATATGACCTTGAGAGATGTGTTCATTTATATTGTCAGAGTAAGCTTTATACAAATCAGGAGAGAGTGTAAAACGTCGTTCAAGTGAGTGAAAACGTCGTTCTGCGATGAGTTTGGAAGATCCTAAAGGTGGATGATTTTCTTTAAATGGTAGCTGAACTAAGTAACGGCCATTTTCGTCCCTAGAGTGGGTAGCTTTAAACAGATCTTCACACTGTTGCTCTTCAACCGATATCTTTGAGGGTACAGATAATTCCTCTAATTTCCAAAATTTCTGTAGAGAGTTATGCAATTCGTTGTCAACCGTTGAGAGCAGAGAGATGGATGGAGTGTTGGCAGGCTGGGAATCGGTTGAACAAGGTGCATTCCCCATAACAACAAAGCCAAAGTGAGTTCCCATCATGTTAGGCATGTTAGGGCCGAGAGAATAGTTTTCATTCGTTAAAAGAAGAGGGAAGAGAGAAGCTCCGATCAGCATGTCAATGGGCCCTGATAAGTGGAAGCTGGGATCAGCAAGGGGGTAAGGTTTTACTTTCAATAGAACTCTTTGTGATATTTGAGATCTAGGGAGATTGACAGATATTTTATCAAGTATGTGCACTTCATGGTTGGATGCAACTAATTTTCCTGCCAGTGTGTTAACAGTGAGGTTCACAATACCCTTTGTGAGAGTTGGAGATTGAGAAAGACCAACTACTTGTAAGTTGGATTTGAAACGAGGTGCATTCAGTAGTTGAGCAGCTTTTTCACTAATAAAATCACACATGCTGCCACTATCAATCAATGCTCTGAACACATGAGAAACGTTATTTTGAGCAGTAACTTTAACCAGTGTTGTGCCTAAAATTACAGTTTTAGGGATTTGATTAGCAGGACTGGCTTCCTGTGAGCAAAGAGATACGGTAGGTTTTTCATTCGAAACATGAGTGGTTGATGGTTGTGATGATGTAGAACCTTGAGATGTCTTGTCATGTTCAAAATGAAGTAAGGTGTGATGACGTTTGTGGCATTTGAAGCAAGATGCTTTAGACTTACATGTTTTAACATCATGTTTTCCGAGGCAAGAGACACATCTGTTGTTGTCCTTTACGGTTTTAAAACGTTCATTTGAAGAAAGAGAGAGAAAGCTAGGACAAGCATAAACCTTGTGGCCAGTTGATGAGCAGACAAAGCAGGGAAATGAGAAAGGATTTTTTGAGTTGTCTTGATTTGATGGAGTTGGAGTAGAGACCATTGTAACTTTCTGAGCTTGAATGAAAGAGGGCTTGGATGTGAAAGATTTGGGTTTAAAATTTGAATTGTGGTTGTTCGTACTTTGAGCAAACTTGGTATGTAACACAGCGTCTTCCATTTGGTTACACTCTTGATTAAGAAATTTGACTATTTCGACTACTTCTGGTAGAGAATGTGTTTCGCATTTTATATTAATTCTAAAAGCCTCTAGTTGTTTTAGAAGGTCATTGTCTAGTTTTCGTAAGAGTATGGTGGACAACAGAGGGTTAGAGTTAGAAGTAATGTCACAGTCAAGAGCTTTAAGTGCTTCTGTGTGTTCATAGAACAAGTTGAGGAACGTTCTGAGACATTTGTTTGAGGTAGAGGAAATGTCCGGTAGGTCGATCAGTTTGTTTAGGTGAAGTGTAGTTAACCTTCGGGTGTTGTGGTATCTGTCTCTGAGGAGCTGATAGGCAATTGAGTAATTGGCTGAAGTGATACTGAAAGCTTTTACGAGATTTAGTGGTTCATTTTTGAGCACGCTGAGAAGATATTGAAATTTAGTGACGTTTGAAATGCTTTCATTCAGATGGATGCTAGTGTCAAATAAGTTGATGAAACTTACCCACTGTAGAGGAGAACCATCAAACGTGATGAGGTCTAGTTTTGGGAGTCTTACGTGAGCAGATGATGAAGCTGAGATGTCACTAATTCTTGTTGAATCTTTACTTTCTTCTGGAACATCTTGCGGCTGCTGTTGGAGAAGGGCTTCAATCCGAGACTTGGCTTCGACGAATAGCAGTCGCAGTTTGTCTTCAGTGTCACTTACTGCATCCAAATCTAATTCTTCTGATATATGTTCCAAGGCTCTTTCCAGGTAATTTTCATAGGCTTCATGTTTCTTTTCTAACTGGTTCGAGAAGTTGTTTAAAGTTCTGATTTGTATCACTGACAAGATTGAGGGGGAAAGTGTTTCAAGCTCTTGTACAGATTTGAGAATCTTTTCAAAAGAATTTTGTATGAGAAGGGTTGATTTGTTGAAGTTTGAGAGTGAAATTGATCTGGTAGCCATATTGGACAAAACAGATGGAGTGAAACTTTACTAAGAATTAGATAGAGTTTGTGACACTATGAGAGTGGGGAGAAACATAAAGAGATTGAATGATAAAATAAAGATATTTCGATAGCTTGAAAGTGTTCTGAAAATTGAATCCAAAGACTGAAATTCAAAATCCAGGCTCGATTAGGACCAATGAATGTTTTGTAGAGAATGAAATTAAATGGAGATTATAAGATGAGAAAAAAATGAACACACTTTTGGGATAAGAGAACAAGCACTGTTTTATTTACTTTTTGATACACAACATGTGTTAGCAATAGAGAATAATTTAATTTGATTAAGAACACATGTTAGTTGCAAGGAAAAGAGATGTACATTAAATAAAACATAGAGTGTTAAATAATATGAATGGTTAAAGTTTACTGAACACCGTGTACGCTTGGAAATAGGTTGGCAACACTTAAAGATAATTATACTATGAGCAGCTGATTGACTATTATAACTACGATTTAACCTGTCATTTCGTGTTTATAGTTTCGGTATTTCTGAACTTTCTGGACTTTTCTTTTAAACGTTTTTAAAACCTTCCTACGATCTTAATAAACAAGAAAATACCTTTTAAGCATTTCTTTTAGGCGCGGAAACCACTTCAAATTACAAAAACATACGGAACTATATTCTCAAAACGCGGAGCACATTTCTTGCCGAGGAAAAATAGCGGAGTGATATGGACCGCGGGTACTACTTTCTCTAGGGCACCATTTGTGTTGCCAGCTGAACCTAAAAACGTGTTGCATAGTGTTTGAAAGACTAATTATTTATATGCTTTATAGTGACTGTAGGAAAAATATAATGTGTAACACGAGTGAAAAAGGCCTTTGCTGCACTCGAGATCATTCCGCACTCGCCTGCGGCTCGTGCGTAAACATTGCTCTCGTGTGCAGCAAAGTGCCACTTTCACCACTAGTTACACAAATAACTATTGTATTGGCCTTTTTGAGCATTTAAATTTAGTTATACATTTCATTATTTACTTTTAGATCAAAATTGTATGGAACAGTGATATCCACAAAGCTAATAAACTATAACGACGAGCAGAAAAATTGGAAGTAATAAGAATTAAGAAATAAAATTTTATGTTAAATACGCAGTGGTAATATTGTATTTGACAGTTTCACTAAGTAGTTTTATGAAATGTCTGAAATGATGTTACTACACTTGTGTTTCCATTCCTTTTTGATCTAAATGATTCTCCAAGTTAGGCATGTAATGTCACAGTCCCTTGAGCTGTTTAGAAAACTACATTAATCATGCACGGACCCGCCCTGCAGGGCTTTGGTCATCTTGCTAAAACATCTTAACTTAAACAATAACAAGGTTCTCTACTCCACTGATGAACAACAGTGAAAGGCTACTTTCATATCAACAAGAAAATTCTCTGACATAATGTTAATTAATACAGGGTGTCCAGCCTAAGTGTTCCAATACCTAACTTTTTTATTCTATGTCTGACAGTAAACTTCTTATGGGGGACCCAAGAATTCTTATTTCAATTTTCAAACTTTCCCACCATTTTTCCAATATTGCCGAAACTTAAATTTTTCATATGGAAGACCATATATATTATGATTTTTTTAGAAAGTAAATGCAATTTTAACGTTTTTATTCTTGGAATTTCTTTCCTGAAACTACTTCTGAAAAATGACTTGCGGTGTACATTCTGCTTCTGCATCATGTAGCTCCGGTAGCTCCTATACGAGTAAATTTAAATGAAAATGTGAAGAGTAAATAAGTCTTAAAATTGTATGTACATTATTAAAAGACCATGAAATACATCAAAAATATTCATTCTTTTGTTTAAGAAAATAGCCACCATTTTCCGAAATAGCAGCAAATTTGAAAATAGAACCTATTTGGAAATAGGTGTATGGCTTTTGAGAATGTAAATGCAATTTTAATACTTAACTCTTCGAATTTGCCATAAACTTACTCGTTCAAGAGCTACATGATGCAGTGTACAATGCAAGTATTTTTTTCTTAATAATTGTAACACCCTGTAACTCCTAAACGAGTAGCTTCATAGGAAATATGTCAAGAACAAAAACGTTTATAACTACATTTTTTTTTTCTAAGAAAAAACTTAAAATACAGGGTCTTCCATTAGAAAAATCTAAGTTGTGGCCATATTGGAAAAATGGTGGGAAATTTTGAAAATTGAAATATATACCTAAATGCTACATAAATAATAAAGGGGGTCCCCCATAAGAAGTTTACTGTCAGACATAAAGTAAAAAAGTTAGCTAATGGAACACTTTAGGCTGGACACTCTGTATTATGTTGTTCCAGAAATTAAAAAACAAAAAAAATGCACAAGTCAACAACAAGTCAATGTTAAACTTTTGTTACAGGAAGATTTTAATGTGTTACCGAAAGAGACAAGACACACACTTCAACACGACACAACAGGTATGTTTAAACCCACCAAACAATATCAATTCTGTCATATTCATGCTGTAACTTCAGTTCTCTTTACTTAACTCCTATCATATAAGCCCTTTTTACAATTTTAATTGCAGATCGATAGCATGTATGAAATTTACGTTTAGTGGATTATTTAGCTTGAAGAATGGTGCAGTATGAAAAATAGTTCATCATTAAAGAGTATTTCCAACTCTCGCAACAAAAAACAAAGCTGTAAAGCAAAGCAGAAATTTACTCAACATGTTCCGTATTTATTTTCTTGTTTTACTGTTATTAAGGTAGTATGACGGACGTTGACATATCTTTTGTTATAGGTAACTAACTGATTTAGATATTAATTATTAATTTGATTATTTTTTATTTTCAAAGAGGAATGTGTGCGTTACGTAACAATGAGCCAAACCCCCCTCCCCCATATAACGCAGCGTAACGCTTTGCCATACCCCCTCCCCCCCAAGTGCATTTCATAACGTAGAGCCTAACTCCCCTCCCCCAAATAACACAGCGTAACGCTATGCCATACCCCCTTCCTTCCCAAGTGCATTTCGTAACGTTGAGCCAAACCCTTATAACGCAGCGTATCATTAAGGTCCAAAAAGTGTTTCAACACATAACTAGTACTAATTGAAGACCTGTGATTCAAACAAGTGAACCATAACAAACTTCGGTCTTTAGAACACGATGTCGTTGGACGAGAGAAAATCACACGCTTATCTCCCACACGCCAAAATTCAAGAGTCTATTTTGTCCACGGAAGGCCACCTTTTAGTTTAAGGTTTCATCTTGAGACTTACAACAAGAATGAAATGATGCTGACTTACCTCTTCCAGGTCAGAAGGCAATGAGCCGGAGCACGAATACATGGAATGGTCGTCCAGGGTGGGTGTCGCCTGGCTCAATCCTTCCAGGAACTCTTGCTGGAATACCACAAGCAAGTTAGTAAATCTAGTGAACCCAAGTCATACTTTGGATGAGGCTGTAATTAATAGTGTATTGAAACTGTGGAACCCTTAATCTTGTGCTGTGCAGTTTCCCTCAAATGGAAATAGTTAGTATTAGTGTACCATAGCAGAGTACTTGTTTGTTTTAAAAATAAAAACAAACAAACACAAATTAGGATACAAATTAGTTTTAAAAAGTAATTTATTTCCAAAACATGTGTGCAGAATGATATTCAAAAGAGAATCTCAACAATGGCTAAAACTTTTTTACAGAAGTTGATTGAAAAAGTAAAAATAATACAGATAATAATAACATGTAAACTGATTGCTTAACACATATCTTTCTCGCTCTACTGGTGTGCTAATGTGCTAATGTTGTCTTAGCACATTTAAATTTTTCAAATTTTTTTGTGAAAACAAAAAATAGCAGTGATAAAACTTAAAAACTTAATATGAAATACCGCAGTTTATTTGTAAATCTATCCTGCTCTACTTGTCTGCTGGTTGCTATTTAATGAAAGATAAAAATGTTTAGGGTCTTAACAATGTAAATTTTTTTTTCTGAGAGGAACTTTAACTTAATAATAGAAAAATGTAAAATGCTAATATACCTGAACAACATTAGTTCATTATAATGGATGACTTTTACTCCTCTCTCATGAGAGTACCATAATGTTTAGAGTACAGTCAGAATTGACATTTTAACCTTAACACTATAATAACAAACTTAAAACACTAGACTAAAAGGTAAAAAAAAAAAAAACTGTATGAAAAGTAACAAGTCAGACAATTTTGTTTGTTCGTTTAGGGAGAACTTTACAGAGCTACAATTTTTTTAAATTTGAACATACATTGTCATAATAATGTTTAAACATTATTGTATTTGAAACAATAGTTAATACACAAATTGGTTGGTAGTAGATAGTTAAAATAATATTATTATTACGATGACAATAATTATTAGAAGATAACAGTAATAATAAAACCAATATACAGGATGGTTTAAAAAGAATAGTTTCATCCAAAATATAGTTTTGAATAAAGATGTGTTAGAAAAAAATTTAACTAAGGCTCAGGTTTTTATTTGAGAAAAAATCCCAGTTTCCACTATACAGTGAAACCTTGATAAGAAGACCCTCGATTACAAGTCGCCCTTAATAACAAGTGTCATTTTGAAATCCCCTTAAAATTATTTTACCCCTAATCACATTCTATTGCAAACCTCGATATGAAGTCAACCTTGATAACAAGTCTTATTTTACAATCCCCATGAGTCGGCCATGAGAGTCTTGTTATCAAGGTTCTACTGTACTGACTAAATGTATACTATACAATACAGTGGCATAAATTACTTGAATATAATATAATTAGTAAAACGTTAAAGTCATTGTATCAACCCTAATAATTTCACAACACTATTTTCATTCCACTGGTTCAACAATATATATGCAATACAATACAACACAATCCTTACATATAATATGTGAATGCGATTTCTACGAAACACTACTACTCCGTTAATAATGGACGGATTTTTACAAACGACGTGTCAAAATAAAGAATTTTTTTGTGTAGACGCCCCCTTTCGCCAATTCCTGTAATAAAATTCCTCGGGCTTGGCCCCACAGGCCATCAAAGTTGGAGTTTCTCTCATAAGATTAACATGGGGAAATTTAAATATATAATTGGAAATTTTGTCCCCACTAATTTGAGAGAACGGGTAGGCGTAGGAACTTGGTAGAGGTGTCCAAAGAATGGTCTTGGTCTGTAGATGAGTTTCCAAAAGAAAAACTAAGCAAAATCCCTTAGGACTCTTCCCCAGAAGGCTTTAAAGATCCCTCCACAGAGTTGTTTACATTTTGCCCATGTGAATATTACTTTTTAATAAAACAGCTGTTCATTTTTAAATTGTATTTCAAACAACACACATTTATTGGGAGTTACTGAATTCGTCTATGATTCTACCAAATAAGTATTTGCAACGTTATTTTCTGATTTTAAAATTGATTTTCTTCTTTATTGTGTTATGTTTTGCAATATTACGTTCCATTACGAAATCAGTGGAAAATCCTTTTATAACAGCAATTCTTAAATTATTAAATTATTCTTATACCTATTGTACAGGTTGGTGTCTGCCCTTTTCACCACTTTTGCCTACATTTTATCATATTCTACACATATCAAATATTTATGTAGAAATATCTGCTCTTATCGTGTTAAATAAAATCCAAACATAGAAACCTTGCCTTAAATGGTACCCATCTTGACAAATTATTTGCACCTGCCTATATTACGGACTTTGGCGCACTGGGTTGGTAACATTATTTAAAATAACATTTTGGCTGTAAAATATGGTACAAAAAGAAAATACTATTTAAGCAGCTACTGTCATGACAGAAAGATCATATTCTTTTTAAACTAGATCACATAATCCTTTATAAGATACGTTGATTATGTCAATATGTAAACCTCAATATATATGTAACAGCCAATTTACAGTATTTTTGCTTTTTGGAAATGTCCCATTGCTATGTCATTTGCATTATTTGTTGCCAATGAAGCCGCAAGACCATATGAACTAGGAGGCCCCTAACAGTTCAAGAATAAATGCCAACTTCACTTCAAGTATTCCACTACACCTAACATTCCGTAGAGAGATTATATTGACAACTTTATGTTATTGATAAGGCTGACACAACTAACTGACACCCCCCATGTCAAGGAATTCCAGCTTTAACAGTTTCTCAACACTGTGCTCGAGGGTTATTCATTGGCACAGAAGTACGATATGAACTGACGCGACGTGACGAAGGAAAAATCAAACTTACACTGTAACGGATATACTTCCCCCCTTTGAAATTAGAATATGTCTTACGAAAAAATATTTTCTTTTCAAATAAAATCATATTACACTGATGAAATCACGAAAGTATTTAACTACAAAAGATCCACCAATACGATTTTAATACTATTTAAAGGTTCTTCCATAGGAAGAGATGCCATATAACATACTAATAATAACTCCGATGATGTACTGTATGGGGAATATTTTCATTGAATGATCAACCAATTTTGGCAACTAACACAATTAATTAATATCATTATTGTTTTACACTTATTACTCTTTAAACAATGCTAAATGCTCAAAATATGTATATTTCACCCAATTTATCGCAGTTAGATGAATTAATGTAAGCATTGAAAGTAACCGTCAATTTCGACGGGATTCACCTAGTATTCTTTATTGTTCATTTGTTAAGAATTACAATAGTGTCAATACGATAGTGAATTGTACATGTTAATTTCCATAATTTTCATAAAATTCCTTTATTGAGTAGAAGGGTATTGCTATTAGCCACTTCTTTAACTCATGGTGTAGCTTGTTGCCAGTCAGGTCTCTCAGGTAGTCAGGTAGATGGTTCCTCAGTTTGCAGCCAGTGTAGGAAGGTTTTTTCTCCAGGAGTGGTTCGGTGAACTGGTAGGGCAAATTTGGAGCCATGACCGGTGTTGTAGTGGTGCAGGTCTTGGTTTCTTGGGGGGTTTATTTCATCCACATACTTTATGGTTTCAAGTATGTAGAGAGACACCTCTGTGAGGATTCCTAGGTTTGCAAATGCTAGTCTGCAAGTCTGTGGTGGGACAAGGTTGGCGAGGGCTCTTGTGGCTTTCTTTTGAAGAACAAGGATTTGACTCATATTTTTTGTTGAAGTTCCACTCCACACTGTCGAGCCATATCTAAGATGCGACTCTACCAGTGCGAAGTAAGCTGTTTTTGCCCACAGAGAATCCACCTATGTAGTTTATTCTTCTGACGACATATATTCCGGCACTTATTTTTTAGCTTAGGTGGTTGATGTGCTCTTTCCATGTTAGTTTGTTATCAAGGATAACACCGAGAAATTTTGTGTGGTTTTCTATTGTTACATCCTCTAATTGAGGGACTATGTCCTTTTCCTTACTGAAATTCAGAGTTGTAGTTTTTGTGGGGTTTATTGCTAAGTCATTGTTCTTTGAGTAGAGAATGGCTTTATAATGCATCCATAAAAATTTAACAAATAAATGTTACTAATATTAATGTAGATACCAAGAAACAACTAATGGATACACCATGATCGATACTAAACTCTTATCATATTTCTTCCTTTTGAGTTTAAATCTAGTTTCTATTTAAGCTAGGTTTGCTATAAAAGTTGGAATTAATTCACAGGTTGTAGAATGAAACAACGTAAACAAAATGATTACAAATATGGAGTAAATCTGTACAAATTACGTTGCATGTAATAAGGTCAGAAAACATAATTGGCGTAACTTGAATGAGGAAAAGGGAGTTGTTGAGATATGAAATTCAGCCATTAAAGATGAAATTCCTGAAATTCTGATATCTCAATTTGAAACAGAGTTTAATTCTACAGCACAATCAGTATTAGTACATCCAATGATAATCCTGGATAAATACTGATTACTAGGTGTTAAGTGTGGAGGTAGTAAAATGTAATGATGAATTTTCGCAAGTGATAATCATAAAACAAAAACAGGTGATTTCACAGTAGTGTAGCAAAAATATATGTTTTTAACTTAATTGAATATATATTTAGTTAAAAAAATAAAATTGTCAAACTATCAGTTCAAAATATCAAACACTCCTAACTATATCTAGAGTAGAGACCATGATACTATAATCGTCTCATAAGAATTGATAAAATGTAAGACATAATCATGAATTGATTAAATGTGTTGTTTTTAATTTTCCTCAAATTTATACACAACTTCCTTAAACAAATCAATGTTTAGTAAAAAAACAAAACAAAAAACACCAGAAGTAAACTCAAACTCTAAACATAACCCTGGGGAATTATTAACCCAATTATTTCCTATTCATAAAGAGCTTCTTTCAACCCCCAACAGTCTAGTGAAAAGATGACTTGATGTGAAAGTTAATTGCTGTGGCTTAAAGGGTTGCTTTGGTTATCATGAATATTCTCAGTCGTTCCAACATTTATAAACATGAATGAGAATTGTTCCAAAAAATGACATCATCAGAGAGACCTTTTTTTGAATTTCATCCAGATTTATTTTTGTGTTTAGTAATGATTTGGCGTTCATAAATCTAGTAACTTGGGTAACTTACATAAAACCATTGCTATAAGAAACTAACGTTGTTTATATAATTTGAATTTCATCTAAAAGTAGCAATTGCAGCATTCATTATAGTATAGCATAAGGGTGTTAATACACTGTGGACGAGTGACGTATGATATTTTCGCCATTGCTACCCTACCCAACCTAAAAATGAAAGGAATTGTCAGAGTCCATTATATGTTCCAACCTACTAAAGGACTTAACAAGCACTGCTCATAACTTCTCTTAGAGGTTATATTTTCGTTTGTAAACACTCACTGCTATTGGAATTTTAGTCTACTTATCATCAATCTTTGTTTGTGATTTTATCTTTAGAATTAAGTTTAGGGTGATAAAATAGAATCAATGACAAAACTGTAATATTAAAATATAAAAGAAAATATAGGCTTACAATAATTGTTCTTTAAGCGAATTTCCCTATAGGGAAGTAGCTATTAACGTAGGTCTCATGGTAAGACCTAGACCCGGAACCCACTTTGATAGTTACTTTCCCATTTTGATAGTTTTATCCAATATTCTGCTAAGAGTTGAACTGTGTGTTGGTTAAATCGCAGCTGGTTGCTGATGTTCTATTTATAAAGCAGCTGATTTGGTTATGTCTTTACAGTAGACTCCCTCTTATCTGGACACCTTCTAACCGGACATTGGTTTAACCGGACTACAATCGGCGGAAATGACATCTCTTTAACCAGACAGTTTTTATCAACACATTGGTTAAACCGGACTATATAGGAAGGAAGTGGGCGGTCTTGAAACGACTGTTCTCGTGGGAAAGATTTGAAACCAGTGATCACGTTTCTAAATACAATGCTCTCCTAAATTTAAGTCGAATATCACAGTAAATGGTCCGTTTTAACGAGTTTTTGGGGACGTCGGTTTTAATGGTTAATGTAATAAATAGCCCAGAAATATTATGGAAAACGTTTTTATACTGAACAAATTATAAATACATCTTTTTAACAATTACACTAAACCAAAACATACAAAAAGATAAACAAGACAATTAATATTTGATCAGGTGATGATGTGAAGACAAGATGAGAAATATTACTTCTCTAACAGGTTTAACCGGAAAACACGTTATCCGGACTGGCCTCAGTCCCGAGGAGTCCGGATAAGAGGGAGACTACTGTATTTGATATTATTTCAGATGATAATTGCTGTGCTTTTATCTAAAAATGTATAATTTGCCTGTTGTTTTATACATAAATTACATTTGAAGACAAAAAAAGTAGTTTAACTGTTGTTACAGTTCTGCAAGAGGATGGTGAAGCAATGAGGCAACTTAATTTGTTAAGCAGTCAGCAGAGCTGCTTATAAAATATTTACGGTTCCGAGACGTAACCACACAAAGGAAGGTCTTCAGAGTACATAGCAAACCGCACAGTCAACACAACCCCCTCGTTAGCAAGGCTGTCTACTTGTGTGAGTATTTACATGTATCCTACACTTCGTAAACTCACACCGGGTGTTCTCGTAAAAATACAAATCACGAGGCTGAAAATGCATCAATCCATTTTATTTTGTTAACTTGTGATTCAAGTTGTAATTTTTTGGGTGGTGGTGGTGTAGTCATAACAACAAAATATAATGGATAAAAAAAAATAAATAAATGGATTATAAACAAATTTAATGGATATTTAATATTGTAGATTTGAGAATCAGTGACAAGATCGAGTAAAAATCAGCTGTTGTACACTTTGATTGTAAGCAATCCTATCTATTAAAATTATCTCTCAATTGATTTAATCGGTTGTAGGTTGTAGCCTGTTGTTGCATTCTTCTCAATAATAATTTGATTCGACATATCGATAGTGTAATGTGTACTAACACAATAGTAATTGACAAAATGATTGAATCACTTAATCAGAGCTGCTTATTTGCATTAGAAAAATTGAAAACAAGTTGGAAGTCGTTTTGAGGTTATTTTTACATGAAAAGTATTTTTGTTTTCTAACTTGTTTTCTTGATAAACACTTTGCAATATGACAAAATATATCGTTCATCACACGGATAAGAAGTTTCTTTTTGACCAGAGCTAAAAAATGAGTTATAATCATTGACTATAATCCTACAGGTAATAAATGACTACCTACCTAGCTGTAGTCATTTACTATAGTAGGTATAAAGTCAAAACCTCTATGACTATATATCTACAGTACTATAAACCTGTAGGTATATATAGTCAATGGTTATAATGCTAAAATATACCATTCTTGGTGAATAAAAAGGTTTTCTGACTTTAGGCGCAAGCATTGACTTTTTGTACTGTATTCTGAAGTAGACTTCACACCAATAGGTGTAGACAATTTTTCATTAAAAAAGAACATCGTTGAATTACTCCCTAACAGAGTACACTTCAGTATAAAATAATAACGTGACATTAAAATGGTGTAACTTGCAATAAGTCGTCCTATCAGTTTAACTTAGTTACTTGATAGAAATCAGTTATTTAAATGAGAATACGCAGTCAGTGACTCAAACCAAAAATCTAAATATCTAAATCGTTTGCAAAAACTTTAACATGGGGATGTAATATGAAGTTCGATCAATAGCCAAAGGTGCTTGAAAGTAAAATGGATGGTCAACATTCCAACTCACCCTTCAGGTTTATCTTAAAGAAAAGGTTAGTGAGAAGACGTGTGTTTGACCAACCCTTGTGTCCCTCTCCATCAATATATCGGCTACATCATGTAGGATAGTATATTTTACTATTAGTAACCTTTTTCATTTTAATAACTTTGTAACATTTTTATACTATTATTGACAAAAAAGTTTAGACCAAAATAGCATCTTATATTAGTAGACCATGAAAAAATATAAATCTGTTTAGATCGTTTCTACAGCTAGTAGGCATATTTTTAATTTTACAAAATGATTAAAATAAGTATTTTACATTCATTACCTTATTGAACAAGTAAAAACAAAAACACATTGCTAGGTAAGCAAGAACATTGAGAAATTGAAAGCATTTAAAGTCAAAGAGTCAAGATTTTGTCCTAAATATGATCTGTGTAGTTTTACGCAATGAACTCACTCAGCTAAGGGAAATATGTTTTTAGCAAACTAGCTAAGTTTTACGTTGTTTCGGCTCATATAAAAATCCTTACCATATGAGACCTACATTAATAGTTCATTTTCTATATGGTAAATTCGCTAAAATGTACTGTTTTTGTCCTAAGCGTTTACTTAATTTTTAAAATGTTATTAAATAATTTAATTTGCAGATCAAGTGGTCAAGTGAAATGCTACACAACAAAATTTTAAATATTGAAATGCTGGGCTTAAACTGTTTTCCAGAATTACATTTAACAGACTGTAAAATTATTGTCAACCCAAAGACAAACCACACTCGCAACAATGTCAAAGGAAAATCTGAGAAAATGTTTGTTAAATTATTAAACTGGTGGGGAATGGTCCACTAGGTAGAAATGACATGTCCGTTTTGTATTGTAAAACAAAACACAGTGAGTGGTTTCATTACAAAAAAGTGAGTTAATTCACAGTAGTAATATGTTTCAACATTGAGTAAATTCACTATAAAAAGTACCACTCATTATTTTATCGCAAAATCATTTTCCTAACCACTAAAATTCACCAGCAAAACATTTAATTTATAATTTTACCATATATATATGTTTACATTTTCTAATTTATATTGACTTAATTAAGATAGTGTTAGTTTCCATTATACAAGATGGTGGCTGGCAGATAACCAACCTAAGTAGTTTTACTATTATAAATGATCAATTATTTTAGATGGCGACTCAACTACGTACATATTTTATTTATTTTTTGGCGCGATCTTGTACTGTTGTTAGTGACTAAGGCCAAAATGTTCCTTAGACACAGCTGTTAATTAATAGCCCATACAGCGGCTCCGCCCCAGTGGCTCTGGAGTTTCCCATGTTAACCTAATGAGTACTCATATTTAAATGGAATTAATGAATCATAACAGCTGTTTCAATTAAACAAGTTGGTTCTGTTCTGTGATGTTCAATAGCATTAAAGTTACAAGGGTTACCAACAGAGTGCAGCACTATTATTTTTTTTAATTTATGACAACAGCTAATTTGCAACCAAAAGGTGAGTGAGCGTAGCGAACGAACTTCAACCCGGAGGCGAGTTAGCGTAGTGAACGAGCTAACTTGAAGGCAAGTGAGCGCAGCGAACGAGCTCCAACCGTAAAGGTGAGTGAGCGTAGCGAACGAACTTCAACCAGGACGTGTGAGCGCAGCGAACGAGCCCCAACCCAAAGGTGAGTGAGCGTAGCGAACGAACTTCAACCAGGACGTGATTGAGCCATGCGAACGAGCTCACATATGAAGTTAAACGGGGCAAAGCCCGCGGGTACAGCTAGTAATAATATAATGGCAACTAAGGGACCTACAGTTTACAGTGGAATCCGAACCACATTTTTGCCTTGTAATTAACAAATTGGTCTAATTATCAGGATAGTACTGCGGATAGTCATAGTACTCACTAGTGCAGACGTTAATCCACTCCAGGGAGTATCACATCCACAGTGTATGCCTATAAATATCCACAATTCGTGACCTCCTAGTAGCTGGATTACAGGACGACACCACCATCTCAGTCTATAGATCACCACAGTCCACAGATCTAATGCACCTGACTTTTTTTATACAAAACTTGCCCATTAAATGAAATGTTAAGTGTGGATGATGCAGTTAATTTGATTCAATTCAATTCTTTCATATCTAAGACCAATTCTTAAATGCCAAATGATCAGTCAGCTGAGTCCTGTTTTTTACCATCAAAAACGTACACTGACTTTTCAGTTTCAAACCAGCAACCTTTTGTTTAATAGGAGAACTGTAACCCCTCAACTACTCATGGTAATAAGCTTGGTAAAAAAAATACTTAGTAGAAAAAACCTGCTTAGTAAAGAAATATTATTAGCAAAATCACCAGCCAAAGATTTAATAATTTGTAATCAATTTTACCATGGATATATATATTTTTTTAAATTGACAATAAACTACTTATTTGATTCAAATCAAACTAACTAATTTAAGATTCAGTATTTACGAGTATTTGTAGTTGATCTATCTAGTTTATAGGAAACTCCAGTGAAAAAAAGAATTGTTTTGACAATGGATCAATATTTGACCATTGAATATTGGGAACAGAAGAAGACATCCCATCTATATGGATCAGCTGTTGCCAATTTTTTACTAAAACCGAATGTAGTTGTGTGAGCCAGTCACAGATTGCTCTAGTGACTAAAACTCTATTTTGTACCTTATTTTTTCTTACTGGCATAGTTGCTGAGACATAACAGTTAGCTCATAATAAGTCATTCCATCAGTTTGGCTTGGTAAAAACAATCTTGTAATCGGCAGAAATTAGTAATTTATATCAGCGCAATCTGTAGGAGGCTCACATCAACTAAGACAAATTTGATTAAAAAACTGGTAACAACTTTAACATGGGGATGGAATGTCTATTCAAAGATTTGACCTGCTTTTGGCAATTATTATGAATACAACCATTATTAAAAAATCATCTTTCCAATTTATTTTAAAATTTATTTCATCAAGAACATTTGGATGAAATTTTTTACAAACTAACCCCTTTCTTTCTCAATTACATACCATAAAATAATACTCCAGGTAAGCAAGACTGTTTAACTTAATCTCTTGTTCAATTCAGCGCATCACACAATACATTTTAAATTCAGGAATTTTGATATAGTCTATATATATAAAATCCAATATATGTTATGTTTGTTTGTTTGTTTTTCCTTTATGGACTCCGAAACCACTCGACAGATTGTAATGAAAACTTTCAGGCATTATTAAGCATTATTCAAGGATGGTTTGTGTGAAGTTTGGTGCAGATCCGTCAAAAGGGCTCCGCCCCAGGTGCTCTGGAGTTTCCCATGTTAACCTTATTTGTACTCATATAAATGGAATTAAAGAATCTTCACAGCTGGTTGAACTAAACAATTTGATTCTGTGATGTCAAATAGCATTAAAAATCTAATAGGTTTACCAACAGGGTGCAGCACTGTTATTTTTTTAAATTTATGCATTATTATTATGAACAGCTAATTTGCAACCACAAGGTGAGTGAGCGTAGCGAACGAACTTCAACCAGGACGAGATTGAGCCATGCGAACGAGCTCATCTTAAAAATGAACGAGCATTTGACATAAAACCACATTAGGACAGGGCGACGTCTGTCGGGTAAAAAATAAACTTCAGTATAATATTTTGAAAAAAGGGAGTTACAGTTCCACAATTTATTGTTATTAATTTCATAGTCCAAAATAATTGTTACAGTTATGACTTAAATTAAAAAATTAAAATTTGTTGTCATGGCTTCGTAGTAAAGAAGCTGTTGAGAGTAACAGCTACTGTATTAGATCGTGGGAAAAGTCAGTAGCTTTTGGTTCCCAACTGGACTCAGCTGTCCTTGGTTATGAAATTTCTAATCATGGTCTTGGATAAACCAGCTGATCTCAGTCAGTAAAAGCTTCACAGATCGCCTAACTCCATTCTACACTAATGTTGGTAATTCAGCTTAAAATATGCCCCTGGTTGTTGTTCCTGTCTGATCTCACATTGTTAATCAACTTTGTGGATTGTGTCTGTATCTGACTTCCTGCTTATACCAGCATGCATTGTGGATGTACTTATAGGTTTACACATTTTTACAATATCTCAGCTAAATGAGATTCATTTTACACAGGTTATTGTGCTAACGGACACATACGGTAGCATATATTTGAATATGGGTGACGTTTTTGGCATCTGGGGACATCAAATGAAAAAATACCCCCGCCGCAGCAAACCTGCAGACTAAGCGAATTTCCATTTGACTGATTGGATTTACACTGAACTGTCTACTTAAAAATATAGCATTTATTCCCGATTTAAATAGAATTAGTTTAACAAGTACTTAGGTTTGCTGCATCAGGGAGGGTAAAACTGTTTTTTTTTTGTAAAATGTTAATAGTTAGTAAGAAATAAAAACATTTTCCAAATTTGATCAAAATATGTTCATAAACAAGCAAACTACAACAGTTTACTCATTCTCCATAAGAATAACATGGGAATTTTAAATTTACAATTTTTTGGAATTTTCTCCGTAACCATTAGGCGCATAATAACGCTTCAATATACTAAATTATTTGTTTTTTTAAGCTCTAAAAAATGGTTTGGAAATAAATTGCTAAATTTTGTGTTTTTTGGGTCAAAAATGGGAAAAACCTATTTTTACCCCATAAAACCCCCCGTAAACACCCGTTCCCATGGTCCGATCATGCTGGATCGCGAACTCGTTCGAATAAACGTAGGTTTACACGTTTGTACCAAATTTCATCAAAATCGGATCATTTTTGCTCGAGTTATCGTGCTGACGGACACATATATATATATATATATAAATATATATATATATATATATATATGAATTTGAACGGATGGTGTTTTTGGCCTCTAGGGACCTCAAAACGAAAAAAAGAATCGGTCCCGCGTCCAGGTCTTACCATGAGTACTACGGTAATAGCTTATTCCCCATATGGGAAATTCGCTAAAAACAGGTTCCAGGTGTAGGGGAGTACCATGAGATCTAAGGTGATATCTTGTTTCCTATATGGAAAACTCAAAAAGCGAAAAAAGTTAATTATAAAAGTAATTTTGTACGTAGGTAGTTATAAATCAAAGTTTGGTAAAGTGAGTGGCTCGTTCTTTCGCTCAACCATATTCTGTTTTAATAAAATTGGCTACAGCTGGTCCATACAGGTAGGATATCTATCCTACTATCTGAAGATCAATGATTGTACTACACACTTATGAATTAGACTCTGGATCGCCAGAAATATCAATTGAATCAATATCCCTGCCTTAGTGTCAGTACAATCTGTTGTAGTTTAATTGTAACAACGACTGAAAGGTTTGTCTTTAGTTATAATCTTGTGTATGATGTTTTTTTCCCGACTTGATAAAACTTCAGACAAACTTATATATGACCATCTTGACGGTTTAACTCTAAGATTTGCAAATGTTGTGTACCATGAAACAACTGTTACTACCATTAAATTACAACTAGGGGAAACCCGTCGAAATCGACGGTTACTTTCAAGGCTTACGTTAATTCATCTAACTGCGATGAATTGGGTGAAATATACATATTTTGAGCATTTAACATTGTTCAAAGAGTAATAACTGTAAAAAATTACAATACTGCGTTAGTTGCCAAATTTGGTTGTTCATTCAATGGTTAAAATATTTCCTATCCTGTACGTCATCGGAGTTATTATAAGTATGTTATATGGTATCTCTTACTTTGGTAGAACCTTTAAATAGTATTTAAATCGTATTGGTGGATCTTGTAGTTAAACACTTCCGCGACTTCATCAGTGTTTGAGAAAAAATATATGTTTGTTGAGAAGACACGTTCTAACTTCAAAGGGAGTTATATCCGTTACAGTGTAAGTTAGATTTTCCTTCGTCACGTCGCGTCAGTTCATATCGTACTTCTGTGCCAATGAATGAACCCTCTAGCATAGTTTTGAGAAATTGACTATGGGGTTACTGATAAAGCTGGAATTCCTTGACATGGGGGATGTCAGTTAGTTGTCTCGGCCTTATCAATAACATAAAGTTGTCAATACAATCTCTCTACGGAATGTTAGGTGTAGTGGAATACATGAAGTAAAGTTGGCTTTTATTCTTGAACTGTTAGGGGCCTCCTAGTTCATATGATCTTGGCGGCTTCATTGGCAATAAATAATGCAAATGACATAGCAATGGAACATTTCCAAAAAGCAAAAATACTGTAAAATGGCTGTTACGTATATATTGACGTTTACATATTGTTAATCAACGTATATGATAAATACTTTAATCCTTTAATACGTTTTTTATGGCGACCATTCATAGTAGGTGAGCCTAGTATGAATGGAGATGAGTGTAGGATGAGTGGCACGATCTTGAAGTCTTGTTAGTGACTAAGGCCGACATTCCTTGGATACAGCTGTTAACTAATAGCCCATACAGCGAATGGCAACCAAGGAACCTACAGTTTATAGTTGAATTGGAACCAAATTTTTTTTGCATTGGTATTTATGAATTGGTATAATTATCAGGATAGCACTGCAGGTGTTGTAGTACTCACTCGTGCGGACGTTAATCCACACCAGGGAGTATCGCATCCACAGTGCATTCCTATAAATATCCACAATTCGTGACCTAGTAGCTGGATTACAGGACGACGCCACCCGTCCCAGTCAAAGGATTATGTGATCTAGTTTAAAAGGAATATGACCTTTCGGTCATGACAGTAGCTGCTTAAATTGTATTTTCTCTTTGTACCATATTTTACAGCCAAAATTTCGTGTTATTTTCAATAATGTTACAAATTCGGTGCGCCAAAGTCCGTAATATAGGCAGGTGCAAATAATTGGTCAAGATAGGTACCATTTTAGGCAATGTTTCTAAGTTTGGATTTTATTAGACACAATAAGAGCAGATATTTCTACATAAATATTTGATATTTTGTAGAATAATATGTTAAAATGTAGGCAAAAGTGGCGAAAAAGGCACACACCAACCCGTAAAATAGATATAAGATAGTTCAATAAGAAATAATTTAAGAATTGCTGTGATAAAAGGATTTTCCACTGATTTCGTAATGGAACGTTATATTGCAAAACATTGCATGATAAAGAAGGAAATCAATTTTAAAATCAGAAAATAACATTGCAAATACTTATTTGGTAGAATTCAACTCCCAATAAATATGTGTTGTTTGAAATACAATTTAAAAATGAACAGCTGTTTCATTAAAAAGTATTATTCTCATGGCCAAAATGTAAACAACTCTGTTGAGGGATCTTTTAAGGCTTCTGGGGCAGAGCCCTAAGGGATTTTGCTTAGTTTTTCTTTTGATAACTCATCTACAGACCAAGACCTTTCTTTGGACACCTCTACCAAGTTTCTACGCCCAACCGTTCTCTCAAATTAGTGGGGACAAAGTTTCCAATCAAATATTTAGATTCCCCCATGTTAATCTTATGGGAGAAACGCCAACTTTGATGGCTTGTGGGGCAAAGCCCGAGGATTTTTACTACATGAATTGGTGAAAGGGGGCGTCTACACAAAAAATACTTTATTTTGACACGTCGTTTGTAAAAATCCGTCCATTATTAACGGAGGAGTAGTGTTTTCTAGAAATCGCCTTCACGTATTATATATAAGGATGGATCACTCTAACTGCCACAATACCGGTTGTAATATATGCCTACATAACTGGTTCCGAGCATTGCTTATGGTGCTTAATTTGTTTGAGACGTTAAAAAAAATTAACATAGGCCTACATATCTACAATGTTCATGATATAAAATATAACTGTATGACGTTTTATTCCCATTTTTTAAAGTTCAGCTATTGACTTATCAGACTTTATGTTATAGTTAATCTCATATTATATAGTATGTTGGCCTATATTTTATAGTACCTATCGGTAGTATGTTGGCCTATATTTGACATGGGGTTTCCTCTACCAATTAATTGACTCAGCCGTTAGACGCGTCGTACCCTACAGTTTAGTGATAGGCCTAAGAAAATGTAATTTTTATTCAAAACTAATGAATTCCACTGATGAATCTACTCTTAGAAATAAGGTGTATAAAAACAGCAAAATAGTTAGTAAACACTGCAAATAAACACTCTGTGGTTTTCGGTTGTTTAATGTAGTTTCAGAGGCTGCACTTAAGGGTTTGCGAGACAAAATAAATGTCACAGATTTTACTTTATGCTCTAGAGTCTACTCTAAAGCATATGATTTACACGAGTTTGAAGAAGTAAGTTTTTAAACAGAATCACATCTATATATATTTAATACGCTCGGCATATTTTTGTCATAATTGTTTTAGATGGTGGTGCTACCGATCACCATGTCCAAGGTGTCGTTAGAAAGGTCTTAGCATGTAGTTTTGCCATCAAACAAAAAAACTTGGGAATTCCATCAGGGCTCTGCCCCAGTGGCCTTCAAAGTTCCCATGTTATTCTTAGGGAGAAAATGTTTGTTTACATTAAATGTAAACATTTTTGAACAGATGAATACTTTGAAATTGACACTAATATTTGAAACAGCTGGTTATACTAAAATTGGAGACATGTGCTATAAGGATCTCTTATATTAATACGTGAGGGCTGTTTTTTTGTGAACAAAACTCCTCCGTTATTTCTGGATCAATTTTAACGTTTGAGGTCTCAATTAATTTGTCTCAACTCGTAGTTTTGCATAAAGGTTTTAGAATTTAAAAACTCTTACCCTTAAGGGCACGAGACGCTCTCAAAGGTCGCATTCTCCCCATAAGAATTACATTGAAATCAAATTTTAAAACAAAAACAGCTGTATATAAAAAGAAACTCACCAGCTTTTTGGGAGTAAATATTGATGTTTGTAATATTTAGGAGGTTATAGACAAATCTAAACAGTCAATCAGTTTTGTTGGAAGAACGGATAATTTCTTGAGTTTAAAGGAGAAATATTGAAAACAGGAGGCGGAGACAATTAATAGGAAATCTTATACGTATGGGAAGAGTGAAGGAGAGGCCTGGTCTCACAGTAAGGAATCCAGATACACAATCACTTGGGGAGATGAATCATTTTTGTCAGTTATGCTAAAGCAAATTTTTGGAAGTAAAAAAAAAAGTCACAGTGGTAAAGTAAACCTACCTAAAGTCAGATCAAATAAATAAATGCAAGAAATGTTTACTGGTATTAGCCTTAAGTTGGGAAACATTTGTAGAAAACACTAAAAAATAAGGTCGGGTCCAAACAATTCTAAAATATTTTTACAAGAAGCGTTTATTATTTCAAAGCGCTATTTAATAGGGCGAGTATTTCAATTAGTTAATTAAGTATTTAGTCGGGTCTTTAAAACTCATCGAAAATTATGACCGTTATTTCTGTAGTTTTAAAATAACTTCTGCATAATACGGGTACTTGAAAATTGCTCGATTTCGAGCAACAGGTACACTAGTTTAGAATTAATACAAGAAATTCCTTACAGAATTAGAATAATAGATAAATAAAACAAACATATGTTAAAATAAAACAATTATATTGGAACTCTAGTTAACCTATCAAAACGTATAACTTAAACTTACTTGTTTTACGTTAATCACGTTTAATTAAGTTGTAAAGCCAATTTGTCTTCGGTAGACGTACCCAGTCTCCTCTTCATTCTTAATTTACTTAACAAACATTTCCATAGACAAACAGTCTATATTGAAAATATTTACTTTATAGCTCAATAACAAACTGGTGAGTCGTGATAACATTTAAAATCAGCTGTTGAATGGATATTGTTTTTAGCTCAAAACTAAGATATCTTACTAATATTATAAATGTGAAAGTTTGTGTGTTTGTTTGAAATTCAATCACGCATAAACTACTGGACGGATTGGGCTGAAATTTGGCATGATGATAGCTCACATTCCCGGTTAACATATAGGCATATTCTTATCTCAAAAATCCTTTCGGGCTCCACCCCAGTGGCTCTGTAGTTCCCCATGTTAACCTTATGAGTATTCATAATTAAAGGGGATTAAAGGATTTACTCAGCTGTTTTAACTCAAAAAGTTGGTTCTATGATATGCAAAAGCATTAAAAGTTTAAGATTTACCAACAGGGTGCAGCACTATAATTAGTTTTGCTTTTATGAACAGCTAATTTTAACCATTGACTATTTTAACTAAGCAGCAACAAAAAACTGTGATATGCAGTGAGAACTGTCAAAGTAGGAATGTTTACAGTTATGTTTATGTTTTTAATTTCATGAATAATTTGTGATAATTTGCAAATTGTTAATAATTTATCCGTCTCTGTTGTTTAGGTGAAGTGGTAGACCATTATGGCCATGGTAGATGTGAAATACTATAGTATAGCGTAAATTTTATTATAGTAAAAAATGTTCTTCAAATGTGTCCTCCCCCATTGCAAATGCAAAGCTTGAGTATAACTGCAATAAGCATTTTATACTTATATGCCAACCCCGTACGAAGGACGGGTACTCTGCTAGTTTCTAATAAATTGGAGGAAATCGTAGGAGCTGATTTTGAAATCATTGTGCACAACCGTTACTCATATTATAGTATAGATAGATTGTGATTCTGTTTTACAAATTATTTCAAATGAAATGAAAAAAATAAATTTAGTGTTTATCACTTGTATACCTAAAAGGCTCTTTGGCAGTTTTGTCATATTGCGTCAGATTCACCAGAGTGGAAGAGTCTACTTCTTTTTTCTCAATTTTCTATGACCTTAAAATAAAATCCAAATCCATGTAATTATTGTGATTTACAGCATGATTACATGATTTATATTTGAAGCTAAGGAATAATATAATTACTCACTAAGGATTCTTTGAAAGCAAGTTGCTACCGGAACCTAAATAATTTTCTCTGAAAGCTAATGTTTACCTGAAATAAAACAGTTGTCTTTTTGCCAAAAATTAATCGACTAAGTTCTCTTAATCAGAAAATGAACAAGGAACCTTTGGAAAGATGCCAGCTTATCTACAATCTCTTGAGAGTCAGGTTTGATATAAACTAATTAATGACTAATGTGCTTTAAACATGTTAGAAATGTTTATAATAGGGGATTCACTTCAAAATAAGATCTTTTTTTGCTGACATGTCAATGTATTTGCGTAAAGTATTTTCTGTTATTAGTTCTGACTTTTTAATTATCAACTAGTGTATTCAAAAGCTGATCTGGTATTCTACAAATGTTTCCCACTTATAGCCACTTTAAGTTGTCCATGTTGATCTTCGTCAATGATAATGTAGTCAGCATGGTACTACCCATTGTCGCCAGAAAGTTTACAAATTTCAGTAATTTTTTATAGCGATAAAATTTTGTTTACATTAACTGCCTGATTTTCTGCATAGCCTCTCTGTCACAATTTTATCTGCTTCAATTGGCATTAATTTGGCTAGTTACTGTTATAACGTAAGTTATATTTATCTGAAAAATGCAGAATTGAAAGGCCTAATGTTGTTCAGATGGTTTTTTGTTTCCCTTGAATGTGAATAATAATGTGAATCCTTAAATGAAAGTTTTATTAAGGTTTCTTGGATGTAGTCATATTATTTTAAAATCACTTGACTTTTAAGAAAACATATGGTATTTAATGTCCTTGCCGTACCAGTTTAATTAGGCCATAGAGGGGTTTCCTTTGCCAATCATCATAAATTTAAGTCCATGTTTCCTACAAAATAGTAGCACTTCGGCTAAGATCCTTGTTAATTATTTGTGGGAATCTACATATTGTAGGTGTTCTCCATTATATAGGATGATAACGATAGTATTTTTTAAATCTCTATTTCTTCTACTGGGTGGCATTCTATTACTTTCCTATGTTTCCATGGTTAACAAATCGGTTCTTTCAATGATTGCTTAAGAATTACAATTTCCTTGTCAATTAATTTCTTATTTGGTAAAATATATAAAATTGCCCAGGCTTTCTCGATTTTTTACATTGTAATATGTACAAATGTAAATTAAAATAGTAAATATTTAGTTTTAAAAAAATCAGTAAATGTACCCAATGCGTTCCCTTGAATTGAAAAATAAATAACAGCAATTAAATTATACAGCTGATCAAAATGTAAACAATTATGTTCTTCATAAGGATAACATGGGAACTTTAAAGGCTACTGGGGCAGAGCCCAAGGGACTTTTTCAAAAATGTAAGGCCAGTTTGCGAATCTACGCAATACGCTCTTAATGAGACGTCAATGGATGAAATCGGTTAAGAAAGAAATGGCGGAGGAGTTCAACCGACAAACTTCGTGTTCGCGTATTAATTATATAGATTTTCCTTTGTACATTAAATTGTATAAATCAATGATTACCAATGACTTACTTTGTAGGTGCACACATACAAAGCCTATCAATCAACTAGAATGATTTTTTGCAAAATTCTTCAATAAATTTTAGTAGGCTAAAAGAAAAAAAACATTAGGTAAAATTTATTGGCAATTTGTGCATTAATAACAATACATAAAATTGATTGTTAAGTACAGAATTTGTCTGGTTAAGTTAAAAATTAATTGTGATGAGAAAGACTAAGTCACAAATAACTCTTAACACTGTATTCATATTATATTGGAAGGAAAGCACTCATTGTTTTAAACCACTCTGGCAGATAGGTTTTTAATTTATGACTGGAGGACAGTGAGATGATACCTGTACAACTGAAGTTAGCATGTAATAGTAAACCAGCTGCACTGTTTATTTTATTGGGTTGTAAAGCCGAGCTACGGTCGGTCCTCCTGGTACTGTTGTTTAAACGACCATCACCATAGTCATAGTGAAACATTACATAATCATAGTGTAAGTAATGGGATAATGAAACTAACTACTTAACTACTTATAACTGATGTAACTCCCTATTTTTATTCATGAATTTTCTTAGTTATGGCAAACCATATTCCAGCCCTTGAACTCCTTTTATGAAAAAATCTTACCTTTATCTGTAGTCCGAAATTATCATCAATAATCAGCACACAGTTTTGTTGCAAGCGCAACACTTTCAAAGTAAACGACAAGTCAAAACATAAAAATAAAACAAAACATTTAATGATATGCTTGCATAAAACTATTCAGCAGCATAGTTGTTGATGCAACTTTTGGACTAAGACTGAGGTAAGGGAGCCTAATCTGTTTCTTAATTGTACATAACTACTCACAGACTTTGTTGTAAGCAGCAGAAACATCTCAAGAAGATTGAAAAAAGTTTTCATGAAGATCCCTTTTGTCTTCGAGCTATCAACACCTCTTAAATTCAACTAGTATAATGAGTGGTTTTGTTGGTTTATCATTAAAATCCATGAGCAACTATGCTACAGTAATAACAGTATTCATTGAAAAATATATTGAAGTCCTCAGGTGTATTTTTTGGAACTTGTCAATGGTTAGTCAAACTATTTTCATAACTAAGTAAAAAGTGTAAAATGTATGATAAACCAGATACAATTAATGTTCAAAATTATTTTGGCTATAAAGAGACAAACATGTTCTTCATGTTTAAAAAACTTGGGTATCTTCCAACCTACGAATTCATTTATGTACTTTTTACTATAAATGCTTAACTAATCTTCAAAATGCAAATATCAATATCTGAGCGTACCTTGATTTTTTCAGTTGAGATTATTGGGATATCTTTCTATGTTTTTGCGATTATCAATACACTCAAATTAGATTTTTTCATTTCTAATTATCATTACTGTTATCAGTGTGGCCACAGAACTCCTGGAAAGAAATTCCCATATTTCTCCCAATTTTCCGGGCACCAAAACTTGGTTTTCCCTGTTGAGATTTCTGGCCTCTTGTACCTTTTACTAGGAGTCTGCAGGTTCCCAATATTTTCGGGTCAAATCGGGTTAAAAGTTGGCTCAAGAGATCGGTACGAGCCCATAATGATTGTCGAACCAAGCTTGGGTCAAGTTGATCCAAGCACATATTACTGCGATCATGAAAAACCTTTACGAAGATACATGACCAAAAACTGATGATTTTGCAGCAATTGCGGGTAATGTTGATAGTTTTGCCAGGACCGTGTGAAGACATTCATGATTTCACCAAGACCGCAGACAAAGTTCATGATTTTGCTGTGAACCCAAAAGATGATAATGATTTACCTGTGACCGTGGAAGATGCGTTTTAAGATTTTGTCGTGACAGCAGATGATTTTCGTGATATCCCCGTGACCGCGGGAAATGTTATCAATTTTACTGTTACCGCAGGAAGATGTATACGAATTCGTCATTTTGTTGTAACCAGGGAAGACGTTCATCATTTTCCTGTGACGGCAGACTAAAACAAATTTATCCTGACGGACTTTTAAAATTCCCGCGTAGCTCCTAGTTTTCCTGGTAAAATAAATTTACACATAGTTCTCGGTTTCACCCAAAATTTCTTGTCTGTGGACACCCTGTGTTGCACTTTAAGCTCAAAAAGTTTAAATTCCATTTTTTAGCTCCTGAACTGCTTAGTATAGACTAAAATAAAACATACCTCGTCATGCAGTTCAAACTTCAAATAGTGTGTTTTTTTAATCCACTACATGTTTCGCCATGTTGGCATTTTCAAGTGGTATACAGAAACATTAAAACATTATGCCATCCGAATTGGATTTGTCAAGTTGTAGAAATTTACATTTACACATAAAACTGTACATACATTTAACACGCACGAACTAAACATTTTCATGTATGCCTACAACACTTATTGCAACCCGATCACCCGATCTGAGTTCTGTCTCTGTCAGTGCCGTGATCGGGTTGCAATAAGTGTTGTAGGCCTACATGAAAATGTTTTGATCGTGCGTGTTAAATGTATGTACAGTTTTATGTGTAAATGTAAATTTCTACAACTTGACAAATCCAATTCGGATGGCATAATGTCTTAATGTTTCTGTATATCACTTGAAAATGCCAACATGGCGAAACATGTAGTGGATTAAAAAAAAAACACACTATTTGAAGTTTGAACTGCAAGACGAGGTATGTTTTATTTTAATCAAAAAGTTTGTCATTTATTATAATCACAACCGTCTTTTTTAGTTTCTAAGCTATTAATATTTATCACTCTCTTACATTATGTTCCTAAACCATAATTTTTAGCGAATTTTTTTTCTTGGCAAATATGGAAGAGATCACATATATTATCACACTTTGAAATTATATCATGTCTCATGCACTCCATTTCCGACTCAAGTAAAGAGAAATGTTCTAAAGGTCAAACTTAAAAAGTGTTGAAAAGATAGTAAAAAATTCTGTCAAAATGTTGACTTGAAGCTGCTTTCGGCATCAAGGGAGGGGAGGATGGGACTTAGACAGATCCGAGGGGAATCAAAGACCACAAGGTAATATGCAAGAGAATAATATATTTCCCGAAATTACATTGAGTGCCACAACCACCTTCTCCTGGTAACCGACTACGCTAACACAAGCTCGGTTTGACTCAACTCCGATTTGTCTAGGTACCTCCCGTCCTTTCAGCCCGTCTTCTGACAGAATTTTTTTATGAAAAAGAATTGAAAAAAAATTATAAAAATGGAAAGAGAAATAGAGATCAGAAGTATGATAACGAGCAACTTACATATATTGGCTCCGTAGTGCTTCGTTGAAATGCAAAACCGGTTAACAGAAAATGACGAGGTGAAAGAATGAAGAAAGTACCCAGAGCAAATTCACAAACAGACGTAATCATAATGGAAGCTCAGCTGAACTCACCGTCAATAACAATAAATAACGTAATTTAAATAACAACATTGATAATACATGTAAAATTAAACTAGATAAACTTATAATATGTGTCATGGTACTAAAAGCTTTGGCTAAGATTAAAGAAACCTAAATAAACCTATACCTTATAAAGGGTAACAATGAATTCAAGCAAAGAATAACTCGGAATGCAATAATACATAGCTTAAGGAAAAGTAGAAAATAAATGCTTTTTTAAATAAATGCAAGGCTTTGGATGAATATTAATGTTTACCTTCTGGCGTTTTATTTGCAGCAAATTTTTGACATGCTTTGTCAACACAGTGACATCTTCAGGCATCCACTATGGCTTCCTCATAACAATTCACGCTCCAAATAGGAACGCCAGAAGGTAAACATAAATAATCATAATACTTGACTTCCAGTATTCCAATGTTTCGGATATCTAGAATACATGATTTTATTTATTAACGTGATGAAAAATATTTATTTGTTAACTTTGATCAAACATATAAATCCCGGAACCACATTCATTGAACAATATTCAATTCTTGTCTATCGGATCCAACAAATTTCACATAAATAGTAGACAACTAGTGAGTGCTAAAAAACCAACTGTGTGAGATATCATTGTAAACATTCAGTGAACACTCTACTATCCAAAATAATACTGAGCGGAGGGATGTTAAAATACTTGTAAAATATACTTGCAAAATAGGACTTTTGTAAATTTAAAATAAAAATATTAAAAGAATATGACGGAACTTTTTTAAATTTTTCAAACAAACTAGTTGGAAATAAGTATAAACTTACAAATAATACTCTGTGGGAAATACAATTGGATTAAACTATATCTAACTCTCATTAGAATTAAATAAAAAAAAAGAGATAAAAGTGTGAAATGTTGTTAATAGTGCCACATTTAATATACAATACTCTGAAACACTGAAAATTAATAGCACAAGGAAACACTTTAGCATGCTAGGTATTTATGCTAAAAACTTGGAGAAAATTTGATATTTCGTTGTTAATTCTTGTAGCCCAATTTGTTATTACAACTTTTTTCCAACTAATTATGAATTTGAAGAAAAAGGGAAATAGATTTTGAAAATTATTATCAATTTCTTCCGCAACATTTGAACGGCAATGTAAAACCAAAGTTATTTTAACAGAAAAAGAAAAAAAAACAATTGCATGTAGTTTGTCTTAGACGAAAAATTATAAAACTTTCCTATAAGATCAGTGGTTCAAATTCTGATATTAAAAATTATACAATGCATCGGGATGGTTACAATCACAACAACACATCTAGAATACATAGTATCAGGAACAATAAAATTATAATACAATAACTTACGATGACTAATACGGACATCATATTAAAATAAATATCTGTTAATACCCTGGCAAAACAAGTTCAATAAATAATACTATTGGGTGGGAAAGTAAATAGCACTGTGCAATAAAGTAAAAAAAAAAATTAATGAGGTTAAGAACCTCAATTTGTTTTAAAAATGTGATGATAAGTTCACTTGTAGCTTGGAAGACATCTGTTAAAATATTTCAATTAAATTATTGTAGAGCACACAGTATGCAAATTCTGAATCCTGTATATATAAGTTATCAATATACCAATAGCTACAGTATCAAAGTAAAGCTATTGATTCAAGTTGAAAATAATTTTCAATCATATTAAAATAGTTTCCCCTGCTTTTAAAAAAATATTGCTTTCTGCAGGTGGCTCCTTAAAAAAGTGATTGTCAATCAAAATTTTCTTGAAATCAGTATTTCAGTAAATGTGATCAAAAAGTTAGATAGTGAAAATAGTTTTTTACAAAGTTTAACTTATAGATAGTATCGAAAAACTTATGTTTCTTTCTTTTAAAGCATCAAACAGTAGAAATTTATAACAGTTTTAAAAGAGGTAAAAAGTAATTAATCGTTTTTATGTAAATTTAATTTGAATATTATAAGTAAACTAATCCTACTGACATAATAATACCATTGAAAATGGAGATAACTGAAAATACATAGGTAAGGAAAAATATTTTAAGAACACGGTTGATACATTTTACACTGCAAATTATAAAATTCAGGTAAGCGAGGCGAACGTAGCAAATATAAAGGCAAATATAAGTTCATTATGATCAAATAAAATAAGTACTTACTCACATAAGAATAAAAGTAAACAAATCATATCACAATTTTTCCATGTTAAAAGATAAATCTTTATGGACATATTTTTTTTCAAATCTCAAATTAAAATATTAGACTACAATGCAGCTTAATTTTTTAAAGATAAAAATGTATTCCCCATTACCCAAACAGATGCTATTGAGTGTTTGCTAATCTATGCACAACAGCAAATGACTTTTCTAATTTTGAGCATGTTAACAAAATATGAATCTAATACTAGTGTCACAAAACAACAAACGTAACAAGCGGTCAAGTTTATGTTCCTTTTGTTTTTTACATCCTACTTGAGCTTTAATATGTTTATTTTGACTTTTTTATTGTGACAAACTAACATCAGATAGAAAATACAATTGCCGCTTAAGCTGTGACTATAGTGATAAAATTGTGAATTTTGGTATTACACAAAACACAAGTGGTTAAGGAAATGCTTTGGTAAAAACACCCTTTGAAAACAAATAAATTATTGCATTCCCTTTACCATCAGCGGATTTGAGAGGGTTTTGTAATGGTGGATGAGTCAGATAGTAACAAGACCAGGGTTTGTACCGTTTCCTTTCATTACGTAAAAAATGTCATTGTCACGTAGAAAACACACAAAATTAAAATAAATAAAATATAAAAATTCCTATCCTCTTAAATAGCATTACTGAGACAGATATTTTTCCATAAATACTCTACAAGAATGTGTGGAGTATGTACAGAAAAATATCTATCATCTGTCACAATATTGTTTTAATTCATGGACTTGTATTTTGGGTGAAGTTTAAGTTTAAAGTTCAGTTTAAGTTTTGTTGCCAGTTGCACCTGATTTACAATTGTGAAATAAATCTTCTTGAATTTGATTACAAATGTTTTTGTTGCTCCTCCACCAAAACTACCCCTCCCCACCGCCTTTAATCCCCCAGTTTAGAAGCTCTCAGACTTGAGTATGTTCGCCCCTCCCTCCAGTACATCGTTGTAATACTCGCCCTGATGTTGTGTTGTACTCTCCTCATTACTCACCTGACTATGGCTGACAGAGTCGGGTATTGGCAGCGGTTTGGCAACTCCGATCCTCACCGCTCCCTTCGCAGCACCCTTCAAAGCCTGCACGGCCTGGTCTAGTGAGGCGTGGTCGAGCGACACGTCGTTGACGGACAACAGACGATCACCGGGGATTAGTCGGCCATCCATTTGCGCCACTCCGCCCGGCACCAGAGATCGTATTACGATCACCGTCTCGCTCGGGTTCATTGGGTCCTGTGAATGAAAAGTTTGGTGAATTGATACAACAAAGTAAGGCTTCTGCTGTCGCAAAGATCACTATAGTTTTATTCAGAATATAGATTATAGATTAAACAAGTTACAAGACAATCAAGAATAGTTTAAAGTTTTGAGATCAAAATTTTTAGTGTAAAAAAAAAGTGAAAGGTAACACCCTACCACTAAAACTAAAAAATAAGACCTTTCAAAGCTAAACTTTCAAAATACAAGACACAAAAGACTTTCAGTAGCATTAGAATGTTGCCACAGAGATCATAAAAATAATACAATATGACTATAATTTCACAGATAAAAAATCATGCAACAGCAGCATTGTTAATGATCATAGCAAACGGTCATAGTTAAGAAGAAGATAAAAAATCAAACACATTTCTCTTAGCTATCAAAGTCAAATCCAATGAAAATATCATAGGACTTTGAACAAAAATATGTGATGGATGTACCCAAGGTTCCATTTTTGAGCTTGTTACTTTTTTGTATTCATTTGTTTGAAAATTGAAACGTTAAGTAAAAAATTGTTAAATAAAAATTCCCTTAGTAGTAAAAGATCTAAAAAAACAGTCCCAAGAAACAATTTAAAACTTTGTTTGAACTATGAAACAAATGAAGATGAAATAATTATGTCATATAATTTAGTCTACATGTCAGTATTAATTTGTAACAATGCCAACTATTTATTTGATAAAAAAATACAAAAAATTTTTTACAATAATCGTTGATGCTTTTAACTAAAAAAAACCAATTTAAAAATAGAGACATTTCTAAATTAATTCCAAAATTTCATGAAAAACATTTCACAAACACAAACATTCCAGTCTGTAATTAGCTATTAATACATCACAGCACGTTTCTTTACAGCTGTATTTTTCAACGCACATTTCTATCTAACAAACAAAATTTATGAATCTAAAAACTGAAAATTACAAAATACAATTGACCTCATTAACTTTTCTACTGAAACAAACATTTACACATCTTAACACACTTAAACTGCACTTATAAAAAACATCGGCCACCTAACAATAAGTTGTAAGCTTCAAAACGTTCAAACGCATGCGTTCACCTAGCATGCGCTCCCATCTTATAAGCAAGAGTTCAATACTATTACAATAGCAATAATACGATACCATGCCAATTACGATAAGCCAATCGACTTTACATTCAACACGCAATTTTACTGTAGTCAATTTACCTTTGATCATTTGATGGAATCAGACTTTGAGATCCTTTCAGGAAGAGTACAGTACATCAGTGAATACCCGTAGGTTTTTCACTGGATAAGAATCTTTTGTTTGGGAAAACACTGTAAAATTGATCTCTTGCTTTTAAAATGTGGACAAATATGTAATACTGAGTTAAAAAGATTACCAAAACTTTAAATTAAAATTCCTACATTATTCTTAAGGAGAATAATCCAACTGTTGTAGTTTTGATCAAATTTGGCAAATTTATTTCACTGAAAAACACATTATTACTATCTTTACTATAACAGAAAAACTAAGACCTCATGAAACCTTATTATATTAATTAAGTAGGAAACAAATTTAATGTTTTAAGGAAATATTTTTGTGACAATCCAATTAGGCAAATTGAAATTTGCTAAGTCTGCAGGTTTGCTAAGGCAGGAGTATTTTCTCTATTTTGATTTTCAGATGAATAAATAAATAAATATAAATGTTTTGAAGACAGAAATAAAATGTTAGGCTTATATTTTGGTAAAATACATAAACAGTATTTTAGAAAGTTTGTGGATTTAAATCTAAATGATATTCACACAGATACTATTCATAGCTGACATGAAGCTCCCAAAGTGGAACAGGCTGAGAAAGATGGTTCATTTATGTAGCTTCTTGTTTATTTAATTGTCCAGCAGTTTTTACCTCTATGCTGATTTTCTTTCTTCATTTTATTTTGTTTTGACATAGACAAACCAACACGAGTAAACTCCTCATCCGACTGTAGATTTTGAAGCTGGTTTTTCGTGTCTAGTTCATGTGCGTCGACACTGATAGCTAGTATAGACAAAACTTTGTTTCTTTTATTTTAGGGTTATTTTTATGATTTGTGCTTACTGCTTGGTTATATAACTAGGAGACCAGATATAGGTTGTATTTGATTAAATAAGGTTTTAAATGACTGAAATAACAAGAAACAAATTGTAAACAAAACACGAACTCTACAGTGCAACAAACAGAACTAACAATAAAATTGGCTTCATCTGTTCCATAAGGATGAGAAATCTATTAGTTTTTTTTCTTTGTTTTATGTTTTATCTATGGTTTTGACCCTTAAGGTCTCTTTTATTGGTTCAATTTTCCATTCATAGTTTTCATGTAAGTAGTCCATTTTTTTAAGTTGGCCATTTTTAGGGGGTTTTAAAAATGTTATATCAATTTTTGTTAAGACTTCATAGCCTATATTATGTGATAACGATAACATAATAGTTTTTAATTACATAGTATTTTGTTTCAGTTAGGCTAATTAAAGTTAAATTTTCAATTTAAGTTTATAAACCACAATTTAAAATCTACTCATTGTCGCCATATTACTTAATTACTGCAATACATAGTATTTCTCTCTTACTTTTTTCACATATAGTTTTAGGTTTTTAACTCATTTATACAACCAAGTTCAATGAATTGCTTTTATTTCGCTTAAGGTACAAGAGTAAAGTGAAATGCTCCACGTACATAGAGAAGAAACACAACAAGTTAGAAAGACTTGCCCAAGTTCTCCAAAAATCTAGTTTAATTCTTGTATTTTATTGACATGTAAATCTTTAATAACATATAACACTATTTAACAAATTCAACGCTCTTTTTTAGTATTTTATTTTATTCTAAATCTAAATGAATTTTATATTAACCCTTCATTAGTGTCTTTGATTTTAAAACACGATCGGTGACACAGTTTTTTTTTTCTCAGGGTGTTGAAACATTAGACAATGTTTTTTTAATACATTAACACAAAAATGGATTTATAACATGTATAATCAATAAAACTGTACATCAAATCAATGAAAACCCTCACTTTACGTAATTATAACAATATATAGCAAACAAAAACAACGGTACCATTGGTGACACAAGGAGCTACACTCTGGGAATCCAACACGCAATCGGTGACTGGAGGAGTCAGGCTCCGTGCTACGTGACTCTTCGGGCTTCAAATGATTAATAGAAGTTTTACATAAAGGTGTGAGTTATAAAAAAAATTTCTAACCGAAAACGCTGTGATGTCACTCATGTACGGTTAAAGATATTAAATATTCTACTCATTGTCACTTGTTTAATTTGTCATTGCCATTAGACAAGACTTGTGCTCTGCGACACCAGACCTGACGTAGACAGTGTTGTTGCTGTCTTCTGGTTAGAAAACTAATGCCTAAAAACCTCCTAGACACTGATCACACCTAACATTCTGTTGCAATGGCAATATTGGCGGGGTGGTTCAAGGCTTGTTTCTCAGGCAATGGAACATGTCAGGGACAATTTTCAGCTGTTGTTATATTTATCACCCGCATAGTGTTAAGGTAAGGTTTTGTTCTGTGTCTCACATTCTCTAATATTATCACTTTATGGGGCTAAAAGACTTAAACTACTCTGTTTACAGAATAATCATGTTTGAGTTGTTTGGCTACAGATATCGCTCAGTCAGTATTTCTGCTCAACTCCAACAAGGGATTAATAATTTAATTTACAAGGTTTCAAAAAGTTGTCAAGATTTAAAAACTAGATTTTTGAAGTACTTGGTGCATTAACATTCAAAGTTTAACAAGCACGGTTCAACACTTAAGACTAGATGATATGGCAGATATCAAAATACTGGAAATAACTAGGATTTCTTTTTATATAAATTCAATTTAAAATATTTAATAATACAATATTCACAATAATTAAGTAACAAACTCTTAACATAATCCAACTTTTTTTATTTAACGTTTTCCCAAAAGCTTGTGACAAAATATTAAATTGTAATTGCAGCGCAACAGCACTGTAGCCTTCCAAAAACATTCATGGAATAGACAAACATGTAGAAGAGGTAAAAAAATTACAAAATAAAAATTCCATTCGGAGTTAAAATCTTACATAAGAATGATTTTTTTTTTAATGTTTAGCCTAATAGTTAAACGAAAGCGTAGTTCAATCCAGAATTTTACATTTTATACTATATTAAGAATTACGAGCTATGGTTACATTCAGAGAAGTTTCAACAGCTTACTCCACCAACAGTAAAAGATCAACAACAAGATTTCTAGTATCTAACAACACTTGACAGAATCAACACTCAGAAATAAAATTCAAGAGATTCAGATAAATCTTGGTCTCGGGAGGTGAACACACTTTGCATTGGTGAAGATAGTGTTTTAAGAGGCAAACTAATTCAAACTTCAGTTAAATTTTAGTTTGCACCCTGAGATGGATGGAATATATCCTAAATGTTGGCCACTATCTTCAGCAATCCAACGACACGTCATCTACCAAAGATCAAGATGGCCTCCACGGCCTACTTAGAGCATGGAGGCCTACCATCAAGATAAAAAATCAGTTTGACATATCTTTAAAAAATAACTCAAAACAACAATTAACAAGAAAATAAAAATGATAACGGTTTAATTTGTTTTTGTTTTTTATAGATAAGTTTACCAAAAATTAATATTTTTTTTAGAAAGTGTAAGTGTTATTTTCTAAAGTCATTCAAGTTATGTTTTTATTTTTGGAAATCTAAAACGTAATACATCTACATTGTTTTTGGTTTTCAACAACTATTTGAATTAAATGTTATTATAAAAAAGCTAAATCTTTTGTTTTAACCAAGTTATCTTAAAGATTATATAAAACTTTATCAAAGCTATGCTCGTATACGTGGCTATGGCAGTAATACATTTTCATACAAATTTACTAGTTCAAACATATAACCGCATACAATTATAAAAAGCCATTATAAATGTGTACCAAAATGTATAAATAAACTATTAACTATTATTAAATAGGCCCACAAACTTTTGATTTATTTTACTAACTCTAATCAAACAAAATTTACATTCATAAAAATTATTTCTTAATTACTATTTCTGCTTGTATTATTATACAAAATTAATAGATCGATGTGGTTTGTAAGGGGATTGTTGTTTGTTACTGAAAAAAAAAACTATTTGTTTTTATTAATATAATCATAATATTACATAAAAAAATATTTATATTTTTATGAATCAAGAGGTAAAACTTTAAATATACAATTGGTTGTTTTGACATTCATTTACAAACCTAGGACACAAGTTTTTTTTTATCATAAAAAAGCACGAGGTCAGTTATGCGATAAATGTAACCATTCATACTTGGGTGCCGAAATAAAAAAAAAATATCACAGCAAAGTATATAACACCCTCATCTATAACTTTTAAATTCAACCCAATAATAAAATTAAGGCCATAATAAAACATGCATATATTCTTAAAAATTGCCTGTTAAACTACTAATACTGATAGTTGAATGTAGGTTCATTGAAGAAAATCAATACTGCAGCGGTAATAATTGTTATAAACATAATTATATACATCAGTATATAAATCAATATCATAGTAAAAAAGATGGTTATTTTCTATTAAAAAAGTATAAACATAGTTGTCCAAAGGATTATTTATTGAAAATATGATTGAGTAGACAACCCACCTCATGGATCTTTTTAAAACAGCAAATTGACAGATGGGATCTATAAAACTACAGTAGAACCTCGATTAACCCGGGGCGGATCAACCTTGGTCAATAGATGCCTCTTAAATTATGTCACATAACCTAAAAAATACCAAGAAAATTTAAGAAATAGTGTTTCTTCAGTCTAGTGTGTTGAAATGCACAGTATAGTTTTTTAAACAACACAGTTTCATCTCATACGTGACCGCTGGAGATTAGTTGCAATGCATGCCGCCGAGGCATGCGGTCACCTATCACTTAAGCTGTCATATCGCAGTTAATATTAGTTCAATCTAAAAAAATGTGTCAATCAATTTGTAATTAAATTGCCTTGAAAATGTAATTATTATTTTTTATAAATCAACTGTTTTTGAGTTATTTAAATTGTAAGTGAAACAAAATTGTAAATGCCATTTTGTTTTATGATTTTGGAAAATTGTCATAATTTTTTTGTAGCTTTGTCTAATTGTCATAATTGTTTGTGCAAAGTTTCAATTTCGTAAGTTTAACCAAAGAAAAAAAATTAGTGAATGAAACAAAATGGCAGCTGTGTGAGTGAGTAAGAACTTCCGGACTATTTAATATTTATATATATGTTTCTCACCCAGGAACAATGCTCTAAAATATAGGTAGAGGGCTCCGGGACACCCTGTGTAGTATAAAGGTTTTTTTATGGGTTTGTTATACATGTTAATGGCGTGTTAAATTAACCGTGGTTTTCAGTTATCCATAGTCTCCCTCCCCCTCATTACCCCGCATAATCGAGGCTCTGCTGTACTGTATATCAGAAAAACAAATCGGTGATGAACAGTCTGCCTGAATAGGTTTAAATTGTTTTCCGATTAGTGACTTTTCAATAAACACAGCTGAAGACAACCTGGATAGATACTATATTTCCAATTCCCTTTTTAATGAGTTGTCTACTCAAGTAAATAAATGGATAAAGTTACACTATTGACTTTTAGATACTGAAATAGACATCCCATCTATAAAGACCAGATAGAGCCTCTTTATAAAAAAAGGACCTAGTTCAATGATGAACCACTCTCAGTGTGTGCTAGTCTGAAGTTCTTTTTAACCCTTGGTGTTTTTACAAAGAGATCGTCGATGTGACAGAGAGTTCAGTAATAATTTAATAATATAATTCATTACTAGGGGTTTAAGCTTATAGTCACTCCATTTGATGACACTAGCTGTGGAGTTTAACAAATAATGAGTATGGGTTAAAAAATCACTTCTTGACATTGATGGATGAACAGCGTGCAATGGAATGTCTAGTTCTATCCAAAGTCAAGATTCAACACAACAATATATCCACCACCAGCACCAGTTAGATGTAGAAGTGGTAGGTGCACCGACATACCTGGTAATCGAGAATAGAGAAGCCCAGACCGCGCTCTCCCTTGACCAGCTCGATGATGTGCGGCTCGCTGCTCCACATAGCGAGGCCTGTGAGAGGCTCCAGCGAACGGCTCTTGAGCTTGCTAAGACTGGGCTCAGTGGTGGCTGTGGTGGTGGACGCCAATGAGCCGTCCGATTTGGCTTTGACGAGCCTCTCCATAGCAGGGATTAGGTTCTGCAAACTGCCACCGAGAAGACTCTGCAAACATGCGATGAGTTGACAAGTTTTCACACACTTTGATGAGTGGAGAGTTTTCACAAGAGATATTCAATATGCCGTGTTCGTATTGTTGACTCTAGATAATTCAAAGCTTGTGGGACCGAAAGGTCAATGGTATATTGGAAATATGTCAAACTACCACAAAAGACTGATAAGTCCTTAATACCAGTGTCGTGTTGTGTAATTTATTATGTATCTGTGAGTGATGACTGTAAATTCAGTTCTCCGTTAAGCTAAGCGAGCTAGTTAAAATCTGACACCAGTGTTGTGTTCTTTAATTCATTTACTAATATATTCAATCCCACTCATATACAACAATTGGTCTCTCTGTCATGGCCAAAAAGATATGGGGGAAAATTAACACTCCTGTTAAGTATGCAACATATTCTCAGATAAGAATTCTGTGGGGAGGATTCTTACATATTAAAATACATTGCCAGTAGACAGATTTGTATGCAGAAAAGTGTCTGGAATAGGAAAATACCCCCGCCGCAGCAAACCTGCAGACTAAGCGAATTTCAACTTGTCTGATTACATTTTTACTAAAATATTTCCATATATAAGACATATTTATTCTCATTTTAAATAACACTAGTTGTTACCCACGGGCTTCACCCCGTTTGACTTCATAAGTATTAATAAAACTATTGATTGGTTAGGTTAAGCTGAAATAAACAAAACATACATACAGCTGATGTATTTTAGCGAATTTCCCATATAGGGAATAAGCTATTACCGTAGGTCTCATGGTAAGACCTAGACCCGGGACCGATTTACTTTTTCGTTTTGAGGTCCCCAGAGGCCAAAAACACCATCCGTTCAAATTCATATATATATATATATTTATATATATATATATTTATATATATATATATTTATATATATATATATATATATATTTATATATGTGTCCGTTAGCGCGATAACTCGAGCAAAAATGATCCGATTTTGATGAAATTTGGTACAAACCTGTAAACCTAAATTTATTCTAACGAGTTCGCGAACCAGCATAATCGGACCATGGGATCAGGGGTTTATGGGGGGTTTTATGGGGTAAAAATGTGTTTTTCTCATTTTTGACCCTAAAAACTTTAAATTTCTAAATTTCTCTCTAGACCATTTTGAAGAGCTTAAAAAAACAAACAATTTAGTATATTGAAGTGTTATTGAATGTTCATTGACTACGGAGAAAATTAAAAAAATTGTAAATTTAAAATTCCCATGTTATTCTTATGGAGAATAAATAAACTGATCTAGTTTGCTTGTTTATGGATATATTTTAATCAAATTTGGCAATTTGGTTTATTTCATACTAAGCTATCAATATTTCAATTGAAAAAACACACCTCAACATCTTCCCCGTAGCAGCAAACCTAACTACTCACTAAAATTAATGTTATTTAAATAGGAAATAAATCTGAAAATTTATAGGGAACTAGCTGTAAGCCGCGGGCTTTGCCCCGTTTAACTTCTTAATTTTCAAGATTATCTCGTTCGCATGGCTCAATCACGTCCTGGTTGAAGTTTGTTCGCTACGCTCACTCACCTTTAGGTTGGAGCTCGTTCGCTACGCTCACTCACCTTTAGGTTGGAGCTCGTTCGCTACGCTCACTCACCTTTAGGTTGGAGCTTGTTCGCTGCGCTCACTTGCCTTCAGGTTAGCTCGTTCGCTACGCTAACTCGCCTCCAGGTTGAAGTTTGTTCGCTACGCTCACTCACCTTTTGGTTGCAAATTAGCTGTTGTCATAAATGTAAAAGAAATAATAGTGCTGCACCCTGTTGGTAATCCTTGTAACTTTAATGCTATTGAACATCATAGAACAGAACCAACTTGTTTAATTGAAACAGCTGTTAAGATTCAATAATTCCATTTCTCATAAGGTTAACATGGGAAACTCCAGAGCCACTGGGGCGGAGCCCGAAAGGATTTTTGAAATAAGAATATGCCTATATGTTAATCGGGAATGTGAGCTATCATCATGCCAAATTTCAGCCCAATCCGACCAGTATTTTTCGAGTTTACTTTTCCCATACACACATACAGCAACCACCTCTTTTTTATAATAGTATAGATATTTTAGTAGAAATCAAGCCGGGTAAATGGAAATTCGCTTAGTATGCAGGTTTGCTGCAACGGGGGTATTTAACATTAGGTATATGGAAAGTTCCCTTTGGAAAGCAATTACGACCTTATAGGGCAATTTAAGAAATAATGGCTAATTTTGCGCAGGTTTCTCGTCATGACGAACATTTTAAGTATATGGTTTATGGGGGTGTGACTTGTAGTTTTCTCAAAAGTTCATGGGTACTTTTGGCTTTATATATAGATTTACAATATTAAATTTAGCCATTTGCTTGGAAATTATATTTTCAATCATGATTCAACTAACACGTATTCAAAAGTAAATCAAACAGATCTAATAAGTTCTTACAATCTGTTTTAATTTGTTCCTCCGCCAATGAGATTTATTTTACAGAAAACAGAAGTTACATGGGTAAATGTTTTACCGAGCATGTAAATTTTCAAAAGCACTCTAAGTTACCGCCACTGCTCCGATGTTTATGGGGGTGTGACTTGTAGTTTCCTCAAAAGTTCATGGGTACTTTTGGCTTTATATATAGATTAGATTTAACTAGTGCTTAGGTTTGCTGCTACAGGGAAGGTAAAAAGCGTTTTTCGACCATAGGTCAATAGTATAGGATGAAATAAATAAATTTGCCAAATTTTATTAATATATATCCATAAACAAGTAAATCACAACAGTTTTCATTTTCTCCATAAGAATAACATGGGAATTTTAAATTTGCACTTTTTTGAATTTTCTCCGTAACCATTAGGTATACAACAATGCTTCAATATACTAAATTATTTACTTTTTTAAGCTCTACAAAATGGTTGGGAAAAAAATTCCAAAATTTTATTTTTTTAGGGTCAAAAATGGGAAAAACCCATTTTTACCCCATAAAACCCCCCATAAACCCCTGTTCCGATCATGCTGGTTCGCGAACTCGTTGAAATAAATGTAGGTTTACACGTTTATACAAAATTTCATCAAAATCGGATAATTTTTGTTCGAGTTATCGTGCTGACGGACACAATAAATATGAATTTGAACGGATGGTGTTTTTGGCCTCTGGGGACATCAAAATGAAAAATTAAATCTGTCCCGAGTCCAGGTCTTACCATGAGACCTACGGTAATAGCTTATTCCCTATATGGGAAATTTGCTAATATATGGGAAATTCGCTAAAAACAGCTTTTCTTTGTCAAATTTTCAATTGAGATAGCTGAAATCTATATTCCTAATGGGTCATAAGGCTTTTCTGCAAAATGTGATGGATTAAATAATTGTTGTTCCTTTTTACTCACCCTAGCGGCAAAGGCAGCCTTGTCTTGGGACGTATCAATGAGGCGGTAAGGTGTAGAGTCCGGAGACCTTCGAGCACAGACCATCCTCACATTCACCGGGAGATCCTTCAAGATGGAAACAACCTCGATGTGGTTCATCCCCAGCAGACGGTGACCGTTGACCTATCAAACACACAGCTTGAGGCCTTACAAAACCGTAACTTGAATGGTAAAAGGAATATCTTAGGTTTGATTTTGTTTTGTTTTAAATATCAAGAGCAGGTTTATACAGTAAGACTCACTGTATAAACCTGCTGACGTAACATCATGTGTTGTATATTTTTGTGTAAATAAATTAAAGAAATGTAAATAAATGTCCAATCCCGGGTCTTGTTACTATCTAACATTGACATTTTAAAGACAAATAAATGATTTATTTTCATATAAACATTTACAATTGAACCAGCAAAAATGGGTAAACAGGTGAAATTGTCTCAATTTCAATTTACACAACTTAAAACTACATAAAACAAGGTTTACAAAAGCAAAGGTACAAAGGAATTTGAAATAAATACTGTAGGACTGTAGGTAAGAAATGATCATAAATTGATATAGCTTAGTGGCTAATGGAATCTAGGTCTAGTTACAATATTGGGATTGGACCAGACACCTTCAACTTTGAAGGGGAACTTTGTTTGTTGAGCTTTGGGAACTTGACTACCCAGACCAGGTGGATGTAGAGTATAGTGGCATCAGTTTACCTCTAGCAGTTCATCCCCACTCTTCAGTTGGCCGTTCTGTCCAACGGGTCCCTCAGGTAGGATGGACCTGATGTAGTGATGAGGTCTCACCTCCTGACCGTCCTCCACATCTACAGTACCCTCTAGGCTAATCCCCAGACCTCCTCCTTCACCAAACTTGCACAGCTGTCCTACCTATAACACACCACACTCAGCTCAGCTCAGCTTGGGCTATTTTTGTTAGTAATTTCTTCCTTAATTTTCAACTAATAAATGATTTTGTATTTATCAGACGTCGTTTAAGGGTTAAGCTACTTTACGACAGGTGAGGGAACATACAGTACATGGCAAGAAAATGACAAGGATGGGAAACAATACGGACAAATTCAGAAAAGGCTACACTCGACAGGACACAGAGAGTTAACTGCCAGAAATACTTTTGCTTGAGAGTACAAACGGACAGGCACTTTAAGCAGAATGTCAAAAAATGTTGTTGAGAACTAGTACACATAGCAAACAAAGATCACAATATTGTGGCATGTGAATGGCAGTCAATAAATAAAAATGTAGTCAACTCTAGTAATATGAAGGAATTTATCTTTGTGCATATCAAATTGTACAAACAAATTGTGGCATGTAAATGGACTTTCACACCATTAGGTCAGAGAAGTCAATGATTTCACCCAACACTCACCACTATGTCAACGTCAGGTCCTAAGATCTTGTTCCACTTGGCTTTGATGGCAGCTTCCACTGTTGGCTTGAGAGGACCATCATAATCCTCATCTATCAGCAGCTCTATGTCTTCTACATTGATCTGTGTGATAACAAAATAAAATAAAAAATACTTGATTAAATATGCCACTCTATGCAAATTCATGTCTTGAAATGATTTCTAGTTTTATTGTTTATCCAGAAACAACAAAAATTAGTTTGGTACGACATTGCAAAATAGCAAGAAAAACCGTTTGAACTAAATAAATTGTCTAGGAGAAGCTAGGAAAAACGTCTATACCTGACCCTAGTGTGTCAAGTAAGTATTGAAAAGCAGCCGTATTTGGCAACTGAATTTGGCAGCTGAATGACATGTTATGTGACTTAGCTAAAGAATTAATTTTCCTAGGTGCACTCTCAGAACTTGTCTTTCAAAAACTAAAAAAATCTGAAACTTAATAAGAGGTGTGTGTTGAACCTATGTTCCAATGTAGACCTATACTTAAAATATAACTGTTGTGTTGTCTGGTGATCCAGTGGCTCAGTGGGCAACACAAAGTCAATGATGTTACGTGTCTTTGTACTTGTGCTGCCACTTAAAATTCATCAGTAAAGTGTAGTCTTGTACTAGACCAGCTCACCCCTTTGCTTTGCTTAACACGATCCACACACAGGCATTTGAGGGATTGTCTACTACCTTTACTAACAGAAAGATTGTATGTTGCTGCTCACCTCATGATTTGCTGCCTCAGCCAACACGGCTGAGTCTATGGTGGTCTGTGACTCAGCTTCCGGCTCTACCTCCACTTCTGCTGATTCTCCATCCTATTATTGAAAATTAAAATTAAAATCTATGTACATGACACATCTTATTTCTTAAAGAAATATCAATAAAAAAATGATTAATTATCAACGGTCACATCTCAGTTGTACAAAACAATTTCTCAGTTTTTGTATTTAATGTTAATGTTTGTTAAATTATGTAATTTCATAAAAATGTTCAATTAGCTTGATTTGATTGAATAAATGCTTCAAGAATTCAAAGGACTCCATGAACCTTATCTTTATTTAGACTAATCAAATACCAGCTATCAAATTTCAGCCTTCAGGTCTCAGGCCAAAATAGAGTTGCTTTGGAAAGTATTGTAACTTATTAATTGTAGTACTACAATAGATTAAAAAAATATATATTGTTCACCATCTCCCGAAATAGCAGTGAAATCATTAACATGTTTCACAGTCACAGAAAAAATCAAGAACATCTTTAGGGGCCATGGCGAAATCAGTAATATCTTCCCTAAGTCAGGGTGAGTTGTAAAACCTGTCTGTGACTCTAACCGAACCGGGAACATCTTCATACATCATGACGAAATTTGGAATCAATACTTTGGGGATCTTGGAAAATCTGTGAACATCGCCGCTGATTATAATAAAATTTAAATCATGCATCTTCGCAGACACTTTCTGCATCCTAAAAGTAAAAGCCTGGGTCAGCATGGCTAAAAGAATCTAACCGGTGACAACTATGACCCGACCCGATTATGCCCTAAATGTTATTTCCGGTCCAAACCGAGCCCTGAGGTCATCTTTTAGCCCAACTCAACCTGAAAATATTGGAGACCCACGGACCCCTCTCAACCCTATCTAATATTCATTTATTTATTTAAAGACATTACATCACAGTTTGGTAAACATTTAATCGAGTGTTTAAATGATTTTTTTTTTGTGGTGATAGGTATTTGACAATTTTGACCATCTTATAATTGAGCAATAATGCTTGAAATCTCGAACAGTAAGTGAAATATATTCTCCAAAACTAAATGTAACTTAACCTAAATTATAGGATAAAAGAGTGTCATGCTCACCATACTAAGCTGGTACTTGGGTAGCGACATGGCAGAGGGTGAATTAGGAGTGGGTGGCTTCAGCTGCTGATTAGCGATGGCCTGCTGCAACTGCTCAAACTTGGGACCTCTCAGATACCTCTCCAATGTCAACCTCACACTCTGTCCTGTGGCCCTCAGCAAGTCTACAGCCTCAAAGTTGGAGTAGCCTTGTAGAGACTTGCCATCCACCTGTCACATACCATCAACATTATGTGATGCTCAAACTTGGGACCTCTCAGATACAGCCAATGTCAATCTCACATTCTGTCCTGTGGCCCTCAGCAAGTCTACAGCCTCAAAGTTGGAGTAGCATTGTAGAGACTTGCCATCCACCAGTGATACTTAGTCAACTATGGTTCAAAAACTTGTTTTTGTGTCCTAATGAGTTTAAATTTGAGTTTAAGTAAAAAGATTTGTTAACTTATTTTCATCAAGATTATCTTAAGCTGGAACGCAAAGATAAAACATACCTCTACAATTCGGTCGTTGACTTGAATCTTCTTGCAGAGGTCGGCAGCACTGCCTTCACTGATGCTCTTGACAAAGATACCTGAGAGATCCTCTGAAACAATAAATGAATAAATGAAGTAACAGACAACGTTGACAAATAAACTAAGAGGACATTGTAATTAAATGCCTAGTTAGTTAAATGACAGACTAATTTACATAAGTTTTTGGAAAATCATTCAAAATCCTTATTGTAGTAAGTCAGGTGCCGCAGGGGGATCAGTTTACATAAAAAAGTAAATAGCTACTACTGTACATCAATTGAGCAAAATTTTCTGAGACTAAGTCACAAAACAAATACAAACTTATTCAGCGTTTCTGCGGCACCTGACTTACTACAATAAGGATTTTGAATGATTTTCCAAAAACTTATCCAGCAATTTTCTACAACAACATAAGTGTAAAATATGAATTTATCTACAGAGTCTGCTACAGAGGCAAATTCAGTGATGTTTACTAATGTCATTGTAAAGTACGGTATAATGAAATAAAGAAATACTGTAGTCAAAACCAGTTGAATCGTTCACTTAGCAAATCGCAGTTCACAGATAGAACAAGATTTTTTTACAGAAAAACTTCCAGCTGTCTTCACTGACACCAAAACTCTCAATGAAAAACTCTAAACATATCAGCATGAAAATAGTTCTGACAAACTATAACTTTTCTGGTAAAAAAACATGTTAGCATTTACAATAAATTATTAAAACTGTTTTTGGGACTATCGAAGACCCAAATAAAATTTATGGGATTTTTCTGGAAGATAGAAAACTTTTCTTTGGTGTTTGGAATTTTCCTGAGAAATTGGGTTTTATAAGAGGGGAAAGTGGAGGTTTTTCTGGGAGAGTGGGGATGATTGGGGAGCTGTCATCGCCCTGTATAAAAGAATTTCTTACCAACTTAAAAAAAAACTCCACTTCTACCAACCTTTCTCGCACACATATCCGGCGATGGTGATGCCGAGACCATGGGTATCCTTCTGTATCTCAACCGTGAACTTCTCCATCTCCGGCAGCTGTGTTTGAGGTGGCAGCATGTCTAGGGTGAGCAAAGGCAGGGAAGGGGCTGTGATTAGAGGCATAGGGGTGGTAGGGAGCGGCGGCCGCACTACGTCCATCACCTGTAGGGCGTCTTGACTCTGTCACAAAAGAAATTGTTGTAGTGATGTGTCGTTGATGTAATGTACCAGCTTTGGAAATGGATAGACTCATTGACTTTTGGATACTGAAGCAAGCTTCCCCTTTATGTGGACCACATATATTCCCAATTATTTTATTTAAAAAAATCATAGTTGAATGTGCTACAGTCTAAAATTTCATTTTAGAAGTTAGCCTCCATATTACGTTGAATATATGAAATTGGTGTAAATACCTGCTTTGTAGTAATCCTAATTGTTGCAAGTGTCGCAACTAGTTTAGACTTTCTACATAGTCATCTTCAGGCGTCAAGGATGTCAAAAGGTTGGTCATCATATGAAAGTCGGCATTTCACACAAAGTACATCAAAACACGAACTCGAACATTAAAATGGTAAAAATGGCACATTTAATTGTGTTAACACAATTTAATTGTGTTAAATGTGCTGTTTTCACAATTTTAATGTCCGTGTTCGTGTTCGTTTTTTTTATGTACTTTGTGTGTAATGACAACCTTCATTAGAAGTGACCGCCTTTTTGACATCCTTGACGCCTGAAGATGACTTTGTAAAAAGTCAAAACTAGTTGTGACACTTGCAACAATTAGGATTACTACGAAGCAGGTATTTACACCAATTCCATAGTCTAAAATTAAATTCTCCTCCTTAGTGTTTGTTACATAGGTAGTAGATGTGACATAAAATATGCTACAGCTTAAAATAAGTTGTCTCATCAGTTTGTCTTGGTTATAAAGAGGTGGTATGTTCCAGGGCAATCTTTAATTTACATAAGCGATGTTTAAAGTTTGATGGTGGCTTGATTCAACTGTCTCCTTCTTGATTCAAAAACTGGCTACATGGGGATGAAGTATCCTGTGAGTCTCTTGTATCTAATATGGCCTACCTGTACTTTTTTAAGGTAAGCTAACTGCTATCCTCTTCATTCTACAATTCAACATCCTGGCCTAGAGCCTTTCCTTGAACAAAACCAATTATATCAATAGTCAAAGATACAACTCATTCCCGTGATAAAGGTGTAACCATTTCAGGATAAAATCAATCTAGTTGAATGAGCCACTGACAGTGTGCTGATGAAAATTACTGATTTGTCAAAAATAAAAAAGCCAACTTGTCATAGCCAACTTATCAATCCAAACTGAAAGGACAAATTATTTTTAACTCATCTTACAAACCATGTCAACTATCAAAGTAATCAAGGCCATAATCTGCTACTACAGAAACGTCCATGACCATACTCCTCAATCACAAAGTCTATTGAAGGTTTGGCCAGTGATGTAGTTTACCTGTAGATCGACGTAGTTGTCGTATGGGATGGTGACCTCGGGATATCCGTTCTGCACCAGATGTCTGTCCAACTCTTCAGGGTCTCCTAGGAGCTTGGTAGGTACTATGGGGGCATGGCTGTCCAGGGCCTACACACAATACAACAACATTAACAACTGGAATACTCTTCAAAGTCACCTCATTTGTAAAAAGCTGTAACTCATTCGTATTCGTAAGATAAATCACTTCTTCCTCATGAGTGGGCTTGTTGCTCTCCAGTAGAATAGTTAGATACACAAAAAGTACACCAAATAACAATACTTTTTACATCAAGAAATGTTAGTATTGCCCCCAAACTGGTCACATCACTATTGCAGTTTAATTACCTTCAGTCATCCAGTTTTACTAAAGTGGTTTTCTTGCAACCTATCTAATGCATTGGTATCTGCATTGATAAAGACAGACACACCAAAGAAACAAAACTTATTTCATAAGTTAACTAGCCAAGACAAGTCACATCTGAGAAACAAATAACTTGAAAGCTGTTGGGGTATATTGTCTCTTGATACATCTGATTGGATCGGATTTTATTTACAGATAGGACAATTTTCACTTTATTCATTTCAAGTTTGTGTCATGTGGACTTTATGTAGTTTGAACAAAACTGGGCACAACAATGGACTGAACATATTTTATACTGGAGCCTGATGATAGCACAACAATGTGCTGAAACCTAAAATGAAAGAAAAGAGCTACAGAACTGGATTATTGAAGCTGACTAAACTATTAATTACTAGCTGACTAATAGAAACTTTTTTTATTAAACATTTAATTGAATTTATTACTCAGCATAGACCCCAATTACCTGGTATTCTGGCGATGTTGGTTCGACAGGACGAGCTACCACAAGTCTCACATGACTGCCAGACTGACGGAGCACTGCTGCCACCTTGACAACAAAATATACAGTTTAGCTTACTAACATCAAATGACCAGGTATAAAACAAGCATTTATATAACATTACCATTTGGCTGATGAAGGAGATATCCTTATCTTTATCAACCAGCCCTAGCAAAAGAATTATTGAAAGACAAGACGCTTGAGTGAGTCTGATGAAAAATAAATTTTGGTGTTCCTCAAGGTTTAAAGGTTGGACCATTCTTGTTCCAAGTTTATGTCAACGATTTGTTTTTAAATGTAAACCTATCATGGCCAAATAAGTCAGTAACACTTACTCTGTAACTAAATTTTGTTACAAACTACTAGTATTATGAATTAAGATGTGGACACAACTGGGTGTGTTTGAATTAAAATATGGGTGAAGGATGAGTGTGGAATGGAGTGAGATGCCTTGTACAGCTTTGTTACTGATTGAAACCGACTTTGACATCTCACTCATCTTAATTTATCTTCAATTCACTTTCCAGTTAAAATTGGCTTTAGATGTGACCCCTTATCACAGTACTAAGAAAGTGATATTGATAGAGGAGTGAGATGTTAGATGGTTAAAGCAAAGGACCTGTTGAAGATGGAAAGTTTGAGGAGGCCTAAATCTTAAAATAACCGGAATTAAAGAGAATATGGGCTTTAAAACTGTCGAGGTTCATCTACAGTTATAGCTTTAGCCACCAAGCTGTAATACTGCACTGTACTTTACCTGCTCACTGCCCATCCCTCGGAGATTGACTTCTCCAATCTGCAGAATATGATCTCCACTCTGCAACCTGCCATCCTGCAAACAACGATCATATTTCAATACACATCATCATTGCAACATCATATTTATTATTTTACTGACAATTTTGAACCACTCATGTCATTTAACTGTGAATGGCGGTTTGTTGAGCCTTCCTTGAACGGTAAAAAGACACTTCTACCGTTTTACAAAACCCGCTTTTCACGACAAACCCAGGTGGTGGTAGCATCTGTATACAGCATCCTTTGCATACATTGTCCAAAATAAATTGATATTTTACAGTTGTTCCATGTAGTCTGTTTCCTCCTCTGAAATCACTCTTCCTGCCTTTTGTTTTTGTTTTTTGTGTGTAGTTTGTGTTCGTCTTTTGGTGTTTAATTTTCCATTTCAGTTTTTTTTATCCTCAATTTTGATTCACCACATTATATATAGACTTGCAACAAAATCATTTGGTTGTAACACTGTTAAAATCAAAATGGAAGTGTGACAACTGATGCTGCAAAGTTTTATACAATCAAATGAGTGTGTCACAATTATATAGTGCCATAATCCTAACTTGAAATATGTTTCTCTCTGTAGCTTTATTCTTCACCACAGCTGTTCCAGACACTAAGGCGAGATAAAGCCTTTTGGATTCAGCCTTCAACATACAACTTCTCATTTAGATAAAGAGTTTTAAAATTCATCAATTCATATAAGAACTAGGCTAGTTTTTAAAAGTAATTTTCAAAACTGTTGCGACTAAAAAGTCCAAAAGCCCCCGATTGTTAATTTTTCTTCCTAATTAACAAAGCCAATAAGGTAGCTTTTTATTTGTACTGTTTTTGCTTTTGACACTACAGATACTGACAACAGGATGCCAACAACAAAATTATCAACATTTTTATACACTTTTCATAGTATGAGTGATTATCAACTGTGGATACATATTGGTATTTTTTCAAAAGGTTTTTTATTTCTTTTCAACATACTCTTTGAAGTTGGAAATTATGACTAAATATCAGTTTTGTGACCTTTTATTTTGTATGTATTAGTGCCTTAACTAAATTTTTTATGTAAGATAGATGAATTTTATTCCTTTTCAAAACATCCCTAACCAACCACTGGACTTTCCTTTGAAATGTATTTAATTTGTTTTTAACTTAACTGGTAAACTTTGATAGAATAACTCAAACCATTTTATATCTATGTGATTCAACTGTAAAAGATATATTCTATTTAATCATCATAAAATAGGAAAATTAACAGAAAAGTACCTCATAGATCTAAAATGTTGAATTCACTCTAGAAAACAGTGACAAAAATCCAAGAGAACCCATTTACAAGTTGAGCAAAGAACGAGCTCACGACCAACTGACCAACTCTCAGGAGGAACGGTTTTCAACATCAGTCGTTTGTTGTTTGTATGAGATGTTTATACTCAGGTCCTCTTGTGTACCAAGCAGTTGTTTGATGTTGTTACATTCTGTATACAGACATTACTTCACCAGCTATTCCTGTATTGTGTTTCTTCCCCAGTGTCGATCAAAGAATTATACGGTTTACAACAAAAAACTTTGTAACCTTACTCTGACTTTACACTTTTACTCTTTCTCTTAAGTATTATAATTCACGGTAATAGCCTCAAAACTGTAATCATGACTAGTAAATTTTTTACAATACCTATCATGCAGTTCCAATTATAAGAATTATGTTACATATTTTCTACATTAGAAGTATAGTAAAAAGCCATTTAGTACCTCTTAAGTCTTTTGTTTACGCGTTGTGCTTTCTATTGGACTATGATTTCTTACAGAAATACAAAAGCGTTGCAATAACAGTGGGTATTTCTTGCTTTACAAAGATAAAATTTAACATAACTGATAAAAAATCAGGTTGTTGTACCCCCTGGTCCCAAAGCTGTTGTATCAGTTTGTTTTCTGATTCATTCTTCAGGTTATGTGGCAGTGTGTTAGTGATCAATCGTCCAGGTAGAAGGTTTTTCAGCCAAATTGTGTACTATGGTGGATAGGAAGACTGATGTCAGTAGTTTCTAGTATGATAGGAATGGAATCTGCATGAATTTAGAAAGATGTAACAGTTAAAAGCTTTAGCTATTTATAAGCTTCTCTGCAGCTGTCAGTAGGGGTAAGTTGTATAGTGCCCTTATAGCCTCTTATGGATAACCAGGGTTATCAAGGTTCATCTCTACTACGACACCTGACACTACTACTCTACTTTAGCATTGCTGGGGGAGCAAGCTGGTCTAGTGGCACAGTGTAGGACTTAGTCCCTGAGGTCCTGGGTTCAAATCTCACCAATCACTAATGTATTTCTACGTTCTATCTAACGTTCTAGCATCTGACACATACCCTGTCTGCCACACCTCCAGGTAGAATGGTCTTGACCACCACACCAGTACTGCGACCTCCGATGATGCCGAACCCCAGTCCTGACCCATCGTTGACTAGGTCAATAACCTCTACCTGCGCCCACTCTGTGTTCAGCTAAAACATTACGAACAAATTTGAAATATTTTTACCTATAATCTACTAGAAAACAGAGGACAAGTCCAAACGTAATTTCAACACTTTCAACAAAATTTTTCAATTCACTTACAGTAGATCCATTCTTATTTCATGATAACCACAGCTACACATTTTTTAGACTGAGTTGATAAATATTTCAACACAATAAAAAACTATAATCCAACATTAAAATTGGAAAAATTTTAATTGTGTATGTAAGGGATCTAAATTTTGAAGAGGCAGGTGATAGAAGAGAATCCTCATAAAAGTTTCAGTGGTCACGGAGGTAAGATAAGGTACGGTAAGTACATATAAATAGAACAGTATGCAATAATTAGAGGTGACATGTAGCTATTCTACTCAAAACCAGTGTGAATCGGTCGCCAATCTCACTTTAAGATTTTTCAAATCGACACAAATGCTGTTTTACGGTAAAGTTATCGGATTTAAAATGCATATCGCCATATTTTAGGTCTATATTCGAATGGAATAAATAGGTGGTCACGTTACATTTGTTTATAAGGTGATCTTCTCCATTAAAACCTGCCAGAATTTGTGTCTATGCGTGTAGATGTCCCGAATCATTCCGTTTTAGTTGACAACTCGATTCCCGTACGTAGGACGGGCCACCAGCTCGTCTAAATTTAAGTTAAAACAGGGACAACATCTCCAAGGGTCAGAAAAAACTGGAGTGGTGAAAGAATAGTGGAATCTGACTAAGAAGAAACTGGCACACAAATAATTAAAGTACTTTTTAAATGAACAATCTTTACTTAGCCTCTTTCTTTTAAGAGCTTTGCGTCTAATGACGGTAACATTTTCCACACAATGACACAGTAATTTTTACCAGAAATAGGCATATAGTTAAAGTGACTTACTCATATAAACAACAGTTATTCTACAAACAGCTCATATTAGAAAAACTCAGTTAAGTTGTATGCAAACCAAATAAACACAGTAAGTTAGATGAGTTTCATGAGTTCTAAAGCCAAACAAAAGCTTATAATACAGACTAATCCCACTTACAAATAACACATGAAACCCTGTGTAATTTCTTGTCCCTTGAGTTTTGAGGAACAATATGCTGTATTTATCCACATTCTATTCTCAGTACATTTTTCATAATGATGTACTGTACTTTTTCTTGATGTAGACTTTTTTCATACCTTTGAAAAAAATATGTTTTCATTTGGAAATGAGTTACAAGTCTGAAAGGCGATTCTTAAGAGATAAATAAAAATCAGTCAAATATTTCTCTCGGCGTTTCACTTTGGCAAAGTCAAAGCCTGACTTTCTTAATTCCTTTTCTTGATTGTAAGAAAAGTTTCTCAAAGCACTGAGGGCTTTTCCAGTTGTCCCCGACCACAAACTCATCAAAATCTGTCTCAATGACTTGACTTCCAACTTCTATCCAATATTTATTAAAAAAAAAGTTTAAAAATGTAACCTCGAGCACTGTAACACAATGAACTACACAGTGGAACGAATAAAATATAGTAATTTTGCTTACGATGACTAATCTTGTAGAATTTTCACAAAGTCATAGCTTTTACTAGGATGTTATACTATTTAGTATAATGCTATTTAGTATGTATTTAGTATATGAATGCATTACACTTTGTTGCTCTACAAAAAAAACTTATTTACTTACAACTTATTCACACTAAATAATATACTTTGTTTGATTGCAAAGGAGACGCCAGAATATTTTTTTTACTGGATGAAATTTCCAGGTGCAGTCAATAAATAATCCTTGGGTCTAAAAGTATTAAACAGGGTGTATCTGTGAACTCGTTACACTTAAGAACAAGATGGGTGCGCTATTTGAACTTAAAAACATAAGAGCACTTGACATCAAGAGTGCACTCTCTGCTCTTGAACGTCAGATATGTGTTTTTTACGCAATTTAGAACAAGATGAGTGTAATTTTTACACTTGAGAGCAGGATGAGCACAGGTTTTGCACTTGAGCAGCACAAGACGAGTGGACTTTAAGGCAAGATCATTGCTATTTTTGCACAAATCACCACTTACCATGTCAGAGCCAGCTTTGGAAGAGTCGGATACGGCGCTGGCTGGTCGTGGCTCTGGACAGTCGTAGTGTGCGATCACCAGCTCCACCAGTCCTCTGGCCTTCTGCAGTATGTTGATGGCCTGGTAATGAGTGATGTTGGAGTCCAGGGGTTGTCCATCGATGGCCAGTATCTGGTCACCCTCGTGCAATCTCCCATCTCTGCAACCAGTTGTGTGGTCAAGTTGGGAAGGTGTGAAAACGGCTTTGACACTCTGCTTTTTTCGGTTTTTATCTATATCTATGGGCGACCAGTGTTTTCCAAGTCATAACTCGAGAAATAACTCATTGGCTTAAAATACACACATTTATATGGTCACCATTTCAGAATAAAGTATTAATGAGTTTTGAACATTTCAAATTAGATTACGAATAAGTTACAGTTTTCTATTATAGCATCAAAATTGTAGACATGTTTCACAGGTACAGTAAAACTGTTTGTTGACGTCTCTTGAAGTCTCAAAAGGTGTTCTCTTGTAGTATCTTCACGATCAAGAACATCGGCAAACAAGTCAAAATTGTGAACATCTTCCAAGTTTACGCCCCTCACTCATGCAAACATCATCATTTTCTGCGATCACGAACAAATCTTGAGCCGATTAGTCAGCCTGGTTATTTAGGTTGCTGAATCTATCATTAGAAACTTCACCGTATATTTAAACGTGAAGGGGGTTTTGCCCAACGATTCTGAGTCAACTATTTTACACAGTTATTCTGTTGAAGAAAAGTAATTTTGAGAGAAAGGTAATGTGGAAGTCATAATTTTAATTCTATAAGAAGTCTAGCAGCTGATGCTAACTATTTAATTGAAAATCTGTTTTAATTTACTACTTGATCTGTGTGTAGGACAGGCCTGCAGCTAGTTAGATCCTAAGATTTGTCATTGTTCATGAAAAAAAAAAAAAAACATTTACAGCTCATACGATAAGTTAGGTAAAATATAACATCCGCTTCCCTATCAAGATGATATCATTTTAAGTTATAAATGAGAGGAGTAAAATCCATTTAAATAATCAAACTTTTACCATACTTCACTCCAAGTTCCCTAAGTGGATTAAACTAAGCTGGCACTTATCTGATAAATTGATGTTGCCTTAGTGTTTGTCCAGTTAAAACTGACTATTCTGTGTATTTAATTTATTAAAATTATAACATACTACTGATTTTAGGTAAGTATTAATTATTAATGACTGCAATCATGGTAAAACTGTTATCAAGCTACCTCAAACTCAAACTCTTTATTTGTCACAAACCTTTCTTTTTGTTCCACCACAGCAGGTAAAATAAGATATAATAAAAAAACTTAGAAATTTTAACTTAATTAATACCGGTAATCAATAGAATTTCCATGTCAGTTATAAACAATGTCAAAGTATCAGAGAGAAAGCCATTTGTACGATAGTACAACCATTCCAGTATTAAAAATTTTTTGTTATTAACTTAACTATGACAATTAATATCTTAAATTTTAATAGGCATTTCTTTGTAAGGCTTTTATCCAAAGAAAGGTGAATTTGTTTAACTTCATCGAAGTATGGTAAATTATAAATTAAAGAAGTTCTACTGTAGTGGGCTATAACAGTAAATACAACAATATTAACATCACTATATATAATAAACTCAATTGTATCGTCACCTTGTTATTTTTTTATATTTTTTTTTCATTTTGTATTATTTTAGTAAGGAATATTTTTAAAGTAGCAGGCAAAGTCACTAAAGAATAAAAATTTGCCATCAAGTAAGACATCAGACGTAACTATACTTCAATTAATAGCTGAGTTTTTACTTGTTTGTTTGATGGTTTTTGGGTTTACAATATGCATAAAAAGAGTTATAACTGAGATATTTAAGGCCCTTATTTAGTGTGAAAGGGTTGTATGTGAACGTATAATTAATAAGTCCCCCAGTGTGAAGGCCCGCTTTAGCCTTTAGTAAAATAATACTGACAGTTAAGTAGCTTAACTGTGATATAGCCTTTATTTACTTTTTCTCAGCTCTAATTCAAAACATAGTCCAGCTGTTGACTGAGCCAGATTCTAAAACATCTGTTGCTGATTCCAGTCGTCAAAAGCTAAAATCTGAAAATCCTGTTTCAAAGTTTTCATAACTATTTTAACTTGAATAGTTTTCACATGCAATCAACTATGAAAGTTGATAAAAGTAAATATTTAAACAACCGATATGAATATTCAATGAATAGTCAAAATACAATATCGTAATTGACATCGTCGTAAGAAGAAAATATAGGATTATTACTGATAAGTTATATTTAGACTAATGGAATTTGACATAAATTAAATTTACTTATAAAAATAAAATGAGACAATGGGCTTCCAGCAATTAAACATCACAATTTTATAGAATGTGAAAACTCTACAACTGTAAATTGCTAGGGTGAAAAAGGTATACATTAATAAGATAATTTTCCCATGGTTAGATCACAGATAAAGAAGGCTTGACCAATCATAAAATAAAATAAACCTTAAAAATTGAAAGACTTAACAAACCTAATCTGGAAAGATGAATGGTACAAAAAACCTTAAAAAAATCACAGATGGATAAATCATAACTCAAGGATGGCAAAGTTTTGAATTTAATGTTTACTATAAATTTATACTCAAATATTAAAACATACTAGTATATTTTACTTTTATATACAAAAGATAGTTGTATACAAAAATACCCCCGCCGCAGCAAACCTGCAGACTTAGCGAATTTCCATCTGCCTGATTGGATTTAAACTAAAATGTCTCCTTAAAAATATCACATTTATTCCCTATTTAAACAGAATTAGTTTAATGAGTACTTAGGTTTGCTGCAACAGGGAGGGTAAACAAGTTTTTTTTAATGTAAAATATTAAAAGGTACTGTGGTTTAGTAAGAAATTAATGTATTTTCCAAATTTGATCAAAATATGTTCATAAACAAGCAAACTACAACAGTTGACTTATCCTACTAATATTATAAATGAGAAAGTTTGGATGTATGGATGTATGTATGGATGTATGTTTGTGACAAGTGAACGCGAAAAATACTGGTCGGATTGGGCTGAAATTTGGCATGATGATAGCTCACATTCCCGATTAACATATAGGCATATTCTTATTTCAAAAATCCTTTCGGGCTCCGCCCAAGTGGCTGTGGAGTTTCCCATGTTAACCTTATGAGAAGTGGAATTATTGAATCTTAACAGCTGTTTCAATTAAACAAGTTGGTTCTGTTCTATGATGTTCAATTGCATTAAAGTTACAAGGATTACCAACAGGATGCAGCACTATTATTTCTTTTACATTTATGACAACAGCTAATTTGCAACCAAAAGGTGAGTGAGCCCAGCGAACAAACTTCAACCTGGAGGCGAGTTAGCGTAGCGAACGAGCTAACCTGAAGGCAAGTGAGCGCAGCGAACGAGCTCCAACCCAAAGGTGAGTGAGGTAGCGAACAAACTTCAACCAGGACGTGATTGAGCCATGCAAACGAGATAATCTTGAAAATTAAGAAGTTAAATGGGGCAAAGCCCACGGGTTACAGCTAGTTCTCCATAAGAATAACAAGGGAATTTTAAAATTACAATTTTTTTAAATTTTCTCCGTAACAATTAGGCGCATAATAACGCTTCAATATACTAAATTATTTGTTTTTTAAGCTCTACAAAATGGTTTAAAAAGAAATTGTGAAATTTTGTGTTTTTAGGGTCAAAAATGGGAAAAACCTATTTTCACCCCATAAAACCCCCCCTAAACCCCCGTTCCCATAGTCCGATCATGCTGGTTCGCGAACTCATTCAAGTTTATCCCGCCTTACACCTTCAATCCAAATTTTATCAAAATCGGACAAAAATTACTCAAGTTATCGTGCGGATGGACACACATATATATATATATATATATATATACATATATATATATATATCTCTATATATAGATATATAAAAATTTGAACGAATGGTGTTTTTGGCCTCTGGTGACATCAAAATGAAAAAGTAAATCGGTCCCGGGCTTAGGTCTTACCATGAGACCTACGGTAATAGCTACTTCCCTATAGGGAAATTCGCTATAAAACTGTTTCATAGAGCTTATTTTAAGTTAAATAACATGTACGTTATCACATATTCGCACTATCAAAGAAATACCTAATTAACATAAATAATTTATGATTAAACCGGAACCCAAATTAACCGAAACGGTTCCATAAAATCATACAGGGCTAAAATATAAGTAATATGTAATGTAAAATGCTTCCGTAACCTCAGTTATTTAGTTTAGAGTATTATCCAACCCATTTAAACATTACATTAGCTGAAATAAAACTGTATTATATAGACATTGTATTAAATTCATTTTTCCTACACACCCTGGTAATAAATCGGCTATTTTTAGCATATGACGGGTTAACCGAAAAATTGGTTATCCGAAACGGCTCTCCCCCCTTTATTTCGGTTAACCGGGGTTCTACTAGATATTTAAACTCTATTTTAAAAATTAGAATCTAATTCCAATTACTTATTACGATTTATATTGCAAAAGTTTCCATGAGAAAAATCCCAGAAGATGCAGAATTTAGATACTCGAGTGATTGATACAGTAATATGATTACAGAATCTGAACCAATCTACCTCAGACCAATCTACTTAACTGGCAATCTTACAAGAACTGAATTTCTGCTACCAATATACGATCTGCAACATGGACAAGTTTTGTTTAACTGCTACAGTTTTCTTATACTTTTCAAAAATAGTGTCACTGTTACAGTATTTTTACATTAAAATTATATAGCTTTTAGTACGGTTCATTCTTTACATATTTCCAATGATGTTGTCTGCACATGTTGTATGCATAATACTTTAATTGCATCCTTTAATTGTTCAATTAAATGTAATTATTAAATCATTCAGTTTCCATCCTGTGTATGCACTAACGTTAACATAGTTAATTCTTTTCACAACCAAACTTTGGAAAATTATTCTGAAGATTAAGACCCCAATATGTGATTTATTTTATTTAACCATAGGAAATTCATAATTTAAAATCGCATTAATTTATGTTGAAAAGGAACTTAAATAATGATAAATGAGATAATCTACCCCTAACTACAGTACTTTGGCCTGTTGACATATTGTAGCGTGATGACTACTTTAATGCTTTCCAAATAAATACCAATAACTTCAATAAACATGTAATCATCAGTAAAATATCTTAAGAATATTAGTTTAAAAGTCAAACAATTTATTATATAAATATACAATTTAAATCTAGTCAATTACAAAACTAGTTCAAAAACAACGCAAACCCTACTGTAGAGTGATGTTAGTTATCAAAAGCACTTCATACACGCTGCAAAATAATACAGAGTAATTAATGTTAATGATAACACTTGTGGAACAATAACAGAGGCGGAATGGTAATTTTCACGATCACGTACACAGTACAGAGTGATGAAGCGTATTTGCACAACAGCATGAACATTGAACACTGTCCTTTAAATTTACAACGCTACCGGTACTGCAAACAGTTATTCGGTTTTACAATTTAAAACTTTGGTTAACTAGTGAACACTACTTGGTTGCAGAATTGTCGTATAGAAAAAAAATACATTGGTGATTGGCGGGATTTGAACCCCGGACCTCGGGCACGGAAACCCACCAATGCAGTTAAGTTCTCATACTTTCTTTTGTCTTTTCTGTAGATGGAGGTACAGCTCGAGATGAATTTAGCGTTGGATAACGATATTATATCAAAGCCATAACCTATTGGTGGTTAGCGAGATGCTTACTCGAACCTTTTAGGATAAAAATCAACACTCTCTAACCACACACTAACACATGTTACTGTACTTAACAATTAAATTATACCTTTTAGTAACAAAATCAAAACGAAAAGAAACAAATATTCCTTTATAAGGTTATTTAACCTATACTGTACTTCACTATACTAAACAAGATATTTATTATTTACAAGATTCTTAAAATATGTGAATATACTGATTGTTACGTAAATTTCTCTTCACTATAAGCTATGATTGTCAAAATCTCTTGCAACGTAAATTAAAAACCATATTTCAGTATTGTAATCCAAAATTATGTACGACAAATGGTTTCTCAAGACTACTTGTACAACATGTCAACATTGTACAGCAAATGGAATACTCTACTGTGGAGCAATAAGATGCAGGATTACAACGGCCAAGAGCTCTTCGATGACAAAGCGTTGGCTTTTTCATCATACTTCAACTTATTGTTCAACTTCAGAATCATGTTTACGGTGATCAAATTACAGTGAATACGCAATTCAGCAGATTTTTTTCACACTGTTGTAAAGCAATAGTTTTTACTGTACGGAAGAATTAGCAGATTACCTTAAAGTATTTGTAAGATCCACAAAATAGCAATAGCTCTTGATGTTACACAGTCACATTTATTGTTCCACAGTTAATTATAAGATATGAACTTTATGCCAAAATTATACTTTGTATTAAAAATTATCCAGCTACTTGAGTCTTTTTACTCAATTTATTTGACTGCTACGTTAGTTTGATCCATCGAAGCCATAATTTAATAATAGTTTGATTTATTGTTTAAAAGCAATGTGTTCATTTGTTTAAGTGAACGTAAGTAGCCCTTATTTAAAGATACGATCGATTTTTCTTGTGTAACTTGGAAGACATAACCATTGACTTATGTTCACTGAAGCATACATCCCACCTATGTAGACAACCTGTAGCCAATACTTTCATTTTTGCAATTTTTATTAGAAAATAGCATATAATGACATATTCACATGGATGAGTGAATCACAGGGTATGCTACAGTGAATGATTCTATTTCTCCTCTACTTATTGTTACAGTGATGGTTGATATGATAAAAGATGCTTTTACAATAAGTCGTACTTTTAATTTGGCTTGGTGAAAAGTTTGCGAATTCAACAATAAATAATTATTTTTATTCAAAAAATGGCTACAACCCGTTAACATGGAATCTAATTGAGTTTTATCCAGAAAATGTAGAGCTAGCCATAGTCAAAGATGTAACCTAAAATGTCCCTTCATTCTTGACTATAATTGTTTGAACTACAGATTAATATATATATGAGGTTACATTACCTTAATCGCCAAGTGATCCATGTAGTCCAAAATCTAGGATTACGTACGTTTCGACGTCAATGCGTCATTGTCAAATCTACAAAAACTTGTTTAAACCATAAGGGTCACGTCATAGTTTTTACGACACACACGAACAAATAATATGGACAAAAATACATTTAAGTAGGCCTACTAACTAATTTATGGTAAACGGTGGTCACAACATAGTACAGATCTGATCGCATGCCGAGACTCGACTGATGGTGCGCCGCTTCCTGGTTTATCAACTTGGACTTTGTCCTCTGCCACCTGTATCATCCAGTTGTGAGCTCTTTAGTTTTATGAGGGATTCGAACAATGCATTTGACTGGAAAACACATTTGTCATTCAACAAATTTTGAGGCTGGTTCCGTGTAGCTTTATAAATCTCATAATTTTCCAATGCAGTTAATCTATGTCCTTTTCTGCAAATGTGTAATGGTTTTAAATTATTATTAATATTTGTATAGTTGTGGTTGCTATTGGTCAGATGTGCTGCAAAGTTAGATTTTTGTACACTGGTGGCTTTAGGCAAATGTTCTTTAAACCGCTTTTCAAATGATCGTCCTGTCTGGCCTATGTAGATCTTCTCGCAGTCGTCACAAGTTATTTTGTATACACCACATTTTTTATTTACATCAACTGTTTCTTTCTTTTTATTCAAAATATTACCAAGCTTGTTCGATGTTCTAAACGCAACGACCTTACCATGTTTTTGCAGTTCATTTTTTAATGTTAAGGGGATTTTTTAATAATAATTTAAAACCATTACACATTTGCAGAAAAGGACATAGATTAACTGCATTGGAAAATTATGAGATTTATAAAGCTACACGGAACCAGCCTCAAAATTTGTTGAATGACAAATGTGTTTTCCAGTCAAATGCATTGTTCGAATCCCTCATAAAACTAAAGAGCTCACAACTGGATGATACAGGTGGCAGAGGACAAAGTCCAAGTTGATAAACCAGGAAGCGGCGCACCATCAGTCGAGTCTCGGCATGCGATCAGATCTGTACTATGTTGTGACGACCGTTTACCATAAATTAGTTAGTAGGCCTACTTAAATGTATTTTTGTCCATATTATTTGTTCGTGTGTGTCGTAAAAACTATGACGTGACCCTTATGGTTTAAACAAGTTTTTGTAGATTTGACAATGACGCATTGACGTCGAAACGTACGTAATCCTAGATTTTGGACTACATGGATCACTTGGCGATTAAGGTAATGTAACCTCATATATATATTATATCTCAGTGATTCAGAAAAAACAACATACAACATGAAACTACAGATTGTTTCTGAGATAAAATCTCACACTAAGTATCTTGATAATACCAGACCACATTTTGCCAAGGAATATTAAAAAACAAGAATCGGTGTTTTGTTTTAAAAACCAACATCTTGGAGAAGATGTTTAAAAGAACTCCTGAGAAATTCACAAAATCTTGAGTGTTTGGTGACGTAAGACAACAAACTCCATTGTTCAATCAGGACCTAATGTCTGTTGTATTAAGGGCTACCTTTTGTAGTCTAAGTGCTGCTTGTAATCTTAACGATTTCACCTGAAAAGCTTATAAATTATTTTAAAAACCTTTCAGCAGCTCTCAAAGACTGGGTTTTACACATCAAAACTATGACAATCTTGCTGATGTTGCGAAGATTTTTTATTTAAAAGTAAGGTGTTGAGTGTTTTGTATTACAAAGCGGAATTGTCAAGCATACAAGTGGAAGAAAAAAAAATTCTGTATATTTAATGTTTCTACCTTTGGTATTTTATTTTTTAATAATTATTGGGGAAGTGTCGAAATTTGTTTTTTTTTATTTTGTAGATTGACAAGTTTAAATTACAGAAATTTGATTTATCAATGAACATACAGGACAGAACCAAATTGAGCAATCAAAAAGCAGACTTTTTAGGGTGAGGCTGGATGATGGGCTTGGCTGGGGCAATTACATTCTTGGCTTAGAGGGATCGCTTACTTGGGGACACTACTTCCTACATAGGATAAGGTTATACAGCAGCGATGCTCTGTCCAGGGTCGTCTACCACGGGCTGTTTTAACAGTATTACATCTCGTATTCAATCATTTTGTGGGGCTCGTCCACCAAGAAGAATTTAGACAAAATTTTTGTCCAGCAAAAAAAGGAAATAAAAACTATCTTGGGTATGCCACCGGATGCCAGCTGCAGAGATGCATTTTGGCTTGGATTCGTGACTGTCCCATGCATTTTCATTTATGAATCAGTAGTTTGAACATAAAATCATAAAACATTCAACGTCATCACAAATACAACACTAGAAACAAAGGAATTCATGCTAAGCAACACAGACTTCAATTGTTTGAACCAAAACGCTACTATTACGGTTTAAAACTTTTCAGGCACTGTCAAAACAACTCCTAAACATGCAGAAAATCTTAAAATTCAAAACAGGAATCAAATCTTTCCTGGCGACAAACAGTTTCTATGATAAGGAAGATATTCTAAATTTCACAAAACCCCTTTAGCCAAGAATGTATTTATAAGTTTTATTTTACTAATGTTCCCCCATTGGGGAACGAGCTGGTCCATTGTTTAGAGCGTGGGACTTCAGTCGCTGAGGTCCCACGTTCAAATCTCCCCAAATCACCAATGGATTTTATCTAAGTGACAGACTAGAGCCGCAACCCCTAGGTCTAGCCTGAAGTAATACGCAAAACAATCCTGAGCTTGTGCCAGAGTCTTAGGACAAAAATAATTGTTTCCCTATTGACCTAGGTCCAATTCCTGCCTCTGGACCACGGACGGAAACTTCAAGTTAGTAAGTAAGTTTTCATTTAAGAATGTTTCTCTATACCTATTTATTATATGTATTATATAATATGGTAATTAATTTAAAACTAGGGTTACAATTCCTTATAGAGATTCAAGTCATTCTGATTAATTGAGTTTAAATTAAATTAAATAAACCATAAAGAAAGGCAATTGTATTCCATGACTGTTTTGTTTAAACAAAATAAAACAGCCTAATGGTATTTTGGATATTACTACTGTATCTAGACACTGTAAACTGTGCAACAAATCTGTGTAATTTACAATGGAACATTCATAACTGAGCTGTACCCGTATCACATACTTTCAAATTGCTGTTAAATAGGTATTCAGATTAAGGAAAACTATAAATAAAGGATGAGTGTTTATTATATAGTATAATTAAATAATTATGTTAAATAACTGAGTAAATTAAAAAAAAAAATCAATTCTAAATAATCTGAATTGATACAACTTCATACATCAATGTAATAATTGTAGGTGTTTCCCTTATCAAAAAAAATCTACAAGTTCAATTCCAAATGGAAAATAAAACACTACTATGATCTGAGAAAAAAGTTTTTGTTTTTGTGTTAATTTGCCGACAAAAAGAAAGCAAGAAAATAACGAAGAACGTGACAGAAATGATGAGGTCAAGTAAAATAGAGAGTTGAGCTTCATTACGGAACACAACCGAGCCCTGTTTACTTCAAACAATTGGTTTTTGTGTTACAATGTTGTAACAATGTTTGGCCTCTCAATAATTATTAAAATATAAAATGCTACTCTAATAATTTTATCCTAAATGACCTGCCATTACTTTTTCGTGGTCGACATATAGGAAATAATTCACTGCACGGATTATGTTTCCTGCTGTCGTCTTAGGTTTGTGCCTTCACCAGAGGCATTTTGTGTGGTATATGTATTCACAAACACTATTATTGAAAAGTAGTTTAAACCCACAAACTTCTGCAGATATGCTGAGGATGGACCCATCCATTTCACCGAAGTTCGAGACTATTACCATTATATGAAAGGATTAACCCTGAACCCACACTGCTCAGCTATGCCAACACTCTGTTCACATTACACTTAGTCGACCAGTTGGTGTGAACAGAGTTGAACAGTACAATGAGCAACGATTTTGTATTTATTTTCCCAGTTGTCGAGAGCTAGGCAAATAGGCCCCTGAATATGTGGTTTGACCTAGAAATAATTAGAACACAGATGAAACCATTGTTGTTCGATAGTGAAAAGTATTGTGAATAACATATCAAAAGTCTCCAAAAATATATTTGGTGGAACGCCACCATTTTTCCAAAATGGCGGCCAAATCCAGTAGTTTTTTGCTTTTTATTGAAATTCTGACTTTCCAGTCAATATTGGTGAAAAGTCGTCAATACATTTAATGTTCCTCCTAAAATTACCTTTAAAATGATACCAAATACATGTACCTACAACAAAAAATAAACCCCGTAGAAATAATAAAATATTTCAAATAAAAATATTTGTTATAAATTAATGTAATAGTCCAAGCAAATTAAAAAAAAACCAGACACAGGGATTGTATAAAAATTTGCAAGTAAACATTTTATGGTTTTATTTTTATTGTTGTGGTGTGCAGAGTGACATACCAAAAGTTGCAAAAATCAGTCCACGGGACACCCCTAAATTAAGGAAAAAATGGCGGCTTTTCCCAATATTGGACAAATTTTGCAACAAAAGATACCACATGTTTTTTTGCACATTTTTCGAGATATTGACTTGGAACCACGACCGATATTTATTGGATGGTCCGTACTTAATTTCAATAGGGAATGCTTTTTGGGCCGCCATCTTGGATCAGCCATATTGGGTCTGACATATTGGATATAAATATTTTTTAAAGTAATTATAGTGTTGTGACACATCATTATGAACTAGATTTCCACGCTGATTTCAATGCTGAAATCCGTTTTTAAATAAGTTTTTTCGTTGCTTAAGATATATTAAAACGAAAACTCTCCCCTATACACAGTTATGGACGTATCGTAAGTTACTTTGAAAATGCATTTGGATTATTTTTCTCCAGGTATTATTATTGCTTGCAGTTCGTTCTAGCCTTAAAATATTCAGTGATAAAAGATCTTTCATTTTAGTTAGCTTTCATTTTGTTTTATTTATAGTTAAAACAGACTAGTTATAGGCGAGGTACAAACCCCAACACAAAATTAAATTAAACTTTTTTTTATCAGTTTTTGTTAAAAGATTTATACCTCGGGTTGTTAATATGTTAACAAGTTCATTCTGGTATCAAAGTACTCAGTAAATGTTTGGCTTTAATTTTATTAATTATTAAATGACACATGACAAATTTAAAACGAATCATGTAGGCCTACCTTCAATGAACTATTGAATGAATTATTGTTATTTTGAAATTTGTCTTTAGTTAAAAACATTTATCCCCAATTCTAAATAACTCCCAATAAGGAATCCATAGCTAAAATAAAAGTCAATACTTCAACGAATAGCTATGACGAGTTTTTCCCGTTTTCACTCTGCACAACACTACAAAATAAAACCATAAAACGTTTTGTTGACATTTTTTAAAGGCCATATCCTATATTTATCTAAATATGATTTCCAAGTTACACAGTTACAGTTATTTATAAGTACAGTTATTTATAAGTAAGTTAGTCATATGTACCATCAGTCAAACACCACTCCCAATCTGTTGGATCTGCTGGTGAACTATTTCCACGCCATACTTGAACCTGATAGTACAACCTTAGACTGTGGTAGTTTTCAATGTGTTTTTAAATTGTCAAGTACGAAACGTCCATAAGAAATGTATGGGGAGAGTTTTCGTTTTTACATATCTTAAAATCGTAAAACGCTATTTAAAAAACTGATTTCAGCATTGAAATCAGCGTGGAAATCTAGTTCATAATGATGTGTCACAACACTATAATTACATTAAAAAATATTTATACCCAATATGGCAGATCCAATATGGCTGATCCAAGATGGCGGCCCAAAAAGCGTCCCCTATTGAAATTAAGTACGGACTATCCAATAAATATCGGTCGTGGTTCCAAGTCAATATCTCGAAAAATGTGCAAAAAAACATGTGGTATCTTTTGTTGAAAAATTTGTCCAATATTGGGAAAAGCCGCCATTTTTTCCTTAATTTATGGGTTTCCCGTGGACTGATTTTTGAAATTTTGGTATGTCACTCTGCACACCACAACAATAAAAATAAAACCATAACATGTTTAATTGCAAATTTTTATACGATCCCTGTGTACGTTATTTTTAGTTTGCTTGGACTATTACATTAATTTATAACAAATATTTTTATTTGAAATATTTTATTATTTCTACGGGGTTTATTTTTTGTTGTAGGGACATGTATTTGGTATAATTTTAAAGGCAATTTCATGAGGAACATTAAATGTATTGACGACTTTTCACCAATATTGACTGGAAAGTCAGAATTTCAATAAAAAGCAAGTTCCGCCAAAGATATTTTTGGAGACTTTTGATATGTTATTCACAATACTTTTCACTATCGAACAACAATGGTTTCATCTGTGTTCTAATTATTTCTAGGTTTTGCTATTTATTTTCTTATTTTAAGGCGCCTAAAAGACTGGTAGGGCTGGTTTCGGAGGAAAGATGATAAACGATAAGCCACACACCTCATCGGTCATCAACCAATAAGAAGGAATTTTGAAGAATATCGTGGGGTGAGGATACTTGAAGTCTGTGAACCTACGGAGAAAGTTTGGGAGTATGTGTGTTTTGAAATACCCTTGTAAAAGGGTAGGTAAAAATATTACTAACATAAAGATGTAAAATCAAGTCATACATTTTTGTTAATTTAACTCAACTTAGATTTTCCTACTTTTTTCAATGTAACTTAACCTTTCTAAACTTAGATATTGTTGATCACTTTTAAAGTTATTATTTGTTGTTGTCACCCTTTGTATGTAACTATTCTTTTTTCTGAATTTATCCATTTACCTCTCTGAAACAGTAAAGTGAGCATGATTTGATTCCAAGAAAGGAATGGGACTCGCACCACCAAGCAAGGAATTCACCCCTCTTGATTATATACAGGGCAGACATCAACAACTTTTGATTTAAGTAAGGTTATTAAACTAATTTTTATTTGATTGTGACTGGTTCAAAACTTGAGTTATTATTCATTCTTTCATAAATAAAACTGCATCCTCACTACTTTCATGGTGACAAAAATTCCCTATTAATCCAGTTTAATGACATAAATTCTTACAGACAAGTTATGTTTGGTGTGGTAAAAGAATGGTAAAGTACTTTTTATTTGTTATAAAATTAAATGAAAACTATTAAAATAAAATTCAAATATATGTGCAAACCTAAAAAAAAAATTCCAATGACAAGAAGAGGTTTCAAAAATATAAAAGTTCTGGCTCAAACATTTTAACGCTAAAATGCTGAATAAAAATTAGATATTAAAGAAATATGCTTCATTTGAGAACAGAAAACGGGCTGAGGAAATGTTCAAGAAAAGTTCACGGCTCAACGACAAAAATGAATACTAACTATCTGACGCATGTCAGAGTGAATATATTCTCTCCGATATTTAGGAGAAACTGTAAGCATTTTGTGACAAACAGAAATATCGTTTAGACTTTCCAATTTGAGTGTGATACGGAACAATATCTTAATACTATTTAAACCAAATGAATTCAATTTAGTTCACAATAATTTGAAGTCAAATAAATTGGAATAACATAAAATTACTCATAAACTCTGCAGAATTTACTGCAGAATACTGTATTCCTAGAAACTACACATTGTATATTGACATAAATTATACAGAGGGTGTCTAATTTAGCCTTAGGGGTTCTAATGCCCTTCTTTTTACTTTTAAATTTTCACCTGTTATTGTCTGTGATATTAGCTTATTAATCTAGTCTGACTGGGTTACTGTGTAACCCTATTTTATCATAATATGTGACCATGTCTACTGCAAGATTGTTTTGCTTAAGGACAATAGGCTAAAGGATTTCTGATTCTGTCTCACCTAAAGTGAACCAATAGCTAACTTTTTTATTATGAGATATAGAGTTAACTTCTTATGGAACACTCTCCTTTATTTTTTTTTAAGTGTTTTGGGATGTTTTTTTATTTAAAAAATATCTGCCATTTTCCAATATGGCTGACAACTTAGTTATTTCTTATGGAACATTTTATGATTGTTTTTTAGGGTAAATGTGATTTAAAAACATTTTTATGAGTTTCAGTGTGTTCCTAAGAAACATTTGGTTTTAGTGTACACTATGCATCCTCTAGCTTAAAAACGAGTAAGTTTAGAGAGAAATTGCAAGGAATAAATTAGTCTTAAAATCGCATCTACATCCTAAGAAGGCCATAAAATACCAAGTGTTCCAATATTACAGTTAGCTGCCATTTTTTTAAATGGTGGCCATTTTTTAAAAAACAGAATCAATATTTTTTACATATTTTAGTTTTTTTTAGCGAATTTCCCTATAGGGAAGTAGCTATTACCGTAGGTCTCATGGTAAGACCTAAGCCCGGGACCGATTTACTTTTTCATTTTGATGTCCCCAGAGGCCAAAAACACCATTCGTTCAAATTTTTATATATCTATATATAGATAGATATATATATATATTATATATATATATATATATGTGTCCATCCGCACGATAACTTGAGTAATTTTTGTCCGATTTTGATAACATTTGGTTTGAAGGTGTAAGGCGGGATAAACTTGAATGAGTTCGCGAACCAGCATGATCGGACTATGGGAACGAGGGTTTATGGGGGGTTTTATGGGGTAAAAATAGGGTTTTCCCATTTTTGACCCTTAAAACACAGAATTTCACAATTTCTTTTTAAACCATTTTGTAGAGCTTAAAAAAACAAATGATTTAGTATATTGAAGCGTTATTATGCGCCTAATTGTTACGGATAAAATTCAAAAAAATTGTAATTTTAAAATTCCCATGTTATTCTTATGGAGAATAAGTCAACTGTTGTAGTTTGCTTGTTTATGAACATATTTTGATCGATTTTGGAAAATACTTTTATTTCTTACTAAACTATTATCATTTTATAAAAAAATCTTTTTTACCCTCCCTGTTGCAGCAAACCTAAGTACTCGTTAAACTAATTCTATTGAAATAGGAAATAAATGTGCTATTTTTATGGAGGCATTTTAGTGTAAATCTAATCAGGTTAATGGAAATTCGCTTAGTCTGCAGGTTTGCTGCGGCGGGGGTATTTTGAATGTAGATGCAAATGAAGACTTCTTTATTCTTTGAATTTTCTCTCTAAACTTACTCGTTTAGGAGATACAGGATGCAGAATGTACACCAAAAGACCTTTTTTCTTAGGTGTAACACACTGTAACTCCTAAACGAGAGAAAAAATATCAAGAATAATAATGTTTTTAAATCGCATTTACATTCTAAAACAATCATAAAATACAGGGTGTTCCATGAGAAATAACAAGTTTGTCGGCCATATTGAAAAGTGGCGGATATATTTTTATTTTTAAAATTCATATTTATCCCAAAACACACATTAAAAAATAAAGGGGAGTGCCCCATAAGAAGTTTAAAACTGTTAACTGTTAACATCTATATATCATAATAAAAAAGTTAGCTATTGGTTCAATTTAGGTGAGACACGCTGTATACCTATATTTGCCAATGGCATAGAAGATGGTGAAATGCAGAATTTAGCTTCGAAAGTTAATAAGAGACATCAGACAGAGAGTTAATTGAAGCCATTATTCTCAATTCTAATATACATTCCTGGCCAAAACCATTCTGAGTCGGCTAGTTACCAATGAAAGGTTATTAACTTTAACATCTCTAAACTGCTAGTATTTGTAGTTAATTAAAGTAATGTTCAGCTTACCTCGAAAATAAACCAAAAAAAGGTAAACTTATACTAAAGGTTTCTTAATAAGCTTCCATAGATATTAAAACTCCAGTATCTATAATAATTTTAGCTCTTCCCAGTGAACCAGTAAACTGGACAGGGTGTCCACAGAAATTTTGTCATCAATTTCCCTGACTTTCCATGACTATCCATGACCATTAACCATTGATTTCCATGACTCACGAACTTAACTCAAAAATTATAATGGTACCGTACACACACAAATAATACTGCATAGACAAGTTATTTCACAGAAAAAATTGAAATATGTATTAACAGATAACAATGGAGTACAATAGGTACAACAATGAACTAATACAAACTCAAAACCCATAAACTAAGACAACTGTATAAATTGAAATTGTCGTACATTTGTGAAAAATTCGGAAAAATGCTACAATAGTCACGGTTACGGCCGACTAGAGCATTGAAAGGTCCCCTGAAATCCATCCATCATTGGGGATTTCCATGACTTTCCATGACTTTTTGCCTATTTCCATGACTTTCAATGACCATAATTTTTTTACATGACTTTCCGTGACTATCCCTGACTTTCCAGAATGTGGACACCCTGCTGGACAAGTCAATGTTATTTGTAGCTACAGAGTCAAAATAGCTATAGTTTCAAAATAGCAATTCAACATGATGATCTTTTTCTCGACTTTGTATTGTGTAACTTAAGTTGTTTTGTAATTCAACTATTTTTGTTGAAAACCACTAGAAATAATTACCTTTTTTATTTATTTACTGAGAAAATTACAATTCAACGATAATCTATTGAAATCAGAGCTTAAAATGTTAGCTTTACAAAGGCGCAGCTTTTGTTTGAACTATCAGTAAGTAAAATCGCCCTAACATAATTTAGAATGACTTTATGTTTACACGTACATCTCAAATGAGAGGATACTCCCTCACTTGTTAATAAAATATGTTTCGATTTAAACTAAGGAATAAAATAAATTTTACCCTAGGCAAAGCTTTACACATTTTTAAGGGGGAACCCTACCTAAAAAATTGGAAATTAAAAGGTTTTTTGTTTATTACATATTCCTATTCTTTAAAAAATTTCTGGTTAAAATTATACATAATACACGACTAAAGTATATTTGGAAACCATTTAAATTTGACTTTAAAAGTAAACGTTGCAGTCAGTTTTGCATGCAAATAATTGCAGTGTAAATAAATAAGTTAAGTAAATAAATTCTAATAAATTATATGTAAGAATAATGCCTTTCATATTATATAGCACTAATCTCCACAGTAATACTGTACTTTGTTGTGTTTGCAGTTCTAGCTTTCAATAAAAATAAAACATATGGTTTTGTCTGCAGTATTTCTGTCAGCTGTTTGGTTTTTTGTTGATTACCGTGATTATGAATTTTCTGCGTTTGCAAATAAGCAAACAGCTAGAAGCTTAATTTTAATTTTATTTTGTAGGTAATATATGTATTTACAACCTGTAGTATGGATTAGTTTAAAAAATAAAAATGAGTATTTTTTTTAACCTTAATGTAAAAACTAAAAAATAATAATATGAATTTATTTTATTTTTATTTTATAAGCTATATTTGGCTTATGTTAAAACCCATACTACAAGTTGTAGGTACTACTGAGAGGATTGAAATGAAAAAAAGTTTATGGATATCTATCTTAGAACTTGAGAAATAACTGTTCCTGTAAAATAAGTTATTTTTTTCAAACTACCCATATAGGGGTCGAAGCCAAAAAAGTGCACACAAGGTGTTGTTACCCTTAGGACAATAATAAAAAATATTTATATAAATAATTTCTTCATTATTGTAGATTTCGATCTTTTAGGTAGGGTTCCCCCTTAAAACCATAAACTGATTCCATCAAATATGAGTTAGAGAGCCCACTAAAAGACCTACAACTACAAAGACAAATGACAAAGTAAACAAACTTTGCCATCTAATGGCCTCCCATTGTGGACTTATCCAATAAAACCCTTCAACAATTGAAGACCTACAGTCATCTCAACCATTTTTCAGTTTGTGACATACTCTGTTAAAAGTACTCAAGAGTTATATAACTAAGTAATTTACATTTGCTTGATTGGATTTTCACTAAAATATTTCCTAAAAAAAGGTAAGTGTATTCCCTTTTAATAACATTAGGTGTAAGGTTTGCTGCTCAGGAAAGCAAACTTTATAGTACAGTTTATTTTTTGTTAAATTTTCATTTGTAGCTTAGTATAAATTAAATAAATTTGCCGAATTTAATAAATCATAAACAAGCAAACTAAAACAGTTGACTTATTCTCCATAAGATCAACATACAATTTTCAAAAATAGTTTTTTTCATTAACAATTTTTGGGAGTTTAAAGTTTTTTCGAAACCATTACTTATCTAATAATCTTATATAAAAAATCTTTTATGTTAAATGATCATAGATGTGCGTGATACTAAATACAGTCTTTTTCACCAAAGTGACATAACAAACAAGGTCTATGATAAAACTGTCTCTAGGTTCTATTTTGAGAAAATGTATTTTTTATGTGATGATTTTTTTAAAAATCTGGTTTTACTTTATAGCAACTGTCAAAAATTCAAAAAATCTTTCTAAATTATTATATTTCATAAGCCTAAATTTGTTTGCGTTTTTTTTTTGACATTTATTGACGCTGGTCCTCTTTTTTGAAAATCACTTTTTACTTTAACAATCTGAAAATCCCATTTTCACCCCATAATAAAGCTGGTCTTGAAGTTCTGTAGCAGTGATCTGTCAACCTCATATCACCATATATTTCAACTCCCTAATAGCTGCTGGTGTCTTTGCCTCCAATCTTAAGAATGGTTGTATAGCACCAATTTTTAACTAACAGATCTCCTTCTCTTTAAACCCCGTTCCATTAATATATGTAGGCCTAGGGGAGCGAGCTGGCGTAGTGGTTAGAGCGCGGGACTTCAGTCCCTGAGGTCCTGGGTTCGATCCCCGCCAAGTCACCAATGGATTTTATCTAAGTGATAATGCCGCAACCCCTAGGTCTAGCCTGAAGTAATGTGAAAAACAATCCCAGGCTCGTGCCTAGCGTCCTAGGACAAAAAAAAATATATATATATATATATGTAGACCTATGATTTTGAAAGGATGGTGTTTTTTCTGTACAAAAATAAATCAGTACTGGATCCAGGTCTTACCATTAGACCTATGGTAACAGCTTATTCCCTAAATGGGAAATTTGCTAAAAGCAAACATCTGATTTTTAACAGTATATGATTAGTCTATAAATTCAAAAATATGTTCTGTTGATTATTTCAATATTAACAATGAAAATTTTGAATTCTAAAACATAGGCTACTGGCAAAAATGCAATGTTTTAAAAATGTGTTTAACACGTTCGCTGCGGCACGTCAAATGGCGGGCGTATCCCCAGTGCGGCGCAGCCCTCAGCGTCGAACAAACCCAATTGCCGCGGGTGATTGGCTTTCCAATTTCGGTCTGACGAATAGCAAAGAACGTGCAGGGATGTCCTGCTTTACAACGAGAGTCGACGTAGTTCGCTAAACACCCACAGATAGCAACACTGCTTGGAACGTAGCCGGTCCCATTGGAATTGTATTGCCAAATGGAGGGGAAAAGACGGGACAAAAAGTTGATTTTTAAGCTTGCCAGACAGGGATTTTACGGGGAAATTTACTACCAACCTACACCACAACAAAATGTGAGTCACATACTACACGCTAATGTAGTATAGGTCCGCTTTCGACCGACGCTAGAGCAAAAACGAAGATATACAAAAGTCATTGCCGAGTGTTCCCGATCGGGTACGGACGCACCGTACGGGGGCCGAGCACCGTACCCGATCGGGAACGGCCGCACTCAACGTGTTAATAATAATTTATAAGGCTACTAGCTGACCCGGCGAACTTCGTATCGCCTAAGTTATAGGTTTCCCCTAAGACAGACCGATGGAAAGAAAGTACCGTTACGTTTAATTTTCAAGATGATCTCGTTCGCATCGCTCAATCACGTCCTGGTTGAAATGTGTACAAAACATTTATAAAGTAAAAATTGATTTAAAAAAAGAGGATCAGTGTAAAACAACAAAAGTTTGCAAAATAATATAGGCTTACAAAATAGAATACTTTAGAACAATTTTTAGAATTGTAGAGGACAGTTTCTGTCAAGTAAAAACAATTTTTTATAAAACTCATCACATAAAAGGGACATTTCCTGAAAATAGGACCTAGAAAGAGATTACCATGGTTTTATCAGAGACATTGTTATGTCCCTTTGGTGAAAAAATCTGCATTAAGTATCGTACGTCTTTGATCACACTGAAATAAATTTAACTTTATAACCAAACGAGTTAAGTACACTGAATATCCAATAACTCACCAACTCTGAATCGGTTTTCAATTATACCTTGTTAGCTTTAACTAACTTCATCATACAAACACATCAAGACTAACTTTGTACAAACAATAAAACCTATATTGTGGTTCGTTGAATCAAAACGTTGATATAGCTTCAGTATAAAATAAATTAAATATCTAAATACTAGCTGTAAAACATAGATTCGGAAAAAGAAAAGTTAACAATGCCGAGTCTTCATTATGTCTTTCCCTGTAGATATTATTTAGTGGAAACTCAATTCAAATTATAAAGCTGTAAGGAATTTAAAGGAAAAAGAACTTATTTAAATTAAACCTCTGACAGAATGTGCATCAGTTACACACAAGAAAAATAGGGACATGAAATTAATATGGATGAACTGAAAATGGTCACCTCAATATGACCTACAGGGATGAGAACTGAAAATTGTTATCTCAAAGGTCAACTAATCAACATGAAATATTTAACTGAATATCCAAATGTAGTAAACAAACCAAACCACTGAACTAATCCATCGCAAAGCGTCCATCAACAGAACAATCTTTGTGGTCACAATCAAATCACTATGAACGACCTTTTTGGCAAAACTGATGTATTTATCACTGTTTTATGTCAAGACCTCTCCCCTTATAATTGAATTGATAAAAACGTTTCTCGACATTCATTGAAGATAAATTAGTAGATGATTAAAAATGCAGGTAGTTATTAACCTTTCCAAACAACGGATACACCTGGGCACTTTGTTCAACTGCTGTACAGTAAAAAGAACGTGACCTTTAGAAGCTTTTCTTCATTATTCTATAGAAACATTTTCAAAGGTGCAATACACTACCGCACTGCAAACCTTCCACAACCTTTCATTGAAATGGTTCATGTTTTATCAACGACTAGACCTGCGTTTTTACTCTTAGTTAAATTACACTTTAATTTACTACAAAACCATTTTTAAGTTTGGAAGATTGTCACAATTTCACGTAATTGGTTAGCTTAAAATTTAAGAAAGGCTTTCCATATTGTTCAAAAAGCTTGACATGGAAATCATGTTTTCAGCCCCTCTTTTGTTAATTGGAAAATATCCACAAGCATTGCCTCAGAAATGCAAATGTCTGATCAACAGTTAAATAACAGTTATGTGAAAGTTAATTCATGAATGGATTCTGTGTTGATTTAAAAAATTTTGAGCAATATGTATCCTACCAAATAAAGTTGAAGTATGTATAGTAAAAAATTAGATATGCATTCTCTCTATGAAGCATCCGTGAACATTAATAATCTTAAAATATCAAAAAATCTAATAATCCTATTTAAAACATTAACTTAACAGACTAGGTTTGCTATTGCATCAATTTTATGCTGTTGTAAATGCCAAAATACAGTTAAGGAGGTAAGAATGACAATTCCCTTTTAAAATCAACAATTTCCTTGAAATGGGAACATGTATCCTCCTAAACAAAACAATTCTTGTAGGAACTGTTTCGTTTTATTTTATTCAAGAACATTCCAGCCAATTTGTTTTGATACTCTAAGATTGTTTTCTTAACTGAACCTAGACTGCAGTGGGATAGAAATAAATGATTTTGCATATAAGGTCTAAGATTGTTTTCTTAACTGAACCTAGACTGCAGTGGGATAGAAATAAATGATTTTGCATATAAGGTCGTTTCACATTTAATCCTATACTCTAATACAAGCTTTGTCTGTTTGTCTGTCTGTCAACAACAAAATAACAAGGGAAAAGTAAACAAAATACTTTTGTAACATGTGTTTATAACAAGCCATCCACAGTTTACTAGCAAATTACAATACACAGTACAAAGAGAAAAACATCAGTTGTTGCTATTGGCAAGGATTACTCTAAAACTTGATATAGGAAGGAATAGTTCCGATCAAAAATAATGATTATTTTCTTTGGCTCCCACCTACCAAAACTTAATAGCCGAAGTACTGAGGCAATTGTTAATAAACATAGGTTTAGCAGTGAAGTAAATATTTAATACTATTATATTTATTTTATATACATTTAGAATTAAAAAAAATTTCAATCAGCTGTATTAATTTAGACAAACTGTTAAAATAATTTGTATTCAAGTTGGCTTATAGACTATTAATGCACAAGTACATTTGACAACAAGTGATTTTTACCATCGACTGTATAGCAAATTAATGTGTCAGGTTAAATTTCCATCATAATAAATTGAAATTCCACTGAAACTTAAATAATAAATGCCAAAATTAGTTGTAAATAAAACGTGAGTTTCCTTTATATTGCCTTTACAATCTAAAAAAGCTATACCGAGCCATGGCTCGGTCCCCCCGTACTGTACCTAAAGCAAACCATTATTTTCATATGTTATAGTTACCAAATCTTGTTCAGACGTATTGGTTTGTAAAATCTGGTAAGGTTTTTTTTGTGTTCCTGTTTAAAATTTGCAAATAACAAATGTTAAATAATAGTATTTAAGTTATTGTACTCACCACCTCCTAAAATAGTTTGATATCACAGCTTACCTGAAAACATACAAATTGATAAATAACACAATTACAAAATATGTTAATCTTTAGAGAACCAGAAGTTCAACCCTAAATTACTCCAGAAAGTTATTAACAAATCATATTGTTAAGTTAAGACTTAAGCTTTTAGCCATGATGTGTAGTCCATAAAAATATAATGCTTGCTTATCACTTTTTAGATAAAAACAAGCTGCTATACCCGTGCTTTGCAACGGGAAGAAAATGTGACCTAGAGAGCTATTAAAATAATCCTGATGTGTGTTTTAAAATACGACAACTTTATGATTTAGTTTGAAAATATAAACTCTGATTTAAAAGTACCTTCTTACTTTCAAACCTCTACTTTTTATGTTAATAGATCCAAAAGAATATGACAACATACCTTAGTGTAGCAATAACATAAATTGCTTCATATGGATGCTTCACGAATGACATGTTTTACCATAATTCTTCAACTTTAGTCAAGCCTCTTTACATTTAGCTTACTGTATAAAATACAAAATGAAACTTTGCGCAATTCTATACAAAGCGTATACAAACTTTCTTTAAAACCAAACATAACCCTAAATCTACATAAAGCTTCACAAACATCTTTTTCGAGTAAATAAACAAACACCAGTTCATTGTATGGACCAGCTGTTTCATTAACTAAATTAAATTAAATCATGTAAACTTAGGAAGCATGGCAGGCGTAGCCCTTAGGAAATTCGTCCATATCAATACTTTTCGGCAAATCTACACACTCTAAGCTTCATTTGTATGTGCCATATGCCTATATTTTTATTTGATAAATGGCCTTAACCGTTTACATAAAATTTGATTGTATCACTTTAATAATATAATAGATATACCTAGTTGCTCTTAATTTTAATACAGATCAATGCCATCATAGGCCTAATTAATTTGATTTAATATCATCCCTGGCGTAAATTTAACTTATTATAATTGAAGACCTATTCACAACACGTGTATTGAAAACTGCAGTTTGACTAAAGTAAATTTCAACATAATATGAGGACACAGTACTGTACTTTTATCTACAATAAGAATATTATTTTGTAGTACTATACTCTGAACAAGAGCAAAACAGCATACGCATATGGCATAAAGTTGCATCTGAATGTACAATAGTATTATTGAGCCCAGTGTGCTTGATGCTACCTCCCTTATATTAGGAGGGATTTGAGCCACTCCAAGCCCAAGTATTCTTATTTTATAACTCAAGCTCGTCCCATCCTCCCTTTCCATCCTCACTTTTCTCTACATCGTGCTTCATTACAATTCCACCAAACTCTACTGGCTTTGTTATTTCAATCGCAACTGTACAACTAAGAAGAATTTAGTTAAAAGTCAAATAGGGTATAGACATTTTGTATTACTAGTTTTAAACTGCAAATACAACTGCATATACTGTATATACAAAAGTATCTATATGCATTTACCTAATTAGCTTGTCTTATAAAACCTAACTTGTGAATGTTTTACAAGCTATTTTCTGTAAAGTTTTTTTCATTATAACTAGCACACAAAAGAATATACGAATATCATTGTCTCATAAAGTTTATTTAATTTTAACCCAGAAAATTCCTAATTAGTATGTGTGTTTATATGACTATTACTTTGCTAGAAGGTTAAATTATAATACCCATATGCTTGGAGAGCCAACAAGAAATACAGGGCAAATGAGAAGAGTCTCTCTGAGGTAGGAAAGCAGTCATGCCTTAAGAAATATTTCAATCTGTACCTTTATAGGGTAATTACATTTTGAAGCATTCAAATGGTGCACTTTGCCACACACAATATTATCAGAATCTGCAGGATTCTGCCTTTTAAAAGTAATTGCATATTAAATAGGTTGAATGCTGTACTTTTATAAATTGCATTTATTAATTGTAAACTTAAATACTTTATATTAATAAATGGGATTTATTTTTTGACGGAAATTGCATCTAATGACCGCTGTGACTGATCAAAATTGACAATTAGCGTCTTGTCAAGTATACACTTTTGCTCTAGATATATTGTGATAAACTAAAATAGATATATTGTATCATCCTCCCTTTTTCCAAATCATTTAAAATAACATCATCCGCACAATTGTTCGCCCACTTGTATTCAGGTTGGGCCAACTTGGATGACACGAGTGCCGATGGGAGTTGAGGATGTCAATAATGCACAAGGTGGATCCGCTATCAATGGACGGAGCTTGGGATTAACACAACGGAGCGAGAGTGGCATACGTAATGCGGCTGGGGAAATCAGCTGTTCCGCAGACTCTGATGTGGAGATAAAACATCAGTCAACAGGGGACGTGTTAAAAAAATTAAAATAGCCTACAGTACATACAACTTGTTTTCGTTATCTGTAACCAATGTTAGCGCCATGCTTTACCTAGGGAATACACTTTTAACGTTTAATTGTTTGTGCAAGTTTGGAAAAAGAGTATGTATTGTATACATAAAACAAGATGGAATAACACAAGATGGATAACAACAAGATGGACAATAACAAGATGGTGGTAAGAAGAGGGGTGGTTACACTTAAAAGGATACGAAGAGGGCTTAAGTGGAGGAGAACTAAGAAGAAGGTCGATGGATGAGCAATAAGAGGAATGTCGATAATAGAAGAGTAATATGGCTAGCTAAAGAAGAGATAGATTGGTAGCTGAGTGCTTATTGTTCTTTCCTGGTAATCAAAACATAACCAATTCAATCCTGGAAAAGGTAGTTTTTTGATGGTCTGAAACTGTCCTTGATCATTGGGGCTTTTAATGAACAAAGCTACACAGATCATCTCATTTCATTTCACACCCACACCTCAATCATACTCAGAAATACACACCAAAGTGGCGTCACAATGATTGCACTGAATCTAGTTTATGTCCTCTGTCAATAAAAATCTGTAAATCTCCCAATGAGGCCCATGGGACTTTTCACTTGGATACACTACGATATCATTTTCCAGGTTTGGTCTAAAGCCTATAGGCTATTTCATAGATCTCAAGAGAGATTCTACATCTCTTCTCAAACATTTTACATTTGATCACATTTTTAATGTAGGCCCTACTGTATAAAAAAAAATCTTTAATACAATAATTGTTTCTTAAACTATTATTTGTTTCATAAGCCTTTTTTTACAAGTAGAAAAAACCTAAGCTTCATTTGTTATCAAAATATATGACTTCTGTATAACTGCATCTCTTTGAAACATAAAACTGATATTATTTTTGCTAGGTATAAATAATTTCAATAAAAAACCCACATTAGTTATTTAACAAGGATTGTGGGCATAACTTTAAAATTAACCAGAATATCAACAGTACGATTTCTTGGTTCATAAAGATAGAACAAACAGAGTTTTTATATATTTCATTCAAACGGTCTCATTCCCTAGTATTTCCATAAAACAAAGTTTCGAGAGAACGACTGCAACATGTTTTATCGTGGTAAAACCTTAACATCAGTTATAAAACAGCAAAATGCGGACGTTTGCTGTAGTGGCCGCGTCTGTTTGCCCAGCTAATTCAACTTTACATTTCCGCTGCTCCAGCGGTAAAACTCACCCTGTCCCAGTTAAACCTTCGTTTAGTGCAAATGTGTTTACAATCTAAATATTCTGTACAACAAATCATCTAAAAAATGCGTTGATACTGAGATAACTAGTATAAATTAATTCTATGAGATTATATGTGATTGTAAACTACGTTGAGAATTAATGTAAAGTAATAATTAATGATAAATAATTATTAGCAATCACAGTAAATTAACGTTTTTTTTATTAAGTTTTTTTTACCTCTAGGATCTTTACATTATGCATATACTAAGCAGACCTGTAAGAGGGATAGTGGTTTTTATTGATAGATTCAAGTGTTGTTTCGTAGTTATTTATCCAGCTCCAGATTATTAAGATAAAATTATAAACACTAGAAAATAAAGTTTATTTTACTAGCACGTAAAAATATTTTTAGCCATTCTACGAACCTGGGAGCTAAGCTTCAAGAATTATGGTTTTCGTGTGAATAATGGCATCAAAACCAACATAGAATCATCGGTGTTTACATTGTTTACAACATAATTTTGTACCTATTATAATTAATTTCAATAGCCCCAGGTAAGAAAAATGATGGCTAAACATACCTGGACAGATAATGCTTAACATGAAGTTTTGTTCCTTTGAAACTTGCTACATATTCTGTTTCGGTGGTTTTTTGTCAGTCTGCTTCCAATCCTGCAGCGGCAATGTACAAGTGTGTAATTGATACTTAGTTGATTGGCCTATCTTTAAGCGTATTTCGTGTAATGTGTCAAATGTATATAGCTTACTCTGACGACACCTCAAAAAGTGGATCCTTTTGTTACCCTTTCGAAGGCGGAATCACAGAAAACGTACTACTATAACCCAGAATGCCAACCGCATGGTAAAAAGCATTAAGCGGTTTGAGAGAGCTTTGCCTGTCAATCCGTAGGCAGCGCCACCAGCGTTGCCATGCAATAGCATAGCAACGTTGGTGGCGCTGCCTACGGATTGACAGGCAAAGCTCTCTCAAACCGCTTAATGCTTTTTACCATGCGGTTGGCATTCTGGGTTATAGTAGTACGTTTTCTGTGGCGGAATGTAAAAGACCGCCGAATGTGTAGCAAGTGTTTCAAATGAAATTACAAGTAAAGGAAGGTCAGACCAGGTATGTCTAGCCATTATGTGTACTTAATTTTGTTCACAAACTAAATAAATGACAAAATCAAAACAATATAATAACTTCGAGTTTTTTAAAAAATAAAGCTAAAAATGAATATTTCGTGTTTCAAATAATAATGAATGTTATAAAATGTTATGCGATTTAGGCTTTATTTGTAAATAATATTTTCCAATTTTAAACATTCTTAAATTTAGATGAAATATGAAACTCTTTTTAACAACTAAACAAAGTTTTTAAACAATATTTTCTATTATACCAAAGACTACAATATTGTGTTTCCCAAAATATAATAATAATACTACTAAATACATGTTGGCTGCTATACTAAAATTTAAAAATTCTCCTTCAGTATTTCGTGTGCGTCTTTAAAAATTGTTTCACATCATTTTGTGATCACTATTCCTGTAATAATATTTTTCTTGAAAAATAAATATAGCCTAATTAAATGTGTTGTAGCCTTAATAACAATTAAAATTATTAAACAATTAACAATTTTAAAACAGTTATACAAGACTAAACATAAACAACATGCCAACATTGTTAGCCTCTCACACAACTAAAAGCCGACTGCTAATAGAATGTAAACCACTTTGGACTATTTCCTTCCACATTCCCTCACACTTGGACTAGAGCCAGAACATTTCAAGTAAACATGAAATACAAGAGTAGTGGTGGAATGCCAATTGCTGTGTATTCTAAACAAAATTTCAAGTTAGCGACATCGAATGTTGTTTAGTCTACCCATGGGAAAATGTTCTATAGAAAGTATTTTATGAGTTTGTATTCATAACTATTTTTGACATATTGTTCAATCTCAATTCAAATAGTTTTGCCTGAATAAGGAATCAAAATAGTAATTACAGTAAACCCATATTAATACGGAATGCAGTTTGGAAACAATTTGTGAGTATACATTTTACAGCTAAGTCAAGTAAGCAGTTTTGGCGTTGCCTTGACAATTTATTGTTTTAATACTAGTTTAAAAAATTTTTTTCTACCTATGCAGAATACACTCAATTTTAGAATGCACTTAAGTAATTTTTTGATAGGAGTATTTATTAGATCTAAAAAGGAGTATCCATAAAACCTCCAAAAATCACTGTCTTTCATTGTTTGTTTGTTTATTTAATCCAGGAACATTGAGGCATTTTGGATCTTCCTCCTCCATTTGTCTAGATACCATTAAGGGATTGCTGTTGTTAAAACAATCAATGATCAAAAAAACTTATTTAGTGGTTTAAAGTTAAAAAGATGAAAACTCAAGCTGCAAAAAGTATTCTATATGTACATTCAAGTTACAGGGAATTCTAGTCCCTGAATATGTCTATAAAATCTTAGACACAAATCCTGTAGTGAGTAACATCAATTAAAAAAGTTAATTAAAATTAATTTTACAATCACCTTTAAAAATTGGCAGAGCTTTAAGGTATAGGTTAAAAAACAAGATAAAACACTTGAAAACCGACATGAACCCGAACATATCTATGTTCTTCAGGAAATTTTTTACACTTTATGGTCATATTATTGTTACTACTGCCCAGGCATTCTCGATGACGTGGAACACACATTTTTCCACTGCCAGCGCTGGGAAAGGCCCCGCCTGGAGGCTCAACAATTAATAGGACTGCTGTCGGTGGACACGGTCATACCGATTATGACGGAGGGTGAGGACAATTGGACCTGTGTGTCACATTATATCCAGGGTATTCTCCGCGCCAAGAAGATCGACCTTGACCGGGATGCGGTGTAGGTCATTAAGAATCTAAATGCCAGAAATGGTGCGAGCCCTGAGGGCTTAGGTCACATGTTGGCCTGACTTGAAGTAATGTGACAACCAATTCCAGGTCTGTGTCCAACAGAGTAGAGGGGGTTTTTTAGTGAGTAGTCTGATAATTTTCAGGAGTCTCACACTACAGGCTGGCTACCTGTGTGCGTAAAAGCATTTTCCCTCCTCTCCCTAAAAAAAAAAAAAAAAAAAAAAAAAAAAAAAATTGTTACTAGTGCAGTCAAAACCTAAATTCGACACTGTCAAAACGTGAAGGAGATAGTGTTTCCATAATAAGAATTATGAGACACTTTCTTGTAAGAGCTGTTAAAATGAGATGTGAACAATTTTACTGGTTTTCTTCAAAACTTGTAAAGGATGAATGGAAGAAGATGAAGAGTACAGATATTTTCAGTTAATATTAAGTCAAATGTCAAAATTATACAGGAAACATTTATCTGAAGAAGTTGTAAAGGCTTAAAAGTAAAATATTATTGTAATAACAATTTTACAATCTCTTAAATTAATTAGTTTAAGTGGAAAAAGTGTTGTGTTAAGTTAAAGTTTAAAGCAGAATGTTGTTAAGTTAGTTAACGTAAATTGCAGTTGAAAATTACAAAGTACATCCTTTACAGTGAAGAAGACAGTTTGAAGAAGACTAAAATTATAAGACCTCGTTTGACTTTTAAGTAGATTGTTTTAAAAACAACTGTACCTGTACGTACATTTCCCAAAATAATAAAAGAAAATGTATAGAATATTCTTCACAAAAACTGGAATGTAAAAAAGCACAGACTAATCATCAAACTGTAATAAAATGTTTAATTTATTCTAACAACATACATTTTAATTACTATAATTAAATTTTGTCATCAGAGTATTTTTTAGGCAGATCTCTTTCAAGTTTCTGAAAAACTTCAGTAAATGTACTTGCATCAGTTTGACTTGAAACATTCCTAAATTAAAGCAAAAAATTAATACCTTCACGGCTAGATTTAATCTTATCTAATAGAGTCCAGCAACTTGGGAAAGGATACCAAAGGTCATACATTGACTACGATATTCACTGTCTGAAACTCTGCACTACAGCATGTCGCCAGTAATATCATCGACAATTATTATTAAAGACTAGACTCTACGATTTATTTTAACACAAGAAACGAACTTAAACACAAGACAACTTTGTGTTGAAAAATCACTTTAAAAATAGTTTTATCTCAACCTCAAAACTCGGATAAAGTTTTTTTTTTAAATAAAAATACTTAAAAAAATACTTTTGATGCTTTATTAAAGCACACATAGGGACATAGGGATTTGAACAAATCGTCTTTTCAACTATCAAATACATAACAAAAAACAACGAACTAAGTAAGATAGGCGAGTAATGTTTCCTTAATACTGTTAATACTGTTCTATAAAATGGCGACCATACAAAGTAGGTATTTTAAGCCAAGTATAAATGGAGATGAGTGTAGGATGAGTGGCGCGATCTTGTAGTCTAGTTAGTGACTAAGGCCGGCATTCCTTAGACACAGCTGTTTATTAATGGCCCATACAGCTAATGGCAACTAGGGACCTCTACAGTTTATAGTGGAATCCTTCATAACAATTTTCTCAGGCTCATAAAAGTAGTAGGAAAATATATTTGTTAGAGGGTTTAATTACTTCACAAACATTATACTTTGTCTGGTGAAGTAAATTTAATTAAATGTCACACTAGACGGGACAAAACGGTTAGTGATTATAGCAGAGTCAGAGTGAATGTAAACATGGTTTATTTATGTAAACATACATTAATTGGTATAAGTTGAAGGTTTAAACAATGAAATAAATTGGTTAGTTAATTAAATTGGTTAGAAAATTAACTTTTTATTGACACTTTAAAAGTATGCAGCTTATTCTCATCAACAATCTTTCAAATAGATAAACAGGGTCTCTAAATGTTTCCTTTAAAAATTCAGCTTTTTAATGACCTTAGGTCATGAACTACCTAGCTTAATTTCATTTATATTGGGGAATATAAGCCTGTTATAATTAAAAACGGGATAAGAAAGTTTGTACAATCTGTTGTAACAACAGTTTGATAATACCAATAATTGATAAGTCAATAATGATTGGCAAGATTTGAACCCGAGTCTCTTGGGCAAACATCCTGCACTCTAGCCTTTAGACTTTGTTGAACTATATAAAAGCATGTTGAATATATAAAGCATGTTGAATATATAAACCATGCCATTGGTATGCTTAAAAATAGACGTAGTGTTTTCTAATCATGCTTGAACATTGCTTGAACAGCCATTGAACATACGTCCAAGCCTAGCACAGCCTTTGAAGCCATCAAACACTGCAGCCAATAACCTGAACACCACCCTTCATTTGAATATTCAAAACATCACGTCCCATCCAATATACTGCATAGTTCACTACAAGACATACGACGAGTAGGAAATTACTTCAAAAGGTTTTGAACATGTTTTCATAGCAAAATTAAAATAACATAAGTAAAATTCCAAACAATTTAAAATTCTTTAACTCAACATTTAACACTACACTGGTCGAAAACTTGTCTCCACCCAAACTATAAAAAAAGTGAATCAACAAATCCCAATACAATTGAAATAATCTAACTATCCTTTCAACTCATTAGGCAAATGAATATCAAACTTGTGTTTGGCTTTACAGAAATTTGAAACTTGACTGTGCTATTTTTGAGAAGCTTTAAATTACAAATTTTAACAAATAAAAGATTTTTGTGATACAAAAATAAGATCTAAAAACAATCTTCAAGGTTAGAGTTTGCAGTTTCAAATGTCAGTTCAAGAAGAGAAAAGACACAAGACAAGTTATGAAAAATTGAGTGGAATATGACTTTGAGATGAAAAACGTCCGAGATATATTTCGTGAGAACAAACTTCAGCAAATATAGGAATGGAGAACATGTCAAGAAAATAAAAATACTCAGATTTGCTTGAATGCCTGCCTCTAGCAGAGGTTGTAAACAATTTCATCCGGATCCGATGAAACCTGATCGCTTCTTTTGTCATGGGATTTCTTATTCCCATATTTTAATAAATATACCTGCTCAATGTCACTCATAATCTCTTATGATATTCGAGAAACTACTCTTACAAAACTAAAGAAAGTTTTAGGTATAAAAAGCAGTTTTATAATATTTGGCATAGTAAGTTATTTGATGGTTTTATGGATAACTTGTACTACATATTTTTAGAAACCTACTCATATTACTCACAATCTCTAGTGAGAGTAGGAGAATTTTATGTATAAAACATATAGACCTTAACAGCAGTTTAGTCCCACATACGGGAATTGTAAAATATAATACAGGATTTCCAAAAATAATGGTGGGGTTTTATTAAGAAATAACATTAAAACGAATAAAGATACAAAACCACATAGCTAATAAACTTCAACATAAGGCCATTTCTTGCTCTTCAGACATCCAGACAATGATCTATTTCAGCTCACACTTTGTGAAACATTTCTCTTCTAACAGTGGACACTACATCTCTGATTCTTCCTCTTAGTGGGCCTAATTTTGAATTTTTTGAGAATTAACAATGCCTATGACATATCTCCAAAAAAAATGCAAAAAGACCATAGTTCATGCTTATTGGAGGCTCAATGCTGCTGATAATGAAGACTGTTTGCATCTTCCATTCCATCAAGTTGAGGAAACTACGACGAGAGAGGGATTTCTTTAGACTTCCTATACAAGTTAGTCTTATGTTTTTAACTGGCAGTTTCGAGACTGGTGGTCTACCAGGCCTACTCTGCTTTTTAACTGACCCAGTGTTTATCAACTGCTTACTCCAATGACAAATGTTATTTTAATGACGTGAGCTTTGTTAAATGTTCTTGTAAATACCCGTTGTACTAGAGTCACTGACTTTAGTTCACTTAATAACTTTAAATACATTTCGCCTTATCATGATCGGAAAAAATGATTGTAAAGAAAACACAACTTATTTAAAGAAGTGTATTTAAAAGAATGAGTAGGTTGCCAATTAGCACAACAATCAACACAGCTGTTTTAATTAATGTAAACAAAACTGTTTGAGCTACCGGATACAGAGGTACCAATATAAAATATTTAATTTGTCTTATAATAGTTCTACAGACAGTTAAAACGCCACCATTATTTTATGAAAACGCTGTATTATTCCATAGCTTGGATAATTCTTTAGGTATAAATTGTTTTGTAAAAAATCAAAATGGTGGCTAGCGGCTAAACGAAATGTTTTTCGACCTATATTTATATGCACTTTTTATTTAGATTGATTAGTAAAATCAGCCCCTGAAGTTTGTGAAACCCCTTTATGAACACCCTGTATACTATGGTATAGGGGGAGAAAGTAATAATAAATAACTCCGACCTAAAACTTTTAGAATGTTTTTTTTCATAATAAATTTTTTATCAAGATCAATATAATATGTGTTTTTCAGATTTGTACTTCTTTTGGTGAGTAATAATTATAATCCTTAATGTTGTAAGAGCACAAGGTATGAAACTCTAATTCCACATTTCGAGTCAGAGGTTATGCAATGTAAACTCAGTGTGTATTAGAGTGGGGGGGGGGGGGGGGTTTGACCGAGACAGCCATTTGTAGATCAAACATGTTTGCGGAACATGTCTAATGTTGCTTGTGTGGTGTGCTTTTGAACCCACCATACGTGTAACATGTTAATACAACTTAGGTGATGTGATTAACTAATGTACACCTGACTCCCGCTAATCCGAACCTGTAAATCTTAACGTCAAGCTAGTTCGTACCATCTGTAGGAGAGAGGAGATAAACATTTGTATTTAAATTAAAACAAAGCCATGTGTTCTGAAATGCCGACTAAAAGTCCATCCGACCAGGAAACCGATGCTTTTTTAAGAACTTTGCATAGAAACTTGAGATTATAATACTGTATACACCAATTACCTATGACAAAGCATCCATTCAAAAGGGCGTTTTTTTGTTCTCTCATAAGGTTGTTTAGTAATAAGAATACTATGATCGCAAGAAAATAGTACAGGTACTGCTGTGATCACCGTAGATATATACGGATGATTCCGCGGTCGCAGGATACAATCACATTGTAGTTTTGATCGTGGGATTAATATATGGCTGTTCTCAGCTAAAGCACATAAATTTCATGTTTAATTAAGTTTACACTATTTTTGTGGCAGAGAAAGATTTTTATACTTCCACAATTGACTTTTTTATATTATTTTTTCATGTGTACATAATTTAAGTCACCAGTATTTTATTTCACTGTCATATTTTGATATAACATACAGTACAATACCTTACTAACTTAATACTCGTCTTTTTAAACCTAACTTAAAAATGGATTTTTTTTAAATATTTTAAAATTATGGACAACGAAGAAAATACTTATTTTTGGGTTATCAAATTTCCCTCCTTTCACATAGATATTCTCAGTGGTTTATATTTACACTTTGATTCATATCTAACAAACTTCTCTATGCTCCACTTGTAGAGTAATATTTTGTAAATTGAGGCGATGTGACATGTTGAAGCGGAATATACAGCGCACTCAACAGTTTTAATGAAACAAGGTGAACAAATGCTTGTTGGATTCACCGAAATGAGACCGTTGATATAACAGCAATGACAGTCGTGTGGTGTGTGTAACAATATACGCTGTGTTACAGGACGCTCTACTGAGCGTAACATTGGGTTAAAGTTCTGTGAACCGATTCCTACATTTAGGTTTCTTATTAATATTTGTATTTATAAGATATAGGGTATAAAAAACTATATAAAAAAATGATAAAAGTCTACAACTGGTACTCGTGTTTCCCACAAGTCTTAATTCATCGCAAAATATTATAAAGATGACAATAGCCTACTTGGGTTTTTTTATTGCCAAGCTTTAGGGTAAAGCTTACTAAAACATTTGAATGAAATAATCTGTAAAATCCATTACGTACAAATATTAATTATTAAACTATTAAAAACTTTTCTTAATTTGTGTCCTATTTGGTAGGTTTGCCTTCACTGTGGTAATTCTATCATAAGTGGTTGATAGTACAGGTTATTTTAACTAGACATGTGTTTTTCTGTTTAAAAAATCAAAACTATTTCATTATGTTTATCCTGTATTATACCATTTTTCTTGTAAACTGTTGAATACTTACTTAAAGTTGTTGATATTTATTTTTAACTAGTAGCTTAAAAAACATGTTTTAGATAACCTTTCAAAGCTGTTGTAAGAATAGCTATTATTAGCAATAATTATAACATTTGACATATTGAGTATGGATTTTTTAAATCAACACTGGTTCTAAAAAATGTTCCATCTGATTTGTGACTACTACTGATTTGTGAGTAGTGCCTGTGTGGCAGTGGCTTAAAAATATAACAAATAAAAATCTAATATAAAGATTAATACTTTTTACATTTTTTATGAAAATAGATTGTTAAAATAATTTGTAGGCCTATGCACTTTAGGCAACATAAGTAATGCACAAGATTGTTGCCCCTAGTTAGGCATTGTTATGGTACTTGACTGAGGCATAAATAAGTCAAGGTAAGCTATGTGCTGTGATGGTACCATCAATATTAGACCACCAGCTCCCTACGGCGTACATCAGTTGTATCAGGCTATGGTCATATACTAGACATTGAACGACGAGACCTAAAGGGATACAGTTCCAACAATGAAAGTTAAATGACTAATTTATGGATCATCTATCACCAATAGAATGTCAGAGAGTATTAGTTTTACAGCAAATTAATTCCAATTTGTGAACTCAACCTGATATTTGAAGATGAACATTTTGTTGCCACTTTTCAATACAGTAAGCAACATATGTGATGAAACAACTAACTTTTTATGACTGAAGAAGAACATAAAATTTAAAGACTTATTCGACATTTTTATAAAAAAAAAACACAGGAATAAATCAGTATTTTTTAAATGGGGATTCCGATAAGCAAATAAAATTATTTTACATTTTAGCATGTCAATTATAACACAAACTAAATTAATTTGCAATTATTAAAATTTTAATTACTTCTCCATTCAAAGTTATTTATTTACAATCAACAAATCTTGGTAAGCCGGCGATAAAAAATTACACATCATACAATACTTTTATGTTTATGTCCCTGACCAAACTTTAAACTTCAATTCACATACTCATGTAAAAAATTTCCAAAATTATTATTATTTAAAGAAAATTGCTTATGTTCTGTAGTGAAGACGCATTACTTACTGTAACCATTCATTAATTATTTCCAACATTAGATATGCAATACTTATATGGGGCTCAACTTCATCCAAAACTAAACAAATATTTAAGTTACAGAAGTCTGCATTAAGAATTATTTTTTAATTGAAACCACGCCAATTCTTTAAGAAAGTATTTAAAAATTACTAGTTAATGACTTTTTACTCAATATATATATTCACGAAACATTACTTTTTTTAAGAACAATTTTGAAAAATTCTGGAAAAGTTATGAACTATGTATAAAGAATTATAATTTGAGAAAATTGCTAAATTTTATTTTACTTTCCACCCCAAAACAAAGTTTTATGAAAAACATATGCATTACAATGGAAGAAAATTATTTACTAATTAGTATTCAAAACTTAAGAAACTGAAATTATAGAGAGTTAAATTAAAACTAAACCCAAGTTAAAAAGAATTAATTTTAATGTCAAAACAATGAAGTATTATTATTATTATCATTATTATCATCATTATCATTATTATCATTATTTTATTATTATGATTATGATTATTATATTACCCCGGCTAACATGATTTGCCTCAGTTAACCACCCTGGATGACGGATCCTAGAAACTTGGTTACAGCTAACTTTGTTGGAAATAACGTTTCATCCATCATGAGTGACACGGACAGACAGGTCAAAGTTGGCAACTACGGTACAACAAAAATCACGTCATGTGTCATGTTGTCTGTCTAGTAGTAAGATTATTCTGTAACGCAATTTAAAATACGATTTGCTGTTTGGCCATTTATTAACCCATACTCCCTTACTGATTTATAATGCTTGTGGATCATTCGAATACAATTTAATTAGGTTTCTGTCCGATATATACGTTGGTTTTCATGGTTATTATATTTGTTTGAATTTTACTGACTTAAAAACTACAGAAGATGGTGCCGGTACTACTGTCCGTACTAATATATTCAATGGTATTATGTAGAAGAGCTCCCGGCTCGTTCTGCGCACTTTCTTCACATTTACACAGTTTTTGCTTTTCATTTTTTTTGCACTTAACTTGTTAAAGGTAGGCCTATTAATAGTTTCTACAGTCCTAATCATGTTTTTAAGTTAAAAAAAATAAAAACGTCATATGACTAAAAACAAAAAGTCATTTGGTTTGGATATTAGAAATTGTTGTATTGTGTTTAAAAACATAGTTATTTTAGAAAAATTAAAATAATTCTTTTGGCAGCCAATTTTTTTAATTGGAAGCTCTTATATGCATCATCACAATACTTTGTACTTACCAAAAGATTTTGTAACATTGATGACAATGAATTTAAAATCAACCCTAATTGCAAATCCCTTACATTGCTAACAAATAATGATCCATTTATTTAAATAAAATATGGGAAATTGGAACAGTTGAAAAACAATTAGGGAATTGTTGTTGTATTCAATTTATACCTTGGATAAATTGAAGAGGAGAGTTTGATGAACACAATTGGAGTTGTTGGTAGAACATTTTTTAAAGGGGCAGGAAAACAAATTTCGAGAGGCACTTTACTACAGGGTAGTGCTGTGCTTGTAAGGAATCCAAATAAAAAATGTTGACAGATAAATAGGAAATATAATCTACGTTGTACGAATTGAATAAAGTTTTTTTTTCTCAATAAGCTGATTTATTTTGGTCATTTCGTGTTTGGATTTTTATATTTTGTCTACAAGTACACTATTATTAGTTAAATATATAGAATAAAGAAACTGCAATAACTAATAATGTTGATCGACATAAAACATAACACTCTGCATATGAATTACTAGATATCCATACACTAGCGACTAGTGTGGTATACATATTTATAACTCACTAAACAAACCAAACACTGAAATGTCAAATCAGATAACCTCGATTTAGGTCAAAAGCTTTACAAAATATAAATAACCATAACTTTTGAAACGAACAAATGAACAAGCATTCTATTGTGTTCCGTATTTTACAAAGGCCTCGGTACTGTTTCAATGGATTTGTTATGTTAGAGGCTCCAGATTTAACTTTATGTGCATTTTATAGCAGTTCAGTTTTGGCCACCGCTCAAAGCACTTTGATCAAACATTCAATTCCAGGGTTCAATCCACAGTGCATTCATCTATATGGCTAAATCGTAATTGGAAATGCACTTTAAAGAAAGAGAGGTTATTTTGTGGATGTATGTTTAGTGTATGTCTCTTTTACGACATTTTGAAATAAGATATACTGCATATGGTGCTCCATATAAACAGAAAGATTAAAACCATTCATATAATTATTTGTATAATGCACAATTCTTACAACTGGTTGGTAGTAGTATATATTCCAATCTACTGTTAAAGTTAAACATTTTAACTTAAATGAAAACTAACTCAGTTCAATTGAACCATCTACAGAAATTCATGATATCAATTACTGATTTGACAGAGAGATTAACTTCTGAAAAAAGGCAAACCAAAATAACATGTTATTGTAAACTAGCCTATACCATTCTTGATGCCAAATCGATTATAAAAGGATCGATATACAAAAGAATATAATCTCTTCTTTACAGAAACTCATTCTGAAAGCGACTCATTCAACACTTGTTAATATGACCATATGAAGATGGTATAAATATATATGTCTACTTCAGTATCAAACCTGCAATAGTAGGTATAACTTCCGTGATACAAGTATTGTATGCTGATGATGTTGATTAGAAAATCATTGGTAATCTACAATTAGTGATCTTACTAGCTTCTTTCTACAGTTGATTAAATGTACCAATAATGTTGTACTCATATTCCGTTGCAAAACCCAGATAAAGAAAGCTACTGGTAATATAAACATTATTTATAAAACTAGGTTGTAAACAATTATTTTACTGCACTTATGAAAGTTAAAAATGTTGGCATATTATTTGAAAACAGGTGCATGACCGGGCATTATGTAAGCAGATTAACGAATGGAATTTATACATGTCCATGCCCGAGAATGAGCCAAAGTACGGTGTGGTGTGATTGCTTATCGATCCAACAGTTCGCTTCTGTGTTTGTATTGAATATAAAATCCAAAAAGCTAAAATTAAATTATTTACATTACTGCTGGGAGTTTATAATACCGTGAGGTATAAAAGTTATTTTGGTAAGCGAGGAAATATTTTAATCATAGAAGTTTTAGTTGTTTCTGTTTGTATACAGCTCATACGGGGCTCAGTTTCAGCAAGACGCAGTGAAATTGCATTCCCAAGACATTCTCTCTATACAATTTAAAATTTAAATACCCCCGCCGCAGCAAACCTGCAGACTAAGCGAATTTCCATTAACCTGATTAGATTTACACTAAAATGCATCCATAAAAATAGCACATTCATTTCCTATTTAAATAGAATAAGTTTAACGAGTACTTAGGTTTGCTGCAACAGGGAGGGTAAACAAGATTTTTTTTTATAAAATGCTAATAGTTTAGTAAGAAATAAAAGTATTTTCCAAAATCGATCAAAATATGTTCATAAACAAGCAAACTACAACAGTTGACTTATTCTCCATAAGAATAACATGGGAATTTTAAAATTACAATTTTTTGAATTTTCTCCGTAACAATTAGGCGCATAATAACACTTCAATATACTAAATTATTTGTTTTTTTAAGCTCTACAAAATGGTTTAAAAATAAATTGTGAAATTTTGTGTTTTTTGGGTCAAAAATGGGAAAAACCTATTTTTACCCCATAAAACCCCCCATAAACCCCCGTTCCCATAGTCCGATCATGCTGGTTCGCGAACTCATTCAAGTTTATCCTGCCTTACACCTTCAAACCAAATTTTATCAAAATCAGACAAAAATTACTCAAGTTATCGTGCGGATGGACATATATATATATATATATATATATATATATATATATATATATATATAGATATATAAAAATTTGAACGAATGGTGTTTTTGGCCTCTGGGGACATCAAAATGAAAAAGTAAATCGGTCCCGGGCTTAGGTCTTACCATGAGACCTACGGTAATAGCTACTTCCCTATAGGGAAATTCGCTAAAACAGTACAAACAACAGATTTTTCAATTTTAAGAGTTATAGGAATTTTGGGGGATGGAGATGTACTTAATGTTTCTTGATTGTTGTTAATGGTAGAATTTTAGTTTTCAACGAAGAAAATTTAGTTTTATTAGCAAATTTCCCATATAGGGAATAAGCTATCATTTTACATTGCTAGTTTTGTTCAAAAAATGTAGGCAGTTTCGTGGGAAGTTTCACCACCACTTTTTTGTATAATGTATGTTGCAGGTGACAGACTTTTTGGAAAATCTCAGCTGTTGAGCTATTGTTTTCAGGGTAGCATGAAGTGAAGAGGAGAGATTTCTTCCCCTAAAACCGGCAAAATTTTGTGAACGGAGTAATGACAAGATATTTTAAGTACATCATGGGTTTATGTGGAACACCGCACATCCAAATTTTGGACAAACTGTGGATTAGACAATGAAAACTAAACTATTGACCTACTCCGCAGAATATCCCTACTACTCTAGGAAAATGCCCTGACAAAAAAGTAGTCAAGATAAGATTTGCTCAACATATAGGCTACAATCTCTCATTCGTATTCAGCAGCTAGAAAACCCCTACATTTAGGTAAGTTGTATTCTATACATCTTATTGGAGTTTTTAATATTCTACTGGTTATAAACTTGACCTACTTATTTACGTTTTGAACAATTACCTAATTAAGCATTTATAAAAAAAACTTTTAAAAATTTATGTTGCAATAATGAAACATAACAAATTTATAGAAAACAATCCGTAGAGTTTAAAAGACATATCTACCCCTACCACTACCATTTTACCACATAATAGCGTAATCAGTATCCAAAAACCATTACTTTACACAGTAGTACTAATGTATTAAAGTATATACAACACAAAGACAATTCACTGTTGTCTCAGATGTCGCGGCACTGATGGTGAAATGTTAGGAATACGTAAACGAACTGAGCAGTCAAGGAGTCGGATGTTTGATGTGAGATGTACGATATAACTCCGTCCCTGTCTACCTATGACGTCCCAGCGTTTCATCTCAGTTTTAAGATGTGTTTTTATTCCTTCCCTGACATTAAAACACTTTGGGAACCTTTTGTCTTGTTATTTACTCTAAATATATGCATATTAGAATTCTGTGAGATCGTCCTTGAATTTTATCAAGACTGCCCTTGACATTTGACAGGGTTGTCCGTAAAATTACTCAAGAGGTTATAATTGTTAAAGTTCTGCAAGGTTGTCTGTTTTATCTAACTAGAGTAAACTGACAGAGAGCAAAATATATTTTATCTATTTGTAAAGAGAAAAACAAAAAAAAATTAAGGAATTTTATAAATTTATATATTTAGGGTAATTGTCCTTTGTACCTGAATTGTTATACTTTTAGCTACGCATAGTGAAAATAGCATGTTTGGTAGGTTTTATTTTATTTTACATTTTACTTTTCACGTGTTATGTTTACTTGTAAAATAGTGGAAAGAAGTATAGAATATATAAAATGGAGTTTCAAAAACAGTTTCCCAGCTTAAATAAAAAGTGGAATTGTAAATGTTAATAGTTGTAAAATCTTTTTTTTTTTTTTGTAAAATCTAAAACCGATTTTGATATGTGTTCATAGTGAAGTTTCTTGGAATAATAAACAATACCATGAAGTATGATGTGAATTGGTGCCAGACAGTGTATATAATACATTGGACAGACTTAATATTATTCTAATATTAGAATATTAGATTATAAGAAGAATGACAAAGCACCTGTGCATTTATCTAAAACCTCTGTACGTTTATGTGCTAATAAACATGATTTGATGATTTGATTTGATTTGATTGGTTTTACCATATTTCAGAAAATCACTTGCATAACAATAAGCCTATGTTATATCAGTTATGTACAATTTATAAAGATTTATAATTATTTCTTATTATGTTAGTTTTTAGTAAGTATTATGTTTTTTTAATCTATTAATCTGAAACTATCATAATAGTGTTAGTTATGACTCCAATTGTTTTAAAGATCTATTACGTTTTGGGAACACAATAATCGTAGCCAATTTCATTAAAAGGAGATGAAATACATATCCGCTGGCTGAGGAATATTATTCCTGAATTTCAATATTGTGCAGCCCTTGCTCTCAATTGTATTGTAAAATGCATGGAATATTTGTCATCGCTTTTATATCACTTCAAGCACTCTTGTTTTATCACAGTAGTTTTTATAGCTGCTAGTTGGTTAGTTTTTTTTCCTGAGGGGCTTTGGTCAGTTGGTGTATTAATAGTATAGCCATCACATTAGAATTTAAATACAAAACATAACTTTGTCAAAAGCATTTTTTATATTTTTTTTTCAAAAGGTAATAACAAATCTGTAGATTCCTTTTTGACATTTAAACGTATAATGTCAGGTAAACCAAACGTACAACAAACAACTTTCTGCGAAATGAAGATACACTTTTTCAGTAGAACGGCAACTTGAAAACATAGGGATAAGTTGGAAATTTGTATGACACGACACAGTATTAGGTACAAAATGAAAAGGAAATCATGAGCAAATGATATATGTTCATATTAAAAACTATTATTACAAGCTGAGTTGGGGTCGCCACATCGGTGCATATTTTACCCAATTATGATTGGGATGAGTGTAGAATAATGTGGGATGCCTTGTGTAGCTTTGTTACTGACTAAGACCAATTAATTGTTTCAGTAGTCAGGATCATTTATAAAAAATTTAAAAGTCCAATGATAAAGGACAGAAAATAGTAAAACAAATGGAAATTCTATTTGACATTGATACATTATTTGAAACACTGATGGAAGTCATTGTAATGCATAAGATATACAGAGTTGTTGTCTGTATAGTTTATTTAACTCTGTCTGAAAAAGAAATAAATTGCATTGCTAAAGGCTGTTGAATTGGCAAAGAACAAGGTTTAGATAAAATAATGTTTTGTGGTAGTTAGACACTTAGGTTACTCTAAATTATTGTACAGTATACTGTGCGTTGGTAGTAAAAGTCTTTGATTTGAATAAAGATGATACTGACAGTTAGTCTAATTATTTGTCAGCAAAAGATTTTTATCATATTTTCTCCTTTTAATTTGATTTTCTCTTTATTTTGACCCAAAGAACCATTTCGTGGAGTTTAGCTTTTACTTACAGCCACCATGTTTAGATGAAATAGCTAATGGAGTATACTACTTCAATAGTTAGTTGTTTTTAGTTATTTTGTTGTAAACTGCTACAGATTATTATTTCCAAAAGCGAAATTGAATTTTGGTATAAACGGGATTTATACTTTATTTAATACACAAATTACTTTCAAAGTCGTTTTAACAGCATTGTTGCAGGCATTCCAAAAACTTTATAGGACAGAAAATAATTTTTAAAATAACTAAACATCACCAACAATGAACTTCAAAGATATTTTCTTACTACAAATATTCCATTCCACTGTTCGTGAAAATCCTTGAACTAAGAGCGAAAATATTGCATATCTTTTAACAATAACACTAACCTTACGTCACTTTAAATATTTAAAAATCCATGGATAATGTAATGGACCAGAATTTTTTTTACAAATATAATACAATACAATACATTTCTAACTAAACTGACAACTAATTTTCTAACCGGTCAACAAATGTAGATTCACAAAACACAATGTTATCAGACAGGAAGGAAAGGAGGACTGAAAGTTAGCAGTAATGATAACAAAAGACATTACAGTCAACATTAAACTGTAGGGATATTAAGGATGTATTAGCCTATCAGCCTCAGTACTCAGTACAGTAGTATGTTAACTAAAATGCCTCTAGTATCATGCCTCTAAATTGTTCACTGTGTATCATGTGAGTACAAATATTGATGGCTACATTTTATAATACATAATAGTACATTTTATTTAAAATTACATGTATTTTACAAATAATTTTTACTGTGTCATTAACGCTTAATCACATCTTGAAATAACAATTTTGATAGCTACTCTTTCTAGGGAAGAAAAATCACACACATTTGACACATGACAAAAAGTCTTTTTACAAGATGCGATTAAGTGTTGATAACACATTTAAAAATTATTTGACAAATAAATTATGACACATTTAAAATTTCCAAAAATACTTTTTGCTTGCCAATGGGGATAAGCAATAAGCATGTTTGGAAATTTTAAATATGCATTCTTATTGTAAACAAAAAACAAAACACTTAATGGTAATAGGTTTCAAATAGGCCACTTTTAACTATACAGTAAAAATATTATTGTTTTGAAATATTATATGATGAAGTTTAAATTTTTTCTATCTACGTAATCCTTATTTTACTATCCGTTATGCATTGAGACCAGTTTTGAACCCGATTGTAACGTGCAATTTGCGCTTAAATATCCTTGTATACTATATTAAAACAGAACACGTGTACAAAAAAGCTAATTTTCACATTTCCATGATTTTTTTCCATAGGCCCTACACTCAGCACAAAAACAAAATTAAAGTACTTACATATTCTCCACAACAGTGTTCGTTCATAAAACTCCAAAACTTATTGTAAAACTTAGAAATTAAAACGAAAGGAAATATAAAGCGAGGACCACATAAAGACAAACAAGCAACAACTAACTAGACAGAACACTGCATGGTACAGGTACAAAAGTAGTAAGGATGGGTGAATCAATGGTTTGACATCGATCCTGGGACACCTTGACTTATTCATAGCTATTTACGGAGCAATATCAGGTCAGAATTTGTCAGCAGCGAAAAACTGTAAGTTATTTGGGTCGACAAAGAATCAGTCATCGGAGATTTTTCAAAGTTGAACATTTAACTGACTAAATTTCTCTGCTAATTCGTTGATGAAAACAACCCAGATTTAGGAAAATATTACACAAGGCCCATAATTATTTAACTTTTTTATCATGGTATCCTATAGTATAAAAGAATAAATACACCATTACCTATAATTAGACAAATCCGAATTTGAAAATATTACAGTATTTTGGATATACTATTGTGTTAAAGGATGAATACCTAAAGAATTTAAATAACTGCAAAAACTGTTTATATTTAAAAGCAAAACAATATGGAGCTCATTTTTTAAGGTGGAAAATGCAAATTAGATGCACAATTTTACCACTTTTACAAGTCAAATCGCACCAGTCTGCATGATATTTTAATTTTGTAACATCGTAAACACAAGAAATATTATGACATCATTGTGTTCTTTTCCCCCAATATGGATACAGTTTTGGTGTATTCCTTCTTAGTACATACTAACAGTATTTCTATTCACATACAGAAAATAATACTCAAACCTTAAAGTTCAATCTTTGATATCACAAAAACAGAAGAGTAAATGAACAAATCACAAACTCACCAAGTTATAATGTTATTTACTGTGAAACTTCCAACTAACCTGAAACAAAAAATCAAAATGTAAAACACTGCTTTTGAAATATCATTCAAAATTAATGGTTTCTTATATTTAAATAACAAAGGAAATATGGGACCCATTAAAGTAGTAGAGTATGACTATGACTAAGAGCAGGAACACTGTAGTTGTTATGGATTGTTAATCATGATCTAGCTTTAAAAGTGGAAACATTTGTAAATGTTACGAGCTTGTTACTAAGTGTATTCATCAAACTATAAAATTATCTTTACTATGATAACACAGTATTCATTTTCTTCAAAGGTTGCTGGTTCGATTACTAGCGAGATCGTTATTGGACCAGGCAGGATGGCACTTGTCATTATTGACAAGTAATATTTCCATTAGAAAATTCTCATTAACATGACAGGATTAAAACTGTAGCGAAACAACTTGTCTGGTCATAATTGAGATGGCAAGGGTGAAGAGGGATTATTGGAACATTAATTAGGCAAAATGTCAGAGGTAGAGCTACATTATTGAATGGAATATGAACCAAGCGATTGGCTCAAATACTATTCTAAGCTCTGATAGAAACTCGTGGAACTAAAGGTTAACTATGTAGAAGAAAATTAAAACCAGTTCCATTATATCTTAGTAGTTTTTTTATTGCTGAATGCTAAACCATAAGAGGGATTAAATGTTAGGGATTTTTATCTGAGGTAAAGTCCAGTCAATAAAGTAGTTAAACCAGTAGGAAAATATTTTTTAAAATTTCAATTTTAATTGAACATAAATATATTGTATATTTATATTTAATGAACACTTACTGAAAATAACAGAAGGCTACTTACTAGCATAGTGTGATTGATTGAAAGTAAACTATTTCCTTTTAATGAAAAATATTTATAAATGGATGATGTGAACAATAAAACTTTGCTACATCTTTATTTTGTCATGAGTATGATCATCTTTTTCAGTTTAATTCATTCCTATGTCATGAAATGATTAGGTTATGTTTAATCAACTATGATGGATTTTCCAACGTAAATCATACTTTTTACAAAATTAGTAAATTTTTTTATAACTAATATATTTTGATTTAGTTAAAAATATCAAAAATAAGTATTGTTTTGTAAAATATTAAAAGTTGATTTATATCGCCTATAAATGTAAATGTAGATGACGAGTCAATACTTCAAACAAATATATATCTATTATTGATTGTTATTTGTTTGTAAACAATATATAAATAATGAAGGAAATCAGAGATGGAGTTCATATCATGATCGAATCAGCGTTGACTAAAATATCCAGTAAAGCTTACACATCATTTAAAAAGAACAATAAAACATTAACTGTACAGCCATATTACAAAGAGAAGGAAACCACTGCATTCATTAAGGGCAGCCCCGTATTAAGTATTTTTTGAAGGGATTAAATGATGTTTACAGTACAATAGAAGATGGGATTACTGAAGTGGACAAAAGACTGCTACTTCAGCCTAGGTCTGATAAGCCTTTGTACATGTGATTTATAGTTTTTCTTACACTTGTCTTGTCTAACAAAGGAAAAGTGAACATCACTGAAGTTTGCTAAAACTCAGCTTAAAAATAAAATTAAGAAATCTACATATTTTTTATATTTCATATGGGTTTTGGTCCCATTTTTAAGATTGGTTTCAAGCAAAGGAGCTTTTATAACATGACTATTTAGAATTTGTTTGTAATTGCACCTTCCTTGGGTATAGAATTTTGTATTATTATTCTTTCACAAAGAGCTAAGCAAATCAATTGATTAAATGATTTATTTATTTTTTATTGACATCTACTCATCCTATGCAATAATCAAGATATAACTTATGTTAAAACAAACAAGATTGAACTTAAGAAGATCAACAGCCATAATCAGCTTTGATAACAGTTACATAATCAAGATACATAATCAGTGTGGAGATTGTAAGCTAGTAGAGGAAATACCCCGGCCACAGCAAACCTGCTGACTAAGCAAATTTCCATTTACTGGCTAGATGTTCACTAAATATTCAATTAACATTTTCAGATTTATTTCCAATTTAAACAAAATTAGATTTAATGAGTAATTACGATTGTTGCTGAAGGGAAGGTAATGAGATGGGGTTTTTCATGAAATGTTGACAGCTTAGTATGAAATAAACGTAATTGCCAAACTTGATTAAATACATTCACAAAAAAGCAAAATACATTGTTTATTTACTCTCCATAAGAATAACATGGTATTTTTAATATACACTTTTTTATTTTTTTTGTAACCATTGTTTTTGAGGTCAAAATGGGAAAAACTAATTTTCACCCCATAAAATCTCCCCTAAATCTCCATTCCCATAGTCAAATCAGGCTGGTTCACGAACTCGTTTGAAAAAAATTTGTACTGTACACACACACGCACACACATACTGTATACAAATTCAAACGGATGGTGTTTTGGCCTCTGGGGACAACAAAACGAAAAAGTAAATGGGTCCCGGGTCCAGGACTTACCATAAGACCTATGGTCAAGGTTATGCCCTAGGCCTATATGGGAAATTTACTAAAACTGAACAAATATTTTCTCTCCTCTTGAAACACGTACTGACTGAAATAAACTTGTATCGTATGCTCATGTAAATGATGGCACACAAAAGGAAGAAATAACAATGTCAGACTTGACATATGTCATGCATCACTTCAAAGCAGGTTCAACAGTTCAGAGGGCAATCAATTCAACTGTGAAATCAAAGAAATTCATTGATTCTTTCGCTTACTTCATTGTTAAGAGAGTACATCAGTGAATACAACTTATTCTAAGCACTTAAGCATATGAAAACCAATTTGGGCAAAAAATTTCCATTTGCCAGATTGAATTTACTCTAAGATACCTCCTAAAAAAGATCACGTTCATTCGCCATTTAAATAGCAGTACTTAGGTTTGCTACAAAAGGGAGGGTAAAATAGGTTTTTTTTATGTTAATAGTTTAGTATGAAATAAATACATTTTCCAAATTTGATCAAAATATGTTCATATACAAGCAAAATACAACAGTTTACTTATTCTCCATAAAATCAACATAAGAATTTTTAATTTTATTTTTTTTCAAATTTCTCTTTAATTATTAGGCGCATAATAAAGCATCAATATACTAAATCATTTGTTTTTTTTAAGCTCTACAAAATGGTTTGGAAAGAAAAATGTTTTTAGGGTCATAATGGGGAAAGCCAATTTTTACACAATAAAACCCCCCAAAACCCCCGTTCCCATAGGCCAATCATGCTGGTTTGCAAACTCGTCTAAATAAATGTAAGTGTACACGTAATACCAAATTTCATCAAAATCGGAACATTTTTGCTCGAGTTATCGTGCTAACGGACACATATATATAAATATATATAAAATATGTATATACATTATATGGATCTGAATGGATGGTGTTTTTGGCCTCTAGGAACCTCGAAACAAAAAGTAAATCGGTCCCAGGTCCAGGTCATACCATGAGTACTATGGAAATAGCTTATTCCCTATATAGGATATTCGCTAAAAAACTATATTGTTCGATTCAAAAACCCACAGCTGAAAAACGTACATTAGGCAGAAAGGTGGGAAATAAACTGTGAATACAACGCGGATATAAAGCCTGATAACGCATTACAGCTACCCCCATAACTGTTTATCACAAGGGTAAAAGGAACAGGGTTATATTTCTTAGGTAAGCCGGAATGGGGATAAAAGAGGGTGTCTTAAGAGCAAGAGGGCAGAGCTTTGAAGCATCAACTTGGAAGTAGAATCATACGAGAGCATCATCCTACCTCGGGCGGCAATCTCCACTGCATCATCTAGCCGTCCCCCCCTCCAGCCTCCCAACACAAAATATCAACCCTTTAACGCAAGACCTGATGCAAAGTGCTATTTGTACATCAATCTCACTCTGCTATCCCAAGCCAAAGGATCTTGTCAGGTATTTACAAATGCTAGCATTTTTATGTATAATGTATCCAATAGTCAATGGTATAATACAGTAGTCACCTAACTGTTTTGGGGTTATATAAGCCCAAAAAGTATGTAGCTGTGTAATGTAATGCAAGCCTTCTTTTAAACAAAATGATTTAACAGCCTTTTTTCTTGTGGTCCAAATTTAAATCGTACAAAATACCATTTTAACCAAACCGGATTGATCTCAAATCTCAGACCACTTATGTAAATCCTATAACCAAATTCCAGCCATAAAAAAAGAGTAACGCTACTTTAAACAAAAAATCGCTTTAAGTACAGTATTAGGAGTGTGCGTGAAAACAATACACACAACAATTCTGATTTAGAAAATGTCTTTAATCGCCTGACTGAAAATTAATTTGTTCTCCTTTATTATTAATTTTTTTATCAACTCTTTAGACTGGAAACATTAGAATGTTTCACTATCCTCAAAAGTTTAAAATTGACGATTAATTTGATCCCCTTCACTATTTGATTGAAGATTGTTGTACAACGTCCTCCACTAAGACTGTAACTAAAACTGTATCATCCCTACATTATTTCAAGTCCCGACCAGGAACTTGTATTAAAAATTCATAATTCCTACAGAGTGATTGGCGAGCAAAAATTAATCCGAGGTGCAGATGGAGAGAAGAGGCTGATGGGGGAGGGGGTAAGTCTGCCGGAACAACGCTACTGATTGGATTACGCTAAGACAGATGTTCATTGTATTCTTCCTTAGCTAGAAATACTTTCTCTGCTCCTTCACCCCAATCCGCTTTGATAAAGTATCTAGTGACCTAGCTAGGGGTGATATATTTCCTAACCCTAAATACAAACGTTCTTAGTCAACTTCCCATGTGCTGTAGTTCTTAATTATATGAGTAAAAATTATTGAGAAGAAAAACTCCGTTGTAAATCGTTCCAAAGATAACAATTTTAGGTATTTGATAAAAATTAAAAAATCATTGGTCTATTGCATTTTTCTACATCCTGTATACGAGAGGGAAGCAAAATATGTTGAAAAATGTGCCATTTTATAAGCTTTCCAACCAAGTGCTATACTATTGAGATTTATATCTGATAATGTTCATTTTATTGGTTAGAAGACTCCAAAACACAGTGCATTTAAAATATTAAACATAGATAGTACGCATGAATTCAGCATAGTCCAGTCATTTTAGGTAAAAATACCCATCTACCTCAGGGAAACAATTCCCTAAGTGCTTCCCTATCTTCGCACATGTGTAGTACTAGTACCCAGTAATACCTATCCTAAAATACCCCCGCCGCAGCAAACCATTGTTAAAAGCAAACCTGCAGCCTAAGCGAATACCCATTTGCCTGATTTGATTTTAAATTGAATCTATTTAAATTACATATAAATAAAAAACGTTTTTAAAACAAAACGTTTTTAAATGCACTAAAAAGTAGAAAATAATTTATAAATATGTGGAGAGTATAAATACTTGTAAGATTTAAAACGAAAAACGTGGGGTGCATGCAATAGATGATTTACAATTACCTTCACCTATTGAACTAGGCCTAATGTATTATTATCAATTGCATGCACCCCACGTTTTTCGTTTTAAATCTTACAAGTATTTATACTCTCCACATATTTATAAATTATTTTCTACTTAGTGCATTTAAAAACGTTTTGTTTTAAAAAAGTTTTTTATTTATATGTAAATTATTTTCTACTTTTTAGTATTTAATAATGTGTGTGGATGTTAAATCTATTTCATACATCTATATCAGATTAGGACAGAGAGAGGCATGTGGGAAATTTAAGGTTTATTTGAGTTTCTTTTCATATAATTATGTATTAGATTGAATGTATGGCCTACCTACTAACTATAAATATATCAACCTATTTAATTTATTGTTTACTTTATAGAATACTAAATAAATAACAAATGACATTATTAACAAACACCTTTATATTTGCAATCAGATTGTTTATCTTTATTTTAAAATGTTTGTTTGTATAAAGAATCTCTTGGGAGCAGAACCTGTACCTCTTAACCACTGCTTTTTGAACTGTCAAATTTAAGTATTTACAGCTGACTTAAATGATTGATATATTTACAATATTTCAAAATGTAAACATGGAAAATTTGGAAGCCAGTGGGGCGTAGCCCAAGGGAATTATGAAAAATGAAATGCTATAATATTGCATTGTCATCCACTTGTGAGCTATGTTTCAATTTTCAAGTCTCTAGCTCATCAAGAACTTCGTTTAAAATTGATATCAAAATTTGTAGGAAAGTGAGCTAATAAAAAACAAGCTCATGGGGCGTAGCCCAAGGGAAATATGAAAATTAAATGATATAATATTGCATTGTTATCCATTTGTGAGCTATGTTTCAAGTTTCAAGTCTCTGGCTCATCGGGAAGTATCAAAATCTTCAAGAAAACGAGTTAATAAAAACAAGTCCGTGGGGCGTAGCCCAAGGGAAATATGAAAATTAAATTATATAATATTGCATTGTCTTCCATTTGTGAGCTATGTTTCAAGTTTCAAGTCTCTAGCTCATCGGGAAGTTAGTACATAATTAATTAATTTGTATAAAATTGATTGCAAAATTTGTACCGGACAAGAAAGCGAGCTAATAAAAACGTTTTAATAACATAAGGTTTAATGAGTACCTAAGTTTGCTGCTACAGGTTTGCTGCGGTGGGGGTATTTTACGATAGCTATGTATATTTTTAATGTATACATTTCATATCTTAAATTTACTGTTAAGGGATATTTCACGTAGCAGGGCCACTACAATGTAATATTTGTAAAAAAAATTAAGCTGACAAAAATCAAACAAAATTGATATTTGTAATATTAATTTCAATTTTTTCTCAATAACTGTTAGATATGGCAAATATGGTAGGGACTAAAATATATATTTTTGTGTGTTTTTACTTTTGTTTGAGGGTCAATCCATATCAAGTGATCCAATAAAAACTAATTTGGTTGCTAGACAATTTTTAATTTAATTTTATTTTGTATTTATTGTTCCCTCATGTTTTGGAAGCTCAAAAATTATTTTGTTAAATTTTTATCCCTTCCCATTTTTTTGTAGCAGCTAATTTTGAGTTTGCAGCCATTAACGTAAACGAACATATCTTTTTACCTACTTATGTTACAAATATGCAACCAAATTCACTTTGTTCAACATTTTCCCATCTTTATTTCTGTTTATTGTATCATAATCAGCCTAATTTGTAACTATATGGGTGAAAACAAATTTAAAAAACAAGCAATGCAAACACTATTGGAGTGTTTACATTAGTGTTAAAAAATTGAAATTAAAGCAGTTTTCTGGTGACTTATTTCCCCCCAACATAACAAAATCCAATTAACCATCCAAATTAACAACTTATAGCTCCAAGAAGTAACACAACTATCACCAGTTTCATTAAAATCGGTAAGGTACAACTAGTAAATATAGAATAATTTTTTGGGAGGGAAAGCGCTATCAATAATGATGTACTTTTAATTATGACACATTGGGACCTCTTTTCTTTTATTGCCCTTTAGCCTGGAAAACATCCAAATGCTTCATTATCTTATTTTTTTAAAGTCCCACCCAATTCACTGTAAAATACTATTTTCAAAATTCCTTCTTATGAAAACGCCGATGTACAAAACACGAAAACGAGGTGGTAATATTTTTATGGACAGATGCGGAGAATATGAATAAAATATGGAGTAGCAATACACCGCCTCACCGCTGCTGGCGTTTAGTTCCCAGTTTCCTTATGCAAAACATACATAAGGAAAATGCAAAACGGTGGACGGTCCATACACAATTATTCATTTCACGTTATTATTAATGAATTCATCGACAAAATACTTATTTTCAAAGAGGTCGAGTGACATACAGTATCTTAGGGTTTTCTGCTTTGTTATGAAATTAATTAAAATCAACCTGCTTAATTTTACGGACATTTATTTGCCCTGAAATACATACATGATAATTATATTTGTCTTTAAGTGTTTCAAACCCGTTAGATAATATATCTTACATGACTCTGTAAAACCCCATGTCATTTTAAACCTTTAAAGGGTTAGGTTAGGTTAGGTTTTGTAGACCTAATAGAAAATAGAAAATAAATTTAATTTGTGCAAAATTTTTTTTTCAGATTTTTAAGTGACATATTTCAAAAGGCTAAATAGTTATAAATAAATTATTTAAATAATCAACTAAATTGCATTAAACAAACGGGAAAGAATGATGGTTCCGAATTTTCTGCTGAACATTGTAAGTTTTAAAATTGGAACAATACTGTATGTATATAAATAGATTTGTATAAATTTGCATCTGAACTGTGTGAATAAAATTTGAAAATTTCCAAAATTATCCAGTCACAACAAATATTCCATTTCCTGGATTAACATCCTACCATTTAAGTACCAAAGTGCATAATCATATTTTATTTCCATGTTCAGTGCAAGTTCCATGTAAACAAATATTCTAAAACAATGGCAACATTTTAAAAATAACTGGATTCCAACCTGGTTACAAAAGCAACAGAAAACAGATCGATGGAAAACATCAAACATCTAAAAGGACAGAAACAATGTATAGATACAAATCAATATATCTCATACAATGCAACTAAGGCGACAAATAAAAAAACTATGTTTGGTACACCAATAATGTAATTCTCTCAAAGATTCAAGGATCATAATTCCACCAAACAAAATAACCAAACGTCATTGTTGCACATTATCTTCAAAGTAATATGTCACAAAAACGATTTTGAAAAATTACCAAGTGTTTATGAAACGATGTATTAAATAAAAGAGAGGTATTCGGACAAGATTACCTATCATCTGTTTTGTGATTAAGAAAAAAAAATTGGAAATAAGAACCGCCAGTCAGCTGATACTGTGACGTCACTCTCCCGTGTTCCCCACTAGGCCCACAAATCCATCGATGTAGAGTATTATCATTGACTACATATATACCCAGGGCTAGTATATATTTAGCCCTGATATAACCTTTATACATCAATGGTTTTATCTAATCGTGCCCGTGCGTACGCAAACACGTGTAAATTCTTGCAATTTCAAAAACTTTCTGTTTATACATTAGACACCATCCGGCAAGTACTGGTAAGTAAGATCTTATCCATAGTAAAAATATTAAAGGTGTCATGGCTGATAAATAAAATAAAATAGTTAGGGTCAGTAAAACTATCCCAGTTTATCCCCCAGTCTTCCGAAGTATCCCGTTTACCGGATAAAATCTCGCAAAAACTCCACTGGGTGCGTGATGACGATTTGTTTTCATGCTCGCCGCTCCCGCGGTCACACGACACGGCAATCACTTGTTTAATGCAGTATTATTTGTGACGTGCAGTTCGCGTGGTGCGACACAGTCAGTGAACTCGCATTTACGTAGTTTTGGCGTTATCGTGATTTATTGCAATAACAAAGAGACTGCAAAACTGAGTGTTGCAAAATAGTTTACAATTAATTCGTAAATGAGTTGCACCGTTGCTATATAAATGTTAGATTTCGTTCAATTAATACGGTGTAGCCGTATTTCGTTAAAAAATAAAAACACATTCTTGATGAAATAATATAATAGGCTACTAGGGGCATAAAGGGAAGCTCAAAATGTAAAACAACTTATCTTAATATTTAAACAAACTAAGAATTTAATTATTTATTTGTCAAGATGGATATGCATAGGTACTCCATATCTTTGTCTAAAAAAGTCTCTCCGTTTGCTTTGGTTGATGTTATCTATATACAGTGTGTAAATTAAGTCTTTAAACAAATCTGTATTTTTAAAACAGAAATAGATAGAACTATTCTGTTTGTATCATTGATTCTTAACATAGGTTTAACAATTTTTAACAACAACAACAAATGTAAACCCCCCTAACAGAGTGGGGATAGGGGGTGACTTATTTTATTTAAATAGCAACCCCTATTGAGCGACCCCTCATTTTGAAGGGCTTGTCAAAAGAAACACAATGACGCAATCCATAGGTGAATATCTCACCCCTAGCCAAAATGGCAGGTATTCCAAAATGGGTGCTTTTTCACATAAATCAAATTTTGGAATACCCACCATTTAGGCTAAGGATGTAATATCTACCTCGGGTTTGCGTCATTGTATTTCTTTTGACAAATCCTTCAAAACGAGGGGTCACTCAATAGGGGCTGCTATTCGAAAAAAATAAGTCACCCCCTGACCCCCCACTCTGTTAGGGGGGTTAAAAATGTTTGTTATGTAAAAAGCTACAGCCCTTGTTAACAATCAACACCACAAACGTAATATTTTTAAGCCAATATTGTTGACAGGAAAATCTTTGGTTGGTTTTTGGTTCTCCCATCATTCTACAACATCCCAGTCACCCACAATTTTGACACAAAGAATCGCCTTACGTAATTAATATATAGATGTCTAATTTCCCAAGAGGATGGATATTGAACGGATACCAAGTCAAAAAATAAGAATAAATACGGATGATACGTATCAGCGTGTTTTTATATTTTTGTTTTGCAACTAGCATCCTGAGATAAGAGTTGGATGAAGACTAAGGAGTGGTTTGATAAGTGTCCTAAAAATCGGTTAACGTAGGTACCAAGAGAATTACGTCTCGGGTTACGGCGGGAGAGTTTCGGACGGATGGTGAGTCTTATTCAACAATAAATCAATCAAGGTCCAATAAGAGAGAGAACTGTAGCGGTAGGACAAGACGGCGTATAAAATAACAATAAGACTAAGTGACGGTTCAATTGATTATATTTTTCAACGACAGATTTATCAACGTTCGATAATTACGTTCGCAGAACAAGGCTGCGTATAAAATAACAATACTTCGTGTCTACTGATGAGTCTTTTTCTCCCCTAACTGATCAACGGCCGATAAACTATCTTATTGGGGTTATAAAAAGCCTTGATGTATAAGTGTATAACGTACGACAACGTTCAGTCAATTGATTAGACTTCTTCGTCATTGAATTGATCAATGACTGCGTATAACGGTAAAAAGACGAAGCTGTATGGAGTAGTGAACAATCGTAATACACTGGTAAAACAATTTATAATGTTGGAGAAGATCGATAAGAAACGTCACTAATTGCCTTCATAACCAATAAAATAGTTTGACTGCAGAAACATGAGATGGTACAATGTTAATTGAAATTGCAAATACAGATTATAATAATTCAACCATTCAACCCGTTAGGACGATTTATTAGAAAATAAAATAAAATGGTACTATTTCCGGAAGAAGAGTCAAACCTGCACTGATATGACAAGATGGGCGTATTGAACGATGGATATTATTGATAAGAGTATGCGAAGTGATAAATTTTCACAGCTGATAACACAACTGATAAGTCCGCCTCCTTTGAATTGTTACATTTCCGAACAGAACTGAACCGATACTGATAAGACAAAACGTGGGCTTTGAACAATGCAGGTAATTAATGCAAACTAGTGTACATGTTGCTCGAATTCGAGCAATTGCAAAGAATTACAGGGGTTATTTCAAAACGAATAACAGTCATTTACAATAAGTTTAAGAGAGTCAACTCAAAGATTACCATTGTGTAACTCATGGAGATACTCACGATGTATATAACAGTAATCAACATTTCCTGTAAATATTGTATCATATTTCATAACCTGGTATTGCTTTTTAATGTTTTCTTCAAACATTTCCTGACTTACAGCGTATAAGGTTGTCCATGTTTATCTTCGTTATTGATAAACCTAAAGTATTCCGGCCGGTTTTCTTCTTCTCAAAATACCTCGCTGTACAGGCAACACAGGTCATTGATAGAGGACCAATTGAGAACGAAAAGTCGTTTTGGGGCAGTGTTAGGGCGCATTTGTAACCTAAAGTTGAGATTGTCCAAGGTCAGGTGCTGACTGTGATGAGTTATGCCTATTACGCGCCACTGTTTTGTAGATGCGGTCGTTATCACGATTACGCCTCCTTATGTTTCGTTGTCATCGGCTCGGAGGCATTTAAAAGAAAAAACAACAAATAAACAAATTATAGCCACACAGAACAACGATAAATGCGCAAATTAAAGTTACAATCATGCTAACACGATCCGTCTGGGGGGCTATGTTTACACAAAAACTCAAATAGTAAATAAATGTACTCAATGCGTTTCATTGAATTGACAAATAAATAACAGCAATTAAATTATACATCTGATCAAAATGTAAATAATTATGTTCTTCATAAGGATAACATAGGAACTTTCAAAGCCACTGGGGCAGAGCCCAAGGGACTTTTTCAAAAATGTAAGCCCAGTTTGCAAATCTACGCGACACGCTCTTTCCAATGAGACGTCAATGGATAAAATCGGTTAAGAAATGGTGGAGGAGTTTAACCGACAAAGTTTCATGTAGCGTATTAATTATATAGATACTGTAAACGAAGTGTTGAGCGATTTCACAAGTGATAAGACGAGCTCCAAACGTGTACCATACTAGAAAGACAATTTGTAGGTTACTTTAATGAACAGAATAATGGGGTTGTACAAATTGATAAGCAATTAATTACAGCTTAGAAGCAAAATAATGTAACCGTACTGATAAGGCGTCTGAGCAATGCACGAAATTTATAAGAGTATACAAAATTATATGCAATTACAGAACCGATAACAGCTGACAACACTTCCCATGCCAGAACTGTTCCGTCACTGATAAGGCAAAACATAGTTTGAACAAAGCACGGAATATATACGAGTAGGCCTAGACGAAGTGGAAGCAATTTTATACCCTAACTGATAATGAGGACTTCTTGATCATCATACTTCTGATAACAGAATCGAACAGTGCAGTAAGAACGAGGCTGAGGGTTTGAAAACAAATTGATAAGAGTATACAAATTGATAAGCATTTACACAACCAATAAGACTTCTTAAAATTATCACACTTTTGATAACAGAGCCTGTTTTGATAAGGACAGGCTCGAAGGAGGGGGTTTCGAACAATGCACGGAATTGATAAGACGAACTGATAAGCAATCGCACAACTGAAGACTCACCAGCGGGTGGCGATCAGTTGACGTTGGTACAGAAGCAGCACCGATGTGGTCGCAACAGCAGGGAGGGACGACGACGATACGTCTTGTCGCGGTACATCACTCAATATGGCCGCCACCGCCACCGCCACCGCCTGCCGCCTCCGTTGCCACCACGGAGACCGACCGATACCTGACGAGTACTTGAGCAACAGTCGGTGGGTCGATCTGTTCGCGAACTCGATATCAAAATTGCACGTCATAAGTCGTTTGCAAATAATACACAGGTGAAATTGTCAATTTACTGAATTTAAGCTGAGAATTGAGGTATAAAGCCTGCGTTTGGGCTTAACTAAATTGTCAAAGGGAGCTGACAAGACAAGTATCTCTAAAATTATAAGCTGGTAAATAGCAACGAAGTCAGGGATGTGAAAAATCCCCACGGCGAATGACCTTTGAACCCACGATTGCAAACCATTCCGAGAATCGCCACGCGCACATTGTACCTAAAACTTAACTTCAATCACAAAGAAACATGAAGGTTTTAGCCTAATCTTCACATCACCTCCTTCCAATGAACACAACTGACAGCTAAATAGGTACTGAATCGTTAAAATTGTCTAAAACTGTCTTAAATCAACCAATCTTTAAATTCTTAAAGACAGCTATGCTTAATGCACGTTTGGGTTCATTTAATCTAAATATGAACGCAGAGTGGAGAACATGAAAGCGTTTGTCATTAGCAAATTGACACTAAAATACTAAGCAATACGAATCGCCGAATCGCACTATTTGACTTAATCTCGAAGTACTGAAGGTTGCGATGTATCGATAGTCCGTATCGAACCTGCGCGCTCGCGTCTCGGACTGCAATCAATTACTCCCGCCACACTCAGGTAGGGTGTTTGGTGTTTACCCCCCCCCCCTTCTCCTCATACGCCACCGTGACAAAACTGAATCACGTCCAGCGAGCCCATAAATATCTCATCTCAGCTCATCACCAATCACACAACGCAGACGGCGATGACCCTTTCACACTGTAGAGTAGTCGGTGACTAATCGACTACGTGCGCTCATTTTTTCACTGTATAGTTTTTTAATCACTACTACTACTACTACTACTACTGCGATCGATTAGTTAACACGCTATATTGGATCCGTTGGGTAGTTCGTGTCATTTATGTTATACTCATATAACTATTTATTGATCACCACAGGGTGTCTAGTTTATTTCCATTATCAAATTCAAGACTAATTCCAGACTTTTCAAGACTAATTCCAGATTTTTCAAGACTAGTTTTTTCAACAATAAGTGGGTGTTGATACCAAAATGATTCTCGATTCTTGATACCGATACCAATTTTTATAGCTTAACCAAATTCTCTAAATAATACTACACCAACCCCTGTCTTTGTCATAAAGTAGTACCTATTATAATAATGTGGTGTTTTAAAGTAAAGAAATAATGCAGCAATAAAAAATTCTAACTAGCAAATTTGGTTTTTTTGATCATGAAATCTTCTGCATACCGTACGTTTAGACATCATCGTCGTCTCCCGCGGTCTCAGAAACGTCATCGTCATCGTCTGCGTCGCGGCAAAATCATGAACATTTCCCGCGGCTGTTTCGACATCACCGCCATCTCCCGCGGTCACGGAAACGTCATCGTCATCTCCCGCGGTCACGGAAACTTCACCGTCGTCGTCCGCGATCGCGACAAAATCATGAACATTTCCCGCGGCCGAGCAGATATCATCGTCGTCTCCCGCGGTCACGGAAACGTCATTGTCATCTCCCGCGGTCACGGAAACGTTATCGTCATCTCCCGCGGTCACGGAAACATCATCGTCAACTCCCGCGATCGCGACAAAATCATGAGCATTTCCCGCGGCCGAGCAGATATCATCGTCGTCTCCCGCGGTCCCGGAAACGACATAGCCATCGTCCGCGATCGCGGCAAAATCGTGAACATTTCCGGCGGCTGTTTAGACATCACCATCATCTCCCGCGGTCACGGAAACGTTATCGTCGTCGTCCGCGATCACGGCAAAATCATGAACATCTCCCGCGGCCGTGTAGACATCATCGTCTTCCCCCGCGGTCACGGAAACGTCATCGTCATCTCCCGCGGTCACGGAAACGTCATCGTCGTCGTCCGCGATCGCGACAAAATCATGAACATTTCCCGCGGCCGAGCAGATATCATCGTCGTCTCCCACGGTCACGGAAACGTCATCGTCGTTTCCCGTGGTTACGGAAACGACATCGTCGTCGTCTGCGATCGCGGAAAAATCATGAACATTTCCCGCGGCTGTTTAGACATCACCGTCATCTCCCGCGGTCACGGAAACGTCATCGTCGTCGTCCGCGATCGCGACAAAATCATGAACATTTCCCGCGGCCGAGCAGATATCATCGTCGTCTCCCGCGGTCACGGAAAAATCATCGTCATCTCCCGCGGTTTCGGAAACGTCATCGTCTTCGTCCACTATCGCGGCAAAATCGTGAACATTTCTCGAGGCCGTGTAGACATCATCATCATTGGCTTTCGCGGTTACGTAAACGCAAGACGACGATCGCGGCAAAATCATGAAAATTCCCGACTTTGAAATCAAATTTAAGACGTCATCGTCGTCTCCCGCGGTCACGGAAACGTCATCGTCGTCTCCCGCGGTCACGGAAACGTCATCGTCGTCGTCCGCGATCGCGGCAAAATCATGAACATTTCCCGCGGCTGTTTAGATATCACCGTCATCTCCCGCGGTCACGGAAACGTTATCGTCGTCGTCCGCGATCACGGCAAAATCATGAACATTTCCCGCGGCCGTGTAGACATCAATGTCGTCTCCCGCGGTCACGGAAAAATCATCGTCATCTCCCGCGGTTTTGGAAACGTCATCGTCGTCGTCCACTATCGCGGCAAAATCGTGAACATTTCTCGAGGCCGTGTAGATTTCATCATCATTGGCTTTCGCGGTTACGTAAACGCAAGACGACGATCGCGGCAAAATCATGAAAATTCCCGACTTTGAAATCAAATTTAAGACTAAATCCCGACTTTTCAAGACCATTTCGAAATTCAATACTAATTCCCGACTTTCCCGATTTTCCCGACTACTAGACACCCTGTCACCACGACACGAGTGACCTTTTTTGGTGATTAACACGCGATCTGAGAAACCGTAATATTTTTGTGATTGCAATATCGGATCTATAGTTTGTTCTGAATTCGTTCACACTAAAAGTCACCTTTTAATCACCACGAACATTTGTTTGTGATTAACACTCGATATCGTATCTACAGTATTTTATTTTTATGATCTTGTTTTCCTATTGACAACAATTTTTATCACTGCGAACTGCGATAAATGTTAATAAAATCATTACGATATAATTTATTTTTATGTCCACGCTATTATGATCAAATTAATTGACATGCAATACATTTTATATGTTTTGTTCGTTTGTTCTGTTCCCTGGAAATCATTTACAATACAGTTTTTTAGTAAAATACCAATAACTTAGTATAAAAAAAACTAATTTTCCAAGTTTGATCATAATAAATCTATAAACAAGCAAACTACAACAGTTTACTTTTTCATAAGAATAGCTGGGAGTTTTAAATTTACAATTTACAAATTTTGGTTGTGTTAACTAAAAAGATGGAAATTCTTCTTCCAGATTCGAATACTAACCGAGGGGGTTATGTTTCAAAAAGAGATGGAGCCAGTTATTTAAGTAATATTAACTCGTACCAAGTACCGGAAACATTGTAGCAGTGAGGTAATCAACCATATTTTGGAAAGTACGCAATAGTCATATTAATATTTTATCCATATTTTTAACCCATTTAATAAATTAACATCTCCTTTTGAAAACCCCTTCCGTTAGTTTTAGAATCTTGAAGAAGCGTCATTTTTTTAGTGGCCCACAACAAAAGTTTTTAAATTTAAATTTGTAAATTGTAAATTTAAAACTTCCAGCTAATCTTATGAATAAGTAAACTGTTGTAGTTTGCTTGTTTATAGATTTATTATGATCAAACTTGGACATTTTTGATTTTATACTAAGTTATTGATATTTTACAAAAAGAAAACACACTACGGTATATTACCCTTCCTGTAGCAGCAAACCTAGGTACCTACCTGTTAAGCCTAATTTTTATTTATATACATTTAATATAACATCTAATCAGTAAAATTAAAATTTGCTGAGTCTGCAGGTTAGCTGTGGCGAAGTTGTTTTACTCATTAAATAAAGTTAAATTTTAAGATTTTATAGTATCACACTGTTTAACTAAATGGGATGAATTGTCGTAAACCTTGGGGAAGTAACCGTCGATTTCCATGGGTTTCGCCTATTTTTTTATAAATAAAAAACTAAATATACTTAATCACAAATAACTCACAAACCATTGGGCTTAGAGAAAAATGATAAATACAAAAAATGTGTGTTTTTAGATGGACCACATTTTGTTTTTTTTTAGATTTTTCCTGTATCTCTAAAAACAATGTCACTATAGCCAAAAATACAGAAATATGCCGCCATTTTCCAATATCGCGGCCGTAGCTCAGCTTCAATTTTAGGGGACTTTTAGTATGTTCAAAAGGAAGGTAGGCTACACCCAATATCTGTACCAAATTCCCCGCTTGTGCAACTTTTTTTAGGTTTATGGAATTTTTCACGTATTTTTACTGCACTACATAGGCTACTGGTGTTTACGTACAATTCACGGGGTTTTCAACTACTCACGGTATTTTTTTTTTTTCTAGGACGCTAGCTAGGTACGAGCCCGGGATTATTTTCTACATTACTTCAGGCTAGACTTAGGGGTGGCAGCATTATCACTTAGATAAAATCTATTGGTAATTTGACAGGATTTTAACCCAGGACCTCAGGAAGTCCCACGCTTTAACCACTACACCAACTCGCTCCCCACAGTAGTTTGGAACCCCCCAGAACGCATTGCTTTGGCGTTAATTTATGTCTAGTAACTTTTTTCCCTCAACAAGTAGATTCGATTAGCGGGGGTTTGGATTTAGTAGGACCTCAGAGTAACAATACATAGGTAGGACCCTGCCGTTAAAAGATAACTGAAGTTAGGTTTAGTAGCATACACATTGGCTTAGGGGAGCGAGTTGGCGTAGTGGCTAGAGCGCGGGACTTCGGTCCGTGAGGTCCCGGGTTCGATCCCCGCCAAGTCACCAATGGATTTTATCTATGTGATAATGCCGCAACCCCTAGGTCTAGCCTGAAGTAATGTGAAAAACAATCCCAGGCTCGTGCCTAGCGTCCTAGGACAAAAAAAAAAAAAAAAGTAGCATACACATTTTATTATTTTCGTAAAATTAAATAAAAACAAAGTAATTTTTAATCTGTAAAATGGTTTGAACTATAGAGCTGTTTTACAGTAATTACAGTACTAACAGTGTACTATGTAAATGACTAACGATGAAGTGGCCAAGTCCTCTGTCTAGTTGGCTGTGTTGAATTTTTAAAAACTTTCCTCTAGCAGTGAAGACCACAATAGGTTTTGTTATGTGTATTACAATGTTACCTAAAATTATTGAGTAATTAGAAAGTTGCAAATTAAATCTGGAAAACACAGTTTCAGTTGTTTTTGTGCATCATCCAAAGAATATAAGTTGTTTGTTTATGGCACGTAGTGATTGATTAGATTAAACGACTGAATGTTTTGAGTCAGCAGTTTGGTTAGTGAATTCCCAAACAGAAAATTTGCTTAGCCTGCAGGTTTAGTGCCAGGATATTTATATCTTAACTATAACATCAAACCCTTTAATTTTCTTATGATTTGTTTTTTCACAGCGTTGGATGCCTGTTCACAAAGGCGTTTACCATACAAATTCCAGCAAAATAAACTAAGTACAGTATTACTATTAATTTTAATTTGCTTGATTATAGATATATTTTCATCAAACATTGCAAGTTTATTTATTTTTTACTAAGCTATTAACATTTTACTAAAACACACTTAATTAACCTCTCAATAGAAACAAAATAGCAGTATGTGTTAAGCCTTATGTTATTTAGATCTAACATGCATGTTTTATAGAAATATTTAACCCTAGAGCTGGCAGTAGTGTAACACTGTACTGGCATAGGAATATTATTGATTATGTAATATCATTTTTAAACCATCATAAAAATTAGAAATAGCAACATAACTATGGATTGTTATATATCATTTTGTTCAGAATAAGACAAAGAACAATATTATAGGTGATTAACATAGTTACCACAAAAAAATTTTTTTTTAGTTTTTCCAAATTGTGGGCATTATTAATTTTTTTATAAAATGTTTTTATATTCCGTCGTATAGCTAAGTGCATGTAAGACTTAGCATCATAAGGTAAATTGTAAAATTGAGGTTAATTTTGTGCTGATTCCAAAAATATATAGTTCATATAGCTTATTTTGTGTATTTTGTTTGGTAGCCCTATTACTATGTCGATCGTACCCCCGCGCTAGTACCAAATAATCACCCAACCCAGGTCATGTACAAATCCGTACACCTTATATAATATATAATTCCAGGGTACTCTGGTTTGTATTATTTAACTTATTTATTACAACAGTAACCCAAAAAAGTAAACAAAACTAAAAAAAATATATATATATATATATGTACAGGCCTACCGAACACCGGCATTGGCGCCGTATATCCGGCGTCGCCATTTCGGCCGAGGCCGTTCGCACCGTATATCCGGCGTTTGCCAGCGCTAGGGTTAAGTGAAAGTCAGGAAATAGGTCTACAGTTTTTCTGTTGGGCATTGTTTGTTTGCTCTTATAACTAAACAAAAACCACAACATCAATCAAACGTAAAAATCAAACATATAAATCTAAATACTAATATCATAAAATCCCCAATCCAATAGCAATAAGTGGCTGTTTATGAAACTATAAATAACAACTAACTACCATTATTTAGCTTGGTTATTGAAATTTGCCTTGGCATTTTACATTAGCCTATATAGTTCTACTTCCAATTCAAAAAATAAAATCTTTCACATAAAATATATATACATTGACGTGTCATTTTATTAAAAATAAATTATAAACAGCTTATCAACATTAATCATCTTATTAGTATGTAAAGGGGGTTAAAGAGGTCTTTGATAACGTAGACAACATTGAATTTTAAGTTATAAGTTAATTTAAACTAGTGTACCTATTGCTCGAATTCGAGCAATTGCCATTGCGAAGTATTGCAGTCGCTATTTTAAAACGAATAACAATCATAATTTCCGATTACTTTAAAAGAGTCAACTCAAAGAATATGGAAACACTCACGATGTATGCCTACTAACACTTTCATTTCTTGTAAAACCTTATCATTTTTCAAAAGCTGATCATGTTTTTTAGTGTTTTCTACAAATGTTTGCCACTTATAGCCAGGGCCGGACTTAAGCTTTTTTGTTTGTGTGTTAAATGTATGACACCGATGGATTTTAACTTCGACTTCCGAAATCAGCTCAGCAAGAAATGCAGCATAAAGTTAATTAAGTTTTCATTTTAAACTGTCCAGGCTTTCTCACTTTTTTCCATTGTAATATATACGCCAACCCAAATTGAAATAGTTAAATATTTCATTTCAACCAAGTCGGTAAATTTGTATTCATTGGTTAATGTTTGTAGCGCATGTTTCCTTAAATTGCAACTAAAATATTGACAGCAATTAAATTATCCAGCTCCAGCTGAGCACAATGTAAACAAATATGTTTTTCATAAGGATAACATGTTAACTTTAAAAGCCACTGGGGCAGAGCCCTAAGGAACTTTTTCAAAAATGTAAGGTCAGTTTGCAAATCTACACAAAACTTTGGTATATAATATTTGGGGTTAAATCTTAAAACAAAAAAGCCTTATTGCTCACAAAGTTTCAAGTAGCATATTAATAATATAGATTTAATATAAAAAGTCTGTGTACGATCTGGTTTAACACATAAAAACTATTATACAGACCGACTGAGTTGTAATTTTTCACCAAATTATATACAAAGGATCCTTGATAACAAGATCCTCCATAACAAATCTCCCTTGACAACACATATCACTTTCGAATATATTATATAAACTGTCCATTTATATTGTTATCAATTGACACTGGTCTAATTAATAACTTCACTTCACATCAAATGCAATTATCTATCTCTCACACACTATTATTGTAATCTCATAATCATATCATTTCTTTACACATCCATATAATGTTTTCTTCTGTATCTTGTTGCATGTATGTCTTTTCTCATGTATTATTTTGTAAAATGGCGGTTGCAATTGAAATAAATGAATAAATTAGATTGGGATGAATAGGATAGTTTTGTAAATTTTGCAATAATTAGTTTGAAAAATAAAAATCTCTAGGGTCCTTGATTTCTAACTTGATTACAGGTCTTATATTATGATGATCCCCATGAGACACTTCTTATCAAGGTTCTACTGTAATAAACTAAGCCAACATAAGGACCTATTCACATCCCTTAAGGTCTGTCCACACCAGCGTCGCCAGATGTCTTACTACGTCTTCGGTGAATTAATACGTCACCCTCACACTGTTCACACTGCAGCTATGCCCGGTCTGGATGTATATAGTTAACCCATTGCTAGAGTTTTTTGTCTGTAATGCCCTGTCCATGTGTGAGCCCCCCCCCCCCCCCCCCCCCCGATTGATTTCATACTTTTCGCATTAATCAGACATTACTCTATTAACAATTTGTCAATCTATTGTCTCAATTTTTACATCAGACTTCAAGATCCTTTTCTACCAGGTTCAAGGAACATATGCCAAATAAAAATTTTAAATCAGCATACGCAAATCAATTAATTTCCTGCAACCATAATTACACTAATATTGACAATCATTTAGAGATAGTACAATTCTGCAATAAAGGACGATACATGGATACTGTTGAGGAGTATGAAATCTACAAGGCGTCAAAAGAACAACCACAGTATATATTAGGGATGGTCAAGTCTCGAAATTTCGGGAAATTTTCAATCTCGTTACACGAGACGAGATTACTTTTTGGCCGAGATTTTTATCAAGACGAGAATAAAAAAAAAAAAAAAAAAAAAATTAAAAACGCCTGCAGAAAGTCAATGCAATACCCGCAATACAGGAGCGTGTTGTAGTTGCGTTTCCTTTTCGAAGGCGTTCTTATTTAATTAATTCTTTTAATATAAATATTACTTTAATTCTTTTAATGTAAACTAGCTGTGTACCCGTTCTACGCACGGGGATCTTATAATATTCAGTTGAAACCTTCTTATATAAAGAACAGCAGTTGGTTTGCATATTTTAAGATATGCTGGCCAAACTATTATACATAGCTTCATTTTATGTTGTTTTTTGTTGTTCCGGATCGGTATGACAATCAATAAAAGGTTAAATTACCTCTGTGTCTGCCGGTCGATCCTATAACGGTAGGCTTACTTTTATTTTTACTATCTGATCTCGTTTGCATGGCTCAATCACGTCCTGGTTGAAGTTCGTTCGCTACGCTCACTCACCTGTATGTTGGAGCTCGTTCGCTGCGCTCACTTTCCTTCAGGTTAGCTCGTTCGCTACGCTCACTTGCCTTCAGGTTAGCTCGTTCGCTACGCTCACTCGCCTCCAGGTTGCAAATTAGCTGTTGTCATAAATGTAAAAGAAATAATAGTGCTAGTGCTGCACCCTGTTGGTAATCCTTGTAACTTTAATGCTATTGAACATCACAGAACAGAACCAACTTGTTTAATTGAAACAGCTGTTAAGATTCAATAATTTCATTTCTCATAAGGTTAACATGGGCTTCCAGAAATTCCACGTCAAAAATCGACAAAAACTTGATTTTCAAGGGTTTACTGTTAAATATCTAACTGTCTCATATTCGATGAAATACGTCTAAAACCATCTCATATATGTATAGTATTTGGAAAATAAGTTTCAGGCGGGACAGTGCTATAGTTATTGAGGAGTAGTTGTAATAAAGTGCGTATTTTAGCGTTACCAAGAGAATGACAGATAGACAGACAGACAGACAGACAGACAGACAGACAGAAATTGAGATAAGGTTTGATTCGGTTTCTCTGACCTATGAAATGTAAAAATAACCAAAAAGTTCATTATTCTAAGCAATGTACAGACAAAACTCTAATTTTATTTATATAGATATTACTTTCATTATTTTAATAATATTACTTTAATAACATTTGAGAAGTTTTGTTAAGTGTAAGCAGTGTGAGGAATGTTTTATTACTATAAAAAAAGTCAAAACAAAAAGTCAAAGTAAGTTAGGCGTGATTAATAAAAAAATGTTATGCTGATGTTATTTAATGAAAGATTGTAAATATTCTTGCCTATTATCATTATTTTAGTATTTAAACAGTCATCTAACAATGTTACAAAATCAGGTAAAAATTTCGAACGTGCATTTCCCGTTGTGTATGAGAAGAGAAATCTCGTCTCGATCTCGTCTCGAAATTTTATGAGAAATAAAAAATCTCGTCTCGTCTCGTCTTGAACTAAAAATCCAATCTCGTCCATCCCTAGTATATATTAAACAAAAAATTATCACTGAATCAAACATCTACAACACCACCATTCATATATACAATAAACACATTTTATTGTATTTTCAGGGCATAGCTTACAGGGATTCAGAATAATAATACAGTAGAACTCCGATTATCCGAATCAATTGGGACCAGACCCCATTCGGATAATCAAAAATTCGGATAGTCGGAGTTTTACAGGAATTCCGGGAATTTCCAAGGAAAATCCTCATTTCCAAGACTAAATGAATTTTTAATTAATAATAAATGAAATCAGAACATTTTTACAGTAAACAATGCTCTTAGCACAAGTGTTCTAAACTTGTTCTTAATAACAATTCTTTGATATTTTCCAAACCTTATTATTACTGTAGCTTTACATTATTAAAATTGTTGAAATAAGCGATTCGGATACTGTTTTAATACTGTTCAATGAAATGGCGACCATACATAGTAGGTATTTTAAGCCAAGTATGACTGGAGATGAGTGTAGGATGAGTGGCGCGATCTTGTAGTCTTGTTAGTGACTAAGGCCGACATTCCTTAGACACAGCTGTTAATTAATAGCCCATACAGCTAATGGCAACTATGGGACCTACAGTTTATAGTGGAATCCGAACCACATTTTTGCCTTGGTATATACATTGGTCTAATTTTCAGGATAGTACTGCGTGTAGTTGTCGGCGATTCGGTTAATTGGAGTTCGGATAATTGGAGTTCTACTGTATGCATTAAAAATGAGTTTCTTTTTATAAACCCTTAAAATATCATATAGGCTATCAATAAATTTTTCTTACAATTTTGATCACCCTCCAGTTAGCTACAGATTTGTTTGCATACTGGTGGAGCATGTGCTATCTGGCACAAAAACTAATTCACAGTCTACTGTACAAGTTTTTCAGTTTATAATACAGTAGAACGTCGATTATCCGAATTAATTGGGGATTGGGGTTGTTCGGATAACTGATTTTTCGGATAATTGGTCATTGACGGGAAAAATACGGGGAACGGGAAATGACGTGAAGGGATAGCGGCCGGCGGCGATTTGCCGATTTCGCGTCCGTGGATACTGTACAATAATATAAATTTGATTAATTATAGAGATGTGCGAGTACTTGAGATTTCAAATTCGAGTCGAGTACGGCCTTGAAACTCGAGCTTATTTTTTAACTCGGCAGTTTCGAGTCGATTTTGGTTTAAATTAGTAAAAAATCAATATTTGTTAAAATGTAACTTGTGTTTACGTGAAATACTGGATATATTTACTACTGTAGATTCTACAGTAATACAAATATTAATATTTTTACATTGTAGAAATAAGCAAGAGGTAGTTGTCCTAACCTATTTTTTTAGCTGCTACAACAGAATAGGTCAACTCAAAGCAGTCGCCGGCGACTGACTAGTGACTACTGACTGGCAATGAAAAACAATAGAAGGGAGGGAGGGGTTGTGCAATGACCTCGAAGTGAGCGGGTGTAACACTGAATGAAGTAGGGGTTTGGGGGGAAGGGGGAGGGGCAGACCTTTGAGCTATATTTAAACTTTCACCACTTAGCAGCCGTGCGGGTTGCGGTGGCGTAGCGCTACGGCCAGTCGTGATTGGCGCGCGATTTTATTGATTTTTGCTTCTTTCTTCCTTTCGGTTAACCGACGTTTCGGATGACCGGGCTTCGGATAATCGACGTTCTACTGTAATCAATACTGGTAGAGTATTATAAACTTTATTTTTGCTATTCACTTAAAATTCACTTACAGGATTCTCTTTGACCTAGACATTGGTTGAAAAATACCTACAAAAATTTAATAATTTTGTAGGTAATTAAATTCTCTACAAATTTGATTGTGATACTTGTTTTCCTAGAATAGGCCATTGCTGAATTACAGCGATATATAGTTAAAATTTTGGCAAATTTCAGAAAAATTTGTTTTTTTTCCTTTTTATTAAGTGAATATTTTCTTAGCCACAAGTCGTAGAAACAAAATATTAACCGTAGGCTAATTATAGTAAATTTAATTGTCTACAACATCGAATACCTATATCTTCTTTTCCACTAAAACTGAGATATAGGTAGGCAAAAATCTCAGTTTTAATCTCTTACTCCGATTTTTCCAATATGGCGGTGGGCACGGAGGGGTAAAATTGTGAATTTTGCATTTTAAACACCTGCTTACCATCCTAGACAACATATAAAAAAATTAGAACTACCGGACCGTTTGTAAGTTAACCCCCCCATTTTTGTCTCTATTTACTTGACTAGTAGTATCATCTCCAAGGCTACTAACATAGCGTGAATTTTTTAATCATGTTATCTTCGCAGATATGTTCGGTGTTTGCAATAATATAGGGATAGTTGAAGCTCGGCTTGGAATTCCATTTTCTGAATTTTGGTGCTTCATCACTCATGATTTAGGATTTTAAACCCCTAGTGTGGGTCACATTTCCTTAAAAACGGTTGTAATTTCTTGCTCAACATTCAACTAGTAGATAATAAAACATGTCGCCAAAGTAAATCATGCAGACTAACCTTCCAGCAACACTGGCGGGTTGGATTTCTTGCACAAATATTCCAAGCTCTCCCTCAAATTCACTCTTCAAACCGACCACGCTGAAGCCCAGACTTCCTCCTTCAGGTTTCATCAGCTGAAACAAAAAGAAAAATTTAATTTCCAGTACCTTACTTTATGTGCTCATCTCTTTTAACATTGTTTTGCAACAGTTACTAAATTGTTCAATAACAATAACAATGTATACATATGCATAACCTATACTATAATACAAGCTAAGTCAAGTAGGCCTAATAAGAGTTCTCGGTAACGTTATCGTCGTCATCCGCGATCACGGCAAAATTATGAACATTTCCCGCGGCCGTATGGACATCATAATTGTCTCCCGCAGTCACAGTAATGTCACCGTTGTGGTCAGCGATCGTGGCAAAATCATAAACATCTTTCGGGGCTGTATAGACATCATCATTGAATGCCGTGGTCACGGAAATGTCTTTGTTGTCGTCCCCAATTGTGGAAAAAACCTTAAACATGTTTTGTGGCCGTGTAGACATCATCATCGTACATGGACACATGATTGTCCCGTATCATGAAAATTCCCGACTTTGATATCAAAATAAAGACTAAATTTCCGACTTTTCAAGACCATTTTTAAATTCAATACTAATTCCCGACTTTCCTGTTTTTTCCGACTACTAGACACCCTGTACACTAATAGTGGACTGCAGCGAACGCTTTAACACAAATTTTCCCTAAAAGCAGACACATGGTGTAGTCAGCAAATGATTAGTAATAAACTAATCACATAAACGAATCAGGCAGGTACTTTTAAACTGCTTTAAAATGAACCTATAGATTCAAAACTGTTGTCAATTTAAAAAAGAAACCTAAATCAACAATTGTATTACACAACAGCTGTATTACAACCTTTAATTTAAAGTTAGGCATAATTATTCACCTTTATCGTCTGCACTTCTCTTCCATGTGACGACTGCTCAATGGCCTTCTGGAACTCAAGGGCGTATGACGGAGTTGTGATCGGTGGCAGACTAGTGTCCTCAGGAGCCGGACTCACAATCTGGGGACATTAACAGTCTTATAAAAATCGCTAATATAGAGTATAAACCAAGACTCAATTCGAGGGAGGGCAGGCATACCAGACATCTCTCCATAGAAAACACATTTTTTCAGTTTTAAACCATTTGTACGATGAATTTTTCAACAAATACAGTACTGATATTTTGTGCTAAAAACTATTATCTTGGAGATTGAACAAAAGGGTTGATCCAAAGCTTCTACTATAGATTTAAGTTCAAATTCTATCGGTGGGGCACACGGGAGGGACTAAGGCTAACATATCTTGTAGTGTCAGCGTTCGCCGCTAGAACTGCTAAGTTGAAAAAATTTAATTTTTTTTTTTTTTAATTTTAGTTATAAAATTAGGCCTAACTTTTTAACTATGAAATATTGTTTTAAAATTATTAAATTAATTTTTAATTTTTAAAATTAAACTGTCATAACATAACCTAACCAACCAGACTTGCTTATGATAACAAAAACTATATAAGATACAAATCTAATTAATGATTACAGTACTTTTAATTTTTAATTAATTATAAAATTAATTTTAAAATTTAGTATTATAAAATTTAACTGTTATAACCTAACCTAACCAGCCAAACTTGCTGATATGAAAAATTTGATGACAAAAAGTTGTGTTGCCAGCGGGATTCGAACCCGGGACCTCTTGAACATCAATCCGAAACGCTACCAACTATGCCACGAACGCCGCTGAAATCACATCGTTTCGTTACGGTAATCGTGTTGCCTCAAGAGAAGACATTAGCCACTAGAGAAATGACGTCACTACACCTTAGCCTTAGTCCCTCCCGTGTGCCCATTCCCAAATTCTATAAATCAAGTGTTGTGTAAAATACTATATTGTCTGTAGTAGGAAAGCATGACTATAGGAAGATTCGACTCACATTTAAATTTCAACCAGATAAACTATTGAATCTCCTTAAAATCATTTTATGGACATTATCATACTACTTTATGTACGAAAGAGAAAAACCCCTTTTAATGTCTGTGAATAATTGAATTTTGGTGATGATTGTACATTAACTTTTACTTGATATTCAAAAGAAATCTCTGAGAGCTCCAGAGTGACACTTCACTAATTTAACTGTGTTTTTTTTCACTATATTTACCCTTAGTAGACACGGCAGCAGTAAAAATGCGTAAAAGTAAAAATAAAAATGACACGGAGCAATAAATGAGAAGCAACAAAATGCTTGACAGAATATTTCACTCAAAAAGAATTAACTAATTTCATCAAACTTCCACTTGAGCTATTTGCCAGTTATTTTAGATGAACCTCTCTCACCACAGTTGGAGTTTATAATACGGTATTTTACAAGGCCTTGAGGACAATTCAATAACTTTTCTGCATCTTACGTAAACTCCTGTAAACTTACCTGAGGTGAAGGTGAGTCGCCTGAAGAGCTCTGAGACAGCTTGGCCACCGGAACTCTCTGATCATCAAACTCAGTGCGGGGAGTAGTGGCGGGGACATAATCTGCCTCATACAGTGGTGGAGGTACACTCAATATCAGGTCTCCGCCCAGCCCGATGTCAAAGTCTACGGGAAGAATGGACGGGTGCTGCTGCAGCTGGCCATTCAACTCACTCAGCGAATCCTACCGATATGGTCCAATTTAGTATGTTAACTTGTTACAATATTCTCTTCTAAAACAGGATTTGTATACAGTAGAACCTCAATTATCCGGTGTAATGTGGGTGAAGGGAGACAACAGATAACTGAAAACCTCGGTTAATGCAACATGACACAAACATTTTATAACAAACCCATAAAAACTGCCTAGTACAGTATAAAATGGTCATAATGTGATAACCTACGTTTTACATAATCAAAACACAGTAATTAGTATGGCGCAATCATAAAATGTGGAGTCATTTACCTTGCTTCAGTTATAAAAACTGTAATGTTTATAATCACAGCTTAACTCAAGCATTTACTTTAAAAAAGGCCAAACACTGTACAGCAATAAATCACGTAAAGAACAGAACAATGGAAAGTCTAGTAAGCATTATGTTGTCAATGAATACAAAACCTATAAGAAGCTAAATGACCTTTGTTAAAGATTCAGTCTCGGAATATTTGAATTTTGGATAGTTCCTGCGGCGGCTGTTAGGTAGACTATCGCGAGCTTGCGGCCAAGTCAGCTGACTGAGTGAGAAAGAGTGAGACAAAGAATCGGCTTAAAGATAAAGAGAAAGAAGAGTGCGGCTGCAATTTCATTTAGGCAAAATTTCGGTCTGACTATTTTCAATGAGCACTTCACTCCTTTCGCTCTTAATTGATGTTGTCTACTGTTGTGACATAGCGCATAGCAGACAGATGTGTAAGGAGCAGACGACAGTCAGTGCAAGCGCAAGTTTTAACAGTTAAAAATTGCTTACTTGTAAGGTAACAATACTGCGTAGGATTGGATTTTCCAATGATGATATGAGGAAGTTGAGGTCATCGGCAGTCTGAGCTTGTAGCTTCACGTCGTCACTTTGGTTGATTGTGAGTTGTATGTGCTCCAACAGCTGAAGAGCACTTGATATGTCTGCGGAAATATCAAATAGTCAAGTTAATTAATATTAAACTAGTGGCTTGTAGGGACATAAGTCCCTAAAAAGCTCAAATGCAAAACAAGTTATTGTAATATTTAAACAAACTCTGAATCAAATTATCTATGTGTAAGGATTGATATCCCCGTACAACATATCTTTTGTGTAAAAAACAGTTTGTTGTTTGTCTTTGTTTGCTTTTGTTAATGTAATTTTTAATAAATAATTTGAATTACTTCAGAAATTAACTCTGATAAAGGCAGCAAACATGTTTGTGAATAAATATTGGCTTACTAAGGTAGTTTGGGTCTTTTGGTTAATGATGATAAAAAGGCTTCCCTGAAATACAGATTGGAAATTGCCGTCAAATATGAAAAGGCAAACAAAAGGTGTTGAGATAACACTAGTTCTTGGTCAACACCGCTAAATTAGCACCCTGACCCAGTCATCCGCTATCATCTTACCAAATTTCAGCCCAATCCGACCAGTATTTATATGTGTGATTGAACTTCAAACAAACAAACAAACAAACTTACAAATTGATAAGATTAGTAAGACAAGAAAAAAGAATTGGGTCACCTGTTAACACGACCCGATTTAGGGACCCTAAATCGGGCCCGATTAATGTCGGCCCTGAAATCGGATTGTGTAAACGCGTGCTACTGGTCACGATTTGGCTGGCGATCGGGTAGGGAGGTTGGGAAGGATTTCCATCGGATTTAGGGTGGAAGGGTGGGGATAGCTCCAGGCAATTCTCTCAGTCCAACCTTGATATGAGAGTCTGACTTGTTTCTTTAAGTTTTATTCGTGGTTTTGAGATGACGGAATCTACTCCACAGAAGGAAAAAGACGTTTTGAAGGAAATTATCAAAGTGTACAAAACTTACAAATTGTTGTGGGACACTTCTCAAGTTTGGTATTTACACTTGAAAAACTTCCAAAAACAACTTTTTAAATCTAATTAACTTATTACGTGAGTCTCCAAGGAAGGAAAGCAACACACTGAGCTCAGATCGGACGCAGAGAACAGGTCGTGTAAACACAACGCTCTGTCGACCAGGTGACAGGGCGGTCGGGACCAGGAACGGGAAAGGGCAGTCGGGAACGGGTCGTGTAAACGGGGCTTAAGGTTTACCAACAGGGTCCAGCACTATTATTTTTTTTGCATTTATGACAACAGCTAATTTGTACCAAGCAGCAAAAAAAAAAAAGCTGAGACAGACAATAAGAACTTTACATTTTTTTATACCTTTAGGCGCAGTTGTAAAACATTGTGGCTACGGTAGATGTGTTCTATCTATACTATAACATAGGCTACCGGTTCTGAAATTTAAAGAACCAAATTTCCTTAAACTGTGTTATCTCCTATTATAATCACAAAGCAAGAGTATAACTGCAATAAGCAAACGTAAGAAAGACTCTACGCTAGTAAAATTTATGCTCCTTTTGAAAATGTTTGAAAAAAATTTTAAAATAAAGGCATCCCATTGACCAAACTTAACGCTAGATGTTTCTGATCAACATAAAAAAAAAACTACTATTAATCTATTGTAAGATTATGTGGTGGTATTCCTCCTAAAGATGATATTGCCTTTATATATTCCATAAAAAAAGGCCCAATCATTGCTGTCTCCTTCCTATTTTGCGACTGGTTAGGGTTCCATTACCCAGTAATCGAAACCAATCACAAAATTACTTTTCATCAGCATCTTCAAAATGAATATTTTTGGTTATTTTTTAATAAACGGAAACTATCTCTAGGTTTTACTATTGCGGATGCTCCCTTTACCACCGTGATGCTAGGATATATTATTTGAACCTTTTTTGCTCGGAGCAACAGGCAGTACCTGGTTTAAATCTCCTCCAAACAATATTGTTTTTCTGCCAATTGGAACTTGTCATGGTAGGCCTACTTCCTTAATGAACAAATATATTGGCTGTACAAACCTAACTTACTTCATCTTTATTCCCACATTGTTTTCTAAGAATGGCCGTTGAGGTTGTTCGACTTCATACAAAATATTGATTTTAAAAACTATAATAAATCTTAAATTAAAAAATGATAGTAAAGATACAAAAAAGTGTGGAATAAATCTTTAACATAGGTAACCTATGTTTTGAAATCAAAACAAAGCAAAAGTTTTCTATTTATTCTTTAATCGTTTATTATTTAGTAAATGGGGTTATTTCAGGTTTTAGACATTCCTTCAACTCAACAATAACCTTCAAATTAGAAGAAAAAACATCATTATTTTTTCAGACATTCTAAGTTTAATTTCTTTTGATTTGAGCAAAGATTACATATGCTACGCAAAATAGATATTGCACCTTACGGCAATTTTGTGCCAAGTCGTTTTTGGATGGGGCCACCTTCTCGTAGTTGGGTGGTCCCTCAACAGAGGCGCTGTGTCAAGTCTCGATCTGCATTACCATTCAAGTTCGGGTGAGTTCGGTAATGTTCGCGTGCTCGGGATTAACTTGCCTGTACGCAACGCGTCGTCACCGTATCTCTAGTTTGAAAGCGCACAGGCTGTCATTAATGTACCATATAACTTTATCTTTTTACAAAAATGGCAGTTATTTAATTTTAAATTAAAGTGACCACGTAACAAAGAGCTAAAGGATACTAAAGGTGTACTGATATAAACATGAATTAATAAAAATCTTCAAAAATTTCAGTCACAGTGATAGAATAAGCTTACAATGTTATACTAGTTTTTCTGCATCAAATTTTAACGTACACCCCTAAACCTTAAATTGTTTAGAGAACCCTAAACAATTTAGATATTTATAAATCTTTCAAGTTTTAATAATTAGTGACTATTTGTGAGTTCGTCGACTTTTCTGTTTTCGGAATTTTTATCCACAAAGTTTGCTTCCGGATTTCTAGACTCACGCAATATCTTGCTACTAACTCACGATGAGGAATGTATGGTTAAAGTCAACTACTACCTAACTATTCACTGGCTACTCGACGACCTTTTTAAAAATAGCAATATACACATAGTTTGTAGGAAGAACATTTATCTACACAGATCGGCATTTGTTTTCTAACTACGTATTATCTCGTCACATTATGGGTGTTTTGTAAGTGCCGTTTGCAACTGAGCTTTGAAGAAAACGTTGAGCATAAGATATAAAATATAGATTTTAGATTTGGATTGTTTTATATAACAAATCTTTCAACTAACGAACGATATAAAATAAATTAAAGAACACATAGTTTTAACAACAGCGGAACCTTAGTTGTACATAAATAATTAAAGAGGTTATCTTTACCACGTAAAAACGATATTTAGGTTGGAAATTGGAGGTCAGTCACACTCTCGCAATCACACGAAAGTGAACTAACCCGAGGGACCCGACATCCCAATGTACTGGTATGGCCTGTTTTAAACATTATATTAAACAATAGGTCGAATACTTTGTACCGGAAGCCTGTAACTACATTTTACAACAGACATTTCGTTCGCCTTCCCAGTATAGCTATTCATGGTAAGTTCCTGAATCAAAATTAAGGCATTGTATTGGCGTAGCCAGGTTTTGAGGTTTACCACCCCTCTCCAAAATTGAACCCCATAAATATATAACCTAGGATACTTTATTTCCGTCTTAGTGGTCTTTGTTGATAAACACTTAAACCACAACGTTCAACGTATGTCTATTTTCAATTGACAATAAATTACAAATTATTGCATAATAGTATGATGACGGTAGTTAATAATATATTTCGGAACTCTATCATAACTGTTTTTAGGCAGACTCTAAAGATAATGAGACATTGACAGTAGAAATACTGGTGAATTTATTGCTATGTAATGAAGGGACTGCCGCGAGACAGTGGTGATCGTCTGTAGAGGCAGTACTGAGTGCAGACTGCTGAGTGACAACTTGGTGTAGGCCTACATCCATAGTTTGTTAGTACATAACTAGTCATGTTGGTACAGCTTCCTTTTTACTTCTCATATTATTTATAAAGCAGTTAGGTTCAAAATGCAGTTTACACACTAAACGTGAATCTAAAGCAGTGTCGGGATTCGGGAAGGCCTTTCCGTTTTTTGATTGCCGTGTTTGCCATTTATCACATACACTCGGCTTAATACTTGGTATTGTCCATGAAAATATCCCCATCATAATAGGGCCTACAATTGTAATTCACTACACATATTAATAACACTTCTTCACTCTTGCTAATCCATTTTCTAATAAACCTCCTGTTACTTACATAAGCAAACAATCACAAATAAAGGTTTTAACCATAACAATAAACAAAAACAAAAAATACGTAAATAACAGCTGGTCATGTCGGCAATGAAGTCTTAGGTTGTGAAGACATTCGCTAGGCTTCGCATGGAAATTGATATCACAAAAATGGCTTGGCTGCAATATCTATTTTGCGTAGCATATGTAATCTTTGATTTGGGCAATCTCCTATGATTCTACTACTTATCATACGCTTAACTAATTTACTTAAAAATACACAAGTTTGCAAATTGTACATTAAAACAATTGATTTCAACTAGGTAAGACGTAACGAAAAATTCTTAATTATTTTGGGTAACGTTATCTCTGGTTTTATACAGTAAAGAGTTACATTGTAAAATTGACTGGCAAATGAGTAGTCCAGTGATCCTAATCCAAATGTAATATTGCTTACTGGCTTCACAATCAGCTGTAGGTCTATTGAAGTAAACAAAAATCAGCAGTAAATAGCTTCAAATGCTATTCTTAAGGAGAACATTTTACGTTACCGGTATATCTAAATTTCTGTTAAAATTTTGGGAATTCCACTATTTTTTCCGCCATCACGGGATAGAGACCTTTAATTTCAAACCCCTCCCGGTATTCTATGACATCCCAGTCGCCCGCAATTTTGAGGCAAAGAATCGCCTAACGTAATTAATATATAGAGGGTTGATTTACCTACTAAAATAAATAATAGTTTATTTACGAATTAAAATATTAAATTACTTTATTTTAATTAAATACAAAAGTATTAGTTAATAATAGTAGCCTATGTAGTATTCCTAGATAGGCCTAAGCATAGACAAAAAGAATTAAATATTTAGGCGTTGACCGTCAGCCGTGCTGTGGTTACCACAGGTTCTGGCACACACCGCTCTTAGCGCCATTTAGTTACAGCGTACACACTACGTAACTACACAGCGCTCCCAATGGTGTGCGCCAGAACCTATGGTAACCGCAGCACGGCTGACAAGTCTATTTTTAATTCTTTTTATCTATAAGCCCAAACTGGCTTAACAGAAGTACCATAACTCCACTAAAACCAATTAAAGAGGCAAAAAGGCATAGGTATTAACCCTAAATCAGCCACGAATATGTTTTTTTAAAGATAAACTTAGTTCAGCATACAAATTTGCCCACCCACTATATATTCTAGCTTTACTGAATTTTGCTCACCTAGTGTTGAAGTACCGGTACTTTGCTGGAACATACGTCATAGCAAAGACTAGACCTATCTGTACAGCCCATATAAAGTTCACTAGTTATTTGTCCTTCGGTCCAAGACAAAAAGTCTTTTTTTATAACCCCATAACATCACAGCTCTTAGTAACTTAACTGGACAATAATAAATTTTAATATCAATAAATAAGTTAAGTATAAAAACATTGTTTTTACCTGCACTCAAAGGCATCTTGATATAAGAGATCTTAAGATTCCCTTGATAAATGTAAGTTAGTCATACAGCCTGAAACAAGAAAGTTACAATATTAGCTTACTTAATATAACTAGGCCTATTTGGCCGACCAAGATGGAATATAATAATCTCAATCTATATAATGGCTGTCACCTCCCAGAAGGAACAACACCGTCTATGCCTACCACACTAATGATACCAGTTGGTCAACCAAAAGCCCGATCATAACAGTTATAAACTTGACTCTCAAGGTGGCAGTGGAAGTCAAATGTGGCTATGTATTTGTTACTCTTTTATACGTAACATATTCAGAAACCAAGGAATAACAAATATCACACAAGTATGTACATAGGCTGGAAATGAAGCCCATAATTTGAAGCCCCCCACAGTTGTCATTAGGCCTATAAGTTAGCCTGAGGCTATGGTGTTGAAATGAGTACCTAAGTTAGTATGTGACTCTTCCGAAGATTAGGGGTAATGTGCTTGGGTGTGTGAGTGTGTGTGAAAAATCGTCCAATTTGGATTAAATTTAGCAAAAAACGAGTAGGCTATGTTAAACCCAAGTTCTTAATCTAACACGCTCGCAAACCGGCATGATCAGACTATGAGAATGGTTTGGGACCCCCACGGGACCCTATATTGCCCGTGCCTACCGCTAAAACTTAACTAGTTGCTAATCCATTTAGTAGCAACTTAGTTTGACAATCTTTATCCATTATATAAGGCCTAACTTACCATAACTTAACCCTCCAAGGCTCCAAGTGTCCATAGTAATGGTATTAATGTCCGCCTATTTATTGCGCAGTTGCAGGGTTTTATTAAAATGTATCTTAGAAACTTTAAAACAATGTAAAGTAGCCTATACCCCTACTGTTTTATAAATCATTTTGTTTGGGAAATTATGGGCTTCAATGTAATAGGCACCGGTATATAAAACATTACAAAAAAAATTTTCAACAATTATCGTGGGGTTAACATTTCTCAAAAATTATTAAAAAATGAAAAAAATTATGTTTGCGCTCAATAAATTTTTATAATTTATAAGCCTAGGCTACAAATATTTTAAAATAGCCACTTTGTTCTAAATTTTATAAGGATTACAAAAATATAATAATATACGGTAAGGAGGTAAATTTGCAAATAAATAAGTTATGTGTGAAAAACAGATTTCGTACATTTAGCGTTTTTAGAATGCATAAGTTAACTTAGCCTAATCATAGCTAGGAATCTGGCCGACAATTTACATCAATATCACTACCTACTTCTTCAGGATCATCAATCAGCCCTTCAAAATAACTTAAATCTTCTTATAATGCACCAAGTATATCACTAGAGTACTTTTTATTTTTAACACTAAAACAATGATAAACGTAATAAAACACATCCGTCATCGGTGTGAGGTTAACCAAGCTGTTTACAAATACGCACGTCAGCTGTCTGCTACAATATTTTCGGAACTAAAATGAAAAGCGTCTAGAAACAGACATCAGGAGAAAGCTTAGTATATCTGCCGAAAACAACGATACCAATCTCGATCCAGTTCAATCTGATTCAATCAGTCCCAGAACCACGGCGCATAACACCACGGAGGGTGTGTTAAGTGCGTCGATTACGCGACGCTTAACACTCGGAGGGTTAACTTAAATTAAAACAAACAAAAATTTGAATAATAAACACACGTAGGTATACCAACTTACTTGGAGGACTGGGTAAACTAACAAAAACGCCTAGCCTAGAGACCTGGATAAATGTATGTCCTGGATAAAAAATACTGTCAGTTGTAGCCTACGGAAAAATCACCCGTACATGGAAACCACAGCAACAGCATCTTCAGAGACTAAGTTATTCCATTAGACCTTAGGCAAACTACAACTAACAACCAAACATTAACTGTAGGGCCTACATTTGTAACAAGCCATGTGTAGACCATGGATGTTGGCGTCAACAACAGTTGACGTCGGTCTAAGTTAGTGTGTTCAGACAATGATTCAACTAAAGTTGACGCCGGTTTATGGCAAAAAACCTTACGTCTACGAATAGTTTACGATAAGTTAGTTAACACTGATCTAAGTGGTAAAGCAATCTTTTTAACATGTCAATACCAGTAGCAAACATGTTAGCCTAACTCAACAACTTGTTAGCCAATAAGTTGGTCTAACTCAGGCTGGTCTAGATGAATCCTAATCCGCTTATCGGCGTGAAACTGGCAATAGATTAGCAATAACTCACTCCACTTCTCCTACTTCCCCTCCAACGAATATACGTCACAGTAAAACGTCATAACAATGATGGCGTCACAGCAGCATTCGTCATAGAGCCGACGACATAACCTCCAAAATATCAAGTGGCGGGAACTTTTTTTGGCGGCACACGGCCAAGATGGCGTTCGGTTGTTCCCGCCAACCGTTGAGTATAGCAAGTGTCTTTAATATATGTAAACAACTGCATAAATGAATTAATGTTAAGGAGTTGTAAACAAAGTAAACGCCTAAAGCCTATCCTAGCACCATAGACTAACAATCACAAGAAGACTTCTCATCCCATTGTAAATTTTGAAGCTCGTTTTTCGTATCTAGTTCATGTACGTGACACATGGGCGCTAGTGTCGACGAAACTTTGTTTCTATTATTTTAGGGTTAATTTCTAGATTTGTGCTTTACTGTTTGGTTATATAACTTGGGTACAGGTTATTGTTTATGATTAGATCGTATTATTTAGTTAAACGAGGCTTTAAATGGCTGTAATAACGGGAAACAGTAAACAAAACAGGACCTCAAGAAAATAAGAAATTGTCATAAATTTCTATTGCTGGCCTATTCGGTTGGTACGATTTTCTGTTTTTCATTTGAAATATGTTTATTACATTGTTATGAACTGGAAAACACTTCGTTTATGTTCTAATAATTATTTATAGTTGAGATAGGTGACTTTGAATTAAACTGGTGTGACCTCGGTTCCATAACAACCCAACTAACAAAAAATCGATCTTTTCGTTTGTACATGTTTATTGCTTCTTAATAAACAATATCTAACGCCTTTTTGATAAAAATTATCAGTAATTATCAATTAAATGCATTATTAAAATTTTGCCTCAAGAAAATATTAAATTACCATAAATTTCTATTGCTGGCCTATCCCGTTGGTACGATTTTCTGTTTTTCTTTTGAAATATGTTTATTATATTGTTATGAACTGGAAAACACATAGTTTATGTTCTAATAACTATTTATAGTTGAGATATATGACTTTGATTTTAACTGGTGTGACCTCGGTTCCATAAGAACCCAACTTACTAAAAATCTTTTTTTCGTTTTAACATGTTAGTTGCTTCTTAATAAACAATGTCTAACGCCTTTTCGATAACAATTATCAGTAATTAACAATTAAATGCATTATTAAAATTTTGCCTCAAGAAAATCTTAAATTACCATAAATTTCTATTGCTGGCCTATCCCGTTGGTACGATTTTCTGTTTTTCTTTTGAAATATGTTTATTACATTGTTATGAACTGGAAAACACATAGTTTATGTTCTAACAACTATTTATAGTTGAGATATGTCACCTTGAATGGCGTTGGTGTGACCTCGGTTCCATAACCACCCAACTTACAAAAAATCGATTTTTTTCGTTTGTACATGTTTTTTACATCTTAATAAACATAATCTAATACCTTTTTGATAAACCTATCTGTAATTATCAATTAAATGCATTATTTAAAATTTGCCCCAAAGAAAATAAGAAATTGTCATAAATTTCTATTGCTGGCCTATTCCGTTGGTACGATTTTCTGTTTTTCTTTTGAAATATGTTTATTACATTGTTATGAACTGGAAAACACATAGTTTATGTTCTAATAACTATTTATAGTTGAGCTATATCATATTGAATGTCGTTGGTGTTACCTCGGTTCCATAACAACTCAACTAACAAAAAATCTTTTTTTTTTTCGTTTTAACATGTTAGTTGCTTCGTAATAAACAATATCTAACGCCTTTTCGATAAAAATTATCAGTAATTATCAATTAAATGCATTATTAAAATTTTGCCTCAAGAAAATATTAAATTACCATAAATTTCTATTGCTGGCCTATCCCGTTGGTACGATTTTCTGTTTTTCTTTTGAAATATGTTTATTACATTGTTATGAACTGGAAAACACGTCGTTTATGTTCTAATAACTATTTATAGTTGAGATAGGTAACTTTGAATTAAACTGGTGTGACCTCGGTTCCATAAGAACCCAACTTACTAAAAATCTTTTTTTTTCGTTTTAACATGTTAGTTGCTTCGTAATAAACAATATCTAACGCCTTTTCGATAAAAATTATCAGTAATTATCAATTAAATCCATAATTAAAATTTTGCCTCAAGAAAATATTAAATTACCATAAATTTCTATTGCTGGCCTATCCCGTTGGTACGATTTTCTGTTTTTCTTTTGAAATATGTTTATTACATTGTTATGAACTGGAAAACACGTCGTTTATGTTCTAATAACTATTTATAGTTGAGATAGGTAACTTTGAATTAAACTGGTGTGACCTCGGTTCCGTAACAACCCAACTTACTAAAAATCTATTTTTTCGTTTGTACATGTTAGTTGCTTCTTAATAAACAATATCTAACCACTTTTTGATAAAATTATCAGTAATTATTAATTAAATGCATTATTTAAAATTTGCCTCAAGAAAATATTAAATTACCATAAATTTCTATTGCTGGCCTATCCCGTTGGTACGATTTTCTGTTTTTCTTTTGAAATATGTTTATTACATTGTTATGAACTGGAAAACACGTCGTTTATGTTCTAATAACTATTTATAGTTGAGATAGGTAACTTTGAATTAAACTGGTGTGACCTCGGTTCCGTAACAACCCAACTTACTAAAAATCGATTTTTTTCGTTTTAACATGTTAGTTGCTTCGTAATAAACAATATCTAACGCCTTTTCGATAAAAATTATCAGTAATTATCAATTAAATGCATTATTAAAATTTTGCCTCAAGAAAATATTAAATTACCATAAATTTCTATTGCTGGCCTATCCCGTTGGTACGATTTTCTGTTTTTCTTTTAAAATATGTTTATTACATTGTTATGAACTGGAAAACACATAGTTTATGTTCTAATAACTATTTATAGTAGAGATATGTCACCTTGAATGGCATTGGTGTGACCTCGGTTCCATAAGAACCCAACTTACTAAAAAATTTTTTTTTTTCGTTTTAACATGTTAGTTGCTTCGTAATAAACAATATCTAACGCCTTTTCGATAAAAATTATCAGTAATTATCAATTAAATCCATTATTAAAATTTTGCCTCAAGAAAATATTAAATTACCATAAATTTCTATTGCTGGCCTATTCGGTTGGTACGATTTTCTGTTTTTCATTTGAAATATGTTTATTACATTGTTATGAACTGGAAAACACTTCGTTTATGTTCTAATAATTATTTATAGTTGAGATAGGTGACTTTGAATTAAACTGGTGTGACCTCGGTTCCATAACAACCCAACTAACAAAAAATCGATCTTTTCGTTTGTACATGTTTATTGCTTCTTAATAAACAATATCTAACGCCTTTTTGATAAAAATTATCAGTAATTATCAATTAAATGCATTATTAAAATTTTGCCTCAAGAAAATATTAAATTACCATAAATTTCTATTGCTGGCCTATCCCGTTGGTACGATTTTCTGTTTTTCTTTTGAAATATGTTTATTATATTGTTATGAACTGGAAAACACATAGTTTATGTTCTAATAACTATTTATAGTTGAGATATATGACTTTGATTTTAACTGGTGTGACCTCGGTTCCATAAGAACCCAACTTACTAAAAATCTTTTTTTCGTTTTAACATGTTAGTTGCTTCTTAATAAACAATATCTAACGCCTTTTCGATAAAAATTATCAGTAATTATCAATTAAATGCATTATTAAAATTTTGCCTCAAGAAAATATTAAATTACCATAAATTTCTATTGCTGGCCTATCCCGTTTGTACGATTTTCTGTTTTTCTATTGAAATATGTTTATTACATTGTTATGAACTGGAAAACACATAGTTTATGTTCTAACAACTATTTATAGTTGAGATATGTCACCTTGAATGGCGTTGGTGTGACCTCGGTTCCATAAGAACCCAACTTACTAAAAATCTTTTTTTTTCGTTTTAACATGTTAGTTGCTTCTTAATAAACAATGTCTAACGCCTTTTCGATAACAATTATCAGTAATTAACAATTAAATGCATTATTAAAATTTTGCCTCAAGAAAATCTTAAATTACCATAAATTTCTATTGCTGGCCTATCCCGTTGGTACGATTTTCTGTTTTTCTTTTGAAATATGTTTATTACATTGTTATGAACTGGAAAACACATAGTTTATGTTCTAACAACTATTTATAGTTGAGATATGTCACCTTGAATGGCGTTGGTGTGACCTCGGTTCCATAACCACCCAACTTACAAAAAATCGATTTTTTTCGTTTGTACATGTTTTTTACATCTTAATAAACATAATCTAATACCTTTTTGATAAACCTATCTGTAATTATCAATTAAATGCATTATTTAAAATTTGCCCCAAAGAAAATAAGAAATTGTCATAAATTTCTATTGCTGGCCTATTCCGTTGGTACGATTTTCTGTTTTTCTTTTGAAATATGTTTATTACATTGTTATGAACTGGAAAACACATAGTTTATGTTCTAATAACTATTTATAGTTGAGCTATATCATATTGAATGTCGTTGGTGTTACCTCGGTTCCATAACAACCCAACTAACAAAAAATCTATTTTTTCCGTTTTTACATGTTAGTTACTTCTTAATAAACAATATCTAACGCCTTTTCGAAAAAAAATATCAGTAATGATCAATAAAATGCATTATTTAAATTTGCCTCAAGAAAATATTAAATTACCATAAATTTCTATTGCTGGCCTATTCCGTTAATACGATTTTCTGTTTTTCTTTTTAAATATGTTTATTACATTGTTATGAACTAGAAAACACATAGTTTATGTTCTAATAACTATTTATAGTTGAGATAGGTAACTTTGAATTAAACTGGTGTGACCTCGGTTCCGTAACAACCCAACTTACTAAAAATCGATTTTTTCGTTTGTACATGTTAGTTGCTTCTTAATAAACAATATCTAACCACTTTTTGATAAAATTATCAGTAATTATTAATTAAATGCATTATTTAAAATTTGCCTCAAGAAAATATTAAATTACCATAAATTTCTATTGCTGGCCTATCCCCTTGGTACGATTTTCTGTTTTTCTTTTGAAATATGTTTATTACATTGTTATGAACTGGAAAACACATAGTTTATGTTCTAATAACTATTTATAGTTGAGATAGGTAACTTTGAATTAAACTGGTGTGACCTCGGTTCCATAAGAACCCAACTAACAAGATGAAATTAAAAAATTAAAAAATTAAAAAAAACTAACGAGATGAAACTATGTAACTGAAGCAGCTATAACACTCACGGACACGGAGCTAAGCGCGTACGGTAAGCAAGTGAGATAGATCTGATCAAGTCTTCTGTTCTGCGCACGTTCTATCGTAGCGCAGGTCTCTTTGTCACTTCCCTAATCCAATCAGTGGAGCTAAAAGTTGTAGACGACCAATGGCACGTTTGTAGGCGGAGTCAAAACTCCCTTCTTCGTATTTTAACTGAAAACGCCCGCCAGTGTTGCCAGTACGGGATTTTTATCCCTAAAACGGGATTTTTGGACCATGGGCGATATTAAAACGGGTTGCGGGAATGAGAAGGATATTCAACCCAACTCTTGTAATTTTCTTAACGTTTACTGAATTTTTTATAAAGCTATACATATAATTACTTAATTAAATATATGCAGTAGACTAATAGCACTACAGTACCATTTTGTGTATATTACCATAGACAAAAAGAATTAAATATAGACTGTAAGCCATACAGTGGTTACCATGGTTACCACAGGTTCTGGCGCACACCGCTGGGAGCGCCGTGTAGTAACATAGCGCGTAGGCTAACTACGTAGTGCTCCCAGCGGTGTGTCCCTAAACCTATGATAACCACGGCAAGCTGACGTTCTATATTTAATTCTATTTGTCTACGGTATGACCAACTTGGTTCACTTACAATAGCTGGCAACATTCTTAACTCCGCTCGGTATAGTTTATTTCAATTAAAAAATCAATATAACGGAAACCCAATATAGCAATTTCAAGGATGTTATTATTTAAGTGCAATGGATGGAATTCCAATTTACTCAACAATATTAACGTACAAAAACTGCATAGTTTTGAGAAATTGATTGTGGGGTTACTGTTAAAGCTGGAATTCTTTGACATGTGGGATGTCAGTTAGTTGTCTCAGCCTTATCAATAACATAAAGTTGTCAATATAATCTCTCTACAGAATGTTAGGTGTAGTGGAATACTTGAAGTGAAGTTGGGTTTTTTTCTTGAACTGTTAGGGGCCTCCTCGTTCAAGGGTTTTGCGGCTTCATTGGCAACTAATAATGCAAATGACATAGCAATGGGACATTTCAAAAAATCAAAAATACTTTAAATTGGCTGATACGTATATATTGACGTTTACATATTGTTAATCAACGTATCTTATAAAGGATTATGTGATCTAGTTTAAAAGGATAATGACCTTTCTGTCATGACATGAGCTGCTTAAATGGTATTTTCTCTTTGTACCATATTTTACACTAAAAATGTCGTGTTATTTTCAATAATGTTAGGCCTAACCAGTGCGCCAAAGTCCGTAATATAGGCAGGTGCAAATAATTTGTCAAGATGGGTACCATTTTTGGCAAGGTTTCTATGTTTAGATTGTATTAGACACGATAAGAGCAGATATCTCTACATAAATATTTGATATGTGTAGAATAATATGATAATATGAAATGTAGGCAATAGTGGTGAAAAAGGCAGACACCAACCCGTACAATAGATATAAGATAGTTCAATATGTAATACAGTAATTTAAGAATTGCTGTGATAAAAGGATTTTCCACTGATTTCGTAATGGAACGTTATATTGCAAAACATGACATGATAAAGAAAAAAATCAATTTTAAAATCAGAAAATAACATTGCAAATACTTATTTGGTAGAATTCAGTAACCCCCAATAAATGTGTGTTGTTTGAAATAGGTACAATTTAAAAATGAACAGCTGTTTCATTAAAAAGTATTATTCACATAACCAAAATGTAAACAACTCTGTGGAGTGATCTTTAATGTCTTCTGGGGCAGAGTCCTAAGGGATTTTGCTTAGTTTTTATTTTGATAACTCATCTACAGACCAAGACCTTTCTTTGGACACCTCTACCAAGTTTCTACGCCCAGCCGTTCTCTCAAATTAGTGGGGACAAAGTTTCCAATTACATATTTAGATTCCCCCATGTTAATCTTATGGGAGAAACTCCAACTTTGATGGCCTGTGGGGCAAAGCCCGAGGGTTTTTATTATTGGAATTAGTGAAAGGGGGCGTCTACACAAAAAAATACTTTATTTTGACACGTCGTTTGTAAAAATCCGTCCATTATTAACGGAGGAGTAGTGTTTTGTAGAAATCGCCTTCACGTATTATATATAAGGATCCAAACAGATCTAATTAACCCTATATCGACTAATACTCAGTGTAATCTTTACACAGTAGTTCACAACTGATGTTTAGCACTTTCGTCTGTATATTAACTAGCGACAGAGTCCGTTGTGGTTAATGCAATTATTGTATCTAGTAAAATAATGGTTATGAAATCCATACACCACTTCACTAACTAATATTAATGGTACACATTCCCATCTTCATTAATTTATGTAATGTATTAAATTAGATTTCAATGTATGTTGGTTTCGTTTGAAATTTGCTATTAAGTTACGTTGGTTTGGTTTGATATTGGTTGTTAAGTTACGTTGGTTTTGAATTATATTGTAAGTGAAGTTTGGTGTGGTTTCACATTGGTTGTTAAAGTTACATTGGTTTGGTTTGAATTATATTTTAAGTGACGTTTGGTGAGGTTTGATATTGATTACAAGTTCGTTGGTGTATTGTACAGTTAGTCTTTAAGTTAGGTTGGTGTTGTTTGAAATTAGTTTTTAATGTATGTTGGTTTCCTTCCAATCCAATCCAAAATCCAAATATAAAAAATTAAACAAAAATCTTGAGATTAATTTTTAAAAGAGACAGTAAAAAAAAGTTATCTTACCCTTGGAACTTATGTGTTACATCAATGAACAGTCACTCACCAATATTTTAATGTGTTACAGGTAATTGAAAGACAAGTCATTGTCTCTTCAAGAACCCTGAGCATCTTACAGCTCCAGAGTAAAAACAGATTTTACAATTTATTACATTTATTAAGAAAGTAATTTTGTTACAGTAACTGATTTATAGTTTGTTATAATAAAACTACTGTTAACATTTATTTGTCAGACATTTTATCCTTTACTTGATGTTCACTTAATCTATAAATTTAATTTAATAGGCTGACGTTATGTGATAATTGTTTTGCAGCTGCTATACGTATCCAATCACCAAGTTTAAGGTGTCCTTGGATAGGTTGGGGCACTTACATTTTCCATCCTACAAAACATTAATGCAAATTAGTTAGGGTATACAGACGTTTTACAAGTTAGGTCCTTATGGAAACAAGGTCACACCAAGACCATTCAAGATGACATATCTCAACTATAAATAATTATTAGAACATAAACGACGTGTTTTCCAGTTCATAGCAATTTAATAAACATATTTCAAAAGAAAAACAGAAAATCGTACCAACGGAATAGGCCAGCAATAGAAATTTATGGTAATTTAATATTTTCTTGAGGCAAATTTTAAATAATGCATTTAATTAATAATTACTGATAATTTTATCAAAAAGGTGTTAGATATTGTTTATTAAGAAGCAACTAACATGTACAAACGAAAAAATCGTTTTTTGTTAGTTGGGTTGTTATGGAACCGAGGTAACACCAGCGCCATTCAATATGACATAGCTCAACTATAAATAGTTATTAGAACATAAACGAAGTGTTTTCCAGTTCATAACAATGTAATAAACATATTTCAATAGAAAAACAGAAAATCGTACCAACGGAATAGGCCAGCAATAGAAATTTATGACGATTTTTATTTTCTTGGGGCAAATTTTAAATAATGCAATCAATTGATAATTACTGATAGTTTTATCAAAAAGGTGTTAGATTATGTTTATTAAGATGTAACAAACATGTACAAACGAAAATAATCGATTTTTTGTTAGTTGGGTTCTTATGGAACCGAGGTCACACCAGTTTAATTCAAAGTTACCTATCTCAACTATAAATAGTTATTAGAACATAAACTATGTGTTTTCCAGTTCATAACAATGTAATAAACATATTTCAAAAGAAAAACAGAAAATCGTACCAAGGGGATAGGCCAGCAATAGAAATTTATGGTAATTTAATATTTTCTTGAGGCAAATTTTAAATAATGCATTTAATTAATAATTACTGATAATTTTATCAAAAAGTGGTTAGATATTGTTTATTAAGAAGCAACTAACATGTACAAACGAAAAAATCGATTTTTAGTAAGTTGGGTTGTTACGGAACCGAGGTCACACCAGTTTAATTCAAAGTTACCTATCTCAACTATAAATAGTTATTAGAACATAAACTATGTGTTTTCTAGTTCATAACAATGTAATAAACATATTTAAAAAGAAAAACAGAAAATCGTATTAACGGAATAGGCCAGCAATAGAAATTTATGGTAATTTAATATTTTCTTGAGGCAAATTTAAATAATGCATTTTATTGATCATTACTGATATTTTTTTTCGAAAAGGCGTTAGATATTGTTTATTAAGAAGTAACTAACATGTAAAAACGGAAAAAATAGATTTTTTGTTAGTTGGGTTGTTATGGAACCGAGGTAACACCAGCGCCATTCAATATGACATAGCTCAACTATAAATAGTTATTAGAACATAAACGAAGTGTTTTCAAGTCCATAACAATGTAATAAACATATTTCAAAAGAAAAACAGAAAATCGTACCAACGGAATAGGCCAGCAATAGAAATTTATGACAATTTCTTATTTTCTTGGGGCAAATTTTAAATAATGCATTCAATTGATAATTACTGATAGGTTTATCAAAAAGGTATTAGATTATGTTTATTAAGATGTAAAAAACATGTACAAACGAAAAAAATCGATTTTTTGTTAATTGGGTGGTTATGGAACCGAGGTCACACCAACGCCATTCAAGGTGACATATCTCAACTATAAATAGTTATTAGAACATAAACTATGTGTTTTCCAGTTCATAACAATGTAATAAACATATTTCAAAAGAAAGACAGAAAATCGTACCAACCGAATAGGCCAGCAATAGAAATTTATGGTAATTTAATATTTTCTTGGGGCAAATTTTAATAATGCATTTAATTGATCATTACTGATAATGTTTTTCGAAAAGGCGTTAGATATTGTTTATTAAGAAGTAACTAACATGTAAAAACGGAAAAAATCGTTTTTTTGTTAGTTGGGTTGTTATGGAACCGAGGTAACACCAGCGCCATTCAATATGACATATCTCAACTATAAATAGTTATTAGAACATAAACTATGTGTTTTCCAGTTCATAACAATGTAATAAACATATTTCAAAAGAAAAACAGAAAATCGTACCAACCGAATAGGCCAGCAATATAAATTTATGGTAATTTAATATTTTCTTGTGTCAAAACTTAAATAATACATTAAATTGATAATTACCGATAATTTCATCGAAAAGGCGTTAGAAGTTGTTTATTAATAAGTAACTAACATGTACAAACGATAAAAATCAATTTTCGTAAGTTAGGTTCTTATGGAACCGAGGTCACACCAGTTAAAATCGAAGTCACATAGCTTAACTATAAATTTGTCTTAAAACATAAGCGACGTGTTTTCCAGTTCATAACAATGTAATAAACATATTTCAAAAGAAAAACAGGAAATCGTACCAAGGGGATAGGCCAGCAATAGAAATTTATGGTAAGTTATTATTTTGTTGAGACAAAACTTATATAATACATTACATTGATAAATACTAATATTTTTTTCGAAAAGGTGTTAGGTACTCTTTATTAAGGAGTAACTAACATATATAAACGAATAAAATTGATTTTCATTAGTAGGTTGGGTTCTTATGGAACCGAGGTCACACCAACGCCATTCAATATGACATATCTCTACTATAAATGAGTGTTAAAACATAAACGACGTGTTTTCCATTTCATAACAATGTCATAAACATATTTCAAAAGAAAAACAGGAAATCGTACCAAGGGGATAGGCCAGCAATAGAAATTTATGGTAATTTAATATTTTCTTGGGGCAAATTTTAATAATGCATTTAATTGATCATTACTGATAATGTTTTTCGAAAAGGCGTTAGATATTGTTTATTAAGAAGTAACTAACATGTAAAAACGGAAAAAATCGTTTTTTTGTTAGTTGGGTTGTTATGGAACCGAGGTAACACCAGCGCCATTCAATATGACATATCTCAACTATAAATAGTTATTAGAACATAAACTATGTGTTTTCCAGTTCATAACAATGTAATAAACATATTTCAAAAGAAAAACAGAAAATCGTACCAACCGAATAGGCCAGCAATATAAATTTATGGTAATTTAATATTTTCTTGTGTCAAAACTTAAATAATACATTAAATTGATAATTACCGATAATTTCATCGAAAAGGCGTTAGAAGTTGTTTATTAATAAGTAACTAACATGTACAAACGATAAAAATCAATTTTCGTAAGTTAGGTTCTTATGGAACCGAGGTCACACCAGTTAAAATCGAAGTCACATAGCTTAACTATAAATTTGTCTTAGAACATAAGCGACGTGTTTTCCAGTTCATAACAATGTAATAAACATATTTCAAAAGAAAAACAGGAAATCGTACCAAGGGGATAGGCCAGCAATAGAAATTTATGGTAAGTTATTATTTTGTTGAGACAAAACTTATATAATACATTACATTGATAAATACTAATATTTTTTTCGAAAAGGTGTTAGGTACTCTTTATTAAGGAGTAACTAACATATATAAACGAATAAAATTGATTTTCATTTGTAGGTTGGGTTCTTATGGAACCGAGGTCACACCAACGCCATTCAATATGACATATCTCTACTATAAATGAGTGTTAAAACATAAACGACGTGTTTTCCATTTCATAACAATGTCATAAACATATTTCAAAAGAAAAACAGGAAATCGTACCAAGGGGATAGGCCAGCAATAGAAATTTATGGTAATTTTTTAAGTACGATGGGTTCTTATGGAATCCAAGTTACACCAACGCCATTCACGGTGACATATCTCAACTGTAAACTAGTCAGGGTATACGAGTAAATAAGATCGTTGTTAAAGGGGAATAGTTCAGCAATAAAAGACAAAGGCCTATTGTAATATTCTTACACATTTCAACCAACTAACAGTACGAGTGTACAAATCATTATAACTTAGTATAAGGTTTAGTGCTAGGATAGGCTTTAAGCGTTTACTTTGTTACAACTCCATGAAAACATTAATTCATTTATGCAGTTTTTTACATATATTTTAGACACTTGGTATAATCAACGCTTGGCGGGAACAACCGAACGCCATCTTGGCCGTGTGCCGCCAAAAAAAAGTTCCCGCCACTGATATTTTGGAGGTTATGTCGTCGGCTCTATGACGAATCCTACTGTGACGCCATCATTGTTATGACGTTTTACTGTGACGTATATTCGTCGGAGGGGAAGTAGGAGAAGTGGAATGGGTTATTGCTCATCTATTGCCAGTTTCACGCCGATAATCCGCTTTGCAATCTTAATAAACCAGTATCATCACTTAACCTGTAAGATAGGCCTAGATTGAAATTGTATCGACTATGACTATGCCTAGGCCGTCAGTTTGAAAACACTAAGATCTTTTTAACTAAGCCTAGACATAAATTGTTAGTAAAATTAGAGAGCGTTCAGGTTAGTAAAATAGCTTGACTAAGTTTATACTATCATAGTGTCAGCGGAATGCATTTATTAAGAATACGTAATTACTTAGGCGCTTATAGGCTGGACTACAATTTTAAAACCAAAGGGGGGTATTCTTACCTACTGCTTCATCTAATTAACTAGGCCTAGGTAGTTGGGATAGTCAACTCTCGTGTGTTGACCAAAGATATCGCTCATACGAAACTCTAGTGGAAACATTTCGGATGTTGTAATGTAACACAATAAAAATCTAATACCTAAACGTATGACAATAAACACCAAAACTGTAAATAAATAAATGTTGTACAACACAGTAATAAGTTACTTCAATTGACAGACAAGAAACGAGAAACGACAGGTCCACACACACAGACAGGTAGGTGATGATGATTCGTTCGATTCCATTCCAATCCGACCGAATTCCAATCATCAAGATCAAGGATTCAGGGAATGTATGTGTAGACAGACATAGAGGAAAGAGGAACGCAAATAATGATGGCAATTTGGCAAATAATATGTATAAGAAACCAGAATTTGGAAAAGTGGAAAATGCAAAGAGGAAACAATTATTCTACTATCGTAGAATAAACAAATGGTGTTTTTTATTCTATGGTACAACAAAAGGCATAAAAGGTTATGTCTTATGTCCTATTCGTGCCTATTCCTATGGCTCACTTAGCGCAGACCAGACCGTCTGGTCTGGCGTCTGGCACTTGTCTTATCGTGTGTGGGGCTGTCTGCAGACCGATTTTCTCGGACCAGACTGTCTGCGTGTCTGATGGTTGAACCCTCAGACCACAGACGGTCTGAGGTTCCCCCACCACTATTTTGTCTGGTCTGTGAGTGTGTAGCGCTGTCTGTCAGACGGCCGACCATCGTGACAATCTTTATCCATTTGTTGGAGTTCTCACCACGGTCTCTCAATTACGAATTAGGACCGTCTGGTCTGGGAGTGTGTAGAGCCGTCCAAGACGGTCTGGTTGCAGCCAGACGGTCTGGTCTAGAGGTCTGGTCTGGTAATGTGTGGGGGGCTTTACGGCTCTTACTTTCATTAATAATAACCTACAACAACGCTATAGTGAAATCGTTATTGATTTAGACTTATAGGTATATCAAAAGAAACGAATGAAAATTACGAATGAAATTCGGATTAGGGGCACTGCTCTTCACTGGTTCTCCTCATATCTGGAGGGGAGAAGCCAGTCAGTCACGAACCCTGCAGTAGATGAAAAGGGGTGCTTGAAAAATATTTATTCCTCAGAAGCTTTAGTTAGCCAAGGGGTGCTCCAGGGTTCCATCCTGAGACCAATCCTCTTCCTCATTTTCATAAACATCCTACCATCGAGTGTGAAGAAGACAAATATATGCGTATTTGCCGACGGCACCTCCCTCGATCACTATCTCCAATCCCAGAGTATGGAGGTGTTAGAACAAATCACTTTTGTCGATCAAACTGTCTTCTTCATTGTATCATGAGGAAGGGAATTATTTATCCCTAAATCCTGAGAAAACCCAATTTCTACAACTTCAAATTTCTAAAAGACGATCCCAGAAAAATTAGAGTATTCTAAATGTCCTGTTAGACGAACCCACAATCTGTCCCTCACAAAATGTGAAGTCTTGGAGTACTCCTTGATGAAAATGTCAAATGTTATCAACATATTGAACATGTACTAAAAAGGGTTTCGGTAGAGGTATTTTCATGCTCCAACAAACAGCCAACACCTATGTACTCCTGTCTGCATACTACGGACTCATCTATCCCTATCTGACATACATTCCCCCAGGAACCCAGAACCCCAGAGAACACTGTTTTTGTTCAGACTCTAGAGGAAGGCGATCCGTGTATTGTGTTCTCCCCTCCCCTCCAAAACGTCACTCCTGCAAAGAAATTTTCAGATAATTCAGAATCCTTACCTTTCCATCCATCTATATTCTGGAAACGTTGTCATTCGCTAAGAAAAACATATCTTCTTTCACCACTCCAGTCAACCATAGATATTCTTTCGGGAGCACTTCAAACCTTGCCATTCCCCGTCATTCAACTGCATTTTTCCAGAGGCACTTTTACTACAATGCTGTGAAACTCTTCATAGAATAATTAATTATTAAAACTCATTTTAAGTAAACTCAATCAAAACTATTTATTTACAAAACCAAAACAATAATGTAAACAAACCAAATAGCAGATGATTTATGTAATAGCAGAGATAGAATAGAAAATCAAGTGTGGTGACACAAGTACTACCACGACTTAAAATACAAACAAAAGGAGTTTTCTGCCAAACAAGAAGGCAGGAACAGTACAAGAAAGGACGGGAGAGCTATATCATACCCATGTAGCACAGATGGTTGGGCCAACGTTGGTAAATTGTGGAGCCACACAGTTGGCCAACGGTAGAAATGTCACCTCTTTAAACTGTTTTCCAGCCAACCATTGTCCAACCGTTTTATTTCACACAAAATAATAAAGATTTAGTACAAAAAGCATAATTATTAGTTGAGTAAATTGATTAAATAGTTCATAAAAACAAATTTTGAAAAAAAACTAGAACAAAATTTTTTTGGCCCAGACGGGTCTCGAACCCGGGTCCTTCGACTTATGAGCCTCTTACTTTACCACTGAGCTATCTGTGATTGCTGATATAGAGAGTTTTCAAGTGGTGAAAGAGTAGCCGACAGTTGCAATGGTCGCAATACTTCAAACATTTTTGATACTACACAGTATAATATGATTCTGTTAATCTGTTAAGGCATCATAAGTAGTTTTTTTTTTTTTTTGGAGTTAGAGAGGATACTGGTATTTGAATGATTAATTAATTACCGTTAGATTGTTAATGCTATTATAATTGCCTGTTATATGATTAATTACTCTTTCCCCTTAAATTGTTGCAAATAAGTTAAAGAATATTAATTTAAAAAATATTTGCATTATTAAAATTATTAAAATTCATTGTTGTAGCGCCGGAACTGTAATATATAAAATATCTGGTTTTACAATACCTTTATCAGTTCCAAAAACTTTTGGAAACTTTTGGAACTGATAAAGGTATTGTAAAACCAGATATTTTATTATAATTATGTTGTGAAAGCTAGACCCAGAGAATGAAAGTCGTGTAAACTCAACTATGGACCATTGTTGGTCCAACAAAAGTATCTTTTGTTGGTCCAACGGAGTGAAAAACGGTTGGACAACGGTTGGCTTGATGTATGATACCCAGCAATGCATATTGATGTATTTCATTAACAATGAACCAATGTTGGTCCACAGTTGTAAATATTGGTTGGCCCAACTACGAGATATACAGTTGGACAACGGTTGGTTGGTTGTGGAAGCTCCAACCAACCATCGACCAACTGTCCCACAGTTGGCCAACGTTGGCCCAACCATCTGTGCTACATGGGTAAACAGTTTTAGTTGGGGGAGATATAAAGAGAAAACACGCTGACCTCGGTTATTAACTCCCTCGGGCCATCTTTGTCTGACTTCCACTTCAAATTCTGGACTGTTGCTTCCTACTGCAAACCTATCTCGTACTCGTTCATCTAAGCTATCTCCATATTTACAACTTCTAGCTAAAGACTTCAATCTGTTATAAAACAAAATAAATGACTCACCATAATTTCTTATTGCTCTTTCAAACTCAAACCTTGTTGCAAAAGGTCCTTGTAGGCTTGAACAACCGGTTGGCTTCCTCTTTGGCTTCATCGTAGGTGCACTCCTCCCAGGCCTTGAATACATCTGGTCCGACAGTGGCCTGAGGCTGAATTTTTATTTCAGCATAAATTTTGCCAACAGTGTCATTTGGAGGCTTCTGATTTGCTGAGGAAACACGGAACGACCATTCACACCATTACCGGAACGATTGCCGACATTGGCTTTGGTGGCATAGTGGATAGGGTGCTGGACTGATATACGGGAGGGCGCCGGGTTTAATTCCCTTCGACAGCAGTAACTTTTTGTCTAGGATTTTTTTATTATCAGCAAGTTTGGTTGGTTTGGTTAGGTTATGACATTTTAATTTTATAATTAAAACATAATAAAATTGAATTTGAGCCATTTATAGTTTTATTTGATGAACAGAATTATTTTTTGATTAAACCTTCATTCGATTTTTCATTATCAGCAAGTCTGGTTAGTTTGATTAGAATTATGGCAGTTTAATTTCATGATTAAAAAAATATAAAACTGAATTTGAGGCATTTATAATGTTATTTAATGAACAGAACTAATTTTTCGATTAGTAAACCTTCAATAGTCAATCAGAAGCCTCCAAATGACACTGTTGGCAAAATTAATCCTGAAAAACAAAATCGTGCGAACAGGATGTGGGTGAATTTAGAAGGGAGTTAAAGACCATCCTGATAGATAAGGCGGTATACAGCGTCCGTGACAACTGGTATACTTTTACTTCTATAAGGTTGTTGTTGAATTAACCTGTAGTTGCTTGTAAATACATAAGTTGTTTTCACTCTAAGATAAACAATATGTTTGATCAATTAAAAATAATTTGACTTGGCTAATGTATTTTGATCTGTCCTAATAAATGACTTATTGACTTATAACATGGGGATGGAATGTCTACTTGTATGAATAGTCATGAATAAATCATAAAAATAATATGGGCGATTGTATATTGTCAATATACAGGTTAAATTTATCATGCTTTTACTATATAGTGGTGGTGTATATCCAGGGAAGGAGATTTGGCGATTTCAACCCCCCCCCTTGACTTTAAAACGTAATACTTTACAATTAATTGTTTCTACACTTTCAAAACTGTTTCGTATATCTGTAAATATCCTTAAAAACGCAGATTTACATGTCTCCTTCCCAGGGATTCATTCCGTACCCCCAAACCCCCGGCGTATCCCCCTCTTTTAGGTCATCCTAGTCAGAATTTTCTGCGAAATTTTAAATGTCGTTGCTAGACTACCATAATAAACTAGCATAATAATAATAATAATAATAACGCGGAAACTCTTGGCAAGCAGTTAACACCCTACTGATGATGAATGAGTTTGGGGCAATTATGTAAAAGGATACAATGATAGGTAAATGTTTTTATTAACAAAATATTGTATTAAATGGGTTTGTTTTTTACTACTACAATATTAACCTATTTCCACTGATTTATTTTTAATGTCTTAATCCTTTGGTAAAATTCAATATCCATTTACTAAGATAATTGGCAGTGCATAGGCAATTTTGCGAGGGCTTTTGTTATGTTATTCCAGTAGGTAAATAAAACCATAAAACATACTACCACGGGTCGCCGGATTTCTACCCCCGGATATTTACCCCCATGAAAAAACACCTACGTCATTTTGACGTCACGAGGGGCGGGGCTTATACATGGTCGAGAAACAGCCCGCGACTGGAAATCTACCCCCGGACATCTACCCCCAGACATCTACCCCCGGACATCTACCCCCGGAAATCTACCCCCAGTGGTCAGCTCTGCCATGTATCGGCCAATATTCATTGTTGTAATTGATTTTATTAATTGGTTTATGTAAATCAACGTCTCTTCGGTTAATCATTACCCTCTAATATCTAGTATTAAGCATGTGATATGTCATTGCCTTGTTTAACATTATCTATCTTCCTAATAAAAATAAGTTGTAACAGCCCTTTTTCACCCGAACTACTTCACTGATATTTATGATTGAGGTCTAAATTTAAATCTTAAGATCCAGCTCAACACAAAATGGTATTTAAAACCATATGTTGATAAAGGGCTTCAAAAGTGTGACCCTTAAGCATTTGATTCATTTCCAGACAGTGATTTAAATGGTTGACAAACTTTCACATACAGAAACAGCTAACGGCGCATGCATGAGCGCGGATCGGAAGTGTTTATCACAAAAGATTGACCAATACGATTTTAATACTATTTAAAGGTTCTTCCAAAAGAAGAGAAACCGGTTAGCATTGTAATAATAACTCTTATGACGTATGGTATGGGAAATATTTTATTCATTGAATGATCAGCCATATTTTGTAACTAACGCAATAGTCATTATTGCTTTTACACTTATTACTCATCAAAAAAGCTAAAGAGCTAAATGCTCAAAATTTGTATTACTTCAATCTATTTATCGCAGTTATATGAATTAGCATAAGCCTTGAAAGTAACCGTCAGTGTCGACGGGTTTAACCTAATTCTGTTCTGTATGCTACCTTAGGTATTATACTTAAAATGCCTCATTTTAACATTTTACTGGCAGGAAACCTGCTTATTCACTTCCTATATGGTATTCTTATGAATGCATCTTTTGAATACTTATTTATGGACATAAGTTGACAAGTTTTGTTTTAAGGCAGGATTTTCCAATAAGACTTTATACATGCTCTGAATATGCGAATGCTAATATATGTGTAATATATGTGTGTGGATATATGTGCTGCAATGGGGGTATTTAGGCGTATATATATATATATATTAAAAGATATTAGGCTATGCTTAAAAAATTGAATGTGGCCATTATTTAGAATTTGAATAATTGTCTTATTTTTAGGTATTTAAGAGAAAATACTTTAAATCCTTTCTTAGTACGCATTTAAATCTTAGAAACTAATTTTTTTTACTAGGTGATATGAAAAATTTAATATTATACACCTGACTTTTATTGATCCTCTTTCTCAATTTAACAGTTTACAACTGAGTTTTGGTTTACTAAACAATTATTCTACTAGGCCTACATTGAATAAACCGGAAGTTCACCACAGTTTATTCACTTTATCCTTTAAGAAATGTGTGTAAAAACAATGGTTCAGTACGATGTAACACTTGACCATGTGAAAAGTGCGCAATATTATATTATTTGCATAACTTTTTCATCTCCTGTTTACAGTTGCAGACGATCATTCATGTTTTCACAACCTGACTTAAAGATTGATCTCATGAGTACTCCTCACATTTCACTTTTAAACTGTTACTGTATAGTGTAAAAGTTGGTCAACCATTGGAAGCACCTTCTAGCAATAAATCAAAGGCTTAGGAGTCAACCTTTTGAAGCCATAATCGAAATATCCTTTTAATTACCATTTTGTGCTGCGCTAGATCTTAAGCTTTTAAAAGACACCTCAATCGTAAAAATCAGTGAAGTAGGTCGGGTGTTGAAAAGGACTGTTACAACTTATTGAATTATAAATATGGATAATGTTAAAACAGACATCGACATATCGCATGTTTACTAATGGATATAATAAGGTAAAGCAATTTATAAAATCAATTACAACAATGAATATTGGCCGATACGCAGCAGAGCTGACCACTGGGGGTAGATTTCCGGGGGTAGATGTCCGGGGGTAGATGTCTGGGGGTAGATGTCCGGGGGTAGATTTCCAGTCGCGAGCTGTTTCTCGAACGTGTATAAGCCCCGCCCCTCGTGACGTCAAAATGACGTAGGCGTTTTTTCATGGGGGTAAATATCCGGGGGTAGAAATCCGCTACCCCAGCAGGGGTCCATTAAAAATTTCACAGCAAATATAAATGGAAAGGAAAAGTTATGTTAATGGTATGAAACTGTTCAGAAAATTCTAATTTTTTAATTACCTAATAAAATAAAATATTTTTTAAATAATTTTTTTGAAACTTTTTTAAATGGCAATTCTTGTTTTTTTTACGAATTTTCAAATTCCTTTTTCTAAATATTGCATTTTATGGCTAAACGGTTAATTATATCAAAATATTGCTGATAATAAAAGTTGTAGCTCTTTTTTTGGAGAAATTTTTTTGTTTATGTTTTTATAGGATGAATAGGTTTTTAGTAATCGGGGAAAACTGGCTTTTGTATGCCATTTTTCAATATGGCGGCCATAGCACAAGTCTCTTTTCGATGACTTTTAGTATGTTATTTGAGAAGTAAAATTCAATATACGTACCAAGTTTTACACTTATAAGAATTTTTTTAGGTAATGGAGAAATTATTATTTAAAACGACTCCCCAATTTTAACTAAAGAAAAGTATAAATAGCTAAATTGTACGCCTTCGATTTTTTGTTCTTAAAACTATAGTATATGTGTAACTATATTTAGTTATTCAATGGTAATACAAAATACTCTTTATTTTATCTTACGTAGCTTGCAGTTCACATTTACTTTATATTGCATTTGATAAATTTATTAATTTGTGTTTTGCTACACCCCTAACTAAATTAAACCAAGGAAAATATCATAAAACTAAGCTGTACACAGTGTTCTTTTGTTTCTAAAATCAATCAAATATCTGTTAGTACTTAATAGTAAGTGTGAAAATGTAAATGCAATGGACTATGGACCTGATAAAAGAACTGGTTTGTTGTTCATTGATATTTTTGTAGAGTAAAATCAGAGATGTTACTAAACAAATGTACTGTATTTAATATTACATTTTTAGTCTTCGATGTTTTGATAATCATATTAGTTTTGTCTGCCATCTTCAATGCTTAATTTAATTTGTAAATTTAATAATATATACCAAAGATATAAAAAATAATCTTTCACCACACTATGATGTTTTTTAGCTGTTTTACATACGTTAATTGGTGGCTGAAAGTTACGTTTTGCTGGCCATGCCAGCTGTCGTCATTATTTGGGGACCGAGCAGGTTTTTACATCCCTAGGGCCGCAAAATCAGCTGCCCACTTACTTACTTAAAACATGAATGCATTCCGGTATTAAATACACAATCAGTATCCATAGCATCGCAATATAATTGTTTTATCGTCACCGTTGCCTAGCAACTATTTATTATTATTTTTCCTGATTCCTCAAATTATTTCTTCACATAACCTTAAAGTTGTAGTTGTGTTGACTATCAGTGTGCATTATTTTTGTCGTGAATACTATTTTGTTTATAATTTCATTAAATACCCCCGCCTCAGCAAACCTGCAGACTAAGCGAATTTCCATTTGACTGATTGGATTTACACTGAAATGTCTACTTAAAATATAACATTTATTTCCTATTTAAATAGAATTAGTTCAACAAGTACTTAGGTTTGCTGCATCAGGGAGGTTAAAACTGTTTTTGTCAAATGTTAATAGTTGGTAATAAATTAAAACATTTTCCAAATTTGATCAAAATATGTTCATAAACAAGCAAACTACAACAGTTTACTTGTTCTCCATACGAATAACATGGGAATTTTAAATTTAAATTTTTTTGGAATTTTCTCCGTAACCATTAGGCGCATAATAACGCTTTAATATACTAAATTATTTGTTTTTAAGGTCTACTAAATGGTTTGGAAAGAAATTGCTAAATTTTAAGTTTTTAGGAAAAAAAAAGAGAAAAACCAATTTTGACCCCATAAAACCATAGACCCCTTTTCCCATAGTCCGATCATGCTGGTTCGCAAACCCGTTCGAATAAATGTAGGTTTACACGTTTGTACCAAATTTCATCAAAATCGGATAATTTTTGCTTGAGTTATCGCGCTAACGGACACATATAAAAAAATTTATATATATATATGAATTTGAACGGATGGTGTTTTTGGTCTCTAGGGACCTCAAAACGAAAAAGTAAATCGGCCCCGTGTCCAGGTCTTACCATGAGTACTACGATAATAGCTTATTCCCTCTAGGGGAAATTCGCTAAAATAAATCCTCATTCCCATTACTACTTATAGGAGCTAAATTTATAATTAATTTTACTTTTTGAGCGGAGCGAAGCGAAGCTCTTTGGGATCAACTTCAGTGTAATCTTTACAACACTTAATCGATAACGGCTGAGCATATTTTAGCCAAACTTACCAAGTTTGCTTTGTCAAGTGTTTGGATGGTTTAGTCGTAACCAATTACAATTTTTGATTATGCCTATATAATTTTAAAGTAACTCAAAGTTTTAAAATTTTAACATTGGTCAAAGAATCATGGCATATGTTAAAATCAAACCAAGGCCTAAACACAGTATAAAGGGAAACTGATCAATACCACAGAGAAAGTCTTAGGTTTACATTTAAGTCCTGATGTGGTCCTGATTTGGAAACGACCACTGATGGAATAGGTACAGTCATAATTTTTGGACAGAGAAAGTGCAAATTAATGCAAGTACACTGTACTCTACTGTATTTAGTGAATTACCCTGTAAAGAAAAGGCTTTTACCTTAGGTTGTACAGAAATATACCTAGATACGGGACTGATTAACCCATCATTTTAATGTCCCCAGAGGCCAAAAACACTATTCGGTAAAATTTGCATCTATTTGTTTTGAATGTACTTTATGTACATCATGTTATTACTGTATGTTTTCAACATTTTAAAAAGTTTTCCCATCTTATAGCAGCAAACCTAATAAGTACTTGTTTAATCAAATGTAAATAGGGAATAAACATTCGTATAGGGAAATATATTAATCAGCCTGCAGGTTTGATGCAGCCGGGGTATTTTAAAACTAGAATTACTGTATCACTAAAATAAATTGTAATGCAAGTGGCAGACAATTACAATTCTTAAGAGAGGCGGGAAATAAGGCTTGAATTTTCTTCTTTAATGCTTTTATTATCAGGTCTGAATAGCTAAAATATTGTCACAATATAAAAATAAAATAAACAAGGAGATGGGGCTAACCACATAATATGTTAGTGTTCAATAATGCCACAAAATAATCCTCAGCGTGTAGCGTTTCTAACATAAACTGGTTCTCAGTCAAGAGCTGCTATTGGGGTTGAGAACTGCTGTTCTGGAGCAACATAGATGGTTAAAACATAGATTATAAATAAAAACCTCCTCACACAAGTATTTCATATACAAAAAAATCAACCTGAGGAAAATAAATTTAAATAAATCAATGGGTTTAGGAAGTTGGTTGTATGCAGGGTAGTATTAGTTAACGAAGTCATTTTTAAATTGAAGAATTAAATGTATAGACTATAATTTTAAAGGTTTGATAGTTTTATTAGAATCACGTTCTTTATAAGTTTCCTCATTTTTGTCTAATCCAACACATGACAGCTGGTGGAAATCCCTTTCGATTTTAGATAGGTAAATTCTTCATGTGTATTTCATATGAAAAACACTTGCAAACTGATACTTAACATTTTCTTTTCTTACTAACCCAAACTTTTTCCTTCTCAATTACAAAGATTGAAGTAACTTGATCAAACTTCCATTGCTTTTGTCACTGTCTTTCTCTTTACATATTTGTTGTAGGCTACAAAATACTCTTTTTTAATAACAGGCTCTTTCTTTTAGTCAGTGAGCAAGCAAGGGCAGACAGTTGACAGTTTTTGAATGGAATTGTTTGATAACAAGTGTTCACTGTTCACCGAAATTAATAGTATTGCAAATATTTTTCATGATACACACAGTCGTAGCTGGGTCTAATTCTTGAGAAGTATAGTTTAGTATTTATGATCAATATACTTACTACAGCTTGTAAATAATGCGTATAATTGATTTAACTAATAGATAACCTATTCAATTTTAAGAAGTATAATTGCAGTAATCAAATAAACTCAGTTTCTCATTTTATCCTTGCTTAACTCTTTAAAACATAAGTTTCAGGAACTGGTTTAATAAATTGATAATCTGTGGTGTACACATAACCTTAATGACGGGGGTTAACTTACATTATAGTAATAACACTGTAAAATTACTATCTACATATTTTACATAACGCAAACCATATCATTTCGCTATAAAGCTTAGATTATTTTCTTAAGTTTTAAAATGCCTTCATATTTAAATATATATATTTATATGCGGTTTTATAACAGTGGACTTCTAGTAAAATTTTATTCTCAGAGAAATTTTAAAGTCTAGAACGGAGACTTCCTGTGATAAAAATCTAGCTACCGGGACTGTTGAACTTGCACTCTGTAAATCTCCGTTCTCGACTGTCGAGGTGAACGAAATTTGTTTCAAGTTATCACATTCTAAGACGCTAAAGAAATCAAACTGGAAACATTATTTAAAAGAATCACCGACGAGAAGAGTAGGAAAACATTAGTTAACAATACACAAAACACTCAACACACAACCGAGCGTTCCAATAAAGATAAACTTTATCCTACGAGAGTAACAAGCATAAAGCATATCACAATCAACCGATAATAGATTGAATTTTAAAAATAGTCACTATGTATATAATAGATATATTAACAAGTACTCGATAAGTCTAAATATTTATAGTAGTCTAAGTACAAGAGTCTACTCGACATAGTATATAGCTATTATTATTTAAAGTTGTATATTATCGTAGCTTAAGAGTGCTATAACGGTAGAGAACGACTAAGCAAAAAGCCTTGGTCATCGTGGGCCTGTGATGCAATTGAGCAAGTGGAGGGGGTAAACTAACGTGGTAAACGTAATCTCTACGTTTAGGAATCAAAGTCAATTCAATGCTAGAGGGCTTTGTGGCAAAATCAAACACTAAAAAGAAACTTTTGTACATCAGCTATGATCTACACGTCATAGTAACATTTACAAAACCCTATTGCTTGGATGTCTACTCGTAACTAACTACGGGGTATTTGGTCACGTTTTCGTTTAGTGTGGCAAAGTGAATTAAAATGTATAAGAAACAAATGGGTCAAAAGATATTGATTTTTTCAAAACTTTATCCTGAGTATACACCGATTGTTTTTTTCTGCAGAAATTTAAGCCCGTCTCAAATTTGGAATAGATTTTGAAAGGAAAGAACTTATATGAAACAAGTGTGCACACTAACTTGAAAATCAATACTAAGGTCGTCAACCGTATAGTAAACATATCAAATGAAACAAATAAATAAAACCACATTGATAACAAATCAAACCTGAATGTACCGTAAAATAAAAATGCTAATAAAAATTGATTTTTTAATTAAACTCTCATTTCTCTCTAATTGTCATAGTTTTAACAAGACTACAAAATATTACTAGAAATTATATATTTTTTACTTTTATACATTTTAAAACCAGAAAATCAAACTACTCCAATACTATTCAATATTGATATTTACAAACTCAAACCTTCCTACAAATTTTACTCTCAATAACAATTAATTGGTCAAAATTATATTGCTAATCGAGCTATTACTTTCATGAGTTAATTGTACAGATCCTCTCTAATTTAAAAGACTTATATCAGAAAGCAATGAAATATGAAAATTCTAGTTCAAATCATTGAGTTTTGTTTGGTTTATGCGTTATCTTTTACGTTATGATTTACCGGTCCTAAAATTTTTTTTTCAAAACTGTAAGTAATAACTCCAACAAAATATTTTTTTTAATTATTATTACTACTATATTAAAATTTATTGGCAGTAAAATGTAAAGTTTAAAACATGTTGAATGCAAATCATAGTGGAAAGTTGGAAATCATAAATGTTTAAGATCCTTTCTGTTATTTTTGGCTTTTCTATTATCCAATCCAATAATATTTTTAATAGTTTGTAAATTTCTTTGTCTGCAGTAAATTATGATTTGTACTTAAATTTGAATGGTGACAGAAGCTATTTAAAGCAGACCACACACGCTCCGGTATACCCTAAGGCCGGCCGGCCGGAAGGTGCCCGGCCTGCAGGCAAACCCAGAAATAATTCTTACATTTTTGTACTCAACATGAATGAAAAGAACCCTAGAGAAAACGTTGATAACCCATAGTCAATAGTCAATAACAAACATAATGGTTAAGGATTTTCTTTTGGAAAGGCGTAGTGTTCTGCTAGTTTAGCTGAGAAAATTTAATCAATTCGGTGGCATAAATACACAAAAATACACAAAACGATAACGTTAGGTAATATTTCATCCCAGTATACAATTCAATTTTTGTGTGGTCTAGAATCACTTAAACATACAAATAAGAGGTTTATTTATTATTAATTTGTATATCTTGTTTAAATGTTCGTGTATGCGTGGTAAATGTTTTGATAACCTAAACATGAGTGAAGATTGATCTTCGTGACAAGGATTCGAACAAGGCGACACATTCACCGAAACGATCTCCATCCACCCTTAAAGGAGGTGTCGTGGATCACTAGACGGAATCAAGGTAAATAGGCCTCTTCTTTACCAGTACAGTATAAACATTCTTCAAAGTAGATTCATGTATCTACTCCTATACGGTACTCATCGAATCTACTGGTTAAGACCTTCTTCTAGGACAAAATATCAAAGTCAATATTACATTTTTTAATGTGTGTCTATATTTTAAGACCCTGGACTGCAATTTTATCTGCAACGCTAGCTGAACAACTCCCATTACCAAACAAAATCAATTTAAAATAAAGCCACTTTTCTTCCAACGGCTAAAAACTTCACGATACGCAAGTTTTTTTAAGCTAGGTGTAACCCCTTGAAAATACTTTACGCTCACTGGTCTGCAATTCCGTGGCAAAGATGAACAAAGCTTTTTATTTCCTTTTGAATCACTATCTTATACTATAGTTTTAAAAAATCGTAACAACAGATCTAAGACTATAAGTCGTCAGCAGAGTTAACATTAAGGTAGAAAGACTGACATGCAGTAAAAAACCATAGACCATAAGGTTAGGCTTGATCTAAGTATATAAACACGTTGTACCACTGGAGTCTATATTGGGAAAACTCGTAAGTTAAAACATGCTGAGAAGAGATGTATCGTGTTATTCTTTTAAATAATCAAATGAAGATGATATGTAAGGTTTGGGCATGGAAGACTTACAATGCCTACTTTTGGTCCAGCTCCGGGTTTTTGTGTGAACACAAGTAGACTATAACGATTTATGATAATTGAACCCTCAAATTTATTTTATAAATGATTTATAAAAAAATCATCCATCTTTTCATAAACTTAGGTGTTTATAGTATACAATCACACCACAACTATCATCTCATTGTCCTTAGGCCCCACAGTTATTGAAACATTGCTAAATTTTATACACACATTTTTATTCTTGTCTAGAAAATGAATAAATAAATAAATTTTATCTCTTCGTGTTTAGAGAATTAAAAAAGCCTACAAATTAAGTTGAAAACACAAAGTAGCCTGCAGTGTTTTGTTTGAAAACTAACTGTAGAAAAGTTTTGATAAACCATTTAGAATTTATGTGTCATACTTATAAAATTCAGTTTTTTTTTTTCTGAATTAAACTTTAAACACAACAATTTTCTTTAATTTATTGAATTTCGCTCAAACCACCTAAGTTTTGTGCAATAAAAAAAAGTTCCAATATAAAATGGTAAGGTTCAAGGATCATTACAATTTTGATCCAAAAGAAGACATTGTAGTGAAATTGCTATTGCGATGAATGAATGAATGAAAAGTGAAGAAATACTGCAAACTCCATATACAGATGGCAATCTTGTTCAATCACTTTTCTCTGAATCAAACAAGAGTTTGTGTTCTAAATGACCTTTAAACTCACTCATATATATATATAGTTTTCAATCAATTTAGTTGTAAAACTGCTCTCTGCACATAGAGTGTACAGTAATCTAGTATATACAGTGCCAAGTGCAGGGTAGGGCGATGCGTTGATCCGACATTTTGTAGCTCGCAAAAATAAAAAATCTTAAATAAACTAAATTTATATTATGCGTAGCCCTGACGTTTTTGTAATGTATGTCAGTGACTTTCAATACAGGAAACACAAATACTTTCCAGGGAAAGTAGTCCATACCCTTCAAAATTTTATGAATTTGCTGGGAATTGGTTCTATAAATAATGAAAAAGTTGACATTTTATCGCCCACAAATGTGATTAGTTCAGTCTAAAAGTGTCAGAGTCTTTAACAAAAGAGTAAAACAAGATTTGCTGATTTTAAGAGTAACTGCGACTTTTTGTTTGTGCGTTTGTATGCAGTGCAACTACCACGGGCCAAGTACTGTTCTATTTAAATGCATAATCTCTCATTCTTCCATCACAGCAACCAGTTTGTCATATTTGTGGGGGGGGGGAGGGTTGCCAGAGCTTGCAATGTCGGAACAACGCTTTCCCATCGCAGGGCCAGCAAAGCTGGTCTATCACAAATGTGTGGCCGAAACTATTACTAAAAGCAGAATAAAACATACACAGACCTCGGATAATAATATTAATTCTAGGCACTTTTAGCATTTATGAATTAAGCCGGTTTAGAAAGCTCGCACAAAATGCGTTACATCTCACCAGATGAAATACTGCTGAGGCTTTAGTTTTTGATAAAATTACACGTTAACATTTGAACTCAGGCGTTAAATTTGGAACTCGACGTAAACGGTACAGTATTAGTTATGTATAGCCTAATTGGGATTTAGTTAAGTCCATAATAGATTTTAATTATGAATAAGAATGATTTTACTAAGGTAATTTTGTGATGTACGGTAACCTTAAATTTTTTTCATTGTTTAGCAAGTGATTAACACTTATTATACATTACAATTTGCATACTGTATACAAATACATTTCACTGAGTAAATTTAATGAGATACCTACCATTATAATTAATTAAGAAATAATCATAATACTAATACAGTATATTTCAACTTATTGTTGAATGCATTTCTTAAACAAACGCATATGGTACATTTACAGAGAAACCCCGATTGACAAAATAATTTTACACTTTAATGATACAAAATAATATACCAATGGGAAACACCACTCCAGTACATTTTGTGTGAGCTATTTTGGCTTTTATTTATCGGCTTCTATCTAACCACAACAATTTGGACACCTAAAGTTGGTTAACACTAAAAACAAAAGCCATTGAAACAATAACACATTTTGTGCATGGATGTCACATTAAACTATAACAACACTCAACCAAGAGCACCAACGAAGTATAAGACACAGTCAACCTTTCCAGTAATTTTTTAACCAACAGCCACTCCTATCTACTTAAAATTAAATACTTCAAAACAAACTTCCTGAGGAAATAATTTTCCAAAGGGTGTTACATCGCAAAAATGGAATAATTTGGCGAGAATATTGGTAACTATTTTAATCCCATGTGGCTGACAAATTAGTATTTTCATTCTCAATTACTACAAGTCAAGTTTGGTATGTGTTTGTTGGATTAGCTTTAAGTTGCTGTAATTTGAAAAGAAACAAGAGGAGAATTCCTATTAAATGTTATAATTTGATGAAAAATGTATGTGTTTTCTCATCGACCTTAAATTAGACAGTGAGAGAAATAAAACGACACAAAAATATACTCTTGCTTGTAAACCATTTGAGAATTATAGAAATAAGGTAAAAGGTTAAATTTTACAAAAAATACTCCAACCCGATTCTGAACCCGCTTGACTGTGTCTTCTACCCACCAGAACAAATATTCGATCGGTAACACTTACAAATAGTAATTGTCGCAGTATAAAATACCTATCCTATAACACCTACGATCTAAGCTATTCCGCAAATAAAAAAACGTCCACTTTGACAAACCGGCCGCTGAATATTGTCCGGTAAATGGATTCAAGCGAACGTTCGGCCGGAGATTCGAAACAAAATATTATTGCTTATGCCTTGGCGACAAGTCCCGCTATACACTTAACTAGATCACTCTATATGTAAAAATAAACAAAGCAATATTAACAGTTTAACAACATTGATATGGAAGTACACAGTAGCAGCGATATCCTCTGAGATCACAGCCTACAAGTAGCCTTTCTCGAGTATTGCTGTAGGCGAATACTGATCCAAGGATGCAGAGAAGCTGGACCGGTCTGGAGCTGCAAGTGAGTGCCTTTCTCTAGGACGCTTTACCACAAAACTGAGAACTTGCTACTGAACAGTGAATATTTTTGTCAAAGTTTTTAGAGATGACGACAAGATCACAGACTGTTTTCTGTGCCAAAACAGTGCATATTGCATTGTCTTGTATCTTGACGTTTTCTCCCACGGACAATTCAGAAGATTTTAACTGTGCAGCAGCAAACCTCCAGTGAAAATGATTAGTTTGTTTGAAACATTAATGTTAACTTAGTTCAACTGCATTAACAAGTAAAGTTAAAAACAATACTCTTAACAATAATCAATGATAAAATCCTTTTTTCCAATGTCAAACTTAACACACTACCCTACAAAATCACTTGACTTAGCTCAAGACCCCAAGATACTTGGTGTATTATACACTGTTAACGTAGGTATTGTCGATGCTTATACAAATTAACTGTTCATATCGAGGAGCGATTGATCTTCATAGTCTGAGTGTTTAGGATCGGCAAGAAATAAGAGAGAAGTTTCTTTTCATAGTGATCACAAGTTGAGCTTAGAAATTCAAAATAAAAAAAGTACCGTGCTGTATTCAGTTTTTACAATAATCAAGACGTTTGAAGCTCTGAAAAATATTTTTTAGACATTTAAAAAAGAGTAAACAAGGAATTGATTTAGTTGAGTGAAGACAACAATTTTGTTTTCTTAATCGAATAAAGGGACATAATTGCTCAGGCGAGAGAATTACCCTTGCCAATCCAAAACCCGGTGAAGTTACACCATCTGGCGTTAGACCTTACGTTATAACACTGTACAGAATTTACAAAACAGCTAGTTCTAGTAAACGTATGCAATTACACTAAAAACAAACTTAGAAAAATGTTAACAAATGCATTTAGGCTCTTATTTTAGACCACATGGTTAACAACTTTTACTTGAATGTTAGGAAAGGTACTGTTTACGAGACACAAACCAAGCTACAATGCAATTATAAAATTAGTTTTGCAATGTTCTTTTTTCTGAAAATTTAAGACAAATTGTTAACGGATCTGTTTAGTTGATCTTCATTAGGATTTTAAAATCTACGTACTGGTACTAAAAAAATATATGTTAAAAATTACTTGGTGCTGCAATTCATGCAAAAATTTTGTTTTTTATTAATTTACTTTTAAATGTCAAATGTTTTTGGAGGGACGTCTTCAGAGGTGCCAAATCTGTCTAAGAGGTTTAACAGCATCAGGTTTTTCATGAAAATATATCTGGTTTATTCAATTTCTCAGATATTGAATACCTGGAAGGATGAGTTAGATTTAAAAGCTGAACTGAATAGCTTAGGATTTATACTTTCAAATAATCAATCTCTTGTTTGTTCAGATATTGACAAATTTCAAGACCTTTAATTGTAACGAAAACCCAAAAATGATTCATTTGTCTAATTATGTATCCTTGAAAGTAATTACTCAATCATTATTATTTGACTAGTGAAAATAGAACATTGCAACGTGAACTTACAAACAATGTATCATCTATGTATTTCTAAATAAATAAATAAAACTCTATAAAATTTGAACGAAAATGTTGTGTTATTTCCCATGTATTTGTGCGTGCACTCGTTCGGATTGGTCGGTTCGATGACGTTTACACCGGACACGTGAGATGTCCGTACTCGAACAGTAGAGAGACAGCCACAAACACAAAGTAGAGCAAAAACATGGTGAACCCGAGGCTCTTGTTCATCTTCCAGTTGAAGCAAGCGATGGACATGATAACGAACAGTAGCATGAAGAAGAGAATGGCAATGGAACAGACCATTCCCACACTGTTGACCTCCACTGGCTTGCCGTAGATGATTCCATACAGCAACCAAGGCACTGGTAACCTGAAAAAGACAGACCAATTAACGGTCAAGGTAATAGTACGGTAACCTAAAAAAAAACACAATTCATAATAGTAACAAAGAAATTAATTGGTAATCTGAAAAAGTACTGGTAACCTGCAAAATGCATTTATTTTAGCAACTGAGGTACCAGTAACCTGCAAAAAATATATCAACCAAAACACAGGAAATCTGCAAAAAACTAATCAAAGCAACAACCAAGGTGCTGGAAGCCCTAAAAAACAGATTATGTAGCAGAAAATATATAATCCCTAATACCCCCACCACAGCAACCCCGTAGGCTAAGTGAATTACCATTTGCCTGATTGGGTTTTCACTTAAATACTTCCTGAATATGTTTACTGTCATCTTTATTCCCTAAGGTAATTTGCTTGAGTTTAAAGAGTTTGCTCCCACAGGGAGGATAAAAAAGATTTTAATATAGTACAATGTTAATTGCTTGGTATAAAAAAAAAACATTTGCCAATTTTGATAAGAGTATATCCATAATCAAGCAAACTACAACAGTACCTATACTTATTCCCTATAAGAAAAACATGGGAATTTTAAAATACAATCCATCATTTATATGCAATTTTTACTACCTCCTGCTGATCATCGACGTCATTTTAGAGACCATAGACGCATAGAGGGGATACAATCTCTGCCACACTTGGCTTATAACAAATCTAGTTTATTTAATGTAGACAAGTTATCACTGAACATACTGTATAAGTATCTGGAATTCTAAATAACTTGCAAATAATAGTTCAAAATGTATTTAGCTCACATATAAATTCCAATACTATTAATAACTTTATAAATTTAATTTTACTTGGATGTTACGTAAACAATGTACCGTATAATGCTTCAAGACTTTATATATTCGTATTTTATTTTTTGAAAAATTGTTATTTTTGTATATATTGTGGAAATAAAACTGATTTGATTTGATTGGATTTGACAATCAAGCTTCATAATCTTACGTATTTAATTTCGAAATTATCGTTGATTTGTGTGGTATTTCCAGTTTCGAGAACAGATGTTATTTTTGTTTACTTTATGATTTCCAGCTTCTTGAAAATTGTAGATTCTTAAACCCGATTTACATTTCGCCAAGATTGAGGTATCCCCAGGAGCAGAGTTTGTATTCACATAACTTAAAAAACTCTCTTACCATCCAAGAAGACATATTGCGCTCCTTACTAGTAACTTATTCTATTAGAATTGACAATTCTTGTGTAAAGAACATGTTGTCAGCCGCATTACTGAAAATCAAAGGCCAAAGAAAATTCTTGCTATGTAAAAGGTTACACCAAACATAATCCAAAGCTACACACCCGACTGTGACATCAAAGATATTGCTGCCAACCGAAGACGATACTGCCATGTCGCCAAACCCCTTCCTGGCGACAATCACGCTGGTGATGAGGTCGGGGATGGAAGTACCGGCCGCAAGGAACGTCAGACCCATAACCTGCGAGCAACAAAACATAAATCTGTTACAAACAATAGGCTGTGTTAATATAACACAATTAGCCTTAAGGCCTTCAACCACCATATATAGACCTACCCATATAGACGGTGGCAGTTCCAAGGGGGGGGGGGGCAAATCCACCTATTGGACCCTGGAAATATAATTTTAAACACACTTTTCGTCATAAAAACGTTACGGAGGTTTTTGGTCGTAGTTCATGACGTTAAAAATAACCTTAAAATACATCAAGTTTCTTTAAAAATAGCAAATTGAAGAACACCCTAATACAATACCACCCTCCTGAAGTAGAAAAACTCCCCCCCCCCCCCTTTGACATTCCACCACTGCGATAGAGCATAGGTTTTAATCTATAAGCCTAAAAATCTAAAAATTTATTCAATCTATAAATCTATAAAGTAGAGTGGGCAGAATAATTAGGCGTTAAACCAGTTAAATCGTTTTGTTATTAGCTATTAGACTGACCTCAGGTGGTATACGGATGGTGTCCCCAGCTACATTGGCCCACCACACCATCAAATAGCTGTAGGCAGCGATCCAAGCGATGCTGCCGAGGAATGTGATAGGAAACCATTTCTTGCCTAGAAACATTACAGTACTGAATTAGTTTATTATTTAAATCATACAAACGCAACTACCTTACAAGTACAGCCCCATAAATTTCCAACAGTGCTTTTTTGAGGGGCCACACAGTAGAACGATGTTCTGGGATCTTGCAATATTTTTGATGTTTTAAAATATGCTGGTAAAATTCGGAAAAAATATCGAAACAATTACCGATGATGTGAATTGTTTTTCTGCTGAATGTGTTGTAACAACAAATTGTCTACAGGAGGGAATTGGAGGAATTTTGGAGAATGAAGAAAAAAAGAGAAGCTCTGGTTGGGTACTTCAAAGTCTAGAAATAATTACTGGTATACAACAATCCAGTGTTGCGCATTGCATACAGTAGAGTCTACACAATTGGGAATTTTAATCTGTGATAAAAATACCGAGAATTTGAATAAATAATATATTTAGTTAAAACACAGCTCTTTAACACAACATAGCTCTGAATTTATGTTTTAAAGTGAAGAATTCCTTTCGTAGATTTGTGTTAGGGAAATTGAGCCTTGAGTTTTTTTTTATAGAAATTGGTCCTGTTCATGGTCACAGTGCTACAAGTGTCCCCATGTAAAATCAGCTGATTTCCAAGCTCCCAAGCACATCACATGTGCCTGTAACAGTAACTTTCAAATACCCGCACCGCAGCAAACCGGCAGACTAAGCGCATTCCTATTCGTCTGATTTGAATTTTACTTGTATATTTCCTTAAACATGTCACATTTATTCCCTCGTCTTTAAATAACAATACGATCGAGGGGTACTTAGGGGTTTTCAGTAAATGTTAATAGTACAGTAGAAAATAAATAAATTTGCCAAATTTTACCAAAAGATATCACAAAAAAGCTAACTAAAAAATTTAACTACAGTATTGTCCACAATGATCATGGAAATTTAAAGTTTAGATAATTTTTTTGAAATTTTGTCTGTAACCATTAAGCGTACACATACATAATTACACTTCAATATACTAAGCGATTTCCTTTTAAGCTGTTAAAAATGGTTTAGAAGCTTTGCAAAATCTTTTGTTTTGAGGGTGAGAACTGGAAAATTTCCATTTTAACCCCATAAAAACTCGGTTTTCTTGTTTCGATCATGCTGGTTCGGGAATTCGTTCAAATAAACTTAGGTTTACATATTTGCAACGAATTTAATCAAAATCCGATAATTTTTTATAGAGTTATCACACTAACGGAATTTGTATATATATGAATTTGAATGGATTGTGTTTTTGGCCCCTGGGGACCTCAAAACAAAAAAGTAATTAAGTCCAGGGTCCAGGTCTTTAATAGGTAATAGCACAGACAATGGGATAAACCTTAAAGTATTATATTGTCTGGGGTAATAGCTTATTTCCGTTTATGGGCAATTCGCTAAAACTTTAATATTTACATTCATCCATCAAAGGTGAATAACAGTCATAAGGACGCCATTGACTGAAAGAAGCTTTAGCCATAACTCTTTGAGTATGTGGACAAACCATTCTCATATTGACTTTGGACGCAAAAGGCAAACTCGTATTCGTAAGATGTATGATAATTCTTATTGGTTTGTTGATGAATATACCTCTCTTTTGTTCACGTTAATCTTACGTTATGCTTTGGCTATAATATTAGAGGAAAAACAGTAATTTACAAAAACGAGTAGATTGTTTAATTTTAAAGTTATAATTTTGATGTCAGTAAAATTAACTAAAAGGACATCACTGCCTTTAAGGGTTATACTGGACGAAGAGACTACCTTTATTCAAAAACATGCAAATTTATCTTATAGTGTTCTATACGAACAGAACACTCCTACAGATTATTGTACGAGTAGATCCAACAGCTGCTTTAGTATCCTGAGACTTAAAGGATTTTCCAGAGATGTATCTACAGAGTGTAAGGATGGATCCAATGTTTATTTCCCCTGAGTCTTTACGTGGAGGGTATCTTACTGTAAGACCTTTCATACACATAACTTGCAGAGCAGTTCGTGAACTTTGGCTTTTCCTAATTTATGGATAGCATGAAGTTAAATACTAGGGGTTACTTTTTAATACAACTTTATTAAAAAAATTATTTTAACGATTTTGATAAAAATTTTGTATGTTGTAGTAACGTAGTACTTTAAATTCAGAACAAAATGTTACAAATTCAATTTCCGTAAAAACTACGGTTCAATTTTAAAAATGCAACCCCAATTGCTGAAATAATTAGTTCAAAAGTTATTGCATCTTTTGGCATTTTCCTTATAATAAGTACTCCCACCGCTTACCCATGACAAAGGTTGTTGCCAAGCTAATGGGAGAAAGTATGTCACAGATTGGTGATACCGTTCATTTTATTCAAAAGAAACATGCCAGTGTTGTTGAATGAGCTATTCACAGAATATGAATATGAGTCACGACTAGATACCAACCATAGTAAAAGTTAACCAAATAAAAGTCAGAAAAAATCATGGCATCTGTATTTGTTTAAAAATAGTTCATTCGATTAAATTAATGTTTCTTATGAGTCTTGGAAAATCTTTACACTGTGTTTCCCCTTTAATTGAGTGCTTTAAACAAGCATTTAGAACTTGGATGACTAATTTCTAGCTATTGTAGTTTAATGCACATCTTGAACTGGATACTTATTGATACACATTGATGTTCTTAGTCATAAAAAAAGAAACGACACTAAACAATAGTGATGGCCAATTCAAATAAACAATAGTCAATTCGAAAAAAATTCAAAAATTGCAATTTTCTGATTCATATAATTTAAACACGCTGACTGCCTCAGCTTCGCGAAAGGTGCAATGCATGAACAAAGAGTTCTGAGAATCAGAAATGCACACTATGAGCCCATCAAGAAATACAAGTAATATAATGTAAGCCACAATTCCATAACATTTCTCCACTAGACCTAAAAAAAAATTAATAATTAAAGAGGGAGTTTAAGTATTGTCTATATATTAATAGACAAGCAGGTTTCTTTAAAAAAAACTTCTCAGCTCGTGTGCATCGCAGGGAAAATCTATACATACTGTTAGAAAGATATTTTCCTGTAGATGTGCAGAATCCCTTTATAAATTTAAATAGGCTAAAAAGCACGACAATTTAAAAAAGTTTAATATGGGCCTTATGGGTGCCACGCTGGTGACGAAATAACAACTAAATATAAACAGAAAATCAAAACAAATGGAAGAAATTCCAATCACATGGTTTATTTAAAGCGTGGGGTTCAAATATACAAGTCCATACACTACATATTTTGGTCGAGTTTTCGACCACTGGAAGACTTATAGTGTAGACCTAAAACACAGGAATATTACTAACAAGTAAAGAAGCTCAAAATCAGTACAATTATTATGGATATAAATACACGATGGTTGAATCACAAAAATAAAATGAAATAGTTTCTGTAAAACTCAGTTAAAAAATTATATAAATGCAGAATATTACATTGTTATGGTTTGTGTTTTACCTATACATTAATTGACAATAGTTAAACCACCAGAAAACCGACGTGTGCGTGTGGTAATAATAGCGGTTATCAATGTTAATACTATTCCATCTACAAAAAAAGAACTGTATTTTTTTATATTTCCTACAACCTCACTCCTTACAGAAGGCTATTTGAGAAAAGTGTAAAGCAAAGAACGATAACTCCCACAAGAACATTTAACTTTAATCTCCAATTCGCCTGCTTTACAATTCAAAACTTAGTTTCATACTTTTACAACCAACCTTCCCTGTTGTTTAGACTCTTGCTAGAGCCATAAAATTATTTCATCAATTGAGTAAAACTCTACCAGGATCAAAAATGTAACTAAAAACATTCAGGCAATGTGAGTCTATATTAATTGCTCTCTTACAACCATCGGCAAATTCCCGGGATTCATAATTCATTTAATACATTACTGAGAAATAAACAAAATGGTGAAATGGAAATAAAATGATTAAAGGAATTAGGGCTAGTGATTCCACCTACATACACATTTAATTTTAATATCATCAATAGTCAATACTTGACCTCTTTTGCACTTTAATTTTTATTCCTCCAAGTAGTTTTATACATTTGGTAGTGCACAATACACCAAATGTCAAAATAAAATATGATAAAATAAAATATTTTCCAGACACTCTAGCTTCTACTTTATTTATACCAGACGTCAGACATTCACCTAGCACACAGATCAGTTTCTGAAAATGAATTTAAACTGGTAAAACAAGAGAAGGGGACTAAGAGTGGGTTCATCAGAAGGGCAATTTAACGAGTCTCATTTGTTTCGGATAAACCAAACCTGACTTGAGATTTATGGTTTTAAGCAACTTGAGGAGAGTATTGGTCTCATTAAAATTCAAGCATAACAACCGGTTTTGATCAAGTTTTCGCTGGCTTTATATAAATCTGTAAACTGTTACCTGTACCTGTTACGCCATGTTGGCATCCTTGCATGTGGTAACCGTATGTTTAAATTCATTAAAACTGCCAAGAGGAATCTTGAACATTGAAATAAATTTAAATGGTTGCCAAATAGGTCGAATGGCAGCAAGAGTGCTGACAGAGATTTGTGCAGGGGGCGACCTACAGCCGGGGTTTGCAGGTCCCCGGGTCACACCAGGCCAAAAACTGGTTCAAGAGATCGATTTGCGCCTGAAAAAATTTTAAGGCAAGCTCGGGTTGATTTATTTAGATTAGAAGTTCGACAATGGCTTTATTTTCGATCAGAGCTTTTGCCCTCCCAATTAAAGATAACGTCTGCAATGAAGATTGCGGAAATGAAAATTCATTATCCCCTCACGATTGTGGGAGGCAAGGATGTATTCCCCACGAACGACGAAGATTATAACCATTCCATCGCGTTCATAGGAATGTTCACGATTCTGTTGAGATTGAAAGAGATGATGACAATTTCACTAGGACCACATGGGACACTTAAAATTTCTCCACACCCACAGCAGACGTTCACTAATATTTCGTTGCGATCACGGAAGAAGGTGATTATGACTCCACGACCGCAGAAGATGTTCACGACCCACCGTGTTTGAAGATGAGATTCTCGATTTCACAGGGATTGCAGCTGCTGCTCACTATTTCACTGCGAACACAAGAGCTGTTTGCGAATTTGCCTTGACCTCAGGAGGTAATGTACAACTAGTGTAACTATAAACCTGTAGTAGTTCACAACGATTTATATTTGAGAAATTTAGACATTTTAAAAGAAATTCAATCATTCCCCGACACGGTTTTAGCCTAGTGACCTAAATGTCAACATTTATCCAGACGCAACCTCAACCCGAAAAAAAACTAGTCTGGCCTGCACACTTTCATGTTATTGAGGACTTTTGGAAAGAGAGAACTTTGTGAGTCTCCCTTGAAAATCTTTTGAACATAAGGACTGAAAAACGAGGCAAATGTATTATTTTTTATGTTGCACACACAATCTAGTTTGGTCACTCATATTTCCTCTGAGAATATTCCTACATTATATAGACTAATAGCAAATTTTGTTATCTTTTCCGCTCCAGAGGGTACCATGACCCTGCTTCTCTTCTGGTGGAACCCATTATTGGCAGCAATTATTCATTAAAACCTATAAACAGCACTCAAACTATGTAGCACAGAAAGTTATCAAGGGTAAACTTACCCTTAGGTGTCCTTGTATCTGGCAGCGTGAGCCACAGAGGGAATATAATGGGAGCTACTAGCATGTAGGTGAGTCTTTTACGCCCCGTGTCTGGCCAAGACATGTCCAGTGGCTCATTGCCATCCTCGTCATCATCCTGTAACATACAACAATCACTAGAGTGTCCTGGTGTCTAGCTGTGTGAGCCACAGTGTGTATACAATGGGAGCCACCAGCATGTAGGTGAGTCTTTTACGCCCCGTGTCTGGCCAAGACATGTCCAGTGGCTCATTGCCATCCTCGTCATCATCCTGTAACATACAACAATCACTAGAGTGTCCTGGTGTCTAGCTGTGTGAGCCACAGTGTGTATACAATGGGAGCCACCAGCATGTAGGTGAGTCTTTTACGCCCCGTGTCTGGCCAAGACATGTCCAGTGGCTCATTGCCATCCTCGTCATCATCCTGTAACATACAACAATCACTAGAGTGTCCTGGTGTCTAGCTGTGTGAGCCACAGTGTGTATACAATGGGAGCCACCAGCATGTAGGTGAGTCTTTTACGCCCCGTGTCTGGCCAAGACATGTCCAGTGGCTCATTGCCATCCTCGTCATCATCCTGTAACATACAACAATCACTAGAGTGTCCTGGTGTCTAGCTGTGTGAGCCACAGTGTGTATACAATGGGAGCCACTAGCATGTAGGTGAGTCTTTTACGCCCCGTGTCTGGCCAAGACATGTCCAGTGGCTCATTGCCATCCTCATCATCATCCTGTAACATACAACAATCACTAGAGTGTCCTGGTGTCTAGCTGTGTGAGCCACAGTGTGTATACAATGGGAGCCACCAGCATGTAGGTGAGTCTTTTACGCCCCGTGTCTGGCCAAGACATGTCCAGTGGCTCATTGCCATCCTCGTCATCATCCTGTAACATACAACAATCACTAGAGTGTCCTGGTGTCTAGCTGTGTGAGCCACAGTGTGTATACAATGGGAGCCACCAGCATCACAAGCATCACAGCATGTGAGTCTTTTACGCCCCGATGTATGTGAGTCGAATGTCTCTGTTGGTAACTATTTTTTGAAAATTTGACTTCTAGACTGTGTTTTCTAAAAACAGTACGTCCAGAGTGCACGCCGATTCAGATTCATATTTTCGGCGGCAGGAATGGCACTTGCCATTCAAATGGAAGTGGTCATAGTGGCTGCCGATTTCCAAGCCCGCACGCAGGCACCTTGTTTTTCAGGATTAATTTTGCCAACAGTGTCATTTAGAGGCTTTTGATTGACTATAATGAAGGTTTAGTAAGTGACAAATTATTTTTGTTCATAGAATAAAATTATAAATGCCTCAAATTCAATTTTATATTTTTTATTATGAAATTAAACCGTCATAACCTAACCAAACCAACCAAACGTGCTGACAATGAAAAAATCTAATGAAGGTTTATTAATCGAAAAAATAGTTCTAATCATAAAATAAAATTATAAATGCTTCAAATCCTATTTTATAATTTTTTTATTATAAAATTAAACTATCATAACCTAACCAAACTAACCAGACTTGCTATAATAATGAAAAATCAAATGAAGGTTTAACAGAAAAAAATATTTCTGTTCATAAAATAAAATGATAAATGGGTCAAATTCAATGTCATAATGTTTTAATTATAAAATTAAACCGTCATAACCTAACCAAACCAACCAAACTTGTTGATAATGAAAAAAATCAAATAAAAAAAAAATAGTGCTACGGGTGAGATTCGAACCCGGGTTCTTCGGACCATCAGCCCAGCACTCTATCCACTACAGCACCGAGGCCGTTGGCAACAACCGTATCGTCGCGGTAATGATGTTCCCTTAGCCAATCAGAAGCCTCAAAATAATACTGTAGGCAACACTAATCCTGAAATAAAAATTCAGCTTACCGCACAGAGCTCTCCTTGGCTCTTTGTGCCCTAAATGATGTTTAATTTTTTTTTCCTAATTCGCTAGGCACTAACCTGGGGATAATTTCCACATTACTTCAGGCTAGACCTAGGAGTTGCGGCATTATCACTTAGATAAAATCCATTGGTGATTTGGCGGGATTTGAACCCAGGGCCTCAGAGACAGAAGTCCCGCGCTTTTACCACTAGACCAATTCGATCCTTAATGTTTAAATAGTAGGCCTTATTGATACAACAATATTGTAAAAATGAATGCATTACCAGGGCTATACGAATTTGTTTTATTGTTTGGATTTATTTTCTAAATCGCACCAATAAAACACAACCTATATTTATTATTTATGGTACTTAAAGATTGTTTGTTTAGGTATTGAATGAAACTTGCTAATTTTCTATTAACAAAATACACTGAGTTTATGCAATAAATACAAAACTTATTGTAATCATTAGTTTATGTAACGAAATACATTTAGAACAAATAAAAAGACCAGTAGATGCTCCGATATTAGAAGCATGTCCCAATAAAACAAACTTATCACTAGTTAACTAGTTGCATATTAAAAGGGTTAAGATTTACAGTATTTTAGAGCAAACACCTCGTTATGGATAAAGGAGTTTACCTTGTTCAGATAGGGTGGGTATTAAATCTCAATTAAGGATGATTTGTAGGAGAAGATGGGATCAGAGAATCTGACAAGAGAGACGTGATTGATATGTAGAAAATTACAGTACATCATGTTAGCATATTAGTGGCGCTTTAGCACTTATAGCATATCGGTCACAATGGAAATCTTTAGCTAAAATGTAGGAACGTATAATAATTTAAAACAATCACTTTTGAAACGATATAGGGTTGAATACTGCTGTGCGATGGATGCTAATTCTCCCAAACACACATTTAATGCTTTAATCAATGATGTAGCTGTGTTAACACAAGATTTCACAACATATGTTAGGAAAAGTATATAATGCCTGAAGCGTTTAGTCAAAGTATGAAATAGAATAATAACGATAGGGTTTTATATTTATTTGTATACACTTTGACTAGGCATTGGGTGTAATGCCTAGGCTTTCTACAGGATGCCCATGTATGTGTGTCGTTCAAAAATACCATTTATTTAACATGATTTGGTGTGGGGAGCGAGCAGGCGTAGTGGTTAGAGCGCGGGACTTCAGTCCCTGAGGTCCCGGGTTCGATCCCCGCCAAGTCACCAATGGATTTTATCCAAGTGATAATGCCGCAACCCCTAGGTCTAGCCTAAAGTAATGTGAAAAAGCAATCCCAGGCTCGTGCCTAGCGTCCTAGGACAAAAAATAATAAAAAAACATGATTTGGTGTATGTTCTGGCTAGGTTTGTTTATTTTAGTTAATTTAGATTAGGTTGTATAATGCCAAAAAAGGAATAAAAAAACTAAAAAATCTTTTAGAATAATAAACTGTTGTCTATATGTTGGGTTAGGTTGGTTTGTTTTAGTTTATTTTAGGTTCGATATATAAATGCCAAACAATGATACAAAACTTTGAAAAAAGTCCTACAACAGCGTATATTATACTTTGCCTACATTTTCAACAGACATTCTTAAGAATGACTAGGTTAAAGGTTATAATAAGCTATATTTCAAACTTTTCCAGGTTCATTTCAGGCATTGTTTCGAATGCCTAGCCATTCTATAGAATGCCTGATTATATATTTTTATCTAGAACATATACAACATAGAATATTAACATTTTTTTCATTTTTGACATTTTCATGAATTCAAATTAGTGCAACCCCACGGTGGGACTACCTAAACACACTATAATTTGACATTCCTGGGGATCAAGAGTAGTTTTATGTGCAGCAGAAGTGTTATTGTTTGTTTTAGAGATTAACATGAATGTTACGAGCCATAAACATAATATTTACTCTCCGGTCTCTCTTAATGGCTTTAATTACCGCCACAAATCAAGTCAACTGCAGCCATACTGTTAAACGCATTGTGTGTTTTACTTGTGTTAAAAGCATCGTTTCGTGTAGATTTGGTAGATTCTAATGTTTGTGAGTGTGTAATATTTAAGTGCACCGAGAGGCTCGATGTCCTCTCAGTGTACCGGGTTCCTGTGAGCTAAGTGTCCTTTGGACTACCGGCTAGAAACCTCCTCATCTTGTACGAGACTAGTGAGGTTAGGACATGGGTTGAATCACAAGAAATTTACAATAATTAATAACATTTTCATTTTTTTATCAAATTATTTTAATTGTTTGAAGAAGAAAAAATAAAACATCTATTAATAAAAAAAAAACAAAGACAACGACACAATCAAGATTTCTAATGAAAACTATTCTTGAAGGGTAGTTCCTATAAAAAAATAACTCAATTTGCAACAACTAGGTTAAACCCTAGACTCTAGACTAACCATCACAAGTAGAGTTCTCATCCCATTGTAAATCTTCAAGCATGTTTTTTCGCGTCTAGTTCATGTCTGGTGACACTGATTGCTAGTGTCGATGAAGTTTTGATTATTTTCGGGTTATTTTCACGATTTGTGCTTTTTCTGTTTGGTTATATAACTAGGAGACCAGTTGTTATTGTTTATTATTAGATTGTTTTATTTGGTTAAACAAGGTTTTAAATTCCTAAAATAACAAGAAAAATTTTAATACCCCCGCCGCAGCAAACCTGCCGTCTAAGCGAATTTCCATTTGGCTGAATTTATTTTCAATGGATCTATTTCAATAACATTAGGTTTAACGAGTACCTAGGTTTGCTGCTACAAGGAAACTAATAAAGTGTGTGTTTTAAGTAAAATAATTATTGCTTAGTAGAAAATTAATATATTTGCCAAGTTTGATCAAAAGATATCCATAAACAAGCAAACTACAACATTTTACAATATTCTCCATAAGAATAACATGGGAATTTTAAATTTACAATTTTTTTAGTTTTCTCCGTAACCAATAACCGTACAAAAACACTTTGATATACTGAATTAATTGTTTTTTTAAGCTATTTAAGAAGGTTTAGAAAAAAATTGGGAAATTTTGTGTTTTGAGGTTCAAAAGTGAGAAAAACCAATTTTTACTCCATAAAACCCCCCATAAAACCCTGTTCCCATGGTCCGATCATGCTGGATCGCGAACTTATTCAAGTGTATCCCGCCTTACACCTTCAAACCAAATTTCATCAAAATCGGATAAAAATTACCCAAGTTATCGTGTTCACGGACACACACACACACACACACACACACATATATATATATATATATATATATATATATATATATATATAAATTTGAACGAATGGTGTTTTTGGGCTCTGGGGACATCAAAATGAAAAAGTAAATCGGTCCCGGGCCTAAGTCTTACCACCATGAGACCTACGGTAATAGCTACTTCCCTATAGGGAAATTCGCTAAAAAACAATATACATCATGATACCTGCCCACACCTATATGGATTTTCAGGAATTCATCCAACTTTGACCCAAAAAACAACTTTGAGCCAAATCTAAAAAATCCAAGTTAGTAAATATTTTACGATTTAAAAAAAGTTTAAGTTGTAAAATTATGATATATTTGCTCTAAAACATGGGTGTACAGAAAAATGCTTAATTAAATAAGATATTAACCGTTTTTATTTTTTTACTGACTTAAAAAAGTACACAAAAGCTATCGTACTGTTGTTCATTTAGTACATTATTCAATAGTTTATCACACAACTAACTATAGATTGCATATATCTATGACCTATTTAATATTTTGCTCAGATATAATTGCATATTTTGGAGAGACGAAAATTAACAGCTTGCAGACTTGTCGTCCTAATTTCACCCATCCCATTTATATAGATAATCTCTCTTAATTGAGTTTTTATGTTTAATTCCCCAAAATTTGGCTGTGCCTAACAGCGATTCATATTCGCAATAAAAACTATGTGAAAAATAAACCCTTCATACTAAAAAATATTGTTTGTTAAAAAAAAAATTAGGATAGGTCCTAATAGTTGTTTATATATTTTCAGGATGGACAGAGCTGTTTGAGTACATTGTTTTTTATTTCAAGTTTCAATAACTTTTTGTAATTATATTACCCTAGACTTTAAGAAATCCATAAAATTATAAAACCCAAAATATAGTGTTTAAAGTAATAAATAAGAAAAAAGTTACACTTTTATATTTAAAATCAAAGAGTTCCTAGCTCTGCAGCGATGAAAGAAATAAATTTGTTATTATAAGTATTATATAGGTACCCTTAGGCTTCCATGAAATACGAAAATTTGACTGATGTTATCAAGGTAAATCCATAAACAAGCAATCTCTACTAATTACTTCCCTTGAATAATCCCTCTTAATTGAGATTTGATGTTTAATTCACCAATACTTGACTCCATGAGATTAAGATTACAGATTCTGTGTCTAGCATTTTTACTCTTTGAACTCCAAGGATTATCCAACAGTGATTTTTAGTCATGATTTTCTGTTATTTTTATCGTGTTTCCTCTCATATAGAAGTTATATCTAAACTTTAAAAACATATTTTTGGTTCACACACAGAGAAAGGATAGGCAAAACTATTGAAATTAATGATTTTTGGTGAAATTCACAATGAATCCAGCAATCCAGCCTTACAAACAACCATCGAACCAACCACTGTTTTTTAAAGGGCCTCTCACACCAATCTTCGATTTAGACAGGTGATTGATTTCACACCACTTAAATACATAATTCAAACCCTCAATTTAAGCTGCAGCCTTTGGGTTGAAGACAACGCCTCAGTATAGTCCAAGGGCAAATGCTCCTTGTTGTCAACCTGTGTATACATAAAGCAACTACGAATTTGCTTAGTACACCAAAACGCAAACGTAGAAGTAGGTTTGAAACAAACGGGATATTGCAATAATTTATGTAGAGTAAATTCAAAAATCGTATTTTTTGAACATCGCAGAGGGACAGGTTATTTAGAGTTTGGCTTAAGCTTTATTAAAATTATTGAAGGTTTGTAAAAAAATAGTCAATATATTTTTCGGACCTATGAAGTGCCTCAGTATTACTGCAGTATACACTGAATTACTTTAAATTGATATTTCGTACGTCATTTTAGAATGTAAAAAATCAACACCTACGCGCTTTGGCAGCAAAAGACAACGAAATCTAAAAAAATCATATTTATACCTGTATGAAGTCAGTACTTAAAAACAGAGGAAAAAACATCTCCAAAAGACTTGCATTTAAAAAAATCTAAAAATGTATACCTAAATAAAGTCTACACTTAAAAGCAGGAAAAAACATTTTCAAACAATTACACACTATTAATCTTCTAAATGGTTTTTGTTATGACCAAGTGTTCTAGGACGACCAATGGGGTTTAAAGGAAAATTCGTAGCAATAATTGATTGATGAGCCAGCCTCCGGAGACGCAAGTTTTGCGAAGTGTTGAAGTGATAAATAACCAAGTTTCCCATCACAGCACCGTTTCAATCCGCAGCTCTGATGCATTTTTAAATGTTTTCACCGCAATGTCAACCGGTGACGTTCCGTTTCTAACGTCTTCCAACATTTAGATAGTTTAACTGAAAAATGAAAACTAGTTAACGAAGTGGATTATTTTATATGTCTTGCATCACTCTATTCTGCTTGGTTTGCCATTCATTATGTCTACTACTGTATGTTCATTATATTTTTAGAAAAAAAAATGTATTACACTTTTATTTGTTTCAGCTATCAGTGAACAGGTATTATCATTTGATTATTATTTTATGGAAACTTTAGTTTAAGTTAAAGTTACAAAACCTTTTGATAAATACTAACTACATATTTGCTTATTGTTCTATTTTGTTGAACATATTGTTAATTAAATAACATGTAAAAAAACCTTTTGTAATCAATCTTAACCCAATGTCAGACAATAAATACATGTCCACATTATGCCTATTATTCTAGTTGAGTTTTGTCACTTCTACATGTTGAAGGAAGGTGAACCCATGTTGCCCTGAAGTGACTATGTGTAGCCAGGGCAGCACTTTTTTGTGGATATGTGGACAGATTAACACTTAGACAATGCTTGGACTAAGGTGTGAAGACCCCAATTTGAGGGGAGATAGCTGTAAAGATATCCCATCATGCCTATCGTCCAACTCCGTCCTACTTTAACCTTAAAGTTTGTTGTTTGCAAAGTTTTAAGTCGAAATAGTTAGTTTTTACTTTTTAAAATTTGTATCTAGACTACGGTAAATTCCAAAGTAAGACAGTAAACTTTACTTTTGCATAGTAAACATTATTTGTACGTAGTACAATGAAATTAAGAATTTTTACAGGCGATTAACGTATAACAAAATAGATGATTTTACAGTAATGTAGTGAAAATTACTTTTTTTTATGCGAGCTTTGCTGGTGTAAATTTCAGCTGTTGTAGGCTCAGTAATAAACTTCAATTGTAAGCAATGGCATGTACTGTATCAGAATTTATTATGCTATTATTAATTTAATAATTGGTTCTAGCTTATTGTTGCATTCTTGTCAATAGTTCGACATGTCGATGGTATAATGTTCACTAACAAAATCGTAACAGACGTAATGATTGATTCACTTACTAAAAAAACAGCTGCTTCTATTATACTTAATTTTCCGGACACGAGAAATATATATTTAAAATTGAACGGATTATATTATTGCCCTCTAGTGGCTTCAAAACGAAAAAGTAAATTGTTCTAGGATCCGGGTGTTACCATGAGATCTATGGTAAAAGCTTATTCGCTATATTATGAAATAAGCTAAAAGGGTACAAAAACTTAAGGCAAAAGCCCCAAGAACATTCCAAAGAGTGGACGTTTTGTGTCAAACCTTCCTTATCAAACTCAACTTAAAGCGTCTCACTGATTGTGAATTGTAAGTGCCAAAGTTAGGACGATTTTGATTTTCATCATCATAAAACTTCACTATTTAAGAAAGTCTTAAGTATAATGTAGTTGATAAGAAGTAAAACTTTGAAATAGAAGATGATTCTTACCAGGCGGAATGGAAATTTCTGGGCACTTATTTAATAACCTTTACTGTTTCGTTTTGATTTAAAATAAATATTAATTAAAGCCGAATTTATCAGGTGGTATGGTAATGGGTTTTAAATGTCCCACCCTATAATAAGCTGTTTGAAGTCCTTTTCTAGTGTAAAAGTGTTACTTCTATGATGTAGTAGTGACTTGAATGTAAGGCTGCATATGCATTTTATTTTTTGCTCAAGATTTTCTAGTAGAACTTAGTGTCAATAGCTGTTTCAAAGTATCTAATTATTTCGATTCCTTGCTTCCGCCATCAAAGAGAAACTTATCCTCATAATGTAATCAAATTTAGTGGTTTTCTCTCTTAAAATTTTATTTTACTTCAAAAATAGGTTTTAAACAGTGGTTGATGAAAATATTACTTAGGTGCTAACATATAGCTGCCACTAGAGTAAAAAATACAAAAAAACTTAACAATGGCCTAATATAGATTAAAATATCAATAAGTAGAAAAAGTAAGTTGATAAAAAAACTGTAGTCATTAAAATAAAATCATGAACGTTTAAAATTTATAATATTTTAAAATTTTGTGATTTAGAAACGTAAAATAGCATTATAACAAACTTTGACATTTACTTGATTTGAAAGTAAACAAGAAGCCTCCAAACAAGAAATGCCTTTCGAAGGGTAAATTTTCCGGAAAGGAAAATGATACTATAATATTGTATCAAGTATAGTTTATATTAGGTCTACTGTAATTAATTAATATTAACAGAGAATAAAAATAAGTTATGCCTAGTACCTTTTACTTTCTTCCCCTACACATAGTATAGTTATAGAGAAATTATTGTTTCGTCTACATTTTTGAGATAAATTAGTTGAATATTATATATTTATTTTGAGTCCCCCTGAACCAAGAAAGGTTTTCGAGGGGATGTCTGCGCGCGCGCTCGTGTGTGTAGATGTGTACATAGCTACAAACCACACCTGTACTCCGATTTTCATGAAATTTGATATGTAGTTATGGTTTAAAATTTGTTGCAACTCATGTAATTTTCCCATAAAACCCAATAAAATAACAGAAAACTCGTATAAAAAATGGTTCGACCAATTTTGTTTAATATTTAGCATCGTATGGTACCTAGTCCTTTTACCTATAGAAATTCAAGTGGAGAAATTCCTGCTATATAAATCCAAGCATTCGGACCACCTACCAGAGAAATACAAACATTCCGCTTTCCTGCTAGATAAATTAATGAAATTGTTCTCTGGATGTCGATGATAAGCGTATCTAAAACTTTTTTACTATCTTTTGCCATAAATGCATGGTTCCTGTAGGACAACCATACCGATTTGAGCTATCTATCCCTTTACCTAAGCCGAAATATCATAAACATTTTAAAGCATAGACGAAACAACACAAGTATGTTTTATCTATGGTTAAAGATTCTACTGAACACCTACAATTAAAACTATATTTTCTCAAATAAAATTTACACCTCATTTACTTTCATTCAAACAATACTAAGCAAATGCAAAAGAAAGATTCTTTAATTTTATTCTGATAAATGACAAAGAAGAGCCAAACGGGGTTGAATCGGTAAAGATTATCTCCCTTCCTTCCCCGGAATCTTCTCCCACATTTGTACACAAGTCAGGTTCCACCGACCTCCCCTACAATCCTGTTCTTTAATGGTAACTTATCCAACCAATAAGTAGCCACTGCACCTGAACAAATTTTTAAACTGTTTTGATTAACCCAGCTTTTTCTCTTGGAGTACTTCATAAGTAAAGGACAAAGGTAGTTGAATAGTGCACTGACCTGAGCGTGTACATCAGATTTTTATCAAGCTAAACTGTAAGGGCAATTTATTGAAAAAAATCTGCTAAATATAAAATGTGAAATAAGATAGTCGCGGGTTTGAAGAAAAACTCGGCGGGCTCACGAGTCAAGTCCGAGCGCAAATTACCAAGATTATCTAGTTATCGCCTTTTTCGTAGTAAAAGATAACAACGTTGTATAATGGTTTACACATTAAATTCTGAACAATTCCACCCTCACATTACAAAAGACCCCGTTTAAAACACGCAAACATTCCAAAAACGCAACAACAACTTGAAACCACGTAGAAATTAACCATGTAATTGTGGCAACGTTATAAAAAAATTTGTACTCGTTAAAAATTCTTTTATGAATATCGATAAACTAATGAGCCAAATATAAAATAATTCCCAGAAACATAGATAAGCCCCCTCCACGAAAATGTATATTATAATGGCAATTCGTGCATGGTAAATACCCTAAGTGTTAAAATAGGATTTGTGTCAATGAATGAAGGGCAATATTATACGGTCATACATGAGCTTAATTCTATATACTGAGATAAGGCTTGCACTAACTTAATAAATTCAATGTAGTCATAATTAAGATTTAATGTACTAATTATTTTCAAATTTTATTATTGAACCATTGAATTTGGATACTACAAGAATTGCAATCTTAAAAATTGTAAAAGTGAATCATGTAAAAACAAGCAAGTCATGTAAGTTAGACGGAATTCTTCAACTAATAATAAATAGTACGGACTATTTGTCTAAACTTTCATTTACTTAGGGAATATAATCAAGTAATGAATGATTTAGAGATATTTTGATTCATCAGATATTATTTTAATATATATATATTACTAGGAGTACGCTCCGAAGTCGCGTATGAGAATGAACGAAGACAATTTCATACATACAAATATGTTATTTAACAGTAGATCAACCACATTCATATCAGTTGATCAGCTGCTCAAGAAGTTTTAGCTTAATTAAGGCACTTATCAAATCCATAATACTATAGATGAAACAAACTCCCTAAGGGAGTATGTTAAATCTACAGTATGACAATACTTTTTCACCAAAGCAGTTTTTTTACTGCACTTTGGGCTTGTGTCATTAAAGCAGCTAGGACCAGGAATTAGGGAGATGGTTTATGCACGGAAACTTTGGTCCAAGGTCATAAGACAGGTTTCCAAATTCCGTGATGTATAATCAAAGAATGTATTTCAATTTATTACTAAAACCAGCAATATTGCTAGAAAATGCTAAGCAATATAGGTTTGTCAATCTAATAAATAAAATCTCAAACAATTATTATTTGTGATGATTCATTGCTGTAATGTACAGCAGTGTGTAAGAACATCTCTCACATGACCCATAAGAAGAATTACAATCATATCACAATACATGAGAATTTAAAACTTGTGTGGCGAGGTGGAGGAGAAAACACTATTTTGAACCAGCAGATACTGCTGATTTTGTTGTGTGATAAAACAAATGTTTTAAAGTTTTAAAAATTCATATTTAGATTCATATTTTAAGTCATTATCATAATAGTTTTAAATGCAAAATTACTATGAAGGAGTAAATATTTTCTAAATATCAAGTATTTTTTCCCTCCTACAACTTCACACACAATTGGAGAGTACTGTCAAATGTTCGACTCTCTAGAGGACGAGATCCTAAACATCGATGGTGAGGTGACTGTTTGGAGGGATTTCAATGCTACTGTGTTGGAATGTGAAACAAACACAGGAAGGCGGTATGTTTTAGAGAGGGCAGCCAGGCTAGCTCTCTATATTCTAAACACAGGTGACGTTTCTAACATCCGTCACCCCCGGCATGGAAAGATGGTCCCTGACACCTCTCTGGCATCTGAAGCCCTAGCCCACCGGTCACTGATAGGAGAGTCTCTGAGGACTACTCTGCAAGCGACTTATCTGGCAATTTTCTTCAAGGATATTCCTGAACTTTCCTGAGCTGGGCAAATACACAATATGCCAGCTCAGTTCATCCGTCTCAATGTATCTCAGTTGTCTTTGCCAGGGTACATTTCAGGGTTACATAAAAAATTAGCCACCATCTCCGGCATTTGATCGTTCCATGCCTAGGATTTTTGCCACCGCAGAAAGAAGCCAGTTAACTGGTGGAAACCCAAGATTGTAGAACCCTGGAGAATATGCCTTGAGCTCCAACGAGCAGCGCACCATGCCAGAAACTGGCCTGGAGCTAGATCGGCAGAGCTCAAGCCGCAATTCAAGATCCCCATATAGTGCTATCAACTGGAGTAACGTCAGGTGCTGGAAGCAACTGTCAGGACATCCAGAACAATTCTTGAGTGATGGGCTACAAGATTGTAACCCAAATGATAGGGACTTGATCACCAACTACAGTCATGGAACCTGTCACCGTTGCAATTGTCATTGAAGCGTTATTTCCAAAGCATCCACCGCTACCAGCGAGGGAATTTGGAGATTAGGGCGCGTTACCAGCCTTTCGGGAAGAGGGACTTTCCTCCGCTGTCCCATTCCTTAGAAATGGAAGAGCACCTAGCCCTGATAACATTCCTGCATAATTTCTACAGCTTGTTGGTGTTCATTAGACTGTTACTTGAGATACAAGTCGCTAACTAATACCTGAAGAATTCAGTACTCAATACAGAACTTGTAGTCATGGATTCTGCTATGCTGTAAGTTAGTTGAAACCAATCTTAAAACTTAAAGTGTGGCCTATCTTTACATTCTAAGTGGTATTGAACTTGGATTTAAATGCAATAATGTCTTGTAAATTTTTATTTGGTTGCTTGTTTTTATGAATATTAACTTTAAAATAACCTTTAGAGAGTCCCCATTTTCAAGTTTTACATCGAATGAAAGTTGTTTTTTTTTTATATGGGACTCTTTTATCTCAAAAATTCAGTAAATACCAATTTTCATTAAAAATTACCTCCACCGCAGAAAACCTGCCGACTAAGCGAATTTCTACTTGCCTTATTTGATTTTCACTTAAATGTATTTTAATTAGGTTTATCGAGTACCTAGGTTTGCTAATACAAGGAGGGCAATAATAAAGTGTAATTTTTGGTAAAATACTTAGTAGCTTAGAATAACAAAAAAAATATGTATAACAGGGGAATTTCTTTTAAAATATTTTATTTTTTCTATTTTAAATAACCGTACGAAAACATCTCAATGTATTAAGTTTCTTCTGTTTTAAGCTGTTCAAAATGGTTTAGAGAGAAAATATTTATTTTTATATAGTCCAAAATGAGAAAAACCAAATTTTACCCATAAATCCGTGTTCCCGTAGTTCGATCATGCTCCTGTGCTAACTCGTCCAAACAGGTTTGTATGAAATTTCATTGAAATTGGATGGTTTTTACTCGAGTTATCGTGCTTACGGACACAAACACACACACACACACACACACACACACATATATATATTTATATATTAGTCTGAACAGATGGTGTTTTTGGCCACTGGAACATCAAAATTAAATATTAAAGTTGTTTCAGGTCTAGGTCTTACCCAGACCTAAGAAGATAGTAGATAGTAGAAGATAGTCTAGATAGTAGCTAAGAAACCAAACTAAAGAGTCATAGGCCTACAACTATCTATATATTAATAGTTTTAAATAATCCATAAACTTTAAACAAAAAGGGATTTCATGTAACAACCCTTTTCCAGCCTATCAAATTTAAAACTTAGGTAAGTCTCGGATTTTTAATAGTTAGGTGTCATTTTAATGCTAATGATTGCAAATAGTAATTTTTCATAGAGAAATCTTTTTTTTCCATACAACGTACAAACACAAAGATACATTTACAAAAAAAAAAAAAAAAAAACAATAACCATCTAAGGTGTAAATATAAACTTTCTTAATTTCCTTTAGGGCTTTACCCCCTCTAAGTTTAATTTATTTCTAGAGTCCATCCAAAGATCCTCGATCTTAAGGTCAGCATATCTGGTATGCTGAGAAACTTTCTTTATTAAGATTGATATGTGAATTGTTATTTACAGTGGCGGTTCTAGGGGCCTTGTTATGGAGGGCTACCAGGGTGTTCCTCACCAGTAGGGGTCTAAGAGCTGTCCCCTGGACAGTTTGCTATTTTTTACGTCACATTTAAGGTCTATAAACTATGTTCAAACACAACCGTTACGTATTTACGACAAACATTAACTTATGTTTGAATTTATACTTCCAGGTCCAATATAAAAACTCCCGTGAGTGGCTTCAGCCTCTGTGCCCCCCCCCCCCCTTTGAATCGCCACTGATTTTAACAGCTGTAACTTTAAGTGAATGTTTAGCCACAGTCAGAATGTAAACAAAAGACTAAGCAGTTTACTTGGTCTGTGGATATGATGATTAGTGGCATCATATAATAGTTGGCTAAACTTGTTTTTTTTTCTTTGCTGCATCACTGGTTCATGGTCTGTGAGTAGGTATTGTGAACCAAAAGACACCAGCTCTAGATGTGTAATATTAAATGTATACCTTGGTTTGTGACAATGACCGCAGCGTCGCATACGAGGTAAGTTCGGAAAGTAAGATTCCCCTACTCCCCGGGGGAGCAATGCGATCGCATGTTAGCACATGCGCAGTAGTTACTCTGAGTCTTCCGAAAGGAAATGACGCCATTTGGAACTCGCTTTTTTTGTCGTACACTTCGTAACGTTTGTTCGTAATGCCTGCGTTGATTGAAAATCCAGCCGATTGTGAAATTCTATCAGTGATTTGTTTTTTTTAATACTGTACAAAAAGTTATATAGCAATTGACATTTACTGACAAATCTATTATGGGAACAATGTAATGAGTAATTCAATGGTGAGAAGATGTGTTTGACAGTTCAAAGAGGGGCAAGATACAGTGCATGATGAGGAACAAAGTGGACGTCCATCTGTGGTAAACAATGAAATGATTAGTGCAATTAGTCAATGTGAGATTAAAGAAAACTTTAATTTTACAATATGAGCTCTTGCACGTAAATTTCCTCAAGTTTCAAGAATTGTAATTTACGAGATTGTTACTGAAAAATTTGACTTTTATAAACTTTGCTCACGTTGGGTGCCTAACATCCTTTCTGAACGGGGCAAAAACCCCTAAATGGGCAGTGCACTTAATTTCTTGACTCGTTATGACGATAATGGTGATACATTTTCATTGCAAATAGTCATGGGAGACAAATCTTATTATGGGTTGCTTATGATACCTCTGAAACCAAGCATCAATCAATGGAATAGAGGCACACTAACTTACGTTTTTGTAAAAATCAAACCAAAGTAATTCTTGCTATCTCAAAAGGTCATGTGCACAGTTTTCTGGGACAGAAAAGGATTTGGCTTACTGATTTTTTGCCAGGAGGCCAAACAATCAATAAAGATGTTTATTGCGAGACACTCAGGAAATTGTGTCGCGCAATACAGAATAAGCTCCAAGGAATGCTTACGAAAGGAGTGGTTTTCTTTCATGACAATGCTTGATCACACACAGCAAATATGACGAAGCCACTTCTTTAGGGCTTTGGCTGGGACGTTTTTGACTATCCTCCATACAGCCCTGACCTCGATCCAAGCGATTTTCATTTGTTTCGCAAACTAAAGTCTTTTCTTGGCGGTCAGCGGTTTATCTGCGATAAACCGCACTTCGCTCTGCATACTTACCTGTCAAACTGTTTCAATTATTAAATATTTTTATACAACATTTAATGTATCTCTATGCCAACATCATCCTAAACTGCATGTAGCCCATAGAAACCATTGTAATCCCCTTATCTGCCCTTTAATAAATATTGCAAAACAAAAACAAGAAATTAAAAAAGCTAAAGAAAGGGGTAGAAGGGGACCCCGCAATTCACACGCACAAAATTTATCATCAACTGGACGCAAAAAATTCATTTGCCTTTTTAGCGAATTTCCCATATAGGGAATAAGCTATTACCGTAGTACTCATGGTAAGACCTGGACGCGGGACCGATTTTTTTTTTCGTTTTGAGGTCCCTAGAGGCCAAAAACACCATCCGTTCAAATTCATATATATATATATATTTATATGTTTATATATTTATATATTTATATATTTATATATATATATATATATATATATGTGTCCGTTAGCACGATAACTCGAACAAAAATGATCCGATTTTGATGAAATTTGGTACAAACGTGTAAACCTACGTTTATTCGAACGAGTTCACGATCCAGCTTGATCGGACCATGGGAACGGGGGTTTACGGGGGGTTTTATGGGGTAAAAATAGGTTTTTCCCATTTTTGACCCAAAAAACATAAAATTTAGCAATTTCTTTCCAAACCATTTTGTAGAGCTTAAAAAAACAAATAATTTAGTGAAGCGTTATTATGCGCCTAATGGTTACGGAGAAAGTTCCAAAAAATTGTAAATTTAAAATTCCCATGTTATTCTTATGGAGAATAAGTAAACTGTTGTAGTTTGCTTGTTTATGAACATATTTTGATCAAATTTGGAAAATGTTTTTATTTCTTACTAACTATTAACATTTACAAAAAAAAACAAAAACAGTTTTACCCTAACTGATGCAGCAAACCTAAGTACTTGTTAAACTAATTCTATTTAAATAGTGAAAAAATGTTATATTTTTAAGTAGACATTTCAGTGTAAATCCAATCAGTCAAATGGAAATTCGCTTAGTCTGCAGGTTTGCTGCGGCGGGGGTATTTGTAATTGCCATCAATACCTCACGTATTTATTTTGGTTCATACATAACGCATGTTCATCATTGTCTTGAATTAATTAATATTTTGTTCAAAACTGTAAAAATGGAGTGTTCCGTTGAAATGTAAAATAAAATAAAATAAATAAAGAGCTGAAAGAACGTGTTACCTCATGGTTGACTACACAGGCGGCAACATTCTACGAGGAGGGTAAACGGTACTCAAACTTGTACCACGCTATGACAAATGTCTCAAATATTGCGGGAGTTATCTAGAAAAATAGTGTAAGAGTTGTAGATTTTGTAAAAATAAATATTTTTCATGTGTATCTGTACTCGTTATTCTTTAATTTCAAAACGGAATCGGTAGCGAACGTGTCAATAGAAAAACATAATCAGACTTATTTCACTCCTTTGAGTTTTAACGGATCAGGCTAAGATTAAAAAATAATCAGATTACCAAAGCACTATAGACAATTATTTCATGATGCTTGCTGTAAGCATGAAACCACTAAGTGTCTCACAGAGTACCTAGAATATATTATCGCATGAAATGTTTGTTCGATATAAATATTGATTCAAATATTTCATTCAACGTTATATCAATTTTCTGTTGTTATTACGGGTATATCTAAGAAAGCCCTACTACTACCGGTATTATCTATGGTACTATGCTATTAGTAATAAGTATTAGCTTAGGTAATGGTAGGCCTAACTTAATAGGTGACACTTTACTTTAGTAATAGTATCCTATTATCCCATGCGTTAAATACCCACCACAACCACTATACTATGTAAAGGTAAATTGCCAAGATATTTTATTCCTTAATTGCTTAATATAGGCCTAACGGTAACTTAAGTTGGGAATTTCTTTTACCTTAGTTAGGCCTTAAATGTGTGACCTGTGGGCTAGGAAAGGTCACAAGTTAAGTATGAAATATTTTTAAATTGTTGCTTAGCCTACCTAAGGCATATTATGTTAGAAGCATAATTAATTTAACATCTAGGTCCTACCATTTAAATTCTACAATTCAAGATGGCCTTGGTGTACGCAATATCATAGACTTAACACGTTCGCTACTGAGCGTCGCATATATGCGACGCCGCGGTCATTGCCACAGACCGAGGTATAGGCCTACATTTGAATCTTACACATAGACCGGCTGTTACTTGGATAACAGTACGCACAGACCACGGGCGAAAACCTGTAAACCAGTGATCATTTACATTGTAATACGCTACAATCTTGTTTGTAAATAAATTATTCTTGTTTTTTTGTATTTTTTATAACCTTTTGTAATGTCGCATATTTGCGACGCCCGGTCTACAGCGAAGACAATAGTGAAAATTATCATAGTTATTCTTGAAATAGAGATTATTCAAGAACAGTTTATAACTGAACAAATATAAAAGCTACATAGGATGTTGCAGCATACATACTGCATACGTACATACAGTGATGCAGAAAAGTAAAGACCAGTTTTTCCAACTATTATATGACGTCACCAATCATCATATCCACAGACCAAGCGACGCAGTTGTGCGTCAGACATCTCTGTAGACCACTGCAGGGAATTCAGTGCCTTCAAATAGACCACTACAAAGATAAAAGCATTTTAATAACATTAGAACTCTGACGCAAATATGCGTCGGCAGTCTATTTTATTGTGGGGCAGTCTATGGGTGGAAACCGGCCGTCGCATATGTGCGTCGCTGGTCCATGTGAATGGAAAATTTCGTACTATTGCAGTAGCAAACGTGTTAACTTCATTATGTTAACAATAGGCTAGGGGCCTATTATTAAAAAAAAAACACTGCATTGGAGTTGCTTATTTGGATAAAGCCAAGCAAAAAATTGCCCACTTTGACTCATGGCTTATTTTCTCACTCTGTCAACCATAAGTATAAGCCTAGGCCTAACTCGGTGTAGGTAATATTAAAATCAAGCTTATTATGTACTTATTGGTGATGATACTTAAGCTAATTCAAAACATAGAAGTATGCCTAGGAGAACAGTTCCGCAGAGAACCTGCAATCTATATAATTAATACGCTACACGAAACTTTGTCGGTTGAACTCCTCCGCCATTTCTTAACCGATTTTATCCATTGACGTCTCATTTGAAAGAGCGTGTCGCGTAGATTTGCAAACTGGCCTTACATTTTTGAAAAAGTCCCTTGGGCTCTGCCCCAGTGGCTTTTAAAGTTCCCATGTTATCCTTATGAAGAACATATTTGTTTACATTATGATCAGCTGGATATTTAATTGCTGTTAATATTTAAGGTGAAATTCAAAGAAATGCGTCCTACAAAAATTAAATCATTGAAAGGACCCATTTGCAAATTATGGAAACATAAAAAGGCCACTGAGTAGAAGAAATAGAGATATTTTTTAAAGAATTTATGATCGTTATTAGCCTATATAATGAAGAACACCTGCAAGATGAAGATTCCTACAAACGATGAACGAGGGTATTAGCCGAAGTGCTACAATTTATAGTAGGAAACATGGACTTAACTTTTCTAGGAAATGTTGAACATCACCATGAGTTACACACCGGTAATCTTTGAGTTGACTCTTTTAAACTCTTTGTAAATATGGCTGTTTTTCATTTTGAAATAACTTCTGTAATACTTTGCGATTGCTCGAATTCGAGCAACATGTACGCTAGTATATTATCGATTTAAATATCAATACAGAGGGCCTATATCGATTTTGGTTCGGTTCGATAAAGCTATTGTTTCTACAATATATATTTTTGTTGTTTAAACGTGGAATTGAGTTATTAGGTATTGATTTTAAACTCAACCAAAATCAAAATTTATTTTATGAAAGTTAAAAACAAAATAAACAATAACTATCATAATCCAACTTCTTATTAATATAGGCTAACTTAAGTCAATTACCGCATACAGTTAGAACAATTTTAATTTCTTCCGTTTTTAGTCGCTCAAATTTAAAATAATACCTCCCCCGCAGCAAACCTGCAGACTAAGCAAATTTCCATTTGCCTGATTGTTTATTCCCCGTAAGAATACCTAATATAGAAATTTTAAATTTACAATTTTTTGGAATTTTCTCCGTGCACGGTAACCATCAGGCGAATAATAACGCTTCATTAAGAAATTACTGTAGCCTATTTGTTTTTTTAAGCTCAACAAAATAGTTTTGGAAAGAAGTTTTAAAATTTTGTGTTTGTAAGGTTAAATAGGGGAAAAACTTATTTTTACCTTAAGTATAAAAACCCCATAGTTCCCATAATCAGATCGTGCTGGTTTGCGAACCCATTAGAATAAATTTAGGTTGACACGTTTACACCAAATTTCATCAAAATTGGATCATTTTTGCTTGTTATTGTTATAGGTTAGACCTAAGTAGGCCTAAGTAAGTTTAAGCACAGAAAATATAGCCTACTACTATAACCCAGAATGCCAACCGCATGGTAAAAAGCGTCAAGTACTTTGAGAGAGCTTTGCCTGTCAATTCGTAGGCAGCGCCACCAGCGTTGCTATGCTGAGTGCATTGCAACGCTGGTGGCGCTGCCTTCGAACTGACAGGCAAAGCTCTCTCAAAGTACTTAACGCTTTTTACCATGCGGTTGGCATTCTGGGTTATAGTAGTATATTTTCTGTGGTTTAAGTTAAGTTAAGTTATTAAAATTCATCGAACCGAACCATAATTGATATATTATTAATTTGATAAAATATTGCAGGTTTTACCGGCACTGCACCCATGCCTAGGCCTACTAAATGAGAAATTCTGAGGTTAGGGCCTAACTGACTTTTAGAACAGTCTGTCACATGAATCAATTTATAGATTCTGATTGAGCTATGAATGCTTCAAGCCCAACTTAGGCTTTAGAACAGTAATTATGGAAACTTTACTGCAAACTGATAAGCCGGAGTTTCCTAAGTTAGGCACAGAAACGGAGTGCAATACACAGACTCCTCTTCATGTTGTATGTTGTTTTCTGAATCACTGATGTTAAAATTTAGAAGGTTACATTACCTTGATCGCCAAGTGATCCATGTAAGTCCAAAAATAGGATTACGCGCATTTCGACGTCAAAGTGTCATTGTCAAATCGTACAAAAACTTTCTAAACCATATGGTCACGTCACAGTCTTTCCGACACACACAAAAATCACATTACCGGTACAAAAATACATTTAAAAGTAGGCTTCTAACTAAGCTTGCATGCCGAGGCTCGACTGCCGAGCAACAAAACTACATTTAAAAGTAGGCCTAAGTTACTAACTAATTTGTGGTAATACGACAGATCTCTGCTCGCAAGCTGAGGCTTCCACAGATCTGTCGCCTTACCACAAATTAGTTAAGTTAAACTTAGTAGGCCTAAGTTACTTTTAAGTGTATTTTGGTAGGCCTACCGGCACATTAGGTACCTAATGTGTTTTTTGTGTGTCGGAAAGACTGTGACCATATGGTTTAGAAAGTTTTTGTACGATTTTACAATGACGCTTGTCATGTTGTGACGATGTCGAAACGTGCGTAATCCTGTTTTTGGACTTACGGTACATGGATCACTTGGCGATCAAGGTAAAGAAATGTAACCTTATATATAGACTCCTCTTACCTTAGGTAGGCCTCTTACAGTAATTTAAGTTTAAGTAAGTTAATGTTAACTTAACTGTTTACCTAGAAGTGCATCGTTGTTAATTATTAAGCGTTGCTAATCGCTTTTCCACACTCCGCGCCTAGAAAAACCAGGCTTAAGGCCACAGATAGGCTTACTTCTCCAAGTTTAAGTTTATAAGAAATTTATCTATTAACTTGGGCCAAGGTCCTTTTAACTTAAATTAAATAAGACTGTAGAAAAGGCCAAGGTAGGCTATTACCTTTGATTGCAGGCTCTAACTTGATAGGGAACACTCTGTCAGTTACACTTGATAACTTTTAGGCCTAATTTGTTAGTGTATCTAAGTTTACTTAGCTTATAGGCCTAATTAGGCCTAGGCCCTGCCGGATAACGTTAAATTATAGGCCTAGGCCTAGTTTCAAAATAACACTTGAAAGATCATATCTCAACAATGACGATTGATATTTTAAACACATAGGCCTAACCAGACACAGTGATTAATTAAAGTTACTTCCTTGCTTAGTCTAACCAATCAATGGCCATGCCAGCCTAGATCTAGCGTTTGCCATTGACATGGGTGAACAAAATCGCAAGAAGGTTTACTAATCGAATCGATAGGTAGGCTAGTTTCAATCAATAGTAGCGTAGCCCAGTTAAGAAACTGTACCCCAAAAATCTTCCACAATTTTATATTACAGCACCCAAAAACCCACAAAACAACACCTAGCCAAGAACCAACAGAGAAAACACAACAAACAAAAGAAAACACAACACAACCGAACCGACGACGACGACGTGACGACGATAAGAAAAAAAGACACTATGTATGGTTAGAAAAAATGTCTCTTTAAGAAAAATCTGATTGGCATATGCATTTAATAGTATGCTATAACAATAATATTGAAAATTAATAATATAAAAAGCTCAAGACAATGTTAACACCACTTATTTGTAGAAATCCATCATGCCACCCAAGTGATGAAGTTTGGCCCAAGGACTAAGGTAAGGTCTTAATTCAAGCCTACTAAACAAACAACATAAAACACATGTAAAAAGTTAAAACATGTAAATACCTAAAATATTTTTATCGATTATAATACATTTGAGTGGATATTTTTAAATCCCATATTTATTTCCTCAGATGAATATTTTTTTAAATAATTATAATTTAAAGATTTATTATGCATATAAAACCATTGACTAATATAATATACCTACACTGCCTACTCCATGGATGAAAGAAATAATAGAATTCACTTCGGTCTCTTTGGTCTCTAGAATTCACAACAAAGTTGTTGGTCGTAAAATGTAAACAAAAAAAAGAAGAAGAAGGTAGCTCCTAATGTTATTCTTATGGGGGAAAATTAAAATGGTTTTTTTAGGATTTTATAAAATTATTACTGAACAAATAATCTCCAATAACGAACTTAACCAAGATAATATGATAAAGAACCTTTGTGCAAAACATCAACTTCATATACGTAGTCATTCTCGAGTTTTTGGATTTACATGAGATGCATTTTACACCAGTATGAGAATTCACTTCGTTCATTCAATTATTATTATATATATATTATTGTTTTCTTGCATGTTTAGGGCTACTAATATAATAAAAATTAAAAATATAGTTAACAAAGTACCCTTTAATTATTTTATTTTAGCGAATTTCCCTATAGGGAAGTAGCTATTACCGTAGGTCTCATGGTAAGACTTAGGCCCGGGACTGATTTACTTTTTCATTTTGATGTCCCCAGAGGCCAAAAACACCATTCGTTCAAATTTTTATATATGTATATATATATAGGTATATATATATATAGATTTATATATATATATATATATATATATATATATATATATGTCCGTGAACACGATAACTTGAGTAATTTTTATCCGATTTTGATGAAATTTGGTTTGAAGGTGTAAGGCGGGATAAACTTGAATGAGTTCGCGATCCAGCATGATCGGACCATGGGAACAGGGTTTTATGGGGGGTTTTATGGGGTAAAAATTGGTTTTTCTCACTTTTGACCCTCAAAACACAACATTTCCCAATTTTTCTCTAAACCTTCTTAAAGAGCTTAAAAAACAAACAATTCAGTATATCAAAGTGTTTTTGTACGGTTATTGGTTACGGAGAAAACTAAAAAAATGGTAAATTTAAAATTCCCATGTTATTCTTATGGAGAATGTTGTAGTTTGCTTGTTTATGGATATATTTTGATCAAACTTGGCAAATTTATTTATTTTGTAGTAAGCTATCAATATTTTACTAAAAACACACTTTATTAGTTTCCTTGTAGCAGCAAACCTAGGTACTCGTTAAACCTAATGTTATTTAAATAGATCAATTGAAAATCAATTCAGCCAAATGGAAATTCGCTTAGACGGCAGGTTTGCTGCGGCGGGGTAGTATTTAATGACAACATGTTTCGGAGACTAAGTCCATTATCAAGTCATATTTACCATAACCTCATTCTTAATATATATAATTTTTAATATATATATATGTCCTATCTTTACATTAAATATTAGGTACGGTAAGTATTTACAACTAGATTTTGTTTGCTCTGTTTAGTGTTTAACAAATTACTATTCTTATCCGTTTCTACAAACATGGTGGCTATTTGATAGTGACCAGGTGGCGAACTGATTTGAAATGCATGGCCGATGAATAATAAAAAGGGAGGGAAGAGGCTACGTAATGTGTATAATTTTCTTTTATCTTGGCAAATTTCCTTAACAGTTTGGTACAAAGATCTACAGTATAAATCATGCATGGATAATATATAAATCGTAAAGTAACGTAGGCCTGATAAAAGATTAATGTACTTACTATGAGTAAAATCAATGTTTCATTTTGAGCAATGAAAATGTTGAAGATATACATGTTACGCTTACGTAAATCTTAGCTGGGTTCCCAAAGAAAGCTTGTAATAAAATAAACTTCTAAAAGCCAATTAATAGGATAGTTTGTATTTAAATAGTTTTGTTTGGTTTGAATAGTTTTAAAGCTGGTTATTTTACAAGATCTATATAGTTTGTATCAAATCACCAAGTTTCTTTTTAGAGGTTTGCTTTACCTTGAAATTGAGCAGGTTAATTTTGTCCATAATAATAAAGTCTTTAGTGATTGTAAGTATTTACCCCTAAAATATTGTATTGACATTTTTGTAAGAGAAAAAATTGTTTTGATAGATACTAAGATTTTATAAAAGCACATCTTATCACATGATTTAAAAATATAATTTGTAATTATTTATACAATAAGAGTAGATATCTCTAAAAGTGTTGGGATTCGTAATTCATTATATTCAGATTACCGTATTTTCAAGATTCTGGGTAATAACTAACCATAGCATACAAGATATAATCATGCCACTAAATACCCAAATTCACCACACACGGGAAAATATATTTTGAATAATTAATATTTTATTCAAATGTACACGGTGGTAGTTCTTAAGCAACTAATTTTGATATTCCTGCAAAAAATGTTCTAATTGTTCGTCGTTTTCGACAAAATAACGGATTTGGGTGTGGAACAAATGTTATTATGCATGCAAAGTTAATATTCCACTATTGCCTTCTTAATGTCCAAAAGTCCTTTCTCCCACCCAATTTAAATCTGGACTCTGTACATAATATGTCCTATAATATTAAGGAAATCATTAGAGAAGGTAATATTGATACCGGAATTCTACGTACCAGTAGCGTTAACAAGCAATGTTAAAGTCAGCCCAATCACAATCAAAAAGTGTCCAAATGATTATGTACTGGTCAAAACAAAAAAAATTAAAAGAAACTCAGCTACAAAATAACCGGCTATGAATAATTGTAATAATAAGTATAGTAGTATACGTTTTAAGGAACCTAACAATGTAAACAGAAAATATACGAACATTGGTCTTATAAAAACATGGTTTATGGAAGCAGAAAATCAAAAGTGTATAATCTAGTTCAAGTCGCATTGCAATCGTGAACCAATTGTCAACATTAATCAAGGCCCTAAACATCAAACTTTTGTAGTGAATGAAAACGCCCCCGGTGAAGTAGTTGGATCATCTGATGGATTGTATAACAGACAATGGGTTTACTCCCTCTCTAAACCTTGACGAAAGAAGCCACGAAACTAATAGAAGCAATAAAAACATTTTGTTCATCGGTGACTCCAATTATTCGATACGCCACCAAAGAGGTCTTCAAAAAAAGTGTTACAGTAGATTGATATCATGGTGCCAAAAAGTGAGATTCCGATGTTTTGTTGGTCAAAGCTGGGGAGCCTCAGCGTTCAATATTGATGCCTATTTTATTAATCTTATACATAAACTATTATGTGAACTACAAGTCTTCATAAATATGTTGTAGTTTTTTTGGCCTACAGTTTATTAGGTCTAATCTGCAATAATGTATATTTATGTATTTTATTTGTAAACTGTGACACAACCGATACATGTAAATGTGTTAGCAATAAAGGAATATTCTATTTGATTTGTGCATTTATTACAGGAATGAAAACCAAGTATGAGCTAGTGGGTATAAAATCCCAAGATTGATTTATATGCTAAACCATTGGAAAGAAAATAGAGCAAGGCGCCAAAATGGCTCAAGGCCAAAACACTTTCTGTTGTCATAGAGAAAAAAGTCCGGAAGGGGGAATTTTAGGGGTCTTCTGTTGAGAAATTGGGAAAAATTACGTAAAGTACAACTTGTAATTATTTTATTTGACTTACAACGTAAAACTCTTCGATTGCACAGCCATAGTAAAGTTTGTTAAGTCAAACCTTGGTATTTTACAAACTATTATTTAAGACATCAATACAACACAACAAAGCATTTTAAACTGGATATCATACTATTGTTATAAACTTGAAAGTTTATGTGTTTGTTTGTTTGTTTGTTTACACACACTATCACTAACAACCTATTAACTAGTTTAAGAAATGGAATATCATAGCTAAAGCTACGAAACATTTGCAATTTAATTTACCAAAAACTACAAACTGTTTATTGGTTTTCTAAAACAAACAACAAACTTGGCACTGGACCCTTTTGATATGAAACTTAATCAATTCAAGAAAGAAAAGCAGAAGCAAGCCAAGCCTGCAGTGACCTTGCAAGAAGCCAGGCGTCTCATTCATTAACCTATTATGTGTTAAGTAAATTGGCGCGCCGCCATATTGGCGATTACCCGCGCTTTTGGATAATGGCTTGACAAGGCCCCTAAAAATCTCCCCTGAATTTTTAGTTTCTAGTGCCAGTTAAGAATTATGTGTTATTTTAAGTGTATGTTGCTTGCGCCCCTAGGCCAGGGCCCATCTGTAACCGCGGAACTGACTTTAAATGTATATTATCAATGGCTTGTGTTATGTTTTTGAAATAAATAAGTCAAGTGAAATTTTCAAAAATGTTGCTTCTGTTGTTACTCAGCGAAATATTATGTAGTTTTCTAATCTTCGATGCTTTATCAGGGGTGGAGTAGAGTAAGACTTGGCAATGTCCGTAAAGGACGATCTTGTACTATAAGCCACATTGTCAGAGTTCAGATCATATTCACTTAAGTTGTGTAAGTACTAAAAGTTGTTATGACACTTTAAAAACCATAAATGTTATTCTGGAATGTATGTTTAATAAAAGGTTATTCTTGAAGGTACGTACTACCTTTGACTATTGTACTACTTCTGTGCGACGGACAACATTTAAAACATCTGTTGACTCCTTCAAAACATGTCACACACTTTTTGTACTCATATAAAATTATAACGATACAGATGGAATATTGTAAACTATGGTTTTAACAAAAAGTAAAAAAAAACTTATTTATAATCAAATCATTCTCTCTCAAGCCTCCACCAAATACTTGGGCCATTAAACGAAATTCTTAAAAGTGAATGTAAAACAAAATAATGACCACGTAAATTTTGCTTAAAAATAATGTAAGTTAGAAACTAGAAAAACCAATAAAAAATATCTTTGTACCAAAGTCAATTTATAAAAGCTACCAACTTTGAATTACTATTCGTTCCAGTAGGTAACACACAAATAACAACAAACACGATACAACACTAAACCAACACACCCAATTCACATTATTTGTATAAATAATTAAGATATTAGCAAAGTTGAAAAACAAAGACGTTTGGAAGCCAAGGAAGCTGGAAATTAAATTTATGATTTATCGGCACAGAACAAAGACGACAGAAAGATGGCAGCTTTCCAGCGACGCTCTTTGCACCGCGGACTTGCCTTTGGTCTTTACCAACGTTATAAATGAACTTATCTTCGAACCAACTGCTGTGGTTGATTTGGATTTCTTAATGTTCAAGTTAGTTTATGCAAAGCACATTTTTGTGAGAGATTCATTAGAAATTTGTATTTCTATAGATTGTATTGTTTGTGGATTAGGTTTAGAACTAAACCTCTATTCCCTCCTCAAACCATTGAGAAGAAATAATTTGTTGTAATTTATCATCAATGTTCGTTATAAGGCGATTCCGTTTAACGTCTCGTATGGCTATGCATTTCCACACCACATATTATTTTACAAAAATAACAAAACGACCCATCTCCTTCACCTCTATCCAAGTGTAAAAAAGCAAAATCGTTCAGTATTTATGTACAAAGAACACTTTAATTTAGAACCGCTGTAGGCATTCATAATTCGTCATGGTGAAAGATTTTTAGTAACCGAAAACTCTAGTTGGTTATGGATAGAATCAGGCATTCCATTCCAATGTTAAGTCTGTGGGAAATTTTATAATAAAAATGAACGTAGCCTAATTAAGGATTTGAGAAAATTTGAAAAAGTGAATATTATTATTATGCGAATGAAAACAGTACAAAAATATGTAGACTACACAAATCTTAAAATTAAACTTTCATCGTTTGCAAATCAATATAAACAAGAGTAAAACGAATAATAGCTAATTTAAAATTAAAATTTCTTGAAATCTATCTTCTATATTATTAACTAGCTGTTTGCCCGTGTGCTACAATCATTTACTGACTTGGTTGAAATGAAATATTTACTATTTGAATTTGGGTTGGCGTAAATACTACAAAGGAATAAAGCGAGAAAGCCTGGAAAATTTGGTATACTAAAAAGAAAACTGAATTAATACTGTGCTGAATTTCTTGAGCAATCATTATAAGAGCCAGTTTGCAAACAATGGAAACATTGGAAAGTCATAGAACATCACCAAGTAGAATAAAAGGAAATAATGTTTTTTTTATTATTTATAATCGTTATTATGGACAACCTAATGCGGCTATGAAGGGTAAATATTTATAGACAACTCTAAAAATACAAGATCAGCTTTTGAAAAATTAAAAGATATTTACAATAAATAAATGTTGATTATATCTAAAAATTGGTAGTAATCGGAAAATTGCAGTAATGCTTAATACCATGGCTTAATACAGCACATTCAAATCCAATTTGCAACAAAACAGTTAACTTGTAAAACCGGAAATCTCAGCAAACTGGGACAAAATGAAACAGAATATGTTCATAAATATGCAAAACGAAACAACACCCCTTGGGCTTGGTCCACTTTGCATTGGAATACATTGTTGGTGTTTGAAATAATTTGATAGTTTCGTCTGCTTGGTTTGTAATGACCTATTAACAATATTGCTATGGAAATTATATAGACCAGAAGTAACCATAACCACAAATGGAACATACGTTCTGACATATTCTATAATTTTTGATCAGTTGAAAACAAGCCCGTCCAGACCGGGCTGTCGTGCTAACCCAGCTGTAACGGGCCATGGATATTGGCCCGGACACATTACGAAGCCCGACCACGACGGGCCTCGGCATAAGCCCGGGCTACTGATCCAAGCCCGTCCAGACCGGGCAGTCGTACTAACCCGGCCGGACCGGGTCCCGACATAAACCCGGGCTACTGATCCAGGCCCGTCCGGACCGGGCTGTCGTACTAACCCAGCTGTACCGGGTCCCGACATGAGCCCGGGCTACTGATCCAAGCCCGTCCGGACCGGGCTGTCGTACTAACCCAGTTGTACCGGACCATGGCTATTGACCCGGGCACATTACGAAGCCCGGGCTACTGATCCGAGCCCGTCCAGACCGGGCAGTCGTACTAACCCGGCCGGACCGGGTCCCGACATAAACCCGGGCTACTGATCCAAGCCCGTCCGGACCGGGCTGTCGTACTAACCCAGCTATACCGGGTCCCGACATGAGCCCGGGCTACTGATCCAAGCCCGTCCGGACCGGGCTGTCGTACTAACCCAGTTGTACCGGACCATGGCTATTGACCCGGGCACATTACGAAGCCCATCCGGACCGGGCTGTCGTACTAACCCAGCTATACCGGGTCCCGACATAAGCCCGGGCTACTTATCCAAGCCCGTCCAGACCGGGCTGTCGTACTAACCCGGCCGGACCGGGCCATGGCTATAACACCGAAGCCCGTCAGGGACGGGTACAATATAACAGCCCGGACAACCATGCAAACCCTATCCAAGGTAAAAACCAAGGCTACTGGTACCAGTTATAACTCCCCTCTCCCACCCGGGACAGCCGGGCTCAACCTACAGTGTCGGGCCTGGTACGACCGTGTTGTTACTCGTACGATTGTACGCATCTAATTTACATGATAAGATGGTACCATACCAATGCATTTTAACCTATAGTTTTTTGTTATATGGGTCCAAACACTAAATTGGTAATGCACGTTATAGACGAGTATGAGTGAAAAGAACTAATCTGATTTGGAATGCTGCTAAAAATATATAGTTGAATACGAATTATGCAATCAACCAATCCCTAACGCAGATTATACATATTTAACAATTACATTAGACCGATCTAGTAATTGTTTGGCATAAATCCAGTGCTTCGTATTACATCTTCTCGACGATGTAATTCAATACTTAAAATACGCAAGCTTCAGTAATACAAAAGTTTACTTTGTCGAAATTATTTCATTCCCTATAAAACACTCGAAGTCGGTTGTATTTAAACAAAAATAAATTATTCAATACATGTTTACACGGTCGTTTATTACAATTATTAGGGCCGCTTAATTTCATTTAACCACAAATTTTAAATATATCACACAACCACATTAAAATTAAACCAGTTTATTAAACTACGGCTATTATTTGGTCCAATACCCATCATTGGTATATACTAACATTTTCTATTGGTATTGCTCCAGTCCTCCATCCATCAACTGGGACACTACATTTATTATCCACAACAATTCGATGTCACGGTCATCACGGTCCTCTTACTTGTTATATGTTATTACCGAGTAAAAAGAAATTTACCATGACAACATCAAAATCTCAAAATTTTCGAAAAGACACATACAAGAATTACTCTACAATTTTTGAATTTTTATTTATATATAAACATGGCATCCCGTCAACTACCATGTGTGCACAATGACTCGCTGGACCACTCTCAAAAGTCCAGGAAGTACCACCTGAAAACCACCAACAAAGTAAGAATATTGGGAATACTCAGATGTCTGGTACCAGAGAGAATACTCGAAAGCTCGAGCCAGGCCACTGTAGCTCGCCAAATTATGTCAACCCTCAGGGCCTCAATGACGACTCGGTCACTAGCAGAAGCTAGAGAAGGGGTGCGAAGAACAGTGTCGACGTACATTTCAGAAAACATTGGACAGCCGATAGAAGGAAATGGAGTGATCTACTTCTGTCCAAACTGCTACGACGGTCAGCTACTATCAGACCTGTTCCAAATGTACGGCCCACCTGGAGTAGAGTCTCTTTCGGGTCCACCGAGTCCGTTGTATAATCCACCGACAACTTCTACATGGACGGCGGGGTCCCAACAACCCTCAACATCATCAGGAACATACACAGGACCACCAGTACAATCGATACCCACACCACAATGGATGGCGAGATCGTCGTGGCAATCCCCATCCGGAATTCCTCCTAGTACTTCTCCGCCATACCTCTGGTACCAGACATCTGAACATTTGGAACAGGTCTGATAGTAGCTGACCGTCGTAGCAGTTTGGACAGAAGTAGATCACTCCATTTCCTTCTATCGGCTGTCCAATGTTTTCTGAAATGTACGTCGACACTGTTCTTCGCACCCCTTCTCTAGCTTCCGCTAGTGACCGAGTCGTCATTGAGGCCCTGAGGGTTGACATAATTTGGCGAGCTACAGTGGCCTGGATCGAGCTTTCGAGTATTCTCTCTGGTACCAGACATCTGAGTATTCCCAATATTCTTACTTTGTTGGTGGTTTTCAGGTGGTACTTCCTGGACTTTTGAGAGTGGTCCAGCGAGTCATTGTGCACACATGGTAGTTGACGGGATGCCATGTTTATATATTATAAATAAAAATTCAAAAATTGTAGAGTAATTCTTGTATGTGTCTTTTCAAAAATTTTGAGATTTTGATGTTGTCATGGTAAATTTTTTTTTACTCGGTAATAACATATAACAAGTATTTAAATTGGATTAGCGAAAATACTAGAAAATTGTGCACAATGACTCGTTGACGGGATGCCATGTTTATATATAATAAATAAAAATTCAAAAATTGTAGAGTAATTCTTGTATGTGTCTTTTCAAAAATCTTGAGATTTTGATGTTGTCATGGTAATTTTTTTTTTACTCGGTAATAACATATAACAAGTATTTAAATTGGATTAGCGAAAATACTAGAAAATTGTAAGACTTTTTGGTGATGGACCTTGTACTACCGTCCATTTGAATTGTTAAGAACTTGTTTAAGAAACATTAACATAGGATGTGTTGGTTATATCCGGTTTAGGTAGGGAGCGTATTTGATTTAGTTCGTGGACTATCATTTACCTATTTTAATTGAATATAACCACCCACTTGTAAACTACTTTTTTTACTTTAGAAGCGTAACTTAAGAGTGACAAATGAACTTAAAATATGTGTCGTTAATTTATTTATCTACCTCTTTACTAATTAGCTGAAGACAATGTATTTTTCGATCCAACAATACGTTCTCATGTCAAAATTTGGTTTGAAATAGAAATAAAAATAAAATAATTCAGCTTTCATCAGAAATAGCTGCTTTCGGTTGCTGATTCTTCTTACGATTTCTTCAATTAAACGATTTTCTTTCCATTACCTATGTTTCAACCTCCCATATTAGAAAAAATACCGATGACGCAGAAAACCTGTTAACTAAGTAAATTTCCGTTAGTGTAATTGGATTTACACTCACATATTTCCTTAAACAGGTTAAATCTTCCCCTATAAGGCTAAATACCATTAGGTTCGACGAGTACTTAGGTTTGCTGCTACAGGGTTCTCCTATTAATTTGTGTTTTACTGTAAAATGGTCATTGATTAAGTTAGTACAAAATACTTACAATAAATTTTCGAGTTAGATTGATAAACAAGCAAACTACAACAGTTTAGTCATTTTCCATAGAAAAAACATGGGCATTTTACATTTAATTTTTTAAATTTTCTGCTTAGTCAATAATCGTAAAAACAAAGAAAATACTGAATTATATTTTTTTTAGCTCTTCAAAACAGTTTAGAGAAATTGGGGAGTTATTTGTTTTGAGGGTCGAGCATGAGAAAAACCATTGACTATAAACAAATTGTTTTATTATTCTGAAACTACATTTATTACCAAAAATGTATTCACTAAGTGTACACCATCAACTAAATATACCGTACTAATGAAACGATTGATGGTAAATAACCCAGATACGATATTATTTGATATATCAAATCAGCGGTAGGCCTACTTTATGAGATGAATCCCTGTGGGACCCAACGTATTTTATGCAAGGCTGTTATATTAACAGATAGCGCAGTAATACAAGCCTAAATGCAAAACATAACTGATAATCTGGTGTGAAATTCTGTGTACAGTCAATGGAAAAACTTACTTTCATCCCATAAAATCCCTTACAAACCACTGTTTCATAGTCCGATCATGCTGGTTTGCGAACTTGTTCGAATAAATAAAGGACGAGAATATAACACGACAAGAAGTCAAAGAACCATAGACTATAGTCAGTGGTAAAACTTTATTATTGAATGTTGTAGAACGGTTTGATATAGTATTGTAATATATTGTCTAAAGACAACAATATTTATAACGTCTAGCTTGTATTTATCTCCCAATATTATAAGAATTTCAACCGAAGCTAGGGGATTAAGTTGATGTGTAGATCATAATAATGGGAAAGGGAGGAGTATAAATTACTTGGTGTACGAAGAAAATCCATCTTTTAAAAATGGTGGTCTGATTACAGATATATAAGGATCAAAACAATGTCACTAATAGAAGAATAGTGGAGTACGAACTATTCAGTGAAAGAAGAGAAATCTACACTTTAAAACACAAATATCAGCCTTATTACAGCAATTATTAACAAGGAGGATAGAAGGTAAGGTGGGCCGATGGAAGATATTGAAGAGTACAACACTATTGACAGAACAGATTGAATTACAATTTTTACAATATTTTTTCAGAAACTCCTAAAGGAAAGTAGAATAAACTAACTTTCTAAGAGAGTCACGATAAAGCAGTAAATGTAGACGTTGAGGTGAATATACATGGGACAAAGTGAACACCTAAGTTAAAGATTAGAACTACATTGTTGGTAGAGTTAGATTCTTACTCCACCAATAATGTAGTTAGTGTTTATATAGTCAATGGTTTTACTCTCGTCCTACCTCCTTACAACAACAAAATACAGCCATATTAAAGAGGATTTAAGGACCACAAACACATTACTGCGAGTTATGGAGTACAAACGTCGGTGCGAACATTAAACCTGGAAAAATATAAATTTTTGAAAGAACTATATTAATATTGCAGTAAATATACAAGTTGAGATTGACAAGTAAGGAAGACTGATGTGGCAGGGGGGGGGGGGTTTGGTGATAAAGAGGGGTGGGGGTAGACGTTGATGAAGATGGGGCAGGGACGAAGGAGCTCTAATTAAATTAAAACTTTGTTAGGCTAGTCTATTACAGCGACAATATCTCTGTTTATTCTGCAATAGAACTCAATTTTGCTCAGATTAAACCTGTAAAGTATCTAAAACCGAAATAAATTCCTTAAATCTTAAGTTTATTTCAATGTAAGATGATGGGGACAAAAATGCTGTGTGTAACGGATGAGTGTAGCCAGTTAATAATCTGTTTACTTATTAGACAGGGAGATTTTATTAGAAGTTTGTTTTTGGACAGCTGGGTATAGTTTCAAGCCTGAAGATGACACAGTGTGTCGAAATCGGTCGCAATCACAGCAAGGATTACTTTGGCAACCTCGGCATTAACTTAGTGGTGTCCCGTAACTCTCTGGACACTTGTATATAGCGTTATTCCTTAGGTCAAGACAAACACATTTCACCATAGGAACATGGGTCTGTGGTGTCTAGTTTACCGACTGTCAGTATTTATGTGTTTAAAAAAAAAAAAAAAACTAAAAACTCCTAAACGGCTTAAGATAAAGCTTTGATATTTTGCAAAAATGTTAATCTTGTTAAGACCTATTATCCTTGGAAATTATACCAAACAATCATTAACCGTTTCAAAATGGCGGCCATTTAAAATATTTGATGCCAAATTTCACGAAAACCGTTAACTTTACAAAAAAACTGCAAGAGACAAAAAAGTTTGTAAATTTTATGTAATTTTCAATGATACCTTATTTGTTAAGATTGGATAAATAATAACAGAGAAACGTATTGTTTTCGTAATGTATGGCCACTTTTCTCCATTTAAACAATGATAATACTCCTTTTACGTTGTTTAGCATTGTTTAAATGGAGAAAAGTGGTCATACATTACGAAAACAACACGTTTCTCTGTTATTATTTATCTAATATTAACATATAAGATATAATTGAAAACTACATAAAATTTACAAACTTTTTTGTCTCTTGCAATTTTTTTGTAAAGTTAACGGTTTTCGTGAAATTTGTTATCAACTATTTTAAATGGCCGCCATTTTGAAACGGTTAATTATTTTTTAGTATAATTTCTAACGATAATAGGTCTTAATAAGATTAACATTTTTGCAAAATATCAAAGCTTTATCTTAAACCGTTTAGGAGTTATTAGTTTTTTAGTAAAAAACACATAAATACCGACAGTCAGTAAACTAGACACCACAGACCCATGTTCCTATGGTGAAATGTGTTTGTCTTGACCTAAGGAATAACGCTATATACAAGTGTCCAGAGAGTTACGGGACACCCTGTATAGTAATATAGTTAATTTTTGCACACCAAAACATAATCTTAAGATCAATGCATTTTAGTTTTAAATAACATCTTGTGTCACAATAACTCTGAATAGAAATGTAATATAATTAATGTTAAAATTGTTCCCAAATACAAACTGATGAATATAAATAAAACGTGGGGAGAAGTGATTGATTGAATACTGTAAAATATCAAATAAAATAGGCAGTTACTATAAAAGTCACTATTCCATTTATAGGGCATAATGCTGATTGGAGTGTTGAATCAAATCACCCACGATTTTATTTTCATTTCTATCCATTATACATTTACACAATCTTTTGTGGGTGATGTCTAAGTTCATAGATAGATACTAGTAATTCGTTGGTTGTTCCACACTGTTGGGATACATTAAAACTCATTTTTGATCTTGAATATGATGGTGATTGGAATATCCAATGGAATTCTATATCGGTTTACCCTCTTTTATTTTTATTCATATTTACTGTTATTTTAGCAGTGCAATTTTAATTGCATTTCCACCTTGCTAATATCCTTAACTCATACAGGCCTACCTTTGCATATACTTGTATTTGATTTGAAGGGTAAAATATGGACGATTTTAAATGAAAATACCATCATAGATTTTGGTTTTACAAAAATCATAGCAGAAAAAAATAAAAATTAATAGGAAAAAATTAAAGCCAATATAGAATAACTTATTGGAAAATAAAACACAGTACATTACAGTTTTGCATTAAATTCACTCGGTTTTATCCTTATAGAATGAAAATAAAACTCTAAATAATGATTAATTACTGTAAACTGAACGATTTTTACAAAATTTCTAGAGAAAAGTGACTAAATCTTGACCCATCTTATATATTATTGTGCCTCAGGTACCATAAAACAAACTGATTTTCGATTTAAACTTCCAAAAATGGTCCCCAGATGTTTGCACGTTGGTCAATAGTAAAAAAAAATATTTTTCAAACGTTTTGTTTTTAAAACCGTTATACAACATATTCGCGTTTTCAATAACCTAAAAATTACTTAATAACTGTAAAAATACAAGATAAATCTGGTAAATAGATTCTTTCCCTAACGTGAACCCCAATATTCTTAAAGTTAACCTGATTTTCCAATTAACCAATGAAAAAATAAAGGGATACGGTAGCTCTCCTCTGTAATTTTATTATTAACATACCATAGGTCCATTTCTACAATAGTTTCCAGCTACAAATACCTTACCACATTTAAAATACAATATGAAGACAGTAAACGGAATCTACCCCTTAAGTGAACCCTATTCCTAAGATTAACCAGATTTCAAATTTTACCAAAGAAAAAGAATTGGAGCAATTTTATGAAAACTACCTCTTACAATTGAATCATTTTCGTCTGTTATATTTTCACGATCGTTCAATTTTTTACCCTTTTACACAACAGCTATTCGTGCTTTTGAATGGCCGAACAAATACCCAACCGCCTGTAAAAATACAAGATAAAGCAAGTTGAGTTATACCCAAGTCGCGTGAAACTCAAGTTTTATCGTTCAAGTTCCGTTCCAAGGCTTCTCTACTATCTTTTACGTGACTTCTAAACGGGTTGAGAGGCTTGCGTAGCTATAATAACTTAGTCTTCATTAAGAAAACCACGACCAGGCTTACAGGACAATGCAGTGTTCTTGGGACTTTTAAAAACTGGAGGTGATTTATTTATCTAGTACGGGGTAGTGTTTTAAGTGACTTTTTGAAATACGCTTTAGATCGGTTTGGTGGTTCTACAGAGACTGTTGGTCTAGGGGTTGGAACGAGAGTCACTCTAGTGAAAGGCTCGGGGTTCAAATACCTTTCCCCAAAGGTAATCCCGTAACATTTTCTTTATTCCAATCTTATTCCAAATGTTCAAAACAAATCAATCAAAATTCATTAACCAATGATTATGTTAACAGTTTATCATTATTACAGTTTTAATTACAATATTGTAAATGTGATACAATAGAATTTGATTTAATAACATATTAAAATAAAATAAAACATGTTATTAAATAAAATTCTATTAGGCTATATCACTTTTATAACTTATAGAATATTTTATTATTAATATTAGCAATATGCAAGCAGTTTTATTAAAGAAAAGTCTAAAATAATTCTTTAATAATGAAATTATTTGGTGACTATGATGGAAGGGTAAACTATAATGAAGCCAAAATGAAGATCAAGAAGACAGACAGAATGCTATACAATTATAAAATCCATATAGAAAAGTAAAACTCCAAATAAAGTCATTGAAAATTATTATAACATTTGTATTTTACTTCCAAGACAAACAGTAACTGATTTTTTTAATTATTTATAAAGGAAATATTTAAGCGAATTTCGATTATTGTTCGGCAAATGTAAACTTGATCCTTTTAGGTAAAACAAATTCATCAGTAAAAAAATACAGTCCACTTATTCCTAAATTAAAACACTTTTTCTTATCCATTTTAGCCATTAAGCTAATTCATTTTGAAAACATAGTTAATAAATTTTAATGATACATGTTATACCTAAGAATAAAAGTAAGAAGGTTTCTGGTTCAATCCTGAGAACAGTCAAACACTTTTGGCAATACGTAATTGGACCCAGCTATCCTTGATTGTTTTCCAACAATATAAATGTTTAAATCCTAAAGCCGTGCGTAATAATGTTAAATGCATGGAATAATTCCTATTAAAAATATCAAAACGGCAATATGTCTACGATACACCTATTGATGATAGATCACTACAGTTAGAACAGCAGACTCTTATTTTAATAACAGTTGAAATATTCTATTATAAGTAGACATAATGAGTAATATTACTTATTATTTTAAGTAGATATTTTTCTATATATTATTATACGTTATTATAAGTAGACACATTATGCGCTTGTCGTCACAGCGGTATATCATCGCAGTTCTTCCTCTTGTTGCTTCGATCTATGACGTTGCGCAGTTGGCAACGCTCGCACATTACTCTATTGTTGGCACCACTGCTTGTATTGTTTACCGACGTTAGTTTATACTTTCCGTTTCCGGCAAATGGAACTTTGCACTGGATGTACGATGTAACTCGCCGTCTTTGAAAAAAATATTGTGACAATATCGATTAGTTTGCACATGACACCGCGGGTGTTAACTGTTTAGTTGGGGTGGTTAGTTTTAGCGAATTTCCCATATAGGGAATAAGCTATTACCGTAGTTCTCATGGTAAAACCTGGAACCGGGACCGATTTAATTTTTCATTTTGAGGTCCCAAGATGCCAAAAACAGCCTCCGTTAAAATTGATCTATATATATATATATATATATATATATATATATATATATATATATAGGGTGTTCGCAAACTCTTAAAATACGTAGGTTTATACGTTTGTACAAAATTTCATCCAAATCTGATCATTTTTGTTCGCGTTGTCGCGCTAACGGACACGCACACACATATACAGGGTGTCTTGAAACCATATGAACAAACTTTGGCACGTTATTCAGCGTATTAAAAGAAATAAAAATGTAAAGTAACATGTGTCCTATCTCATTCCGTTTTCGGTCTATCTGTCGGTATGTGATTTGTACAAAAACATTCACAACCCTTAACTGCCTGAGCTCCAGCCTTGTAAATCTGTAAAAATGTTTATCATAATAACCAATATTTTTTTCTAAATTTGAATAAAAACTCTTGAACCATTTAAAAATGGCGGCTTTTAAAAATATTTAACTACGTTTGTGGTTGTTTCCACATGAACTAGTAAATTTTAATAAAATTTACTATACGATAGCTTTAACATGTGGAATATTTCGAAAACAGTTTGTCTATTTAACTGAGAATTTTATATTTAAGTATTTTACGAATGGGAGATCAATAGCGGCGTATGATCAATAAATGATGTTTTTATTTAGTTATTAATTACTATTATTAATTACTAGGATTGGGTTATTTAGATTTAACAATATTAGGACACACACCTGCCGTATTGGTGGTAATTGCCTGGGTGCTACTGTGTTTGGTTACCTTACATAGGGAACTAATTATAAATTTTGTATTATTTTGAAACATCATATTGCAATATATATTTCAACTTTTAACCTAATACAAAATTATATTATGTTTGAGTTATTTATTACTATTCATACTTATTCTAGACATTACACGTTTGAAATGGTAAATTATAAAGTTAATTGTATTTTTTACGAAATTTAGAATAAGTTTGTGTAAACAATTTGAGTTTTAAACTTTGGCACATATCAACAATTCCGGTGAACGTTTTGCTACATGATATTGGTTATATAACGGATACGTTTATGAGGGTTGTGCCCCAAACCCTCAATACATTTAAATATCAGAACTTATAAACTATCCTAAATCCTAAATCTGAGACTTACGTGCACAGTTTAACTTCGGTACCTTACCAAAGAGGAGGGAAATACTATTGTGTACAGCATAACATACCGAATAGGATGAAAAACGCAAAGAAAAAAAAATAAAAAAGGACAAAGCAATCAGTCAAATTCAAGCCTTTAAAACAAATGGAAAAAATATTGCTCAAGCTAACGTATTGTAAGGGAACGAAAAAACTAGTCCGACCAACTCTATCATAAAACCTCACACGTATTTAAGCTCATTTGAAGTAAAAGGGAAAATTCTTTTACGAAAACAATCACAAGCAATTAAGGATAATTAATGTTATTAAGGCATGCATATTTTGTTGGGTGTCCCAGAGCGCCTTTAACGGAACAAGAGAGCTAAGCCATCAATTACAGACGCCGCTGTAAGAACAAAGAGTTAATTTAGAGCAGTGGTGTTAGTTGTAGATTAGTTGCGAGGAACATACAACTTGGTTGAATCTATCTTGAAGCCTAATATAACAGGTATTCCTGGCTAAGATAACTAAACCCTGATAGAAATAAATTTGAGTGAATGGGGTATATATATTCAGTGGCAGTCCAACAGAATAAAGTGGAATCATTGAATTGTCTCGGGACTCAAGTTATTATATGTATTCAAATTCAGTAAATCGTAATTTGGTTATCAAAACTTTGTATGGCTATTTTCAAAGGGTTGACATTCCGAAGTAACAATTCTAGGATTTGGAGCATTTGAAAACTCATCGAAATTCCATTAAAAAAAAACATTGATAAAAAATGCATTAAAGAAATTGAGTAGTTGCCTTGGTAGTCAGTTCAGTGTTGTAACTATCTTCTTAGGTTCTTGTATATTGATTAAATAACTTATTCATTGTGTATTAAATTACGAACTTTGTTTTCTGTACTGTCTAATAAATTAAATACGCATTTTCATAGTTAATACGTTTTGACTAATTATGACACATAAAAGCAACAGAACCCCTCTCCAGTCTTGTGTTATTGTTGAATAAATTCAAATGCAACTATTTATTCTTGCTGTTAGTTAAGGAGCACGCTTATTTTGGTAAAAAAACTGGTTACGCTCTTTCAACAGTATCAACATAGAGTACAGTACCTGATAACAATGACCCACCAGTAATCCATAGGGATACTTTTTCGAATAAAGTTTAAAGTTTCTCAAGAGACTTACTTGTTTAAACGCACTAAAGAACTAAAAAGAAAAGTTTGTATTCAAGACCTTTTAAACTATGCATACACAAATGAAATAGAATAGTATATTTCGTACCTAGGGCCAAAAATGAGGTTTTGCCGGCTCGAGATAATTTTTAAGTTCGAGACGAAGTCGAGAACTAAAAACGATCGAACAGCAAGTTAGCGGGCAGCTGATTTTGCGGCCCCAGGGATGTAAAACCTAGTCGGTCCCCAAATAATGACGACAGCTGGCATGGCCAGCAAAACGTAACATTCAGCCACCAATTAACGTATGTAAAACAGCTAAAAACATCATAGTGTGGTGAAAAATATATTTTTTCTCAAGCAAAAATAATAGTGGTTTGAACACTTTTACCGCTGGAGTGTTTTTGTAGTCTGTCTAGGCAACCGGTTTCGTTTTTCAAAGGAAGTCTTCAACAATGATAAAAAACTAGCTTAGACCAGTCCGCCATGCCGTATACGTCTACGCTAGTAAAAATCTTTTATTAATTCGCCAAATATTTCTGTTTAAAGTTTGCGATTTAAATTGTGTGTTATTGTTCTACAAACGTTTATCTTTTCTAAATAAACCAAAATAGTCATCTTGAGGCCTGTTGAAAGCCTGTTTGAGAGTCAAAACCGGTAGCCTAGCCAGTCTTCATATCTCAGTCATTAAAATTAGGATCTTAAGTCAGTCTGTTCAGTATCCTAGCCATCTGCTGATCTGTCCACGCCTAGACCAGTCTTGCACAATAGATGCTCTTTTACAAGTGAATGACAAAGCCAATCGGTATCTAATTTTTGAAAAGGCGAAGTCTGATTTCCGGACACAGAAAGTAAGTCATTAAAGTGTATTTAAATAACCATTATTTTTTTCTTAGTAAATGTATATTTACTAGGAGAGATTCGGAAGCTAACAACATGAATTCTTCCTAAGTGTTTCCCACTGGTCCTCATGACCACTCAGGTCAAAACTAAAATTAAACCCCAAAAAGGTTGATTGTACTAAATACAATCAAACAAGCATAACGGGTTAAACGGAAAAGATAACATGTAATAATATTCTGTGAGTTGTTTTATTATGTATAAAAGTTAAAAAAAAACATCTAAAATTAATGCCACGACATACCAAAGTATACGCATGTTATGTGTTCCTGAACTAAATAAACGTATCGAGAAGACATAACATAACATAATATAACATAACGTGTTAAACTTCATAGACACCCTTTGTAGGAACTATTAAACTTCTACACACAGAGTTGGGCAGCAAAAAGGAACGTCGCCTCAGAAATGGCCTTTAGGTTAATTCTGAAGGATCTAATTTCCTCCCGTCAACAGTTTTGACTGTTGTGCTGATGAAACAGATATTATCTGAGGAGGAAAATTACTTGGTGTGTACAACAACTTGATAAATTTATCCATCCAGCCTAATTTTACAGATTTTTACACAGATATTTTTTTGTCCTAGGACGCTAGGCACGAGCCTGGGATTGGTTTTCACATTACTTCAGGCTAGACTTAGGGGTTGCGGCATTATCACTTAGATAAAATCTATTGTACACATGTAATAATGGAGATATTATATATAATACAGGGAGGTTCGTTAACACAACCCAAATAACAAAAACCAAGAGACACTGTGTATCGAGTAAATAAATTCATAAGTTGGTAGCTCTGTTTTCTTTACTTGTTTACTGATCAGCTGACAAGCATTGTCACCACAAGACTTTTATTTATTTACAAGATTTATTTTTCCACAAGATTGGGAATTTATTGTGAGTAAGACGCAACATGATTTTTGCAAGCCCAGAGGGTATGTATTGTAGGCTTGCGTTTTTTCACAGTTCCGGTTTCCTTGCTATTTTTACAAGTAGACATTTGATTTATTAAATACTGAAATTACCCCAGGAAACGTAATTTAAAACCTTTCATGGCATAAAACCAATGATTTTGAGTTCACACATTTTAAAAGCTTCCTAGCCAAATACAGGGGAAGATACCTCAAAGCACATGTAGGCAGATCGCAAGGCAGTCGTCCGCACGAGAGCCAAGAATATTGGGCTGTACTGCTGTACAAGAAATATTAGGGATTTTCCATGTTAGGACCACATTATATAAAGGATTTCATCAAGGAATTGTTTTACTGGAAGGGGTGTTTTATGCTGGACTGGAAGTCAATTCGGGAGGCTCAACTCCTTATAGGCAGCAGTGAACTCTTTCTTTGATATAAAATGAACCATATAAAAGAGGATGCAACTGGACTTGATCACTTACCAAAGGTTCAATGCCTCCCAGGGCAACTCCATTGGGCTCGGACTGTTGAGCTAACTGAGTCTCTAAGGTAGATTGGACATGATTGGCTGCCGAGGTTGAGGCAGCCCCGTTGTGAGGCTTGGTGGCGTCTAGCAGCACCTTGAGCGAGGCTATGGCGTGTAACTGCGTCGCCTTTTCGTCCACTTTGCCTGAAACACGAAAACACATCACTGAACATTTGCTTGGTTTTGGGGTTTCAAAATGTCCAATGTTGAGACTAGCAAAACCTTGAGCGAGGCTATGGTGTGTAACTGAGTCGCCTTATCATCCTTTTTGCCTAAAACGCAACACAGTTGCTGATTAGCAAACATAAAACTGCCAATGCTCAAGATGTGGACAGTTATAATCAGCTAAACTACAACATGATCCTCCACTGTATTTGCAAAGAAGGTCAAGGCAGCCGATTAAATGTTATTGATTTTGTTGCCATAGCGATCTTGACGCGAGATTTCCACACTTATGTCGAATGCAATATTTGCAGGCAAACGCGGTTATACAGCAAGAACATGACTATTTTAAAGATATTGGATTTCTATCTAAACAGATTTTTAAATGTATAAATGTGAGCGTATAGTTTTTTGTTTTTCATCACTCTTTTGTACGAAAATAGCTATTATCCGTACAGCTATATTAAAATCGATGATTTTCAATGTATGAAAACATATGATCTTGCTTATCAAAAATAATTATTTTCCTTACCCAATAACACTTTACCCTTTCCTAAACAAAGCTTTCCCTTTCCCTAACAAACGAAGTTCCCGTTTAGCATGAGCACTAATGTATTATTCTGTTAATACTAAAATATTATTCAACAAGCTGATATATCCCCATTCACATCTGTAATACAATAGTTCTATCATTGATTAGCTTCTGCTAGCTAGAAGTAGCAAAAAGAGATTACCTGTGTTAAGCAGGCCGAAATTACATTAACAAGTTGAAGTTACTATTATTAATTTATAAAACAAATTCAGTTTAAATATACCACGGTTTGTTCAAACCTATATTTAGAATTATAAAATTTGATATAATCGAATCCAATATCAACCTATGAGGACTTCCGACGATTTTAAACTGACCTGGAATTTGATTTTAATCCAAAATGATTGGATGTTTAAACAGATCCAACCTAGCCATCCAACCATCATGTAATACATGTGTATACTTATTAACCCATTAATTTGTTAAAGTATTAATGCATGCATGCATTCATCCATCCATCAATCGATCCATCGATCCATTCACCCATCCATCCATGGATATATCAATTGGTTAGTTCATGGAAATATTCAGTCATAAATTCATCAGTCGTCAATCCATTAATCCATACATACATCAATTGGTCCACCGATATATTAATCCATTAATTAATTGATTGATTCATCCTCCCACACATCGATGGAAATGATACATCACACATATAGTTCTCTTTATTACAAACGAGTTTCACAGTGCAGTAAGCAGTAAAGCAGAGAGTGTCAGTAATCCTTTAGTAGCGATATAATACTTAAATACTTAAGATAAGCTTATTATGGTTATGTTTGGTAACCATTGGATTTATATGGTATAAGTCGGCTATTATACAATTTACTATACCTATATTTGAATACCTATATTATATATATAGATGTATAAATCTTAATTTATCTGCTTCATGTCCGATAACCACTGTGCTGAGGTCTACTACGTCACGTGACAGTTTCTCTCATATTATAGCGAAGAATCTCTGCGTTTCGTTCTTTGTTAATCCAGAGGTCAAACATTTGTTAATGAATTGGATTATTTGATTGGATAGTTTAAAGTAGGTTTACCAGAAATTATGGTAAACATAAAAACGCAGTCAGTAGTTACCGAACAGAAATATATCCTTAATTTTATTTCAGCTGACTCAAAAGTAATAGTCTCTAAGAGCATATATTTTTTTTGTATTGAGACTCACTTCTCAACCATACAAGAGTATATAATTTCTCCGTCAATTGTGATTGTTTTCGTCGTAACTGCAGCCTTGGTTATTCAGTGGTCGTAAGTCCAGAGCAGACTTTCTGTTGATTGGCCTCAACGACGCTCCTCATGTGCTGCTGTTGAAGTTTTAAGAGGAACGCATGTTTAGAAACAAGGATTTTTGGTTTTGAAAATAACTTATAAAACCATAAAAAAATACCATAAAGTACATTACCATTCGAAGAGAATTACGTGAAATACCAAGTAATAGGCTAAAAGACATTTCCAGACCGGCGTCTTCATTATAAGAGTCAAGTGATTGAAGAGAATGGAGGCGAACCATTGGCGAGGCCTAAAATCTCTTAAGGCAAGTAAATTTCATATTCAAAACTATGAAAATTAAAAATGACCCCACCGCATCAAACCTGCATGCTAGACAAATTTCTACTTACCTGATTTAGTAAAATAGAAAAATAATGTTCACTGAAACATTAGCTTAAAATGTCAGATTTAATTCCTTTTCAAAATTAATTAAGTTTAATTAGTGCTTAAGTTTTCTGTGACGGAGAAGGTGATCCTTGTTTCTAGTAAAATGTCAATGACTAAGTATGATGTGAAAAAGTTGTTCATGTAAATTGTTTCCTCGTCTTTGATTGTAGTTATGTATACTATTGTTGTTGGTGAAATATTCTGGTTTGGCTTTAGCAGTGACGGCACATTCTAGAATTTAAACTGCTGGTATAGTTCAAACATAGACTATCTACATACATAGACTATCTAACATAGACTATACAGGGTGAGTTTTTTAAAGTGATCCAATAGCTAACTTTTTAATTACACGACTTAGCACCACACTTTAAATTTGAAACTTGCTCAATTTTAAGTTTCACTCAAGAATACGATTTCAGATTTTTTCATTGTGGCCGCCATTTTCCAATATGGCTGCCAACTTTAAAATGTCTTATGGAACACCCTGTATATTATTTTGTTTTTAGATTTTACTCTAAAAAATAAAACATTTTTGTTCTTGAGATTTTTTCAATATCTCTAACGGTTAAGGAGCTACGAGGACTTAAAGTTTTCATACAAAGTTGCATGAATTCTAAAGCATGTTTTAAAACAATGTTAGTTTTAAGTGTTGTTACTGTTAATACTTAACAATTTGTCCTCGTAGCTCCTTAACTATTAGAGATATTGAAAAAATGTCAAGAACAAAAATGTTTTATTTTTTAGAGTAAAATCTAAAAACAAAATAAAATATAGGGTGTTCCATAAGAAATTTTAAAGTTGGCAGCCATATTGGAAAATGGTGGCCACAATGAAAAAATCTGAAATCGTATTCTTGAGTGAAACTTAAAACTGAGCAAGTTTCAAATTTAAAGTGAGGTGCTAAGTCCTGTAATTAAAAAGTTAGCTATTGGATCACTTTAAAAAACTCACCCTGTATATTGGTTATCTATGGTTCAAATGCCAAGTTCCTTGAAGATATCTCTGCAGGAGTATCGACCTCTCATTTTACAAACGGATCTTACTACCCGTTTTTGTAATATAAAAATTCTCTGTGCTTCAGTGCTGTCCCATAGTATTGTGCCATAGGCCACTACACTATTAGCATCAGCTGTGGGGCAAAACTAGAGAAATCGCTACAACTGACACATGCACATGTACACATGGCACATGCCAGTTGCATGGTGACGGTGTAACATATGTAACGGGCCATGTTTTACTTTCTTCCACCCTCTATACTAGCGCTACCAACGGGGACATTAGGTGACCATTACACTCCATTACGCCGTTCCCATAGTCCTATAATGCTGGTTTGCAAACCCGTTCGAATAAACATAGGTATACTCGTCTGTACGAAGTTTAATCAAAAACGGATAATTTTCACACTAAGTATATAATATGAGTATGAACTGATGTTTTAGGACACAGTGGATATAAAAACGAAAAATTAAATCGGTCCCAAGTCTTACCATAAGATCCAAGGTTAACCTTTATGTGATACATTTAGGATTTGCTATGACGACAAATTCTACGATGATATCCACTTATCAAATAATAAATGGTGGGGATATGAGAAATGAATATTAAATACATCCAAAATATATGCAATACAATATATGCAATCTATACAATTCTGTACACAAATCTGTACAATTCATAAGGATTATAAATAAATACATAAAGATTGTTGAGTTTGTGTTGTTGCAGAAACTATTGCACAAAAATTCAAAATAATGAAGTCCTAAAATACATTGCCAATATAAATATTCATATCCATGAAAAACGTTTGTAGCAATAAAACCATTTATGGTAGAACCCACTCTGATGCCACAGCATTTTACATCTTTTTGTCGAGTACAAGAAACGCGGTATTTCACAGCTGACAAGACAGATTGTAGAATTTTCCTGGAATCACTCTGGACATAAATCAAGCTCTGGAAGACGTCGATCTCACTGATAGCCCATCTACACCTAACCAACCCTCTTACTTCTCTTGTTGACCTTCATACATACAGTGTATTTGAGAACATCAAACACACTAAACAATGACCATGAATACAAAACCTGCTTTGCACAATTAATTAATAATTTTATCCACATTTTTTGGAATGGACTTTCCTATTGTTGTATGATTGATAAACAAATGGCAAAATATATCAAATACTTGTATGGAAATTTAATGTCTCTGGTTTGTCATCTCCTAGACTCAACTGATTTTCTAGACTGAGACGGGTGGCGTCGTCCTGTAATTCTACTAGCTACTAGCATAGACTAAGCAACGCAAGTAGACTCCTCATCCCATTGTAAATTTTGAAGCTTGTTTTTTGAGTCTTGTTCATGTACGTCCACACTGATCGCTAGTGTAGACAACAATTTGTTTCTATTATTTTAGGGTTATTTTCATGATTTGTGCTTTACTATTTGGTTATATAACTAGGAGACCAGTTATTGTTTATGATTATATCGTTTATAAATTGGAAAAACGTCACCGTTTGTGACAATGCATTACAAGGACCACAATGGCGTCCCGGATAGAATTAGATAAGAGACTATTGTTTACCGCAAGGCCTGTGAAATCTAGATTTTAATTTGCATTACGAACAGTGATGTTATTCCGGCAATGTAGTAGAGCAGCTCTTTAAACTGTACGAGCTAAACAACATAACTATTTTACTAAATTAATGTGATGCACGCTTGAGTGTATTTTAAGGTCAAAACAAGTAAAGCAATGTTCTGGGTGAACAACTTAACTCTGCCACCATTGGTTACAAACATTATAAAATACATTAAAAACAGGATTTTTGTCAAAAATAGCAGCTAATTTTGAATTTTTTATAAAACTCCCTGTATTTTATGATTTTTATAAGAATGTGGATGCAATTCCAAGACTTATTTATACTTTGTATTTCCTCTTTAAACCTACTCGTTTTGGATGCAGAATGTACAGAGAAAGCTACTTTTTCGTAAATGTAACACGATGTAGCTCCCTAACGATTTTAGAGAAGGAAGGCGAAGAATAAAAACGTATTTAAATTACTTTACATTCTTAAAGGATCATAAAATACAAGTTTTTCCATATGACATTTTAGAATGCCACTATATTGGAAAATGAAATTCCTTTTTTTTGTATTATTAGAAAATATTTGAAGTTTGCCGTTAAATATTTTCTCTAAACCTAATAGTAGGTCCTGAGATACCAATGGTGGCAAAGTTAAAATTGTTCACCATTTATAAGTCTAGTTTGATGACTAGTTTAATTTTGCTTCTAAGACCAGCTAATTTTTTCGTTATAATTACAAAATATTATTGACTAGCCGACCCATGCAAAGCATTTTCACTGAATCCTTCTCAAATCCCACTTACTGAAGTACACAACATGCAGTTAATTCTGCGTAGTAATTGCATCGATGATTTATGTGTGGGTCCTTGATTCAGGAATAGATGTGGGTCTACATTTTGGACGATTATTTTTGTTTTGATGGCTTTGATTTTACACAGTTATAGTTTTCACTGAAAAAGCACTCTTGACAAAGCCACAAAAACTGAATGTGTAAAAAACAGGGTCTGGCACGTGCAATTCTTCCTTCGTTAACGTTTGTCCATGTTCCTTATTTTTAAAGTCATGGCAAAGGTAGCATTTAAGGGAAATGCCTTCTTAGTCAGTTTGAAAGAATTAAGAACTATTGCGTAGTATGATAATACATAATTAGTAGGTAAACTAGTTCATAATATATCATCAAATAATACCCACACTCAAGATACTAAACGACATACTTTTAAAAACTTGCTACAAATTTTAAATTATTGTAAAAGAAAGAACTACAAGAAACTGGTGTGAATACGATTGTAGTTCGATATAGTTCTACTAATACTACATAAAAAATATTTTTTTTAAGACGGACATTTTATAAGTAAAAATCTATCAAACACTTATCAACAAATAACGAATATCAACCCATACTATTTTCAGTATCACTAACATAAACCATGAGAAAAATAAATATATCATTGCTGAAACAGTGTAAATAAATCATTAGTCAGATATAGTTGAGGCTAGCTATTACAGTAAGACGACGAAAGCCTTCTAAACATACAAAGCAAAATAGCTACTGCTTCAGTTTTGCCTATGTACGCCTGCTTCTCATTGAAAGAGTATTTTAAATGTATAGATTTTTCTTCCTTTTAGCATATAATATAAGTTATAATGGGTTAATTATGGTTTATGGGGTTGTAACTTTTAGTTTTCTCAAAAGTTCATAGGTACTTTGGGATTCATAAATGGATAACCTATATCCTACCAAATATTAAAGTTTGTATGTATGGATGGATGGATGGATGTTTGTGAAAAGTAAACGTGAAAAATACTGGTCGGATTGTGCTTAAATTTGGTGTGATGATAGCTCACATTCCCGATTACCTTATAGACGCATTCTTAAAAATCCCTTCGGGCTCCGCCCCATTGGCTCTGGAGTTTCCCATGTTAACCTTATGAGTATTCATATTTAAAAGGAATAAAAGAATTTTGTCAGCTGTTTCATCTACACACGCTTTTTGATATTAAATAGCATTCAAAAGTAATTTTAATTTCCAAACTATGTGTATAACTAAAGGCAAACAACACAATTTCAAAAACCTTCTTTAAAGATACTTATGGCTAAGAAATTAAAATAAATATCAAGGCATGACGTTCCGTTATGAAACACTATAATATCGTTATATTCATATATTTTCTCCCCTAAACCACCAATTAAATTGCAGTCAAAATACAAAACCCTCCCTGTTGCAGCAAACCTAAGTACTCGTTAAACTATTGTTATTTAAATAGGGAATAAATGTGATATTTTTAAGGAGACATTTTAGTGTAAATCCAGTCAGGCAAATGGAAATTCGCTTAGTCTGCAGGTTTGCTGCGGCGGGGGTATTTTGTTATTTATAGTTTTTATTTATCTTTTTATGTCTTGTTATTGAAGTCTTGTTTTCCAGTTTTTTTTCACTACTTTTGTACTGGCCTGTGATTTTTTTTTATGCTTCTGTATGTAAGATTATTGCATTTTTCATGTAAAAATGGTGCATCCGTAAACAAATAAATAAATAAAACGCATCTATTAAAAATCAGCTTATTTTTTTTTTTTTTTTAAATCAGCTTATATGGGAAATTCGCTAACAACCACCTGATATCTTTCCTTTCTCTTTTACTGCAACTGGCCAAGTTTTTCTTATTAATAAGTAAGTATCTTGTAATTTCCGATAATAGCCAGAGTCAGTGATATTTCGGAGATAAGAAGTGCAGCAAAAAGTAAGTTCTTACACTACAAAGAGCCTCACAACACCTTGTCGATAAATTGAGGAGGCAGCGCTTGTCTTCGTACACAAAGCATTGCCTTAAGGGCTACGACGATGACGTCACTACGGCGGTTCAAACATCCGTAGAGTTGTCACCGTATATTACCAAATATTCTCAAATACAACGAGGATGATGAAGTAACTATGACTAGTCAAATATCTGTGAGTCGTGTCGGTAAAAAACAAAAACATACTTCTTTTTAGGTGTATCATAATTAACGAAGAATGTATTTTTTTGTCTAATAAAGAGAAAAGGTTTATAACAAGGTTACATTGATATCTTTGGCAAAGATATAAAACGATTGATCACGTTGGACTCAATAATATCTACGGCCCAGCAGTATACGTTTAAATGCACCGATGAAGATCAAGCCAAAATCCTCTTGTTTTGAAATAGAATTTATGTGAATGCTCGAGTTATTTGGTTTCAAAACGACTCTTCTCCATTCTAAATTTGATCACTGTTAGCGTCTTTTTTTTTTCAAAACAGTCCTCCATCTTAAAATGAACGTTTGTACCTGATCTTAGTTGTCGAAGATCTTAGTTGTTAAAAAACATACTATATAAGTTGTCAAATCGTATATAATCTGTAACTAAGCTTGCTTAAAAAGATTAAAATGCTTATGTGATGTGTAAAATAAGTTCTGTTAAAGTTCATAAACCTTTTTAAGTTTTTTTTTTAAACCGTGTCTCCACACGGAGGACTTAAGAAAATGAATAACTCGATTTTACTTTAATATATTGGGATATTTCTTTATTCGATTTTTACCAAGCCATAGGCCCTTTTGTCTAGCAAACAATAAATTATATTCATATCAGGTGGTGAAATTTATATCTGAATTTCAGAAATCTTTCTACCAAGTTCTTTTAGGATTTCATTGAAGACAACTACATCACAATAGCAATTATCAGCCTAATCTCTCCAGTAAAATAGCTCGATGTGTTACAAACATACAAAAAACAACTATATTACTATAATTCATTAGGCTACTAGCTGCAGCTGTTGGCCCATCCTACGGACGGGAATCAAGTAGTTGATTAAAAATGAATATAATTCAGAACAGCTAAGTTTACACTCATGAAGAATACATTATGCCAGTTTAAATAGGTAAAATCATCTTGTAAACAAATATCACGTGACCACCAAAGTTATTTCTTTCATCCGATTATAGGCCTTTACTAATATGAATTTTAAATCCGATAGTTTTCAAGGTATCATAGCCTAGGTTACCTAATACGAAATAAAAAAAAACTATAAGTTTCTAAAAATGTCAAATTGCAACAAACATAAGCTGCTGATGCTGTTTAGGATAACAGTCTTTTTTTAGACACGGGGCATGTACAGATTTATGTGAGTGGGTATCTACTACCAAGAAATTGCCACTAAGACTTTATTTCGAACCTTATTTAGTACTTTATCTATGACGAGGTACTCAATTGTACACAGTTTTGCCCTATGTAAAAAGACTACAAAGATATGGATTTCAAAATTAAAGTCAAATATGAAAGTTCAAAAGATAAAAACTTACACTCTCACACACAATGTAACGAAGCAATATCAACACACTAGTCTGCTTGTCACACGTTGGAATATATAGTCAGCATTGTAATTACTGATTTTCAACATCTGTAAACTAGTTACACAATGTTTTAATAACAATTCTCGCAGTGGTCACCGATTTACATGCAAATGAGTACAAATCGTGAATAATAGTTGCAATTTGTTCTCCTGACCGACTAATTAACTGAATTGAAATAACCTTTTGAAATTAGAGGAATAATATTGTTTTTATTTATATTAAAACTTTTAGCAATATACAATTTTTAAACTTTATACTTTGTAAAGTTAAGTTTTATTTTGTGATTGGTATCTAAAGAGTCACTTTACGCCCAAGGGATGAAATATCTTTTTCGTCATATTGTACCATTATTAAATCAAAATAAGTTACAGTAAATACTATTTCCTACATTCACCTGACAAAAGGGCCTTCCTTGCACTGTTTTTACCAGAGAGATTTGCTAATTATTGCTCTGTATTATTTGATCTGTAGTTATAATCCGAATGTTTATCCTTTTTACTTTGTTTAGGTATTATATTGCCTTGATTTTAACCACATGCTATGATTCTTTGTTTTGTTTACATTTACGTCGTTATTTTGTAAAAATCATGGCAACCCATAAGGCCATTAAAACAATTAAAAAACTTCGTTACTTTGAAATTATACAGGCATTATCAAAAATTGAAATTGTTTTGTCCTAAGCTTTCCAAACATTTTTCGAAACAACCTTGATAAGTTTGGCTAAAATATTTTCAGCCGTTATTGAGTGACAGTGTTAGAAAGTTTGCATTGAAGCCGATCCCAAAGAGCTTCGCTTCGCTCCACTCAATTAATTACGTATTACGTTCATGGTAAGTGTTCTATATTGTTATCTTTGAGACATGAGTTCAAATCCCGGCAATTGCTAGTGGCTAGTTGTTTAATATTACCTAGAGTCCAGCTATTTTTGAAATAAGAACAGATATACTATAATTTTTCGGTAAGAATAAGATCTTTGCTAAAACCACGTTTACATAAACCATCAGCTTACTGGAGAAGATAAAATATGATTGAGCAGAGAGTAAAGTCCTTCTCATCTCTCTAAGCTTAGGCCTGAGGCTACGTATTAGCCTATGCTTGGTAAAGAGGGATTCATTCCAATTTATGAAATATATAAAATACGAATACAATGTTAAACTGACAAAATAAAAGTTGCATTTAACAAAATAAAAAATAATATTCGCGATGTAGGCCGGCTGTTAGTTGATATTATTGTAATTAAAAATATGCCTTTATAATATAGAAATAAATAAAATATTGGGTGTTATTAAAGCAAAACCATGTTCTAACTTTTATCTAAACCAAGAGAAATAGCTTGGATATTTGATGATTAAGTTCTCTTTATGGATTCACCCAAATAGACCTAACATAAATAATTTTTCTTATATCAGAGCCCCTAAACTTATTTTTAAATTGATGGAGAGCCTGCTGCCATACAAGCTATTGAATTAGTCGAGTTTGGAAGTAGTTCTCTCGATTAAAACCTCCATTTATGCAAAAGAACCTTAAGGAGAAAATTTATTTTTATCCTTCATAATATTAATCTTAAGTTCTTAGCGTATATTTAAAGCAATGAAAATAACAAAGTTAATATTTTAAAAACTATTATTTATAACGTTTTATGATATTAAAAATGATAATCAATCATATCTAGCAATATAAATCAGTAATAATAATTATTATAATAATATAAGCGACACAAAACAATAATAAAAAATTAATCGTGGTGGTAAATTAACGGAAGATTGGGAACAAGAGACCGACAAATATAAACATTTTAAATGTATAAATACAATGGGAAAATAATAATGCTATTAAATTAACCTAGAGAACATGGTTTAAAGTAAATATCTCAAGAAACAACGTACATTAAACAACCAGCACGAAACGGAAATTCTAGCTAAACTCATGATACTGGTGTTATTAGTTGCTCGATTATCCTTGTTATCTTTCCGGTCTAGGGATTATGTGAATAATTAGGATGTGGACTAATGTGCTTAAAGTTAACTAAAGCACAAAGATGAGAAATGCGCAGTTATATTTAAACTTGGGGTATTTACAAATGAACAACGACTGAAACATTCGCTACAATTGTTTCTGGAATACACAGGTTTTAGAAACATGAGTGTAATTTTCACACAAAAGAAATTTTTACTCATATGGCAAAAAGCCGTCCATATCTCGATTCCCTGTGTGCCAGCGATACCGGAAATATTAGAGGAGGAGCTAATAGAAAATCCAAAAGCCAAAACTAAGTTTAGGACCCAAAATTGACTATGGCAAAGTCTCACGAAAATCAAACCAGGGTAATATCAGGAATTTGATACTATATTGGTGAATGTGTTTTTTTATGTTTTTTACTTCCAGCTGTATGACTACGCTTATAGATAGCATAAGAAATTACGGTCTGCATTAATCTTGTTGCTATTTGAAAAATAATATAGGCATTTTATTCAATAATTTGTATACTATCAAAAGTGGTGGCTGCACCTAAAAAATAACAGTTTAAATACATTCACACCTTTAGGGTGATGTAAAGTCGGGATGAATGAACCACATGACTACCAATACGACTGACTTATCTGTTACAATCGTAGTGTAGGAAGATTTTATGTGCTAATAAACTGTAAAGTACCGTTCTATAAATGGATCGACGTCTGAACAGCTGATTTATACATTACATCTGCTTAATAGGCCCTGACTGTAAGAATTTAATGGTTCGTTCTATACAGCTTGTTTGGTTAAAAGCAGTGATTTTATATCCTGAAGTAAACCCATTGTTTTGTTCCAGCCGTATTAATAATACTTCGTCTAGGGGAAAATCTAAGTAAAAGAGCTGGATCTATTTTTCTAACAATTAAACAGATGATTATGCAAATCGTTACCGATTATTCGCTTCCTTTACTAATACCCATCCAACACATGCCTTTTGGCCATGATATTTAATTTTTCACTCAAAGCTTTTTTACCCTACACGTCCTTCGAATATGTCTCAAACGAGCTTTCCCAATAATTTTATTTCCCAGGGAGATTTTTGCATTTGTAGTAGACGCCTAGAGGAGAGGTGGCACTGAATATATCTCCCAAATATTTTATCCACATTAAAACCGGTGCACAAGTTGGCATATAACACGTAAATCAGCATTTTAAAATAACTATTCAAGTAAAATCAATTATAATACTGTCCATTTTAACTCTAAAACTTTCCAACGCATTGAATATAAAAATGCGAAGGTTTAATTTATTATTAGCGTTCACTTTGGATATACCTTGAAATTTCATGTTTTAATGTTGTGTACGTTAGAGTTAACATCGATGTAGTTAAATTGACCCACCAACTGAATGTGTGGCTGTCAATTATTGATTTATGTGGTAGAAATCAACTTTAACCAAGTCAACTGAAAGATCAATTTATTACAATAGCATAGCATATTTTATATCATGTCATCGTACACAGAACTATAAGGAGAAAATAATATCGACAGGAGCTTACCTTGGGAGAGGCTGTTCTATTTAAATAAGGAATTTGCCAATATAGATTACAAGGCGACCCCAGAATCGAAATGTAATTAAATAAATCGTAATTTTTGTTGTCATCTTTTGTATTTTACCAAGGATGTCATTGGTGAGATCGCTAGCCCTCGGATGGTTGAAAAGTGCAATGAATATTAATACATATTCTAAATACAGGTAATCATGCTCTTAAACATAAACAAATTGGGAACAATTGTTTTTAATCGGATTGTGAAACCCCACTTCAAACTTTCGAGTTTTACATAAGAAAATGATCAGCTTAGGAATTTACTTCGTGCTCGAATTTTCCTGGATAGATAAATACAACGTTCCGGTTTAGGAATTATTCTGAAAAAATCTGGTTGGGTGGGAGGAGTATATATAGACAATGGAACTATTAAAGGACCACAGAGCCGGAATGTCGAGAGGATATGCGCTGTTCTAACCACATTCCACATCCTGAATTCCTTCTCGTTTAGCAGTTAGCCTAGTTTGTAACGAGTTGAAACTTTCATTTTACTATTTCTGACCCAATTATAAGATTGGCGATTTTTATTTGATCACTTATGCTTGATAATCTCGTAACCATCATGTCAACCCATAAGCTCTAAGTTAAAATTGAAATATCAGTTTTAAATTTTAAATGCATTAATTAAATTAAAATTCATAGAAAAAAACATGCCTACTATTCATCAAAGTAACCTTGGCAAGTTTGCCTATATAAGTTCAGCCGTTTTGCGTGATTAAGTGAGCCGTCTCAATTAGCTCCGCTCGCTTCGCTCAATTACACCCATTATTTTTATCTAACTGGTCCTTGTCAAATACTTTTTTGATACTTTCACACCATTGAGTTGAGTGAACCACATGACCCCCAATACGACTGACATATCTGTTACAATCGACATGATGCACGATTTTATGTGCTAATAAACTATTAAAGTACCACTCTATAAATCGGTTGATGTTTTCAACGGCTGATTTACACGTTACTTCTTCTCAATAAATGCCTGATTGTGAGAATTTAGTGGGCCATTAAGTTAAAGCTTGTTTAAAGAAGCAGTGATTATATATTCCATTGTCAGAGTAGACAACTGAATTAACATTGTTCGGAAATGATTCTACTGAATCAGTTTACTAACTTGAGATAAAAAAAAATACCATACCCACTCGGATACCCAGATTATTGGGTTCAAATAACCTAGTATTTATTTACTCTAAACTCATCTACACCTTAACAATACTACATAGGACGTGCATATACAGCTAATGTTAACAATTTAAATCAATGTATTTTTTATAAATCATGTTGAAATCGTATGAGTTATTTGAGTGGTCTAAACAGCAAACATAAATTACACGTATTTATTAAAAAGGTGAACAAATGCGGTCATTTATATCAAAACAAACTAATGAGATATTCTTTTTTCAAGGTTGCCATGTTTATAGACAATTTACATTTTTAAAAGAAAGTTTTTTTTTAAATTTAGAAACATTTAACTCAACTCCAAACTAAGCGTTACAGAAAGTCATGTGAGCAGCTTAGGAGTTTACCTACTAGTATTTTCCCGAAATCAATGCAACATTACGGCCTTGGTTTTATGGTGCAAAAGAGTCGGGGAAGTGGGAAGAGAACCTATTAAAGGACTGAGAGCTGGACTGTTGTGAGGATACGCGCAATTGAAACCGCATTCCACCTTCATTCCACATCCTGAATTCCTCCTCGTTTAGCAGTTAGCCTAGTTTGTAACGAGTTGAAACTTTCATGATATAAAAAAAAACACAATATAATAATTGTGAAACTACTTCTGATACAATTATTATATTGACGATTTTTATTTGATCACTAGTGTTTGATTATCTAATAAATGAGAACGATAAGTGGCTGTAAAACATCTGTTGACTAATGATTAGTAAATATCTGCTAAACCACATTTAAAAAGTATAGCTTCTTGAGGGGAAAAAACGTATAACAATGTATGGTACTAGATGCATTGACAACCAATCCCATTACATAAAAACAATACGATGATGTTAGTTGTTGGGTCAATGAGTGTAGAACAGTTGATAGAAAGTTCCATTAAAATCCGCATAAATGTTGGAGTATTAATGGCTGTGTAACATAATTGTTGTTTGCAGTTATTATCAGAACTAAGGCACTTTTTAGCTACGTTAACCTTTCCACATCGCTTAAACCTTCGTAATCAACCGTATTTAAGCTCCATCTCAGTCAATCACTCATTTAATCTACTCATTAATCCTACATTAGTATACGTTAGATTGAATGGATTTCAAAGTAATCATTGTTTTTGTAATACATTGTATTTACTATAAAATTTACTATATTGGGTAATGTTTGTTATATTATGGGATGATTCCTATTATCATAAAACCACTGATACCATGATATTTTAATTCCCTACGTCCGATTGGTATGTATTTCATAAGTCATAAGATGTCCATTAATATCACCCACAACCTTTAAGTGTTTACCAAACAAATATTTTTTTAGAATGTATAATTCAGCTAAGAGAGAACGCTCAAATTGAACGATTGTGCATCGTGTGTTGTAATAGCTACAGCATTCAATTTATTTACAAACTGAAAATAATTTAAAGGTTTTTTGTGCAAATTATTATGAAACATACATAAACATTTTAATTAAAACTATTCGGTACCATACTAAATAATTATTTTATTTGTAAAACTATTTTCATACGTCTCCAGTTTGCAGAATATTTTATAAGCAAGTTCAAATCATTGCGTACGACAAATTGTCAAAATATCCCTTTATATTTTCGGCAGTACAGAACGTTTTACCAAATGACATTTTCAATCAGGCGGGAGGAGGGAGAAAATACCGGGAAGAGGGGAGAACATGGGTGGTGTTATCAGAGCGGTACTCAGGCTGATAAATTGTTGTCATGATTTGTGAAAAGTTCAACGATTCGTCTTGTTTCTCAAGGATATCGAACATATGTTAAACCGTTGTGGTCCATCTGAATACAAATTCGCGACGATGTACGTTTGCTCCTTCTGTTTTAAGATTTATACAGTATAAAATACGGTAGTGGTTATCGATTTCGATTGGACACTCCAATCATCATCAGACCCAAAAGGCGAATGGCCTTTTGGTTATTCTACCTATACAGTATTTGTCATTTGCCACTGCTTGGGTACATACATATATGTCCTTTTAAACGTATATATTGTTGTATAAGCGTTTTAAATAATATGGGTTTTGTCCTCTGGGGACATATAAACAAAAAAGTAAGTCAGTACCGGGTCTAGGTCTCACCCTATAAACTTTCTCCTTACAGGGAAATTCGCTAAAAGGAAACTCGTTATACTTTACGGTTATGAATTTACATACGTGTAGGATACACCACCCCAAAAGGTATATATACATCAACTAGTGGACTATGCTCTCAGTTCTTTATTTCTCCAGTGTATAGAATGTTGACTACATCGCTGTGAGTTGAAGCTGAATTGTAAATTTTACGACATTGTTGTAAAACATTGAACTCTTCAGTCGTAAAACCCGGTTCATGCTCGCACTGCCAAGTTTCTCTTCAGTTAATAAATCTGAGAAACGTGTCTTGGATTTTTGGATTTAGAATAATTGGTAACGATTGACTTTTTGGTGTAGGCCTAACATGTTTTTGATCTGCGATTGGTTTAAATTTTCTTATGATTGTCTTGTCTTAAATATTAACTAGTGTTGGATAAGTACTATTATCTCGAGCAACATCGTTTAGGAACAAAACTGATATGTATCAATATCTTTTGGTATTTAAGTAAAAAATATCATTGGAAATAATTGAATGATGAGAAAAATAAATTTTATTATAATCACGCAGCTCTAATAAATGTACGAACATAAAATCAACATTAAAATTTAACCTAGCTATTCCCAACTTTGTTGATTGAAGATATTATACAAAATACATAGGCTAAAACTATAACTTAAATTACAATACAATCAGGTAAACGTTAAGTTTTTAGAAAATGCAGCTATAGTTTCTTAACACCAATAAATTATTTATACTTTTATTCAAAATATATAATCCTAAGAAAATGTCAAATTGTTTTATACGTTGTTTTTCAAGTTCACAGAAGTTGTATGACAACAATCCACACAACAACAACAACAATCAACAATCCTTGGTAAAAAAAATTATATACATTATATATAACTAAATGAGCAACCAAATTTGAAATCGACCAAGTAAAAAACCACATATCCCATCTTAATAAATGTTCCTATGTTGAATAGTAAACATGAGGTAAAACTCAATAACAAATCACGAGATTAAAACACAGGGAAATGAAACACACAGGACGTGAAAATAAACCAAACTATTTAATTTAGCTTTGTGATTGGAGTACTGTTTTGGAGTACAGTAATTTACCTTGTCAAAACTCAAATCCCAAGACACGAAGGGTAGGTTTGTGGTAGGTAAGCCTGGCTAGAGTTCCAAGGTACACATTTATCCCCCTCCTTTCCTTAAACCGAGGTCCCTAAGGATGTTGAGTTTATAATTACCTCTCCACATCTCTTTGATTGAGCTATATCTGGCCTACATTCCCATAATCATCTAGATGTGAATCAGGGCAGTTGACTGTATGAATGACGTAAAGTAGGTAGTGATATAATTGTAAATTAGTGGTGATATGTTTTGCATTAATTTAGGCGCTTTTGTGAATAGTATGTCAAATTAACTGTTCTAGTCCTTAACATTACATATCTTATTTAATAACTGAAATTGATTAGTTACTGCAGAGGAAAAAACTATTTCTAAACTTAGATTAATAATTGTATTATTGATATATTTTCATAAAATATGTCTAGGTATTAATAATCCATTCAACATTTATAAAGGAATTTCTAAAAAATATGTTTGACTATGCATCTACGGAAACTATCTTTGATTTCACTTAAATCAACTCGTTACCTTTGGCCCGTCTAAATCAGTGAAATTATACTCCACACGATAGAAACAAACAAAATACTAATACATTTTTTATAACTACGCCTAACCAAACTGTACTAAATCTGATTATATTTATGTAATTTTATAAATCTGAAGATTTTAATTTTGACTACCTCGACTTGCAATCAGCTAACTAATGTTTCGTATATTATATCGTTACAGGGATGACATGAATAATAATGGTGATTGTGAAAAAATCAATGCTCGCCCCTAAGATTTCATTGTGATTTATAATTAATATAGCAAACTAGTGGTGAGCTGACGTGTGAAGCTTATTCTGACCATAAAGCGATAAAATAAAGCTGAAATATGAACAAGAATGCAGTAGGTAGAGGGAGGTTTCAACAACGCATTCCCTCTGAGCATTCCATACTCATGGTGCTTTGTAATCTTCCCCTCTCTCAACCCTCCCTAATTTCATTCCTTCTTCCATGCACTAACAGAAGTAGCGTTTGTTATTCTTACGCGATAAAATACTACATATATATATTTTAATACCTTATGTATATACAGGGTGGAAAAAAGTCCCAGGACAGATAAATATTTCAAAATGTAATAAAGATAGAGCATCACAATTTGGTAAACAGTTACTGGGTATTAGAATCATTTTAACACATTATTCAGTGACGCGCTACTTCTTCAGGGGGACGGCCCGCCAGGAGTCAGAAGAAAGTCTTAAATGTAAGCATAGCTTAATGGGGCTACATCAAATTAAAGGCCTTTGTTAGTAAAATACAATGCTGCAAACCCGAACTCAAACGGACAACCGAGTTCAAAATGACAGCTATTTGAAGATGCATTGAATTTGCAATGGCATTAAACGCTACCTCCTCAGGGGGTGCCCGCTATTAAGTAAGAAGTCCGAAGAAAACCCGTATGCATACGTCGAAATGTGCATCAAATTAAATAAATTTAATTGGCGGAATACAATGAGCCAAATTTGAGCTCAAAATAACAACTAGAAAATGTGAAAAATGGAAGCCGTTAAAGATTCAAAATGGCAGATTCAAGAAACCTTTGAACGGCTGCCATTTTTGACTTGGTTGTCCGTGTAAGTTCAAATTTACGGTATTGTATTTTAATGGTAAAGACATTTAATCTGATGTGCATAATCTATTCTTACATTTAATCGTAATTGTTAAGAATTAACTTTGTGAGTCGATACTGTGCTAAAAGAGAATGAAAGGCTATAAAATGAACAGAATATTATTTAGTGTTAAAAGGGTTGTTAAAAGTTATGATACAACTTTTTAAGGATTGACCAGTTTGTAGATATTTTAAATGTGTAAATTTTAAGTCACAACGAATTTGTAAAAAAAGTCAAATCATCGCCTAAAACATTGTGAAACTATGTAATAAAATGTTATCTGTTAGATTACGCACCAACTCGAGGTAAAATCAGTAGTACTGTGAAAGGAATTGTTTTGATATGCAAAGCAAAACAATCTGGAGCTCAGACAAGAGATGTGTAAGTTCTGTTGAGTTATTGCATTTCTGTCTTCAATGATAAATTTACCAGACATTATGTGAGAAAACGTAAGGGTTTATCGCGTCAAACAGTCAATGTGATTGTTTGTTTTGAAAACAACGAGGATTTCTATGTTGTCCTGAACAAATGGGTTGTTTGGTACAGATTTTTAAATAAAACTGTACGTAAATTTTTTTGAATGGTTTTTAATTCGGAAGGTAAATAAAAAATACGTCTAATAACGTTCAAATATATATATACACATCCTATTTACTCACAACACGGTAAACTCATACAAAATATGGTAAGTGGTGATCTATTTCGACCGGACACTCCAATTATTATCATACCTAATAGGCTAATCACGTACAATGCTGATCAAGAAGTTTTTTTTTATTTTTTATTCCGGAGCATTTACAATTCTTCTGGCGCAAGAAAACATTTTTTGTCCACAAGTTGTTTTTGGTTTGAATAGCCTTCAAATAGAGAAATGACATCATTATATTGCGATGAAGCCAAAATCTGAAAGTACAAAAATACGTCTAATTACACTTGTAATGATATATTTACACGTATATTGTTTACTCACAAGACGGTAAATACAAAAGGTGGTACAGTAAGTGGTGATCCATTTCGATTGGACACCCCAATCATCAACAGACCCAATAGGCGAATTAAAGACTCTGGCGAATTAATAGTTTCCCTTAAAAAGCCAAAAGCCCTTTGGAAGCCAAAACATAAACTGCGGGGTTAAAAGGTACATATCGTATAAATATTACAGTCAGGCGCTCTTTTAATCAGATAATAATCTTTTCATCTTAGAGACTCATCCTACTCTTGTTTTATATGTATACTCACAAATATACAATATTTAAACAATTTTGAATCACCACTTATTGCTTAATGAGTCAAATTTAGTAAGAATCTGGGTTTGCATTTTCCCTATAAATAAACTCACCGTCGTAATCTATTAGATTAAGTGGAAATCAGGTGATATAATCCAACTTCAACTAATAAAGTGCGAATACCATGATTAATTAGTTTGATATGGCATCCAAACAGTCCTAAAACTGGGCCGGTTTAACATGTCAGTCGCCATGACATACATGTCCTAGTTAAATCCATGTTAACATTCAATTGTACGGGAAATTGATGGTAGACTTTTTATAATTAGCAGGAATAGTTCATTCAAACCTGAAAACACGATTATGACAAATGCAACTCAGCTAGTTTTACAACGTAAAATCATTTTATGACATTATTTTATACATTGTTTAATCTTAATACTCATTCTATTGCCACACTTATACGTTTTCAACTTACAATAGGTATTAAGAATCTAAAAATATTTACGTTATCATAAAAAAACGTAACATTTTATAACCTTTATAATATGTTGTAGTTGTTTCGCTTCTTATAAGAGAGATTATTGATCTTGTTTTCAGACATTGAAAAAAAAACTACCGTTTGTCATTGAACTATTAATACACTGGTTTTGATCAATTATCAATTATTGAGACGGGGACGCCACCTAGTTGCGTATTTTAATCCAAATATCAGTGAAAGATGAGTGTAGAATAGAGTGAAATCATCTGTGTAGCTTTGTTCCTGACTAAGATCAGTATTTCAATTAGCCAATATCATTTATTTAATGTCCAACGATAAGGAACAGTTGAGTCCAGATAACCACCAAAAAGCTACTGACTTTTCTCAGGATGGAACCTGTGCCATATATTAAGTGGTAAAATTGCTAGTTACTAAACCGACCAGTGTTTAGTCTGCTTCTATGAAAAGGTGAGAAAATAATTACAAAAGATAGACTCAATACTCAAGTGAGTTAGCATCAGTTTGAGTAAGCAGGTTGAAAACAATGTTTTATTTAAATGCGCGAATAGTGCACGGGTTCCCTCGTTCTTGCTTGTTCTCATGGAAGCCCACATTAAACTATTCTATATACTTTTACTTCAGTTTACATTCTTCCAGAAGAGTGTAAATGAAATATGGAGGGTTGTTGCGCCACGTCGAGAGAGTATAAGCGGTTGAAAAATGGCCTAACTAAACAGTTAAGCACGGGCGGATGGGAAGCAACACCTGGCCGACTGGGGCGTACTGCAAATATACGGCCGTTTGTGGGACCTTCTGCAGTAACACCACCAACACACATTCTATATGGGTTTCGTCTTTTGTAGTGTTAAGTCTACCAATATAATCTTATCACCTATATCCAAATTACAATACAAGTAGAAGATGTGCTTCTTTTTCAAAAAGCACGAAACAGCTGTAGTACTACCAAGTTGATAGTTTTGACAGAAAAGAGGTAATTTAAACCTATATTAGTTTATTCAGACGATCTAGAGGCCATTCTGTCATGAATACAAGTAGTGCTCATAAAGTGATAGTATTGCTTTAATAGAGTTTAGTATCTGGGGACCGAGCCGTAGCTCGGTGTAGTTTATTTCAATTGTAAAAGCAATATAAAGGAAACTTACGCTTTATTTAGAATACAACTAGTTTTGGCTTTTGTTATTTAAGTTTCAGTGGATTTCAATAATTTATTAAGATAGAAATTTTTACTTTACAATCCTCAAGACATGTAATTTATTTTACAGTAGATGAAAGGTCGCTCGTTTATAATAGCCTATACTTGCATAAACATTGTTTTGACATTTTGTTTACATTAAAACAGCTGATCACTTTAGGGATTACGTTTTAGAAGAAGAGAGCCAAATTGAGTAATCACTATTTGATCAGAACATGAAACTATTTTCACCTATATTGAGTTATATTCAGTGTAATCTTTGCTCTATAGTAACAACTAATATTTTTCCTTTTGTACTGTGCTTTGAAATTTGCTAGTATACTGTGGGTAGATGGCTTATTATGAACACATGTTACAACTTATAAGTCTTCTGTTTTACATTTTCCTTGCTATTTTGTTCATCCAACATGGTTACTTAGCAACTCATAAGCCCAATGTTAAAAAGTTTTGGCTTTCAATTTAATTTTTTTACGTAGTTAGATTTTTGTTGACAGTTTTGACTACATAAACACGTTTTAAGAAATTAATTATTTACAACATTTGAAGGAAATAGTCTAAGGCGTTTTCGAGATCTTTGTGCAAGCATACATACGTACAAGCAAACATTTCTCATATTAGAGTATAGGATATGTTGTTAGTTTTTAAATGATTTGGTCATTTATATTATACAGGGTGTCCATAAAAAACGTTTCAGGACTTTGGGAAATGAATCCCCATACTAAAAGGAAGAAAAAAGTTTATGGGAAGGTATGTCCGAAAATGCATATTAACCCAGATATCCGCCATTTTGTTTTTTATACAAAAATATTTTTATCTGTGAAGTTTTTTATTCGACGATTATGAAATTTGGTATACATGTTAACATACACAAGACCTATAATAGAAAAAATAATAAAGTTGTTCCGATTGTAAATTTCAAAATGGCGGCCGTTTTAATTTTTCTAACTTAAATAACTCAAAAACGGCTAATTCTACGAAAAAATGTCAAGAATACTTTTTTTTAGCATTTTTAATTCCCTATCAAACGAAACCAAGATCAAAAAGATCGGACAAATGATAACTGAAATATAACGTTTTTTGTGTAAAAATAAGGCAAAAATTAAGGGTTCCCCGACTAACTTTGCCTTATTTTTACACAAAAAACGTTATATTTCAGTTATCATTTGTCCGATCTTTTTGATCTTGGTTTCGTGTGATAGGGAATTAAAAATGCTAAAAAAAAGTATTCTTGACATTTTTTTGTAGAATTAGCCGTTTTTGAGTTATTTAAGTTAGAAAAATTAAAACGGCCGCCATTTTGAAATTTACAATCGGAACAACTTTATTATTTTTTCTATTATAGGTCTTGTGTATGTTAACATGTATGCCAAATTTCATAATCGTCGAATAAAAAACTTCACAGATAAAAATATTTTTGTATAAAAAACAAAATGGCGGATATCTGGGTTAATATGCATTTTCGGACATACCTTCCCATAAACTTTTTTCTTCCTTTTAGTATGGGGATTCATTTCCCAAAGTCCTGAAACGTTTTTTATGGACACCCTGTATAACTCACACTGCAATAACATAACACCACTGCATGCTGTTTAATGCATGGAAATTCCCATGTTTTTCTTGTGGATAAAATAAAACTGTTGTAGTTTGTTGTGTATAGTTATATGTCAATAAAATTTGGCTAATTTATTTAATCCTCTATTAATAACATTTTACAAAAAAACTCTTTAACTGTAGCAGCAAACCTAATTACTCGTTAAATCTTATGTTTCGGGGAATAACTATGTTTTGCCTTTTAATGTAAATATTTTCGTAAAAATCCAATAAGACAAATTGAAATACGCTTAGCCTGAAGGTTTGCTGAAGTGGGGGTGTTTAATTTAGATCTACATACAAATCCTAAGAAACGGGTCATCAGAGGGTTAGGCACGTGAGCGTAAAATCGATGTCTATCTGGGTCATGACTGGGCACTGACTCATCAGCCTGGTAGTTTCAGGATTAGTATGGAGTTTTAGTTTTACTACTTCCCCAACTTAAAGCTGTTAAGTCCATTGTAGACATCTAGTGATCCCTGGATTACATTTAAAATTTTTCTTAGAAGTTTTTTCTGTTAAATTATTCGTCTTTTACAATGTCCTTGGTTGGAAAATTAAGTGTATTTAAGCAATATTGAACGAAAATAAAATAATGTGTTATTATTACAGTTAGAGGATATTTAAAGAGGCTGACACATCTGTTAGTGGATGAGTGAATGACGAATAAACGAGATCTGCTAGTCCCTTTTCCAGGATTATTTATTAAAGCCTAATGATGAGCTTGGGACATACGCAAAAACTTACTTTTACATAGAGGAATTTAATAACTTAATGTGAATCATACTCACCTTTAAAATGTTGCTAATTTATAAATTAATGTTCTTAGTTATAGAACAAGGATACTACAGTACTTGTAATCTGTGTATGATTATTTTTCTGTTTAGTAGTTTGTTGTATAGAGGTACCCAATTCATGATACAGGATGGACATTTATCAACATGCAACAATTAAGGAGTTAAATTTATGTTTCTTTAAACACCATCGAATTTAGAAGTAAGTTCTAAGTAAGACATCAGGCAAAGCAGCCAAAAAAACAAAGCTAACCATAGGTACAATTATAAAATAAATGTATATTACTAATCCACAATTCTATTTTTTTAATATAACGTAATATAACTTTCAACCGAGTATTCATATTTATTTGTCCTAGTAGTTAACAACGACTGAAATTCAAATCAAATTTGTACTATTTCTGAGTGGAAATAGTTGTTCCACCTCCTTTGTATCGTTGAATGTAGGCCACCTAGATGATTTTCAAAGGAATATTGTACTCATACAATACCTCTATTTCAAACACAAAATTTCTCCACACTGTAGTTTAGATTTAATCGTATTTCTTATTTATTCCATAACTGCATGTCCACCTATCGTCAATGTTGCAAACTATATAATGTTTATAGTAAATTTATGACCATAAAACGTCTAGTCGAAAATATAAACGTTTTGATGTCAAGAAATTTTAAGGAGTCAGTATGCATTTATCAAATAACTACTGACGGGGGTATGAAGGGGTTAAGTTCAAATGTCAGTTTAAGTAACAGAAATGTGTGAAAAGTATTTGTTGTGTTTAAAATAACTAACGACCCAATCGGCTGAACAACTTTACTAATATCTGTTAAAGACGATGTCTTGGCATCGAAAATAAGTGAGGATGTTATCATAGTAGAGCTGTATATTTACAGAACAATTACTTAAGTAATCTATCTATATATTAATAGGCAAGCATGTTTCTTTAAAACCTTTTTCTCAGCTCGTGTGCATCGTCGGGAAAATCAATGCATACCGTTAGAAAGCTAGTTTCCTGTAGGTGTGCAGAATCCCTTTATAAATTGAAATTGGCTCAAAGACAAGTACAATAAATGAGTTAAATAATTTAAAAAAATTAACATGGATGTCATGGGATGCCATGCTGGTGACGAAATACAACGAAATATAAACAGAAAATCAAAAACAAATGGAAGAAACTCCAATCACATGTTTTATTTACAGTGTGGGGTGAAAATAGAGAAGTCTGTACATTGCATATTTTTGGTCGAGTTTCAACCAAGTTTCGACCACTGGACGACCTCTCGTATAATATTACATGACTCGAGCAGCTGATGAGCCAAAACACGGTTTTCAACTGTTGTTATTTTGACGGTCCGGCACTTGTCACGACTTATTGGTGTGTGACCGAAACGTCATATTCCAGAACCTAAAACTTCATGAAATTTTTTTAGTGGTTGTTGATAGCCTTACTAATATTTTAACCGACATAATCCCACCAATCCAAAATTTTAATTTTATCAATTTTTTTTATTGCTTTCTATTACATATAGTAAAATGTCCCCCTGTAGTGTATGCGGTTCTACAGTAACCCCTAGCCTACACGTATAGCTTCTACACACTACACATCGCTTCATGTTAGTTGCCCCTTAGGGGTAATAAAACTGATGCACCCCCTAGGTAGGCTGTTGTATCCATACACCTAAGATAGTCAATGCAGTAGTTCTATTGAAGAAAATTTTTTTAAATACTATAACAGCTAAATTATTACAACAAACAACCATTTCTTACATTTTAACCATGGGAAAAACTACCTTAACCAACTCAAGTTTAAAGATACGAAATAGTAGCAAAAAAATCACTTTAAAAGTAAAATAATTAAAATGACTAAATAATTGGGGGGTTTGAACTATGATTACCTTTAAAAGCATGATGTTTGTAGACAATCTTATGGCACAAGATAAATGGATTGTAACAGCGTAATGAATATTGAATATGTTCCGATCGAACCCCAGCAATGGTATTTCTTAACAGCCTATATTTTCTAAGAAATTGATATAGTTTAACATTATTACCAAGCTGCTAGTGTTTCCAACGAGTATATAAAACTCTTCAGTCCGTGATGAAAGGTAGCACCCACATGTTTATATTTTCAGCACGTTTTGTATCGTAGAATCGATCTCGACCCGGATCAAACGTACTTGTACTACCTTATATAAGCTTGTACTGCAACAGCGAAACTGACCTTGGTGATGGGATTTGAAACCAGGACGATCTAGCATTAAAGCCTTTGGGACGAATTAGATATTGATCTTTAGCCAATGTACATTGACAGAATATATTTCAGGAAATCTTTGCTTGCTTGTTATAATATCAGATTTAAATAGTTTAAGAATTAGAGACGAAAATGATAAGTATTCACTTTGAATACTGAAAGAAGACGTCTCATAATACTGTTATATTATCTAAAGCCTGTGTTTTTGTTCTTTACGTTTAAATGTGCTCATTTCAACTAAATATTTCTTTCTTATTTTAAAAACAATTCCCAGCATAGTTGATAGAATGTTATATTATATTATAAATAATAAAAACTAACATAGATTTGGATTTATAGCTTGTGTAATAGCCGTTTTGGTTTTAGAGTAACTCTAGTTGCTTTTGCGGATGACACTGCATTAATTTACAAATTAAGATTCCATTGAAACTTTAAAATTAAATATTCAATACGATGTAAATGTTCTTCGATGGTGGTTTACCAACAACTTTATTGTAATGAACCCAAAAACTAAATATATAATTTTTAATCCATCAAGAAACATAAGTTTTATTACTCCGATAAAATACCACCAAACAAACTGTCAATCTACAAATTGTAATTGTCCTGCTATTGAGCAATAGAGGAAATTAAATATCTTGGATTGTACTTAGACTGAAAGATAAACTGGAAATGCCATATATAGAGAATAAATTAATAAAATACGTAAGGGTGTTTTATATGTTAAAAAGTATGTGTAATCAACGCCTACTCATAAATATTTATTATGCGATGGTAAATTCTAAATTGGAGTATGGTTTAGCTATCTATGGAGGAGCTTACTTTTCGTCAATAACTAAGCGATTACTTGTCTTGCATAAAACCTTTATAAGGATAATTAGTAACAAATGTAGAACAGAACATGCAGCACCACTATTTAAAAAGTTAGATATTTTGCCTTTCAGAAATCTATTATAGGAATAAAGTTTTACGAATATTTTGTAAAAGAAGTAGAGATGAGGTTGAAACTATGTCTGAAAGGAGAATAACATAAAAAATAAGTATAACGCAATAGTTGCAAAACCAAATTTAACAGCTTTAAGTTTTATTTATTCCTTGCACCCAAAATGTTTAATGCTCTACCATTCAATCTCAACACCATCTCAGAAGCAGATTTTTCTAGGCAGCTGTGGCCTTATTTATAAAATTTGGAAAATACTCAAATGTTCTTTTATGGAATTTAGAACCATATTATAGAAGTGAATAATATAGATAATAAGCTATATAAAGCTTTTACTCTTTTCTATCATTTTTGTTGGTAAGCAGTGTATCGTTTTTTACTCTGTGCTAAAGAAGATCACTTTGTCGAACTCACACTCACTGTATATTATAACCAAGTGATATAAGTGACAGGACAAAACCACCTCTTCGATATTTTAGAATTAAAGAAAGTGTATAAATCCACCGACATAGGTTTTAAACCTAGGTGGTTATTGTTTTCTTTTTCTTGTGTAAATGTATTTTTGGGTTTGTTGTATGGAAAAACAATAAAGATTTCTTAAAAAAAAATTTGGATAAGATACCAAAGGACATGCAATAGTTTACATACAGATTATTATATTAACGTAAAAATGATTTTAGGTTGTTTAAATTTTAACAAAAAAGTAAGCAACAAAAATCTACATAAGCCGAGCAAAATTTACCTCAAAATTGTTATCAGCAGATCCATAATCTAATGTAATTTACTTAGTGAATTCAGTATTCCACTTAGATACACACCAGCTAAGAAAACACTTTCAAACTACTAGGTTAAATTATAATTAAATGAAAATAAAAGAAAATCGCTGAAGAAAATTGGATCACTGAAGTCGAGTTGGAGTTGCCAATAATGCCAATTTACTGTTGAAGACTCTTAATTGAGACAATGGCAAAGTCTCTAGATTGTTAAGTATTATTCCGTACTATATTATTGTAAAGAGTAGTTTTACTACCCACCAACCTTTATTTGTTTAAATAGTTTGCAAATCGATTCTTTCAAGGATTGCTCAAGCTCAAGAAATACAATACTGTGTCAATTCAGTTTTCTTATCAGGTGAAATATATCAAATTGTCAAGCCTTACTCTCTTCCCATTGTAATATGTACGCAAAACCAAATAATAATAGTAAATATTTAATGTCAACCAAGTTTGTGTAATCATAGACAAATAGAATTACAACTTAAATATTAACAGCAATTAAATTATCCAGCTGAACAGAATGTAAACAAACATGTTCTTCATAAGGATAACATGGGATCTTTAAAAGCCACTGGGGCAAAGCCTAAGGGACTTGAGAAAATTTTAGGCCTCTTTGCAATTCTACGCCACATGCTATATTAAATACGCTCTTTCTAATGAGACGTGAATGGTTAACATTGGTTAGGAAATGGCAGAATTTATTTGAGTTCAGAGAACCAATTTCATGTTGCGTGTTAATTACATAGACTTTTAACAAAAAATTCAACCCAGTAAATAAAAAATGTGGTAAGACTGTAAGTTTATTATTAAAATATGTAATAGCATACTGAAAAATATACTTTACTCGCACATATTTTGAATTACTAGCATTGATAGCATTACATTAATTTCTCTTGATGTAGTGATATCGATGTTTAGCCCATTAGCGAAACAATCATTACATAACAATGGATGCCATTGTCAAAATACAGGGCAACGATGGGTCGCATTAGCATAATATATATGACGTTCTATTGTTGCATAACTATCATGAGTAATTATTGACGTGCCACTTACATTGACGGTGGAAGAAATAATATATACGATCATACTGATTGTTGAAGCTGTAAACCATATTTTTCATACTTTTATGACAGTGTACTTGTGCCTTACTTACTTGTGATACTTTTATGACAGTATATTTATTATTTTTATGATTTCAGAAGTAGGTTTCTCACTTATTGATTACGATTGTTGACATAAGTTTGTCAAAATTACATTGTACATACATGAAGTAAAAACACCCCAGTTACATTCATTATCAGTTTGACATAATATGGATCACTGTACGACTTAATATTTTACCAATTTTACTACAGGTGCAGTTTGCTATACAGTAATGAAAACGGTGGCAAATAGTTGTTTTGCCAGATTAAAAAAGAAACGGTTAACTTTATTGTGGAAAGCCTACAAAATAATGTCCAACCAATGTGATTAGGCAGTTGTAATCAGGTTCAGTTTGATATAGTATGCTAAGGAATGTTGATTACTCGTTGGTCAGCTTAATCATTAACTATATAACACTACAACGTTGCACTGAATATGTGCAATATGTGTTGTGTAAATATGAATATGGAAGTTAAAGTGCATTGGATTTAATGCAAGCAATGAGCTCCCCTACTATTGAGTTACATTTGCATATGGTTGTTAGGTTTCACAGTTTTTTATAATTATAATTGTATAGTAAATTAATTGTTATGCTTATTTAACTAAGTTATTGTTCGATCTTTTTTTATTTTTATTATGTGAAGTGTGAAGAACTTTTATTTTGATTTTAAGCAGCCAAATAAGGACTCTATCACGCACAGGCCATTGTGACCCATGTGATATTTTTATTTCCTTAATGTAATGCTGCAAAATAATTTGTTGTAAATAAAGAATTTCTCTCTCTCTCTCTCTCTCTCTCTCTCTCTCTCTCTCTCTCTCTCTCTCTCCCTCTCTCTCTCTCTCTCTCTCTCTCTCTCTCTCTCTCTCTCTCTCTCTCTCTCTCTCTCTCTCTCTCTCTCTCTCTCTCTCTCTCTCTCCCTCTCTCTCTCAATGGTTTAATCCGTGTTCAGTTCAGTTTCATCTCTGGAATAGAGTTGATGGACTAACTCAGACAAGGGAATAAGTGAGTAATAGTTATTCCCTTATTTGTGGAAATAAACACTCGTGATTCTAATTTTATTAAAGCTCGTTTGGATTTAGCGAAGAATACTGCAAAACATACTCGTTTCAGCAATTTCATTAAGTTTGAGTGTTCATTACCTGCATAAAGGTGAAGCTTAATAAAGTGATAAACATTCTACTAAATAACTGTAATCTTTTACGTTGCTTTCTGAACTAGCAAAGAATATCTATCATGACAAGTTTTTTTAAAGTGGTATATTTTACGATTTAGAACGGTCCCATTGTAAAAGGAATTCAACAGAAATGGTGGAATGTTGGAAGCGTAGATGGTGGAAATTTACGATCCAAAATACATTCCATCCCTCCCCTCTTCCATCAAAACTTCTCCCACAACAGTTAGTGTACAGTGTACAATACTCTGCTAATGGAACAGCCGGAAAAATGAATCATCTTGTGTAGGCCTACTTTCGTGAGGATTATCATACATAAGGTTTTGCTGTTTGTGTTGTCCTGTTGTCAAATACAAGTATAAGAAAGCAAACCATATTATATCTGTTTGTAGTAAAAGTATGGCAAATAAAGTTAAAATTCTTCTAGAAGAACTGGTAATATTGGAATGAATATAAATTTGAAATAAAAAGTTCACTAATAATTTTAAGAATTTTTTATTTCATGAGGCCTCTCGCAAGCCATGCTGGCATCATGACTTTTGTGATGTTTCTGATGATGCCAGCATAGCTGGGAAAAGGCCTTATGAAATTAAAAATTCTGAAAATATTGGTGAAGTTTATCAAATTAAGTAAAAATTATCGTTAGCCATAAAAGATCTCAATTTGTAGAGCAATATCAAAGTCACTAAGCCATTGAAGTTCATCTATGTTTGTTTGTTATTCAATAGAAATGCATTGAAACTAGTCCTATGAATAATTTAATAAAAATGCAACTAAAAATAATTGGTTAGGGAATTGAAATCGTAATAGCCTAAAACTTATCAGGGGACAACCAACCTGGTCCGTGAGATGAACCTACATGACGATATGCACAGAAAGCTCCTGGAGATCTACGAAATGATTATAGTGTATCATGGTTTAGGAGACATATAAAACCAGTTGACTGTTTAAATCTTTGAGGAGGGAGATGATTTATTGACCATAATCATTCAATAAATCAGTGGGTTACTCGTTTTTATTGCCAATATCGTTGCCTTTTATTTCACGAGCATCCATAGATACAACATATTTCACATTCCATCATGTGGGAAATCATGAAAACCGTCGTAGAGATGTGGGTAGTCTTAAAATAGATATTTTTGTCACCTTATCGACCCTGAACTAACTATAAAGCACCCTTCTACATCTCTAAACCCTCGACCATGACAATACCACTCCACGTCACATCCGTTAATTTGTCATATTTAGTCCTGAGACGTCTTGGGACGAAAGCCTTTTTTATTTTAATGTTAAACAGAAAAACCCACTTAAACTATTACGAAATGCAACGAACTCACCATCATGAAGGGGGTCGATGGTGTGGATCATAAGTTGGAGCAGACCATGTCTGAATTTGTTTCCTGAAGGCTGTGCGGGTGCACCACCACTTCCGGTTCCCCCGCTAGCACTTCCTCTTCCGGCCGAGGGAACTCCACTTCCTGCTGAGCCGCCGCCCCCGACGCTGGTCTGACTCGAGGTGGCAGCGTTTCCATGCTGGAACACAAAGGAAGAGTTAAGGAAAGGTCTGGCAGAAGACGTAAAACCTGCTGGCAAGTTAATTCGTCAGCGTTGTATAAAATATATCTACTACAGAACCAAATACATGGCGATAGGCAATTAGAGTTGCCTCAAATATGTTTTATAGCCCTATGAATTCTCAAGGAGAAGTTTGGAGAGCACTTATTGAACGTGTGATCCATAAAGATTCTGTCCCACACATCTAGCCCACTTTAAATCTCAAACTATTTTTACTAAGAGTAAGGAACTAATTTATCCCTTTAATTCCTCACACATTGTTTGTTTTGCATTCTAGGATTAAGTACAACGTCTCTGATCGACCGTGTACATAAAAAGGTATTGTTTTTTAAAATGTTCTAATCTTGTTTGTCAACTAAATACTCTTTTAAGATTGTACGATAATAACTAAACACGATTAAAATAGAGATATACTAGGTGGAACCCGCTGAAACCGACGGTTAATATTGAGATTTCAAGCAAAATCATTTAACTATCAATCGATTTTAATAACCCTATTTTTTGGAACAATTTGGGTTGTTCAGGATTCAGCAGCGTGCTTTAATGATCAATAATTCAAATGACAGCTGTTATTTCACCGAAGATTTTAAGACCAGAACATATAGGGTAACGTAATTTCAATTGAATCAATATATCTAATATTAAAATCCATATCTAAGAAATAATCAAATTTATGTTTTTTGATTGTGTAAAACCATAAGTATCTTGAACTTGACTGATTCAAACGATCAATATCTCAAATGAAAGCCTTTATCTCTAGGAGTTTTTCTAAGTCATATAACAAATCTAAAATAAAAATGGTGTTACGTAATACGTATCATTGAATGCAGATAAGTCCTAAAATAATTATAATTATTTTTGAGTCGGGATTCATCAGTGTTTCAAGTACGTCCGATCTTAATAATCAATAGCTCAATTTAAAAATGGCATTTCACTGTAGGTTCTTAGACAAAAACATATAGGATAATACAATTAGAGCTGATGAAAATCATCTTTAATTGAAGTCAGAACTAAAAATAAAATAAAATTTTTGTTTTTTGGACGAGTAATACAGTGGATAAATTAATAATGATGCTTGATGCACTTAGACAAGTTAGGATTTACATCTGTGCGTGCCTGCATACCTCTAATTTAAGACCAAAATTATGAAAATCAGTAGGGAAGAAGAGTCAAACCAACTCTGAAAATAAAAACAAATTTAACTCCCATAAGAAATGCAAAGGGAGGGAGTTGCTTTTGTGCATGATTCGAATTATACGTTAAATAAATGAATGCCGATGCTCGATGGCAAATATGAGCGTACATACCTATAATTTAAGACCAAACAAATTATGAAAATCTGTCGGGTAGAAGAGCCAAACCGACTCGAAAAAGAAAACCAATAATTCTTTAATACATGGAAGATTATAAAGTGCATCATTCTTTGTGACTTTACTATTTTTATTAACACTATCAGTTGTGCATGGATAGAGTTCGTCTAAACAAAGTAAGGGAAAAAATATCCGCTTCTTCATGGTTAGTTTTTCCTCCATTCAACCTAAGTCACGTGACGTATTGTGTTCACGTAGGAAATCAATAAACAAATTTAAATACCAATCTGAAATCACTACCAAACAATACACTTTAAATCGATGTTTGTGATAAAGATGAGATGGGCATACTTTCCTTGATTTTTAGAATATTATTGGGCCACGAAGTATACAGAAATAAAGAACAACTCTTGGTTATTACGGGAAAAATAAACCTTCGCTGCCTAATCAACCCGGTAAGTTTTAACACAATTGTCTTCAGCAAGAACATTTAATTTTTTTATATCAATCAACACTCCTACATAAAACTGCGAAGACGTTAGTGTAGATTTTATTGAGACCAGCCATTGTGCAACTGGTCCCGGTAGAAAATGTAATTTGTATCATCAGTTTGCATTTGAAATCCACGTGACACATACATTTTGCAATGGCGTCCTACAGAATGCGACAAAGAAAATTAAGTTAAGGGTGGACAGCAGGCGCGACACAGTCGTACCAACCGCAATCATTCGGAACCCTATTGGCAGACATGACAGGACGTGATTCATGTTGCTAATGGAAACAGGTGCACAAACAGCCTGTGTTAAATGTTTGAAACTACTCGATCTAAATCCTTAGGCCGGGGCCACACGTGGCGGATCGTCCGCGCGGCTTATGATCGCGCGATCATAAGCCGCGCAAAGGTGTCCCGGCCACACGGGGCGGATGAACCGCTTCCGGTTGAGGTTTCTCAGCCTACGTACTGTAAGATTAGAACATTGTTTAGTTCACTCGTTCTTGTTGTAGTCATGGACAAAACACTTATGTTAGTTTGTGAATTAGAAGCGTGTGGTGAGAGCCTAAGGTTAACCGAAATCATTGGGTTCATCCTTTCACAACCGATAAACCATTTGTGTCCCAAACCTTTTACGAGCACATGCGAAACCATAGTTCGGAGCTTTTTTTACTATTGCATGTAAATATCATCGTTTGATGAGCTACTTCAATTGCTTTGACCGTATATAACTAAAAGGAAGATACTCTAATGAGAAATGTACAACATGAAATACAACATGAGAAATCCCACAGACATGGTTTGTATTAACAATTTCTATGTATTTGTCTGTATCGAACATTTTACACCTATAAACCAAAACGAACAAGCACGAATGCTGGTTCGCGAACTCGTTCGAATAAACGACACGTAAGTTTACACGTTTGTACCAAATTTCATCAAAATCGGATCATTTTTGCTTGAGTTATCGCGCCAACGGACACACACACACACACACACATATATATATATATATATATATATATGAATTTGAACGGATGGTGTTTTTGGCCTCTAGGGACCTCAAAACGAAAAATAAAATCGGTCCAGGGTCCAGGTCTTACCATGAGTACTACGGTAATAGCTTATTCCCTATATGGGAAATTCGCTAAAAACAACTACAAATGCTTGAAAATGAGCTCCACCCGCGCGGACAATCCGTATCGTGTGGCCACTCTCATAAGACTACGTGTGTCATCCCCTCCAACGCGGCTTATGATCGCGCGGACGATCCGCGACATGGCGCGGACAATCCGCCCAGGCGGCTTAGGATCGCCCCGTGTGGCCACTCTCATTTGATTCAATGTGTTGTCGTACCACGCGGATCATCCGCGCGGATGATCCGCGTCGTGTGGCCCCGGCCTTATAGAGTTCGTATATCATTTTATTATATTGAAAGGGGTGGAATTTAATTCGAATATTAAAACTATTTTAATACATACTTGAACCCCAATTCATAAAATTCAATAACCATTTTGATGGGTATAAAACTCACTAAAAATTATAAACGTAGATACTATATAAATTTCATAAATGACTTTTCACTTTAAACTGATTAAATGCAAATTAATGTTTGATGCAATTTGTATTTATTTAAAAGCTCTCTATTGAGATTATTTGCAGATCGGACCTAAAACAACACCCCAGCCCTTATCCCCAAATTATTATAGGGTTCTCATGAGTGGTTCACCGATCTCATTTTTACTTTGCCGTGACTACTTTCCACCGGCGAGTGTCACGACTCATATTCAATGGTTAAGTTTTTTTGTGCAGGTGCGAGGGTCTAGTTCAGCGTGAGTTTCAATAAATCAGCGACCTTCCTCAGGTTCACCAAATATGTTACAGCAAAATAGGCGGGACGTGTTCGATTAACATAATTCATAAGTTTCACACCATCAATATAAATAGGTCATATGATACAAATCTCTCTCCACAGGTAGATAATGATTTGGGCGTGTGCTAGCCTAGCGATTAGTGTCTCGGGCTTCGGTTAGAGAATGATGCTTGATCCTCGGTAAATCTGCAATTATTTCTAGGGTAGAAACATATTTTTTTCTTAAAACGTTTGATATTCTTAAAATAAAAAAAACCCCTCGTGTTGACACACAAAAAAGTTTAATACATTTCTGGCAGAGGATGTCATAAAACAAATTTTGAAGGGTTCAAGTACAAGTGACTGACCAATGTGGTAGGGCTATATTCACTTAACCTTCAAAAGAAAGCCTGATATACAAAAATGGGTACATTTTTAACAAGTTATTACCAATTATGAAATAAAACAGTTTCTAAGAAACAGTTCAAGCAATAAATTTATCACGGTGTTTGAACCTGCTTTAGATAAAGGAATATGCAGTTTTTGATACACAATGATAGTAGACATGGTCATAAAATGGCGTCCCAATAGGATCGAGCTCCAAGCCCCCTTGAAGGGTGATAAAATCTCTAAAATACACTCGCTCTTGGCCTCTTGATTTTCGGAACCAACCGGCCAACTGTGATACTTTCGCTTATGAAAAAGCAGCCAATAAGTTATCGCTAGAGTAATAAAAGAAAACATCCAACCAGATCACATAATTTGTCCGAGTTTTCAGTTGAACAATGTCGTTAACAATTACAAAATATTAAAAAATCTGTTGTCCGGAGTAAAAAAAAATGTAGTTGCACGTTATAGAACATGGTCAAATTGGGCAAATGTATTTATTTCATCCTATAATATTTATATTTGATCAAAAACAGTATTTCCCTGTCATCCTCTTAAAAAACCTTTGCGATCAATTTAAGGCATGATTTTAAAAAAGATTTGTATTTTCGGAAAGCACGTGATTAACCTTCTCTTCCTCGACATCTTAAAACTCTTGTAATATTTTAGGTGTTTGTTCTACAACAAAGGATCATCTGACAGCAGAAATGTGTTAAGCGTTTACAAGCTGACATACTAGATAGCTTCAGGAGAACTCATCTTACTATAAAGACACGCGATCTATAGGGATATTTTTCCTTATTTAGGTAGGAGCAATGCCCTCATTTGATTGAACTAAATTTGTTTTTAAAATACTCATAGATATTTAACCTCCTAACGCTATTTAAAACTAATACAATAACTGGAAATATGTTTTTCTTACTGCGGCAAAACAAATATTACGGGGCCAAATAAGTTGTTTTATACCTTGCGCAAAAACAGAGTCAAGTACATTAGCTATGTATTTTTCTCTTTCTAAATTGGTTTTGACATGGAATAGTAGACCTACTGTTTCAAATTTTTTATTTCATGATCTTTCTATTATCTTACATGGTACATTCTACAACAATAAAAAAACAATAGTTGATAATTATAGATTAGTTAAAATGTAAAATAATACGGTCATTAACCTTATGTTAGACACAGTCACTTTTCACCTAGTGAAACTCTACACAATACTATGTAGCCTACATTTATGTTTTTAGAACTGGATACGAAACGATCACTTAATTGTTTTTCTACCATTCACCGCGTTAAAATACAAAGTAGAATCACATATTGATTTAACAGATTTGCTCTTTTATGCAAGTGATTAATTTGATATATCCATTCATATTAAATGATAACTAGTATACTAACTTGGATGTAATATCTTCATTAACTTTTCACTTTGTAACTTTTATGTATTTATCTATAACTAGACTATGACTGATTTACATTAGAAAAATGTTTGGATTTCATAATGCATTATTATGTAATTTTCTAGTTTTGTCTCTGTGTTACCAATTAGTGAAGTGTGTTTAAATTATATTCACCAAATAGTTATTTGAAACAGACACAACTCATTTTATGAGGAAGTACTTGCAGTAAATTTGAGGGAAAACTTGATAAATCCCTGTTTTACTATATTTTACATATTTATTTAGATACAGACTCTTTATTTGATTTCAGCACCATAGCCTATTCACGGTCAATTGACGCCACGGTAAATGCAACAAGTTAGTCCATTCACCCACGAGGACAAGTTGTAATTATCTACCTACCTAGCAGCAATTTGCCACTCCTGGAGAGGGGGGGTGGGGTGGTCGTGTTGGTAGGGGGGGGGTAAAGTATGTAATCACTAGTCGCTTAGTCCGAGCTGGGCTGTAATGAACAAGCCAAAGCGTAGTACGTCAAAGTAACGTGTGAGAGATATAAAAAATTGGAGTTCTATCAGATAGTCACAGCGTATAGTGGAGAGACATCCAGATTTATGTATAGCACAATGATTGATTTTGATAGGATCGCCAAATTCAGGATGATCTGGGGGTCTGTTATTTTTTTTATTTGTTACAGCCTTCCCTTTATCATGCGAGCCTCAGTTAATCATAGAATTCTCCTAACGAATTTTATGCCCTTTTATGTTCAGAAATGTAACTATGTACAGTAAACCCAGCATATTCAAAATACTAAATAATCCACGGAGTCTAAGGGTATAAAGACTCTCTTTTCAAATTTGTACACTGTGTCAAAACCAACTTAAATGAAAATACGTGTAAGAAAAATATACAACTTACGTAGAGCAATAATCATGGATACGTTCCAAACTAAAACTAATTTGTGAACCACTACAACTATAGAACAAGGTTAAACTAGTTTCGTGACCTAATTATTTGGAAAATAGGAACTAAAAACTTACTAACTGAAGAACTTTGAAAATTTGCTGAGTTACTCGAAACTATAGTACTGTAGTTGGTTTAATGGCATCACAAGATAAATTATATAATTTCAATCGGTCACCATGTTTAACAATACTAATTGACAAGACTTATTATATGACTAACTAAATATCGAAATACGTACAATGTTAAACCGATGTTTTATAGACCTTTAAAACGGAATCTTAATTTAGTTTCCAGAGGAATTTAATGGGTGGGTGCATTTGAAAAGCGACCAAATTGACGACTATATTTTGCAGCTGTGGTTTTGCTCTTTATTACTGTCATAAAGTTTATTATCTTTTCCATCTACTGGTAAATGAATATTAGTGAGAAATATTTATATTAATCACGTATTTACTGTGTACTGAGTTTCACATTTGCAAAACATTTTATTTTGAAGACATTTAAATAAAATAAAAAATGGATGTATCTTCTTACATTTTGATCACTCAGTGGCTTAAGAATATTGAATGAAGGAACGAAGAAATATATCTGACAGTCGGGATTGGTTGAAAAAATACAGCAATACTAAAAATTACTACAGTTGATTTCATAACTTTAGATTGGAGGAAAACTTGAACTATCTTTAGCTTTTATTGCTTTGAAAAATCTAGGCTATGGCTGTCTGTGAGTGCGCCGAACTACTTTATCTTTTCTTGGATCAGTTTGTTAGATGAAGGTACAAAATGCCTGTTACGTATATGTTATGAATCTCATTAAATTTAAAAACAGAATAAATTTTAGAGGACATAAATTAGTGGAGGGAAAAATAAAATATTAATTTTAAATGTATTAAGTGGAAAATCAATAGGTCCAATTGAACTCCACATGAGTTCAAGATCCTAAGCTATTTTCATAAATACGTTAACATATTTCTGTAGGTTGGCTATGAAAAGTTTTAAAATTAACCTTATAAGCATCTTATTTGCTTAAAACCGTAAAGCTTTAAACAAAAATGTGTAAATCTTGAGTTTAGACATTACTTCAGCCCGGTCACGATCAATTCTGTCAATGTCCCTTCGTGTGTTTCGTGTTTTTTTGTAAACGTGTGTATGTTATCGTGTGTCACATAAGTTTTATTCATTGAACTCTGTTAAACGACCTTCAAATGAAGTGATTACCTGACACCTTGAGGCCTGATGATGGTTCAGAAGAATCGAAACTAGTCGCAAAAACAGCAGCAAAGGATTACTTTGTGCAGTTATTGTAAACAAATTCAATGAAGATTTGTACAAACTTAGCACCACCGAGACTTAACATCGGGTGAAATTGTGTACCAAGAAATATTTCTTTCATAATATTATATGTCCACAAGACATCGCACAAATAATGAAATTCGTGCATAGCTTCTACTCAAAATCAGAAAGTGTTTTGTGTAAAAGGATATTGTAAACCTCAGAAGCAATGACACTAAGGCTGTAGATTCTTTGTTTACCTGTTCGACGTCTCTGTGTAAAAGAGGTTATATCGGGTTACAGACCCATCTTATGTCGGTGCGGCACGACATTTCGATATACTGGTCACCGGTCTGAACAAAATCTTATTTTTCGTTTCGTTTGTGTATAGCCATTTGTATAGGCATGCGTATATAAGAAGGAGCGAGCATAGCCTAAACGTTATAGCAGAGGATAAGATAGAGGTCCATAAAGTAAAAAATAGACGTTTCTCGGACAAGGAGAAATGTCTGGGTAATGTGAAGCTCCCTCCACAACACCCAACAAATAAGTTTCAATTTGACATAAACAGCCAAACTTATTTTGGAAAACAGAAATATTTTAGTTTTCCTGGTGAGATTCCAATTTTAGGTAACCAAAGAAACACTGTAATGAAAAAAAAACAATATACAGGTCCCACTTTAGCATTTGGGTTGAAATATATCAAAAAAGCTATTTCACTTTAAGCAATCAATGTTAATTTTGCAATTTATAATTTTCTATTAAATATACTACAAATAACCTACACTATAACAAATAGACTAAAAAAAACCTAAGTTTTACTTTTAAATAAAGGCATTTGCTTGTATTTGAAAAAGCTATTTAAGGATTCATATCAATAAAAAATATCTGGAAACTCTAAAGGCCCCTCAATGGATCTGCCAAAAATATTTACCTATTTTAAATCTGTGCGGAAATTGCACTTTTAATTTAATCTTAATCCATTTATAGGTTAGGTATGAATGATTTTAACGTCGAAAAACGTCCACTCTTATGAAACATCTATTTACATAGGGTAACCCAATGTTTTAATCCATATACACGTTTTTCTTTTCCAAACGTGCAATTTACTCTAAAACTGTTATTATTATCATAACGTAGCATTGTGTTATCAACTTTTCCCAACAATTAAAATAAATGGGGAAAAATACAAGTCGCTGACTTCTAGACCCTCCCGTTTTAGAACAAAAGATACGACTGTGAGTGTTTTTGTCGTAACTGCAGCCTTGGTTATTCAGTGGTCGTAAGTCCAGAGCAGACCTTCAGTTTATTGGCCTCAACGACGCTCCTCATGTGCTGCTGTTGTTTACGAGGTTAAAACGATAAAAGTCTCGATAAAATCACAAGAAAAACGGTTCATGGTCAACTAAGAAAGTTATTGGTGAGAGCAATCGGTGTTTCCTTTCAAATGTTTTCATGGATCACCTTTAAATTATGCCTAACTTTGGGATCACGATTGTGTAAATTACTACAGCTACAAGGAAAAATCTGAGAACCGAAGACAGGCCCTCATAGCTAGGTTTTATAGTTTTGATACAGGGGTTTGAAAAAACACATAATATCAGCTTACAAATTAAAAATTAAAAATTTTAGCCTAAATTAAAAAATTTTAATTTTTATTCTAAAAAATGTTATCAAACAGTAAAAAATTCAATGTTTACCCACTATTTTTGTAATGATTAAATGTCTAACTAGAACAGTATTTTTATTATTTATTTTTATTAGCAATTGATTTAAATTATGTCAAATACCAATAATTTTAACAAGCAGAAAAATGCAAACCACTATTAATTAGTTATTTTGTCCTTAAATTCACATAAGTTATTACAGCACACAACTGAACTAGATTGGTTCTTGGAACCCTTAGAACTAAGTTAAGTTTTAATTTAACCCAGCCACGTGTTTAAACCAGTGCCTTTGCTCACTCAGACAACTGTAAAATTCATCAGTAGTTGTAGTTAGGTCAAAGTAGAGTTTTAAATACGATTGACCAGAAGAGACAAATTTTATATTCCTTGCTCAACGTAGCAGAAAAATGATTTAAAAATTATATTGACGTTTAAAAGACGATTTTGAGAGACAACCATACTTGTATATTACATTTTACCACAACTAAAAAAAGTAAAGGGAAATTACTGCTATTAATATGAATAGGTATCAATAGTTCCTGGTAAATAACGTATAAGGTCCACTATAAGTTTTCCTAAACCCAACACTCTTACATGCGACGGTTTTTTCATTCCCAAATAAAAATTGTTGTTCTCACTGTGTCCTGAGGTCTACATTAATAGTTTGTTTATTTGCTTGTCATCTGGTTTGATATATTATTGTTTCATGTTTACTTTAAGTTTTGGATTTTGTTATTAAATACAATGAAAGAAGTGGCTCTAACAAAATGGGTTTTAATTTAATATATTTAAGGGCACAACATGGTGGCAGCGGTAAAGACCCAATAAATTGAGTAACAGGGTGTCTAATATATATGCTGCATTACAATGTCAGACTCAGAAAACTCAGATATAACAGTAAGAAGACAAACATCTAAAATGACACAACATTCAGCAACATTGGGCTTCATTGATAAATACTCCTTTAAACCAGAAGATTGGGGCCCATGGTTAAAAAAGTTCAATAGGTACAGAAATGCTACCAATTTAGATCAAATAGATGGAGAAAAGCAAGTAAATTTCCTTATAATATCCATGGGTGATAATGCAGAAAATGTATTAATAGCAGCAGGAGTAACAGAAGAAGATGAAAAGACTTATGATAAAGTGGTGGAAAAACTTAATAAGTATTTTACACCAAGGGTGAATTTGACCTATGAGAGAGCGAAATTCAATCAACGAGTACAAAAGCAAAATGAACCGATATCCGATTTTATAACAGATGTACATCAATTAGCTTCTTCATGTGATTACAAAGACATGAAAGACAGCCTTATTAGGGATAAACTCATTGTTGGAATAACAGATTCAAAGTTATCTAAGGAACTTCAACTGATGGCTGACCTAACCTTGCATGAAACAATAAATAGATTGAAACAAAGTGAAATTATAAAGAACCAACAAATTACTGTTAACAGATCAAGAGAACAAGATTTTGCAGAAATAGACCAAGTGAAAAAACATCCGAACTTGAAACAAAACATAAGACAATATACTTCTAATTGTTTTTACTGTGGAGGACAGAGGCATCCTAAGGAGGAATGTCCTGCTCAGAATATTGAATGCTACTACTGTGGATTGCAAGGACACTTCAGCCGATGTTGTAAAAAGAGACAGAATAATAAATACAGAAATCAGAACAATAAATACAGAAACCCAACCCTGAATCAAATTCAGGAAAATACCGAGAACAGATTGGAACAGGATAATAGAAGCGAGGACGGGTATTACATTAACAGAGCTGAAGTTAAGAAAATAAGAGCGACAACAAGGAACTACAATAAACAGAATGAATTTGAAATTGATGTAAAACTTGATGGGAAATTGGAACATTTCAAGATTGACAGTGGAGCCGACGTGACGATTGTGCCTCCAAGAATGGCTAGAAACAAATTATTGACTAAATCAAACATTGTTTTAAAAACACCTGGGGGGAAGTATTTAACAGTTTTAGGTAAATTTGAAGGTGTAATTCAGTATAAGAATAAAACAACTCGTCAAACAATATATGTGATCAATGGTCAAGAGGAAGCATTGATTGGGAAACCATGCATCTCAGCCCTAGGGTTCTTAAGGGTCATCAGAGGAGTTAAAAATGACATTCAGTCAAGTGAATATTGTAGCAACCAGAATATCAACACAGACCTACAGAAGATCAAGAATAAATATCCAAGTTTATTTAATGGGATTGGTAAGATGAAGAAAGGAGCTCAACTTAAACTGAAACAAAATGCGGTACCGATGGAGTTAAAAACTCCTAGAAACATACCTATTCCATTAAGAGAAAAAGTGAAAAATGAACTTAAAAGAATGGTTGAAGCGGGAATCATTGAAGAAGTTTGCGGACCTACGGAGTGGTGTCATCCAATGGTGGTAAGACCTAAACCTAATGGCAGTGTAAGAATATGCATTGATCCTTCAGCTTTAAACAACCATTTACAGAGAGAAAATAACGTTTTTAATACTGTTGAGGACTTACTTGGATGTCTAGGGAATTCCAAATGGTATTCAAAATTAGATGCTAATTCGGGGTTTTGGCAAATACCGCTAGATGAGGGTTCCTCAAAATTGACAACATTTATAACACCATTTGGTAGATTTTGTTTTAAAAGACTTCCCTTCGGAATTTCAACAGCCCCGGAAATATTTTGTAACAGGATGAAAAGTATTATTGGAGACATCCCAGGAATTTTGTGTTATATGGATGATATTTTAATTACCGGAGAAAGTAAACCCGAGCATGACAGCAGACTAGACCGAGTGTTACAAGAATTGGAAAAAGAAGGAGTTACCTTAAATGACAAGTGTGAAATAGGAAAAACAAAGATTTCATTCTTAGGTCACATTATTTCTTCTGGTATGATTCAAGCAGATCCCAAACACTTACAAGCAATAATCGATTTCCCCACACCCAGTGATGTGGGAAGTGTTAGGAGATTTCTAGGGATGTTGAATCATGTCGGAAAATTCATAGAAAACCTTGCTGATATCGTTCAACCACTGAGGGAACTACTAAAAAAAGATAGGGCGTTTGTTTGGGGTCCTAGTCAAGAACAATCATTTAAAACAGCCTTAAAGAGTTTACAAACAACTCCTGCCTTAATACCATTCAATTTGAAAAGGAGAACTATAATTTCGGCCGATTCATCAGCTTATGGTTTGGGTGCAACACTTTTGCAAGAACATCAAGGACATTTAAAACCTGTGGCCTACGCATCAAAGAGCTTAACACCGACTCAACAGAAATATGCACAAATTGAAAAGGAGGCTTATGCAATAGTATGGGCATGTGAACGTTTCAAAAATTTTATAACAGGATTGAAGTTTCAAATTCAAACTGATCATAAACCTCTGATTCCTCTTTTAAGTAGTAAGGGTTTGGATGAACTGCCGCTAAGAGTTCAGAGATTTAAAATGAGATCAATGAGATATTCGTACGACATATTGTGGGTACCAGGAAAACAATTAACAACTGCCGACACGTTATCAAGAGCGCCAATCAACAAAACTGAAGAGGAAGATATTGAGAAACTTGCAGAAGAAGCAGAAGCATGTGTAAGAACAGTAGTTCAATCAATCCCAGTATCATCTAATAAATTAGATGTAATAATAAAAAATCAAAGAGAAGAATTACAGGAATTGTTAGATATTACAATTCAAGGATGGCCTAAAAATAAGAACCTATTAAATGAAAGATTAAAAGAATACTGGGATCATCAAGCAGAATTGTCGATCAATGAAGATATACTTATGAGAAATAATCAAATAGTGATTCCTCCATCCTTGAGAAAAGAAATGTTAGATAATATTCATCAAGGTCATCAAGGTATTAAAAGATGTAAAGAAAGGGCTAAAATGTCAGTATGGTGGCCCAAAATTAATCATCACATCGAACAAAAAGTAACCTATTGCCCGCAATGCATTGCTGACAGAGTGCCTCCTCGCCATCCTATGATTCCTACAGAGGTTCCTGAAAGACCCTGGCAGAAAATCGGAGTAGATTTTTGTGAATTCAACAATGATAAATACATAATTCTCATGGATTATTATTCCAAATACATCGATGTATATAAGGTATCTAACTGTTCAACGGCAATATTGATTAAATCAATGAAGACATCGTTTGAAAAGCATGGCATCCCCGAGTCAATTAGATCAGACTCAGGAGTGCAATTTCTATCAGAAGAATGGGAACTATTCAAATCAGAATACGACTTCACAGTGGAAACTAGTTCACCATACCATCATCAGTGCAATGGTCAAGCTGAAAGTGGTGTGAAAATCTTCAAAAACATATTAAAGAAGTGTAAGGATAGACATCTGGGCTTATTGGCATACAATACGACGCCAAAGGAATGTGGTTATAGCCCATCACAACTATTAATGGGACGGATTTTAAGAACAAATCTACCAGTGAATAAAGCAACTCTACTTCCAGCCACTCCAAATCACAATAGATATAGACTTAGACAAATGGAAGAAAAGAGGAAACAGGAACAACAGTTCAATAAAAGACATAGAGTGACCCAGGTCAAGGATTACCCAGAAAACGCTAAAGTTTGGGTATCGGACCGAAGAGAAGAAGGGGTAATCAAGGAGAAGTTAGAGAACAGGAAATATAACGTTGAAACAAAAAAGGGAGGAAGATATATCAGGAATTCAAAATTCTTATTCCCTATGTTCTCCTCTGGAGAAAGAGAAAATCCTGATAAAGAAAACCCCCATACACAGACACTTCCTCCAAGACAGACACATACACCAAGATCCAACCTACATAATCATTCTTCAACCATACACAGACCTACCAGAATTGTTAAACCTGCCAAGAGGTTCATAGAAGAACTTTAAGAGGGAGATGTCCTGAGGTCTACATTAATAGTTTGTTTATTTGCTTGTCATCTGGTTTGATATATTATTGTTTCATGTTTACTTTAAGTTTTGGATTTTGTTATTAAATACAATGAAAGAAGTGGCTCTAACAAAATGGGTTTTAATTTAATATATTTAAGGGCACAACACACTGTTTGAAAATTTAATTAATTTTCAATTCACTTCGTTTATTGGTTATCTAAAAAATTTAAAATTCTAGGATTTTTCCAATAAACCATTCTATCAAAATTGCATCATTAACAAGAAAAATTATATATGAACACTGTCAATAAATAGTTGGATAAATAAACCCTTATTTTACAAAAAAATGAACAAATTAACTACCTACAACAAATTTTTTTGAGGAGAAAATACGTTCTGCTGTGCCATCTTAAATTTCACTAATCAATTTAACACCACCCACTTAATAGTTGGATTGCTTGGTAATTTACTTGCCGAAAATCACTTAATTGATTGACCTAATTTAATTTTACTTTGCACATATTTTTAGGCAATTAATTAAAATCAATTGCTTTACTCCAATTAAATGTTTAACCCTTTTAACCTCATAAACAACAGCAGCACATGAGGAGCGTCGTTAAGGCCAATAAACAGAAAGTCTGCTCTGGACTTACGACCACTGAATAACCAAGGCTGCAGTTACGACTAAAACACTCACAATCGACGGAGAAGGTTCATACTCTGGTATAGTTGAGAATAGAATAGAGAATGGAGAAGGGGGTTTCAACATACATTAAACCTGCTGATTGGCCTCTAGATTAATTCCAATGGGTAAAGATTAAACTAGAAAGTATACAGTATTCCAAACTAAGAGAAAACTATTTTGTCAACATCTGCATATACTCAGTCGCTGCTTAGCACGAATTTCGCATCAAAACATTCTTCAAGTTCAACAGTTATCTGTCTACTATGAGTCATCGGAGTCATCAAACTGCATGCTACAGATAGAAGGTTGTATTTCAATTATGTATAGTTAGGTTTAATTTAAATTTTGTAATTGTCAAAAGTACTTTACAGGTCTTTAAGTAATTAATGTACGTTTTATAATTCAAAACAACTTAGTCCTACTGAACCAGAGTTTCTAAGCTTAAAGGTAGGTTCTACTATGAATCCAAAACAGAGTAAAAATATAAATGATTTAAAATTATTGGAATTCATTTTTAGTTTTTTTAAGACTAAAAAACTAATGGACTTAGTTAGGGACGCTAATTATTGTAACTATGTGCATCATGCTATTTTTTTGTATGAAGATATTTTGAATTTAACAACCTGTATATTAAGCCTTGTGTTAATGGCGTACAAAATATTATGTTTAATTGCAATGCCTTTCAAGTTCCATATCCTTAATTTTTCTATTAATAAAATATCAATATTTAATATAACCGAAATCGACGTAAACATTTTTCAGAATAGAAACAAAATATGTATGAGGAATATAAAAAAATGAATATATTTCTAGGAATTCATCACCACGGGCAGTCTACTTGTCGTGAACCTTGTGCCCAGCATTATAGTGCTAGGGAAAATTGTTGAAGAGCCAAGCAGCAATCTACACATAGAAGATATTTTATCGCAATTTGTTTTAAGAATGTTTAAGTCAAGTATAATGTGCCCTTTGAACGTAAGACCCATTTATTTGATGCAATAGTTCTAAAGCAATGGTTAGAGGTGCTGCAACTCACTACAGTTGCAGTTAATACTACTACCCTATTGCAGTTCTAGATTTCCCGACAGCTCTATTGCATTGCAATCTTCTCCTAAAGCTCATTAGGATAGGATTAGGAAGATTTAGTATTAAAGGTAATATTTATTATTAGAACGTTCGAAGGTGAATATAAAACACGAGGAACTGAAATGGCAAAGGACAATATTTAGGAATAGTAGTATTTTCGTCAGTTTTTTAAGTCGATAAAATCATTATACTCTTCAGTTAAAAAGTCTAAAGGTGTATTTATCTCATAGACAGTGCCGTAATTAGTTATTTGTGTAACTAATTTGCGAAGTGTCACTTTGCGCTCGTGTGACACATTATATATTTTTCCTACAATTTCTATAAAGAATATAAATAACTAGTCTTTCAAACACTATACAACACGTTTTTAGGTTAGGTTAAATCCAAGCGTTTAACGAAATGGGAAATTCTGCAGCATCGTAGTCATAGTATCTTTAAATGTTGCCAACTTATTTTTAAGAGTACACCTATTAATTGCCTATTAAAAGCACACTGTTTTGTGTTGTTTGGTTGAAATACTGGAGTGTGGCAAAAGTAAATAAACGCAGCAATTAGCTACTTTGCGTGCTATAATCAGTGCAAGGAAGTCCACTTTGTCAGGTTACAGTAGGGAAAACATTTTCCTAATAATTGTACACGAGTTAAGTGCTAGTATTTTTTTATGTAAACTTTATGTTAATTTACTGTACAATTTCTATTTAGAATATTTCCTTTTTGCTTATGCAAATGTGAAATACGTTTCAATTTAAAAACATTGTTTGGTATGGTTCCTAGGTTTTTTTATGCAATTAATGATCCATAATTTAAAGTTCTTATAAGTTTAAGCAGTTTTTCAAGACGAATCAAGTCAACACGATAAGAAAGAGCACCATATTTGCTGTATTAGTAGTTCAAACCAATTACTTCAATAAGAAAACTCAATTTATAGTATACCGAGCACTGGTTTAAATACTGTTTGATATCGCATAGTTGCTGCAAGAGAGTTTATTTCAAAATAACGTCCACTCTCTGAGCCAGAGCCAGGATGTGATCGCATTTTTCACTGCAGTCGTCCAACGTGACAGGTCCCGACATCTTTTTAATCCTTCATACCATCCTATCCCGATGGACCTTCTTTTTCTCTCCCACTACTCTTATAATTGAAACAGAAAACATAAAATAGAAAGAAATTTGTATATGTTTGACTATTTGAAAAATAATATTCAACATTTATCCTAATCGAACCCATGAATAAGATGGTGTCTATTTGTATTTCTGTTAATTCTGGTTGTATTTTGCCTCTGTGATGTTTCTTAGTGTTATTAAGAACCAATACATCAACAAAATTGATTATTCTCTAAAATGTGAAACATTTTTCTAACTTTTAATATCTTAGTTTTCACGAGGGTTAAATAAAACTTCCCGGGAGTTCTTTGGCTCCTATGGTCAGTTTGGGTAGTTGTAGAAGCGTATTCAAACATATATAAGTTTAGGTTTTTATCAAAATTTAACATAAATTGCACACCTTTTACAGAGAAACATGATGCATATGATAACTATAATAATAAATAATGCATACTATTCATAATGTAAACTGAACGAGCAGTATTGGTTGTAAAATAATACCTACACATAAACATGATGACTATCTACTTTCTGTCTGGAAAATTGCTAAAAATATGTAAAAAAATGATTAACAATCAATTATTAACAAAATGTAAGTAAGTCTTGTCCTTATACAAACAAAACGAGGCAGAATTTCAATAGTTATCAACTTTGTCATATAAATTAAATAGTCGACGATTCATAAAGTTATAGAATCATGTCAAATATATATTACAGACTAAGCGAAATTCAATGTTATAGGTTGGCAAAACTGCGAGTTGAGTCCTAATGTCAAAGGTAAATCCCAGGATTACAAACTTTCCCAATAACCCCAACCGTGTTTTCGCTAGCAAAATTATTGCACTTTACCACAGCAGATTGCATTTAACAGTGTGAGTAAAAATTATGATCTCAGGACAATTTATAACATTTATAATTAGGCCTACATCTTTAAACGGATTCAATTGCACACTAGGTTTCATTTTGAGCGTGTATGAGCATACATTATAAACAGGAAAACAATCATAGTATAGAGCTAATCATATGACTATGTATTTATTGGGGGGGGGGGAACTGCTTGGTTTACAAGTTAGAAACATGGCCTTCAGCATTTGCTGTGCAGGGCCAAGTCATGAATACAATCTGTTTATTCCCTTAGCAATTTCCTTCATTTATTTCCTTCTGTTTGCATTGTGATCCCTGCATTTTGTCATCAGTAATAAAGACGTTATGAAAAAAAAATAATTAATTTAAAATGCGATTTCCTAGACCACGAAGGAAGTGGAGTGTAGATCGCTAGTGTAATATATCTACAATTGCATTTTATTGCAAGCTTTAGGTGCTGTTTGTGTCATACTATAAATGGGAATATACAGTAAATTGGATTCAACACCTGACCTCCATCTTAAGATTATGTGTAACTAGAATATATAATCAGCCCCTGATATTTAAGATTTCTGAATAAGTTTCATAAGTCATATTTATGTGTTTCTTAACCAATAGATAGCAGACAGGACCCTTTTCCTGCTGATAAGAGCTCTTTCCCCAAGCAAGTATATTCGGGGGAAACATTTTATTCTTAAGTCTGATATGTATCTCTTGTTTATATTTTTTATGATGAATAAAGCGATTTTGATTCTATTTATTTGAACCAATGCCAACAACAAATGACATCTTGGTATGAAATCGAACTAGATTGGGTTTGAAGTATCATGGATATATTTTTGAATATGTGCATTATGCTAACCTCAAATTTAAGCGGTCTAAACACCTCAATTGTTTGTGGATTTACTGGGAACCGAACCCGCAACTCTCGCTCTGACATGCAAGAGGCTTACCACCATACAAGCAACATACTAGATCTGCACACTACAACCATTCGGTTATCTAGACAATTATTGAAAACTGTATACTGAAGTAATTTATGTTGGCAAAAAATATTTGTAGTTACTTCTTTTCAAAATTTCGTAAAACACCCAACAGTGAATAAAGTAGTAAAATACATACGAAAGACTGTACTTTAAAAGAGATTAAATAATTCCAACAAACTTATTTCCGAATCAGTTTTATAAACCAATGCTATGATATTTTAATCGTGTTTTGTTTGTGGTTATTGTCGTATTGTACGCAACTCAAAACACAACCAACAGTAACGACAGACTTGTCAAAGTGCTTTTGTTATGCCTGACAAAATGGTTGTTTCCGCTTCTAAATATTTCCGACAAATAATATTGTTGTCTTGAGAATCCCATCTTGGTTTCAATTTGTATAGTGTTTTAGTAAGACCTATATACATTGCCTCAATTACACTATGTACCACTTAGCTTCCTACTGGGTGAAATTAAAAAAATTTCAGAATGATGGTTCAGTATAATAAAGTATTTTTGTAAATAAAAGAAATTATTCAAGGCTTTTGTACCAACAGACATTTTCTGTTGCCTATAAATTGACTTGAATGTAGACAAATAGCTGAAAACTACTTTATTTATCTTTAGGATTTAATTGTATCACATAAATATATCTATATACTTAATACAATATGCATTTCTCTTTTCTCTCCCTTGTTTGGCCGTCCTAGCAGATTTTTATGATTGAGGTGTTATTTTAAAGCTTATGATCAAGAGAAGTGAAGAACGGTTACTAAAAATGTTACCATTCTTCAAATTATGAGTTATAATCTTATAATCTTATGAGTTAGTGGAGTTAAAATATAAGGTGTGTGTTTATAATAGGGTTTTGCCACCTCTGGTATTGTTTTTTTTTTTTTAGTTTCTTTGCATTCAGCGATGATGACCAACTACTCTATAAAGTTTTTATAAGTGAATTTTAAATGTGAACAGATGATCTTTCAGTTGAATTCCTAACCACAGTTTGCATAACCAGTTCATGATTTTAATATACCACTTTTTATGACTGTAACCTGATTTAGGTAGGTACTCTGCTAGTTTATTATAAGTTAGTAGTTTTATTTATCTACTGTCCCAAACAAACATAATCTTAAAAATTTAAATGTTATGGTATTATTCGTTTTGATCAGAATCGAACTCTATTCAAATACGCGATTTGAGCACATGTCCCTTCTATTTAAATTGTTACATAGACAACTGTCACTTTGCTACTGGAGTAGACATCCTATATGAAACATGACTTATGTATTGAGGTATTTTGGTTCTGATATAAAATTGTAAATTATAAATTGTTAATTATTTGTCTCTTTTAGTGCGTGCCACTATTGCAATTGACAATTTAATGGGAGAAAGTTTGTGTAAGTGTCCCGATACTGTTTATTTCCTTTTGATTTAACTAAAGGAACTAAAGGTTAACTAAAGGTTTATTTTCATTTGTAATTTTTAGCTAAAGTGTTTCTCTTGATTGTTTTCAAGAATTGTGTGCTTGTGTCATGTATAGGTGTGACAAGGAATCGGTGATAGCATTATCCCGTATATCAAGAACACAACCTTGCTATCACCAAAATAGAAATCTGTAAAGCTTTAGCTAAATATTATCAATTATCTTCCAGCAAAAATACAATAAATTATTCACATCGAAATTACTACCTATTGTTAAACGGTGTTCATCCAAATGCCTCTGTTTACGTGAACGAAATGGCCATTAACACCCATAACACTTATGGCAATTCATGGGGGCCAAACCGCAAGGTAATATTACGTCCACATATTGCTGGATAGAGGACATTAGTGTGTTTGTGCTCATTCCGAACATCATTGTCATTGGTGTAATTCACGAGTTCTATTGTCTCGGCGGTTTTAACGAGACTGAATCACAATTTTTCATTAAGGTCTCCATACTGAATAATTTCCTTTTTATGCTCAAGTAATGTAAACGTGTAGCTTGACGCAACAAAAAAATCCTTTGACGGCAAAACTTTATCTAAGATATGTTTACCGAATGTTATACTTCACACAGCATCAAAAGAACTGACACACCTTCTCCCATGAGCTTGTCTACAACCCTGAAAACGGGAAAGAGGTGGGAGTAACTATGAAATTTATGGGTAAAATCACAAAAATTGCAATAAAATTTCAACCGTAATGCTTATAGGATCGGAGCTTTGAATTCAATTTTTTATTCAAACGGGCCACAACATAATACATTTTAACCAAAAGCGTTCGGGCTGTGCACACATTGAACACACAATTCGTCTTAAGGTTGTTTCCAGCGACAGTTGAAATCACAACTCGTGAGTGTTGGAAGGTAAAGATGACAGAAAATCAATATTTATATTTCCGACACAGTTAGGTACTGATTTGCTCTACAGATATGTTCTTTGAATTCATTTACATAGGTTTTACATTTCCTTTAAATTCAATGCATAACATAATGCGGTTGAATGCAAGTTCATTAGACCTTAATTTTGATTAGTTTGTGAAATTATTCAATTATATTATGTTTACTGACTCTAAAAAATACATGTAGACTTCTCATACTATTAAAAATAAGAAATTTGCTTTGATGTGTGTTTCCGTGTGCTGAATACAGCTTATGATGAAGTGATTTATTTGTTTAGGTAAATTTAACACTTTGCAGCATACACTTGAGTTAAATACCAAAGAAAATACAAAAGCTTGCCTAAGTAACCCGTAAAGTAACACAAGTATTGGAAATAATGCGGAATAAACAGTTAGAAAAACCAGCCTTTACAAAAACTGGGTGGGAGAAATTTCATCTTAAGCACGTCTTAAATTTTTGTATAATAATGAGTGTAAGTATGTATAGCGTGTATATCATGTAAGTAAATATGTGTTATACGAGAATAGACCCTACGTTTTTGTACGTAGTGCATGTCCATTTTGGTGTATTGTATCAAAAAAGAAATCAGAAAATCTTTATTGTTTCATATATTGATTTACAAAGCTTACACACAGAGTAAAACTAAGAATAACTTAGATTAACTAACTTACACACATGGGAATTATTTAACGACTAAACAATTCATCCCTAGGACATAGACCTGTTTGGGATGTTCTATTACGCACATATACATATAAAACAGCTCAAAAGATGAAGCGAAATGCTTATGGAGAATAGTCAGACTTGAATTTGCCGCCGAAATGAGCTTTGCGCGGCCGCCACTAGGACCTCTCTCTCTCTAAAGCTGATTCTTTTTCTCACTCTCACTCGGTGGCCGCGCACTCCCGATAATCTACCTGGCGGCTGACACAGGAACCATCCGAGATTCAAATATTCCCAGACTGAATTTTTAACAAAGGCATTGCGATTCTTTAAGTGTTTGTATTCATTGCTTTATAACAAGAAATATTTATCAAACAGCACAACTCTTGAAACAGAATACTTGATATAGAATACTACTTGACTGTAGAACCACTGTCTTGCCCCGAAAAGGGTGTCTTTCATCATTAGTAGTGAAATATATCAGCAAATATTTTTGGAAAAATTAAATCATCCTTGATAATATATAAAAATAAAAACTGGATGTATGATAAAACCTAAACCCGAATTAATTACAAGCGTTGTGAAATAAAAATATAGAAATGCCATACAAACCAAATGAAAATAAACTAAGCATCGGCCCATAAATTTCAAGTCCACAGAGATTAAGGCTTTAATTGATGTCACATCACTGTCCATGTTACTTTCACTGTCATAAACTGGATATTTACTAAAGCGGTTTTATTAACTACTGGCAGTGTTCTTTGTGGATATGTCAATGAATAGAACCATAAAGCTAGTGAATAGAATCGTATGCCAAAACCCAGTGAAAGAGGAGCTCAATTGCTTTCGAAGTAATAGTGCAAGATCGAAAAATTGTTTGTCACTAAACGTACCGACATTATTTGAAGACTATTGGTTACTTGATGAAAACTAAAGTGAACCATTAAGAAATTAATATAATTTTGCCTAATTTATATTCTGCATCGGCTGTGTTCGGTGATCGTAAAAAATGAACAACGGGGTTTTGAAAACGCGTTAAAAAAAGTTTAGGTAAATTTATTTCTATTTCCTTTTATCGAATATGTTTACATTGTGTGGTTATTATTATTATTTTTTGCAATGAATTGTTTATGGTTTGTAGCCTAGTAAAACATTTTTCGCAAATCAAAAAAATTGTTCTGTTTTATGATATTTTAACTATTCATCCCAATTTAACTTCACCAGTCTAATAGTTAAGTTCAATAGCACAGTAGCAAAACAAACTATTTGAAACATACCTTACTTATTCAATCGAAATTATCACTATCTAGGATTTTCGTGCATTTAATACTTATGAAAACTTCCTTTACATTAAAAATACAACTATAAGTTTAGTTGGAGAATTCCAGTGTCAATAGTAAAACGCATAATCCTGTCAATACATATAAACTTTACCTCATCCTTTTCAATAAAATGTTTGTTAAATCAATACAAATGAATTCGAAGAACAAATCCGTAAAGCAAATCAGCTTTAAACGTCTTCAGCAAAATAACTATTGACTTTCTGTCAACGTTACCTTCTGCCGTTCGCAGATTTGGATTTCAACCGTGCATTTGAATTTATTTATGAGTTAAATGATATATGTCTAAAAGAGCTAGATTATATCATATAAACAATATAAAATCTTATAAAATTTTATTTTTATCCTTCTATGACTTTGAAACTGCTATCACTTTTCGTCATTTACCAATATATTAGGGATCACACATTACTTTAATCTTTTGTTTTAATTTAAACCTGGTAATCTTTGGAGTGTTTTTTATTTTGTAAAATGATTTGTGATAATTACAATAAAACAAATATATATATCTGTACTTTTTTGTCTTTTAGATGGCCAGTGAAAAATTAATCACTAAACGTTTACTCAAAGCCTCAAAGCATATAAAAAACTACCACCGAGCGCTGCAGAAAACCTGCAGACTAAGGGAATTTCATTTGCTTGATTGGATTTTAACTTGAATAAATCCAAGAATATCAGATTTAATTCATTTTTAAATAACATTATCTTTAACGAGTGCTTAGGTTTGATGATACTGCAAAGGTAGTAAAGTGGGGTTTTAGTAAAATGTCAATAGCTTAGTAAAATAAATAAATTTGTAAAATTGTATTGAATGGTATCCATAAACAACCAAACTACAATGGCTAATGTATCCTCTATAATAACAGCATAAGAATAACAATTTTTTATTGTTTAATTTTATACGTAATGTATGAGTATTTGTTATGGCCATTAAATGTACAGTAACGCGCGTCTACATGATAAATTATTAGTTTTTTGAGCTCAACAAAATTGTTTGGGAAGATACACAATTTTGTATTTAGTTTTACTCCCACTTTTAGCCCTTTAAAAAACACTAAAATAGGCCTACACATGTTTGATAACTAGCGTGATTTTGTTGTTTTAAGTCTCCAGCTGGGCCAATAGGTCCTACCACGACTCCAAAAATTTACTCTACAGTACTTTTTGTCGTTATTGAAAAGGCACACATCTCTCTGAATGTGTTTCAACGTACAGTTAAAAATAAATATATACATAGGCTACCTGACCAGGGATAGTTTTGAGTATATTTGTTAAATGGAAGAACGGACTCATTTGTCCGTTGGTATCATCATTTGTAGGAGGGGGATTAAAGCCCAAAAATCCAAGCAGCTGGATCCCAGCAAGTGGCTTGGTGAATTGCTAATTTAGTTGGTTGCTCTTGGTGGATATACAGGGTGTTTATAAAAAAACTTTACATCATCAAACAATAATAACACATTTATTTTCCACTTAAAGCTTTGAAACAACAATTAAAGTCTAGCAAATAATTTCAAGTTTTGGTGGATTATAAGGAGTTTACCTAACTATAATATGTTTTTCATTGTTTTTACGTAAATGATTAGTGCAGGGTGGGTTGCTACTACTGGTTAGAGTTCTGAGCTTGTGCGGGAGGGACGGGTTCAATCCCGGCACATCTACAATATATTTAATGGTTCTGAACCTAACTAACTTAGATTTCGATTAAAAATGCCACTCGCGTAAAAAAAAATCACTATACAAATAAAATAAAATAGTATTATTCCAGTTCGAACCAATCATGACCTAAAACAAGAACATTTATTTCAGCAGACGCTTTACTAATTCTTTCTCTCAGTTATTCGTTGGTGTTCACTTTACCAGCATGGACGAGAACCTAAACTGAGCCTCACATGAAAAAGTAACACGGTCAAGTTAAACGTTAGACACGTTTCAATCAACCACTCAAAACACTGCACATCAATACGACTTTCTGTCAGCTGAGAAAACTGCTACAGATAAAAAAAAAAATTGTCACTCTTTCATAGGTGTTTTATAAAAACTTTTATGTTTTACGGGAAGAGGATGGGAGGATGGTAAAGCTGTTAAGTTTTTTTATAATCTCTATATATATTAATTTATTGATGCCATTTGCACCCATGCATTTTATACTAAAGTATAAAAACATTTTATACTAAAGTACTTATGTACAAGAGCAAAGTCCTTAGTCCATTATGAAACCTTTTAATATTTTCTACTTAATACATGCGTTGATTCCATAAAGCTAACTTCCATGGATATAATATCCGATAGCATGAAAAGTGCGGCGTCCGAATGCCACCAATGAATGTGGAGGTAAACTAGAACATGTCAATCTTGATGAAAAATAAACAAGAACAAATATTTAAAAACAGTTGATTCTAATAACAAATTTTTAACAGCGAACTTTCCCTTTTTACCTAAATAATAAGTATACAGAATTTCGGCCTCCTTGCTGGACGAGAAGCTGGAGATTTGGCGAAGAAGCAGCCAGTGAGTTAAGGCTTTGACTGTTATATGTTTAGATAATGGCTATGCAATGAAATAATACATCATAACAGCACTTAAACATTTAATACTTAGCCTTTGACTAGTAATGTTTTTATCGTAATATCGAGGAGAATGTCTGGTAAAAGCACAAAATCTTTCTCAAAATTGTATAAACGTCGTTTCAATGCTTTGATATTTAAACCAAAGCTAGAAAATTTTCCATCCTTAGGAAAATGTAAACAAATTGGAGCGGATAACACACAATCTTAAGTTAATTGACTAAATAAGGTTATACGTATAAGCATCTACAACGTACAAACAATACAAATTATAACAGGGAGATAAAAAATTAACATTGCTATTGCCAAAACTATGAAACCTCGAGGAATCGGATTTAAGATTCACAAATCAAGCAACGCCACAATTTCAATATAGCTCCAAGTTTGCTCTATAAATCCAGTGTCGGATTCGCTTCGTTGTAAGTATTGACATCCTGTCAGGCATGACGTCAGCTATGTCGTCATAAACTATATATTAAATGGCGGTTACCTTAATGCAATCATAGCTACTTTCATGACAAATAGGCAACTTGGCTAGATCATAGATCTACAAGTCATTTAAATAGATAATTGTTGACATTTTCCATAGTTGATTTTTATTATGTTTTACCAGTTAGTGGTTGAAAATATTATATTTGGTGATGGAAAAATAGTCATTCTTCGTTGATAACTAATCGGTGTTGGGACCTTATTTCCTTCAATGCAAGGAATTTTCTAATCGGTGATTGGCAAAACTTATCCTCCAGAGCTACTAACTACTAATGAAAAACGGATGTCTTTCTTTGCTGCAGATCAGTGCTGGAAAATGTTATGCCATCTGCCAGTAATCAGTGATGCACAAAAGTTCTTCTATAGGGAAGGATAGTCCTTCTTTGCTACAAAATGGTTTTGGGGAATGTTTATTCTTTTGTATTACTTATCAGTGGTGTAATAATTTGAGCCGACGAACCCTCATTTTCGGCCCTAGGTACAGTACGAAATATACTTATTTTTCGCATTCTCAAAGAGCTTGTGAACACGCGAAGTTGAGACTTTTTAACACTGTGCAACAATGCATATCAGCTGATTGGCAATGAAATAAAGAATACCATGATACCAAAATGAAACCATTTATTGTAGTTAAACAGTGTCTTATGGTACATATAGTTTGGGTTGCGAATAAAAAACACCTTGTATTTAATTTCATTTACGAATAGTTGTATTCCTATAGTTACTATAGCATTTTTTAGTGTTTAAGGTTAAAATGGTTAGCCGAGCTTTGAATAATGTTAATCAGTTTAAAAATTATGTTCGATAAAAATATAAGAGGGTAAAAACCGTTTATAAGGGATTGATCGTTAAAAACGAAACCAGAAAATAATGCAAACCCTCCATTAGTGTCATAGTTTTATGAAACACACCACAAGTCACCGCATAAAGATTTAATAATCAATTAGGAGAGGGTGTTTTACTTGCTGATTACATAATAGGGCTATTCCCCCACTACGTCCTGTATTGTTGCATGCTCGACTAACACGAGTCTAATTTAAAATTCACCTAATAAACTCAACGATCAACCTAATTTTGTGCTTTCAACTCAGTTTCTTTTTACATGGTGTCGTATTTCTGTGAGCGCGTTTTATCGTCTATAGAAAAATGATCATTTAGTACGAAATAGAGTATCCTTTCAGAAAATTCGTCGTTTTCAATATTTAAGCCGGGTTCTTTAGAAGCCCACAAATGAAATGGCTTTTGATAATGTAGTGCTTGCCTTCGAATCTTAATATAGAAAAATGATCAGGTATTTTTAAAGTGTTCTATTCCTAGGAAAAATTTAAGTTTAAAACTAGTTCTTTGATGGTTTTGGAAAATATAGTACTTTCCTTAAAATCTAATCGCTAGATTGGTTCCAAACATGATCAATTCTAAAGTTGTTGGTCTATCAAGTAGCTATCACAGTTTTTAAGATTATATGAGTATTTAAAGCCTATAGAATGCAAAGCATTTTTGTTCGTCATACAAAAAAATTATTTTTGACCATCCTGTAAATAATCAAACATGCAAATTGAAACAATTATTATCCTATTTGTAGTACCTTTACAAAATTCACATAAGAACAATAAAACTCAGCACCCTAGAAAATGTGTTTGCTATGTTAAATAGAATCAATAATTATCATCCAGGCGATACACAAATAAACATATTAACAATAGCAAACAGCTAATCTCAGTTTAACGCATTTGTAATATTACAAGCTCACAACTTGATTTCTTATAGAAAAAACTAATTTCAAGCCCCAGCGAAAAATCCAATTGTTTGTATGGATAAAATAATAATTCACAAAACTCTACGAAAACCGGTAATTTATTGACAAAAAATTGCCTTGCAGAATAAATATTTATATAAGTAAAAAAAAAATAAGAAAGAACAACCAAAGAATCATAGTAAAACCTAATCACCTCCTTTGCATCACAAAGCTCTGTATTGATTGGTTTTCCTAGCTCTCGATGGCGGATTAAAAGATAACACTGCAGATCATCCGATCTAACAACTACTTAAAGAAGATTGTGGAGGAGAATTTTACGATTTGTATACGTTTATCGTTCATGTAACGATGGATAATGTATATTTTTAAGCTTATCGCTAACCTAATATTATACCTCTAAGGTGTTGACTATTCTATTAGTATACAAACGTCAGTGGGATCAATATTTAAACATTGTCGGTGTTTACGATTTTATTGTTCGAAGAAACGAGCGGTTACGACAAAATCGTTTACTTTTTATGCTAAAAGTCAAGTTCTTACCTTACCGGAAAATCTGATGCATCTTTTGATGTGTATATAATGTGTGGTAATGTATTGATTTTTAGTAAACTTTCTCCAATTTTAATGGATAAATTTTACAACGCGTGTTTTAATTTTTCGTTTATACGATATGGTTATGGTTTTTAAATCACGGATCAAATACACTTATATATTGACACTGTTCAATGATCTCACAATCTTTATACACTTTAAATAGGCCTAAAATGAGCTAAGCACTGACTGGACTCACGCGGCATGCGTCTTACTTGTTGCGTAGGTCCTTCTCAACTGACTATCCACTCCCGCGCCCTTAGCCTATTCATGCACACTTGCACACTGAAAAAGTATTTCCAAACACTGGTAATTATTTTAACTCGATATTCTTTATTTTAGGCCCGTCACTCAACTCGTTATGTTGTCAATCAACAATCACCAATCTACTTAATCAATGCTAAAACGGCGAGCTGTTGATTCGTAGCATCTTTAAGTAACAAGTCGATTAATCAATTAAAATTGCATGACATTATGTGAATATTCTACTTATAACTTCTCATATCTACTTATGCGTAAACTTAACATTTTTGGTGTACTTTTGTCACATCTAAATATGGAAAATAATGAAAATTGGCTATGAAAATAATAAAATACTTAAAAATAACAGAAATAGCGGTTGGTATTTTATAATCTTGCAACACATTTTTAAACCCCAATTATAGAAAGAATGGTTATAAGTCATTTCCTAAAGAGCTTCAGAGCCTTACAATTTAATAGCATATAATTTATTTTATTGAATGCTCGCAAGGATTATGTTCAAGAACATTAGCACCACCCTCTCAAAATACACAGGATTACTATACGCAAGTTTTTAAACAATTTAAAATACTTTGCGATTACCAAGAGACTACAAAAATAATATAATGATGGACTGTTGGGTAAGTGGATACCCCATCTATATGGACCAGATGTAACCAGTTGTTAATAATTTAAAAATGGCACAATCGAATGAGCTACTCACCGAGTTTTCGATAGTAAACATTACGTTTCAAGCCTTAATTTGTTATACTATGATGGTTTATGAAACATTATAAGTAGTCATAGTTTAAAATTAGCTGTAATTAATGGTTATCCTAGTTAAACAGGTTCTGTGTGCAACAGAAATATGTGATTATGATCAGCGAACTCTTTTGTGACAATTAAACTATCCAATTATATGTTCATGATGTTAGCCTCCAAATCACTTTAGTGAATTAAAAATGGTTTAAATACCTTAACTGTCAGGTGATCCTTGGAGCAGTATTACACTACTGCAGTTTCAGTTATATTTTTTAAACCGGCTATAAATTTAACATCTAAATGAAATGCTTAACTAATTATATCTATAATCGATTGCATAATGCCACAACTGAATTAATTATATCTATCTCAGGAACTGAACGTTTTCTATTGGAGATAGTACACGTATTGCAGTAGGATGCACAACGCCGAGATTGCATTACTACATGTTGGGTTGACAATTAGGTTCTAAGCCTCATAGTCTGGTGTTGTATCAGCTTGATAGCAGGTATATCCGACCGTTCCACCAGAACATGGTCGGGTTGGTTCCATTGCATATTAAAGTGGCTGCACATCGATCCGATTCGATCAGGTGTTTGATAAAAATTTATGACGAAATTTCGGGTTGAGAGACAAAATTGAAATTTTATAGTACGTGATTGTCGTCTCACCTGAAATTAGGTCACACCTTAAATCTGTCCAGATAGCTTAGCCTACTATGAGATAGTCCAGGACTCTAACGTGTTCGTTAATTAATTATCGTTTCGAGTTTATTGGCTCAGAATTAAATACAACAATAATGCTTACAATGTTAAGCTTACCTTTAACAAGTGCTCATCATAGCCACTCGAAAAATATGTGAAGTTAAATTTAGAATTTTGAATAACCTATCGAAATGCGAATAAGCCTAATTAATTAGAAACTGAACTAAAACGTGATTCGGTCGTTATACTTGGTAATCACCAAAGTAAACTTGTCGGGAAAATTAGACTCGGTCGATCACCAGAGTCGATACGGGGTTTTTAAACCAAATTTACGTAGGACGGTCCGGGGTAACGGGGTAAGTCGTACGTAAACCGTTCCGGCAACTTTACTGATTTCCGAAGCTGGTTTAAGACAAAAGGTAGTGTGCTCGTACGTGAAAAAGCGTGCGGGGTGGGCGCGACTGCGGCACAGTAAAATAAAAATAATAAAACTTCTCTAAAAATGAGATTAAACAAAATAAATTCGGTAGCACACTAACCTGATGACTTATGATTCTACCAGGAACGGGGGAAATCTTTAATTGACCAGAATTTAGGAGGTTATAGACTGTTGGATTGTCTCCAAACAGCAAGCTTACTGACGGTTCGGTAGCGGGTGGACGACTGACGATGAGGTCCGCGGTCCGCTCTTCTGGTCCTTCTTCGCCATCGCCCCTGGCGGCGGGGTAGGTAACTAGCGTCATCCCCTCTACGATGACGTAGGACCCTTGCCCCTACGATGCCGCTGACAACGCGGGCGCGGCTTACCCCGAACGTAAAAAATTATAATATTTAAAATGAAACTTTTAAAAATCGGGTTTTTACCCCTTGACGGGTTTTGGGTCGTTACAAATTAAATAATCATTTGTTCTTTAAAATGTACAAACAAAATAAACAAGGGATTAAAAAGAGATCTAAAAAGGGAAAAAGGGATTAAGTAGTTTCCAAACGGCATTATCGGGATTCGTGTTGGTCAGATTTAATAAATGGACTCATAAAATGATATAACATTTCCTCAGCGTATTTTATCACCCTCATAAACACAACCTATGAGTTTGGCTATCAAGGCTATCATGATCGTTTTCTGGACTCTTTAACAGTAGTTATTAAATAAGGAATTTGCAGTCGGGAACAAATCTTAAAACCACCAGAAGAGAAGGTACGCTCTTTAAGTTGACAAATTTTAACTTTTCTAATTAAGCTCTAATAAGGAGTTTTGTTGTTTTAGTTAATTTATTTTAACAAAGTCATGTAAGAATGAGTTATGTAGTTTAGTCGTATCATTCATGATTTTTTCGTTATTTTCTAACAAACAAGCGTTGTGGAAAAGGAGTGGTCTTAAATGCAAGGGTTTACAAATATTTTTCTGTAATAAAAGTTATAAACTGTTTTAAAAAGTGTGGTATTTTTCGGCCATTCTTTTTATTCTATTCTTGTTAAACTGCATTTGTAGAACTAAACCTTAAGTCTTTTTAAAAGGACTTATTAAATTAATATTAATTTATTTCCTCTAATATTTTAATATTGATCTAAGAAAAAGACACGAATTTCCCTAAAATTGTACATTTGTCCACAAGTTAAGTTAACTTCAATTTACTTTAAACAATAAAAAAAATAGTTAACACTTAACACGGTTCTGATTTATTTATTTATCTTAGCCAACAGTTTTTCATTAAAACACTTAAGTTTCGTCACATTTTAAGTTGGCGTTTACGAAAAATCGCTTTAGTTTGATCTCATAAGTAGTTCGAAACCTGGTTTTGTCAAGGTTTATTACAATTGCTACAGTTAAGACCAATTTCTCAGACTGAACTGTCCTCAATATAATTCACTCGGTCGCCAAGTAATTTACTAGAGAGCTCGTCGCTGATAAAGCTTCGCGATTATTATCACCTCTAATTGAACAAAGACTAATCAGTTCAGACGACTAATAAGTTTGTTAATTGATTATATCAGCTTAATCAGATAATGAGCTTAAAGTTTAACGAGAAATATTGTTTTATTTTGTAAAAAATATAAGCTCATACCACGTTAATGCCATTAAGGAATGTATATTTTTGAGGTTATTATTTATCTAAAAATAAACTGGAAAGATTTTGGTGAAGGTTCAAAATAAACTTAATGAGGAGTTTTAATTTGTTAAGGAACAGTTTAAGACCTCGGTTTTGTTAGCGGTAATGCACACGAACGAATTGCGGTCATATTTTGAGAGATACAAGGAATAGAAAGGCATTTCAAAATAATTCTTATAGATATATTGTATTACTGTTTACTAAACTAATCCATACAAGTTAATTGTAACCATAATGCATTCTAATAGAATTATATATTTCGATTTCAAAGTTTAGACTAATTTGAAAAAGAAAAAACACGACTTTATTTTATCATAACACCTAAAACAGGTAGTCTACTACTAACTGTCACTCTATCAAATCAAATCAAATCAATTTATTGACACAAATTTATTTTCTATATTATTATTTTAATGTAAATTTTATATATTCATGTTACCAATAAAAGCACGTACTTTTGGACAATCCTCGAGAAGAAATAACTTTATATCACTCCTATTTTATAATAAACATAAATTAAAACTAATATTGGACGGGAATTTAAACGATCAGTCAAAATTGATATCGTAATGCTTAGACAAGAATTTACTGAGTATTACCACAAAGTAGATTTCGAAAAGGATATCGAGGACCTCTTTGCAAAGGATTAACGGGTAATCCAAGCAAGGATAAGCTTTGTGAGACAACAAACCATGTCTGAAACATCATTATATTATTTATACAGTATATATTATATAGTAGCATATTAATAAACATTATGTTTTAAAACATTGTTAACTACATTACAATGTTTTTCGTCTTTGTAATTTTACTATTAAAAAGTAGATTTCTGAGGAAAAAACCGGTTGGTTAATTTTACGACTAACATTCATGACAATTTAATGTTTAATTACTGCAATAAACGTTAACCTAATTGTAAACGTATGGTTACTAAGTTTTCAAATGAGTAACCAAGGCCACACTAAGTAACCCACTTAGCTCATTAGAAAGGTATTTTGAAAAACTGAAAGTACGTTTTGTTAAAATTCCCTAGTAAGGCCCCTGATCAGTCATTAGAATATAACCATTGACTATGGTCAATGCTATAACTCATCAAATGAGTCGTTCAGTGAACGATCTTGCTCCAAGGGTGTTACTTTGTGGGAAAGCCCAACTTCAGTCTAGGTCAAAAGTATCATTCGCTATAGTTATTAGACTAATGGTAAAAATACCTACACACAATTTAAAAATTGATTAAAAATCAATTTGAGGAATGATAAAGAGTAAAATGTTTAGGTAAATCTAGGATTTTAATACAAATATAAGTCCTTTTGTAGTGTGATAACTGAATAATAAATGTATATACTTTATAACATTCCTCATAGAATAAAACCTAAGCACTCATTTTACCAAATGTTATTTAAATATGGAATTAGTCCGACATGTTAAAGGAAATATTCTAGTGAAAACCCAAACAGGCGAATGAAAATTCGCAGGTTTGCTGTAGCGGGGATATTTTGAAGCTACCAGTTACAAAACACATTGGTCCATTTGCTCTTCTAACTAATCTAAGTTATCGTTATTTCAGGTAAACCATGATAAATATACAAGAGTATAAAAATAAACGAAAGCACGTTGAATTCAACACCTTATTTAAATAAATTTTACAAACTATCCATATAAAACAAAATTTGTTAAATATAAAATTCAAACCTACTTTTCAGGGCTTGGTTTCAAATCTGAGAAGTCATCATTAGGTAAAATGGGGTTAAGATGAAATATAAAACCACTCCGTCCCAGAATTACCATTTATTGATCCAGCTGTGCTTTGTGTAATAAGAAGGTTAAGAAGAGGACTTGAAGCCCTCAATATAACCATTAGTTATAGGCAGTAGTCGTGTTTGACTTTGGATACTACAAGAAGATTTTTATTTCTTTTTATAATCTGCGGCTTGTTTTAATATGTGTCATCTGTGATTTTGTTCGAAGGTGCTAATTTCCATTGAATTTTCATCTCATTTAAGAGACTTACTATACACACTTTACTCTTTGCTTAAATTATTGAGGATATATTGTTTATCATCATTTTTTATAAATGACCTAGATAGTTAAAAAAAAAGAAATGCAATAATAGTCATTCCTCTCTCTTACCGCTCCTTCAGCTCTGCTCTTTATGAGTTGGATTCGAGTTCAATCAACTGGTACTTTTCTTTGCTTTTTCGTTGTATCTGCACCAGTGAAACTTTTAATTAAGAAAATTTAAACACTTTAAAGGGAAAGCGGACCAAACCCATATGATATGATTTGTGGAGGTGACGGGAATCGAACCCGGCCCTTCCGCACCGAAGTCCGAGGAACATGTTCGAAATGTTCGATCGTACGCTATATGATATATTGCCTGACTTTAGCAACAATTAACATTTTTGTGGCATGATTCCTCAAACTATCACATTTCCTTGAAGTCCTTTGAGTTAACAACCTGCTCTCTTAATACGTCAGAAAAAGATGGCAATTATGTTTAAAAGATGTACAAAAAATATACAACTGGAGAATGTACAAAACGATTGATAAATATATGTAACACCGTGTGTTAACACATGTTGTCAGTGTTAAATATTTTGGTGACATACATCCGGAAGTTACGAAATCTTAGTTACGGAAGTCGAGAAAAAGATTAATCGTGTTTTCGGAATGAAATATTTTTTGGACATCTTCCTCAACCGCCAAACTGTACAGGTCATTTTAAACTTTGTGGTAACGCTGAGAGGTGTAACGTTGTTTTTAACCAAAGGGCATTTACATCAACTAAAACGCTTGGGGCAGAGATTTATGTTACATGTTTAGGTACCTTATACATGTTTTAATTTAAGCATTGGCGTATTAAAATATTGAGCTTCATAAATAATCATAGTGCCCTAATTTTAAACCCTATAAAATTACTTATTTATCATCACCCTTTACAGTATTTTATAATCGATGTAACTCGCCAGACTCTGAGAAAAAAAACCCGTTTTTAGCACTAATTACAGTTTATAGCAATATCAGGGATGAAAGATAGTGAGGAATATTTCTGGAATTCTTTGATAAAGCATAATGAAACATATTTGATTGTTGTTTAGAATGTACATACAATTTTAATTTTACCCCTGATGATTGTTTACGTATCTTACTCATTTAGGAACTACGTCATGTTAAACCTTGAACATGATGGCTCACACTGTACTGTCATTTTGTGTAATTATGTCAATATGTAGGTCTAATAAAAACGAATGATCTAAAAATAATATTTATTCAAATGCTCCTTTTTACAAGTTCACTATAGATAAATTTCCTCAAAACCGATGGAGGCACAGTTTTGTTACTAGAATACTACACGTCTGTTTTGTAACAACCATATTTCAAAACAAATGTGGGATTTTATTTCCTGGGATGTTAAGGTCAAAGATTTTTGTTTCAAAGAAGACTCAAGTTTTGACAGTGAGACAGGCTTGTCCTGTATTGACGTCGAGTAGAAGGTGAGTGCCTCTTAACGTTGGACCCTTTGACTTTGATAATTAACACGGGTTTGTCTTCCAAAAAAAGCTTGCATATGTAGACAAGCACGTTGCCTGCAATACCGTACAAAACATGAAATAAATAGAAGGGGCCTAGTGAGGCAACTGTATTGAATGAGTAATATTTAGAACAAGGATAATTAAAATACATTCAAAAAGGTAGAAATAGAAGTACTGCCAAACGTATATTAAGTCTGTAAAGTTACCTACCAACAAATCTTCTATCTATATATTTAATTCCGTAAGTGAATCGGTCCCCAGGAAATATCTCGAGCTAGGAAAAAGTTAGCATGGCTGTTGAGAATTCATTTTAAAGCTTTTAGGTTCAAGGACGGTGGGAAAAAATTACAGAAATGTTCAAATTACCCCTGCTCTGCTCCACAGACCCTCACAGGTCCAGTCATTGTCTAATGGAATTTGCTATAGTGTTTATATAAGCTGTTTTAAATATACCAGCTGGTGTAAACATTGCGTATTTGTATGTTAATTGATTTTAGTGGTCTGTATTTAGGTTATAATGGTAATGCAGTGTTGACATGTATCGTGTTAGGGGAAGACCATTACTTGTGTTAAAAAGTGTAAATGTGCACTGTGTAGGCCTAAAAAAAGTGTGACATAGCTAAAAAGCAGAAATTGCTGCTATGGTCCCCTAGTTGTATTTTAATATGAGTAGTAGCCAAACACGGGGGTGATCCCGTGACGTCATAATTAGGTAATTGGTAAGTATTTTGTGATTGTGGAGCAGCGTGAATTACGCAGCGACTCTGGCGATGTATGTTGTGGATTGGTTGGTATTGTTATTAGGTCAAGGTCATCTGAATCTGTTTTTAAAAAATATTCTGCACTAATGGATAAATAGTGCAGAATATTTTTTATTTTATTTATTCATTTATTTTTTTTACAATCAACAATAGTAATAATAATGTAAAGTAGTTAAATCTAAGTTAAATCTAAGAAGTGTTGGAATCGTTCTTCGTCGTAGAGCTGCTGCTTCCATATATGTTGAATGCTGAATGGTCGGTTTCAAATTTTCTTCGATTGGGGCATGGTGGTTTGTAAGCTCCGTAGTCTGGAAGCAGAGTGCTGTTGGCTGTTGTTGTTACTGTAACTGCATACCCACTTGCAAGTAGAACTCTCAACTCTTCAGCAAAAACATCTATATCATGGTAGGTTGAAAGTTGAACATCGTCGTACTGGACAAACTTCACCTTGAGAGACATAATTGTTGTATTGAGCTGAAGTTGCCTCTAGGAAGTCCGCAGAACGATTGAAGGCATAGGACTATCTTCTTGTATTTATAGGTAAAGTCCATCCCCCCCCCCTCCTAGCTACCCCCACCACTAATCTTTTTAAAGGGCCTCGTATTACACCATAAATATTTTCATCACAGAAATAATAGGGGTTCTACAATAAACGCAATTGTCAACACTTAGGCCGCACATGATGCAGCTGCAAAAATGTTTGCAAGGTAAAAACACAATTTCCCTCTCTGCGGACAAACATACTATGCACTCCGATCCTTGTTTTTGCACAGGTTCGTTTGTTCCTACGCCTTTGGTTGAGCTTCTCTTTTTAACTATCACATTTTTATTTATTCGCTTGGAATATTTGTTCACAAAGTCTTGCCCCTTGTTAACAACCACAAAGGGGCATCTTGGAAACCATCGTGCATGTTCTTGCCACGGATCATCTTCTTCTTGCCAATCCTTTAATCCTCCTCCACAGTAGTAACATATAGTTTCATCATTCTTCCCAGTGTAAAAAAACCCTGCTTCGGATAATTCCCATTTGGAATTGTTTACGACAGAGTTATGTAAACTTTTTTCAAAAGAATTTAGCCTAGTTTGAAAGTGAGTATAGTTCGGAAAGGCAATTTTAATCTTCAAAATGGTTGCGGACATATTAAGAGAGTAGATGGCTCGCTGCAATCCAAATGATTAAAACCCAACTGTTAGCAACGTTTTATACGCAAAGAAGATGGGTGGGGGTTAGCTAGTTTGTAATCGATTGTAAAAATGTTGTTTCTGATTTAGGTCAAGGTCATCCATATCAGTTTTTAAAAAATATCATGTTAGTATTTTAGAAAAAATACTAACATGATAATTTATAATATTTTATTTATATACAATCATTTGTACAATATTCTTATTCTAACAACAGTGCAAAGAGAGTTCTGTAGAGTTGTTCCCACTAACTCCATGAGATACCAAATAGAGAGAGCCCGGTTCGATGCTGCGTAGATCCTCATTTTGTAACATGCTGACAAACCGTTTTGGAAGAAACATTTGGAACTTTGGTTCATCTCCTGGAGTAAAAGGTGCATCGCTTAAGGAGACTAGAATAGCGTCCCCAATAGATGTTTCCATTTTCTTCATTCTATGCACAATATAATGTTTTAGTTCCTTAAGTTCTGAACACTTTTTAGTAATTAAAACACTTGACTTTGAATGAGTGTTGAACTGATCAACAAGGTTCTGGAGTTGAGATGCCATCTTTATTGGTCAAGCTGTAGGTGTTTTCCTGTCCTAGGTTGGAACAATACTGATGTGTTGTCTGCACACTTTCCTCATATTTATACCCATCGATTCCCCCACTACCGCAGCTCTCCTTTTGGTTTAGGAATGATGCTATACGGTATGCATTTTTTAAAGCACATTGACCTTGACGATGACATTTGTTTTTGCCTGCAAGACAAATACCGTCATAACACACTTTAAAATTTGAGTCAATCGTTACATCAATCACGTTACCAATGGTATATTTTTGAATCCAGCTTCGTTTTTCCAAACCTTTAGTGTAAATACGGTTGAATTTCGCACAAAAGTGATACATTACATCATCTACAGTGTTGTAATCTAAAAATCCTTCATTCCATGCAATGTGATGAAAATTCCTAGTAACCCACTTATTAGTTAACTTGGCTTTAGAATTTAGTTTTTTAAAAGAATGTGGTGGTTTAAACATAAAGGGATAGACAACGTACGTTAATAAATCTAAAATTACTAACTCCTTAACAACATATTCATTTGTATTTCCACGAAAAGCTTGGAACTCAATCACACAGGGTTTCTCTTCTATTGTTTTAACTTTGTCTGAGAACCATACCCTCTGCTCCATGGTAAGAATGTTAAGTAACTGATTTCCACACCACGGTAGGTTTTATATTTATACCAGGCCGTACAGTTAAGGCGCGTTGATGTATATTTAACGTGGGCATCATCCCCAAGTAGGCCTACCCCACGAGTTTAAATTAGTTTTTTTTTTATTTCAAACTAAAACACACTTAGATTGGCTGTGTTTCTTCAATATTTTCTTTTACGTCATCCGTTGTAGTCTTATTGATCTCGTAGTCTTTTATACTCCGCCACATTTCAACCTCATAGGGGATTCGATTAAAAATTGATGTATCGATCGGTCCGTGTAGAATCTGGGAGTCAGGGTATTGATCCATAGCATCCACTAAATATTCTTTTATTACAGAGCTTGAAAATGTTAGTTGTTTCATGTATCTAGTTACAGGTGAAGCGGCACAACCCAAAACATAAAATTCTTCTCTTGTTAGTTGAATCTTAATATCGTGTTTTGATAGGTCTCTGAAACGTATTTGCTGTCCTCCACGATACTTATAAATATCTATTTCTATGTCACAATCCAATAACCGAACAGCCGTTTTTTTACCAAACATGTTTTTAGCCAAATAACATTCGATTAAGTGCAAATGTTTTATGAATGAGTCCCAAGCATGCTCCGAAAAAAACAACATTTTTGCTCCATGATTTAAAATTGCGTTAGGTGCGTATGATAGGTCCTTCACTAATCCGATTGCAATGCCTTTAGACATACATCTTGAAATGGGGTAAAATATACGGAGGAAAATATCCGTTAACATATTAAGAGGAAGGTCGTCTTCGGGGGTTTTCTTCCTCTTTAGCGCTGAGTTAGTTACAAAAACACTGTTTTCACAACTGTCCATATCATTGTTATCTTGAGTATGGAATTTTAGAAACTCTGATAATTCATCTTCACAAAGCTTAACTTTTGCGTCATATTCTTCTTCTCTAACAACCACCTCTTCTTCCACTTTGGTACTGCTTTTATCTTTGTCCGTTAAAGAATTCATGTCTACAGTATCATATGTTGCTTCAACCACTGACAAATATAAACTGAATCCTTGCTTAAGTGACTGCTATTTATACCTTGTCTTGCTGAGGCTTATAAAACCATCTTTACTATACCGGTTAAAGGTGTGTACGTTACAATTTTGTCATGAAGAATCAAACAGTACGCACTTGTATTAGAAGGTATGTTGGATTCAAACTCCATTTCTAATTTAATATCCACGCTAGAAGATTTAACGGATTCATTTTGTTTTGAACAATCAATAACCACGATAGGTGCTTTTGAACTAAATTCAGTTGGTGATAGTAATGGTGTGTTTGCCTTGCCATAATATGAAGATTGAAATCTTGCATACATGTCGTATAAAATACTATACCGCTTCTTTTCAAAAGAAACATTTAAATTGTCGTATGGAAAGAATTGAGAGTTAAGGTACAGTTTACAGTTTTTAAGTTTACAATGATCGAATAATGTTGCATCAGCAGTTATGTTACTTCTTCTGTCCGTTTGCAGTCCAACTATCACATATCTAGGTTTTTCCAAATGATTAGAAGTCTTTACAGTCCATGTATGTCTTTCTGTCTCCGGTAGAATAGGGTATTCATGCAATTCCCAGCTTCTGAATGGTAGAACGATATCACGATCAGCTTTCAACTGCCTTAAAAGTGTAATCCTGTGTTCATCTGCCAGTTTCAAGTGTGGGACTCTCCAAACTATCTTATTCAAGTATAATTTCCATTCCAGAGCTTCTTCAGTCGTTGATTGAGGTGCTATAATAAGGTCTTTGTCATTTGAAGATCGCAACAGAACCAATTCTTGTTTTACGTTTATCAATATCTTATTGTAATCCTCCGCAAAACCTAGTAACAACCTTAACGGCACAGAAAAATCAAAATTACCATTTGCATTGGGTTTTATGGAATCTGAACTGGGATTAACCCACCCAGCAACCGCTAGTAGATTTCTTGCGTTTGGTGATAATGAGCATAGTCCTTTCAGTGTACTAGATATCCCTACCCTTTTTGTAGAGTCTATGGTAACTCCTGAAATTTCATACCTTATTTCATCAAAAAGAAACGCCATCGGGTTACTAACGAAAGGAATGGTTGTTCCAATAGTGCCATCCTTTTTTGTTACTGTTCCTTCGATGTACAAACAACTCTCAGAAGGAAGGGTGTAGACATCTTGCTGTTGGATTGGAATTCTAATTTCATCGTTATTGTTTAATTTCGATGAAGCGTAGGGGTTGTGGGTGTGATACTCTTTTTCCCATAGAGTCTCGTCGAAAGTTGGACCGTGCGTTATATCCAGTATATCCATTATTATTTACATGCAGACCAATATCCTGTAGAAATTTAATGTTTTCAACTGTTAACTCTTCTGATGCAGGTGGCCTACTAACTCTTAAATCACCAGTGCTCTTCTTTTTAAAGGATAATCCCATTATTCATAAACTGGGTTAACATAAGAAAATGAACAGAAGTTTTTCTTACCCTCTAGAGTCAAAGGGGTCCTGGTTTCATCTAAAATATAAATGAAGATGTTTGATATAATATAACTACTATTCATTCTGTAAAGTATCTGATTTTTTCTACTTATTATCAGGATATGTCAAGAGTTTCCCTAATTTGATATCGAGGGTTCAGAATGATATTTCGATATATTTTTAGTTTGTTGACCATCATATTCAGGTTTGATCATGCGTTCTTCTTCATTCCAAACAAACTTTGATCCCATGTATGTTATAAGCCGATCTTTTACCCGATATACATGTGTGCGAAATTTGTAATCTCCACCACGATAAGATGCAAATCCACTTATACTACTATCTTTAGCTATTATTACAGGAGTTAATGGATTATTTACAACCAAGTCGAATTCCTTATCACCGCATTTAAAGATGTCTTTTTCCTGATCGTATGTCAATGTTTGGCTAACAGTGCTTACATCATCTTTGTTGATTCCTTGAGCAACATTAGTGATTCTCCTATTTTTAGCATCAAAGCAACATCCTTCAGGAGGAGAAATTGTCTTTTTTACTTCTTTTACCGCTTCCTCAAGACCATCATTAGAAGATTTCAAGTTTTGTGTTAATGTGGAAAATCGATCGCTTAATTCTTTCAATTTGTCCAACTTTTCATCTATGTGAACAAGTTTTTCTTCCACACTTTTTAAATCTAGTTTATTAACATAGTAACGGTTTAAATAACCTTTTGTTACCGGTTGACGTGCTGTTTCATAATCAGATGCAACCCTAAATCTTTTAGTATCTTCTTCATCGTTATCATCTTCTAGCTCTACTTGTCTCTCACGTTTTTGTGTATACAAAGAGTGGCCGAATTTATCAATTATGTGGTGCCTTATCATTTCAGGTGTTCAACTTTCAACGTGTACAAACATAATAATGATTTTCCAAAAGAAATTTACTTATATATTAAAACACAATTGAAAAAGGTTTTTTTTTCACACTACTTATTTTTCTTTAAGTGTAAACAAACTGTAATTCTTTCATTTCTGAAATCTACCAGTCTATTGTCTTGGTCCATGATTTTTAGTGTAATGTTGCTGATTGTCCGGGTAGTGATTGGCAAGTAAATTACAGGATTAGGTATCTCTACCAGTTTATAACCAGGTGGTACAGCGGGAAAGAATTGGAAAATCATATGACCTTGTTTGTTGTTAATGAATGATCCGGTGGCTATATTACAGTCTATTCTTACTGTGTTTACTTTAAAGATGTCTACAACGTTTTCTGAGTAATAACTGATTCCAGGTTCGGCTGTAATACTACCAAATCCTAATAGTTTTCCGATGGAATTAGGCTTAGAAAAATCTACTTCCACAGTACACTTTAACATAGATTTTAAAGTATTGTTGTTGGTTCCTAGTTGGATATAGTATTTCTTTTCCTTTGTTGTTATTTTTTGGAATTTTTCTTGTATATAGTCTCTTATGTCCTGCACCTCATACGCACCTTTCGGAATAGTTATTACTTTATCTTTATCGAAATGAAACAGGTTGTTTGTTTCATCAACGTTTGGTATTGAGTTGTACGATTCAAAACTGAGAAGACCGATTTCATACTCATCAAGAGAACTCAACTCAATAGGCGGGAAATAATCGATAGAGAGCACAGAGCTCCTACCTGATAGTGTTAGGGTCTGAGACATAACTGAATGCTCATAGGTTAATTACCACTTATTTATAGACAACTAATGCTTTTCTTTAAAAATTCTAAACACAAATGGCCGCATATTGATGTATCTTCTGGTTGTTGTCCATCATAGTTAAAGTATACAATTTTTGAAAATTTGAAGTATTCAAGAAGTTCCTTCGGAGGCGGTAAGTTTCCAAAACTGTCAAAGTAGTAAACTATTTCACCGAGTTTTTTGTAACAAACCCAATGAGTGCCAGGACCGTTAGCATTATCAAGATTCACTATACCAGTCTCGTTATTATTTACTACGGATGGTAGTTCATCCTTCATAAAAACACCTCTGAAGAAAGGTATGCGTAAACAGCTAGCGTATCGTAAAAGTTCAATATTGCTTAAGGCTTTATCTGGAATTATCAACTTATTCCTCTTGTTTAATAAACACGGTATGGCTTTAGGTATAACCCTCCTCCGTTCTTTATCATAGACCAAATTGTAGGTTTGTTCTTTTTTTTTCTATGAGAAGTTCTGTTTTTTTTCCTTCTTATATTTCCTCCACGTTTCTTAACATTACTACGTCTTCCTTTTCTCCTTTTTCCTCCACCAAAAGCTGTTTTTCCTTTCATTGCTGCCGCTACTGCTAACGCTGCTGCTTTCTCTCCAATACTACTATCACTTGCTTTTACACGTTGCCAAGCTTTCTCAGCAAGTATTTTGTCTGCTACTGATCGGTCTTTTAAATTACCAAATTTTGAATACGCTATATCGTGTTCTTTACAAGCTTGATCGAGCTTATTTATTCCCGGATCTCCTCTAGCAAGGCGTTTTTTTAATTTTGTTCCAGGACCACAGTACTGATAACCACCAATTAAATGCAATTCCACAGGCAGTAAATCAATCGCTTTGTTGACTAATGCTCCAACTGGTTTAGTCAATATAGAAAGTGCCGTCGATGTTATTCCCCTTCCTCTCTTGAAGGTCTCTCGATTGCGAATGGCACGGTTGTTGTATAACATTTGTTTTTATAGTAAAATCACAAATGAAGAGTGCACTCTATAAATATGTTTCAACGAATGACTAATAAATAGTTTTTCCTTTTAATTTATACGATTTGTTTAATAAACACTGGTAATTGTATATGAAAGCTCCTTACGCAAAAAATACAGTGTAGTAACACAACAAATACTTCTTTGTAATTTTAATAAATATATAGCATTTATTAGTATTAATCAATTATCCCTCGATTGCGCAGTTCATCAACCAAAGCTACCCATTCGTTTTCTAAACCTGAATGACCAGCTTCAATAGCTTCACGTATCAATTTCATTCTATCGATTAATTTGTTTGCATTGTTGTAATATATTACGTTAGTGTTGGAGCAGTCTTTAAATAGTCCTTCTCCAGAATAAGTTGATATATCATCTTTCCTTTTTCTCTTATGAATTGTATCAATGTCGATTGATGAGATTGCCCTTCTTTTAACTCTTCTGACTTGTGACGGGAATAGTTCTGATATGATAGTTGTGTATTTAACAGATTGGTTTCTATGTATTGGTAAATTTGAGTTGTAACCTTTTCTATGAAGGTTTGTTTTAGCACAAATGTTTTTAAATAAAACTAAATCTTTTTTATTATATTTACCAGGCTTGTTTTTAAATATAAGTTCGAATAAACCAGGTGTCCCCTTATATTTTTTGTTTCCTACGTGTATAACATCATTTTCATCAATGTCTAGCTTACTATTTCCAATCATTAGCCCGTTGTCTTCAAGTCTAGCACCATAAACATGGTATTTTCTGTTAGCATTTGTAGAATGTAACATTTTTAATAAGTACTTCCTTCCAAGCACAGATTTTGAAGTTATATCTTCTCCCAATTTACTTATTTCAGATGGATTAATATCCGCATTCTTAATACTTTCATATTCTTGAGGAATTTCCAAAGTTTTGTCCCCTTCTCTGGAATCTTGATCTGATTCATCAGTCTCCTCAGCGTCCTCAAATTCTTCTGAATCTTCGTAGTCATTATAGGTCGTTAATGGTTCTAAACCATCTTGTACTTCTGATTTCGATACAGGTAGTAACATTTCACTATCTGTAGGTTGAATTGATTTAGAAAACGTGTGTGACAGGTCTTTTATGGGTTCAATAATAGGTTTAAATGTTGTTTCTAAATACCTATCTCTTTCACTTATACCCATTCTTAGAGCCCTGTTTTTTTCTTCTAATGGAATCACTTAATGTTTTTATTTCCTTTACAAGCTTTTCTTGGCTACCCATGTTCTCATCATGAAATTCAATCTACTAATAGATAAAATGTGTTACTGCTGGTGCATTATAACGAACCTATCAAACCCTATTCGGTATCGCCCGTTTTTAATACTTTCATCCTTATCAATTACAACAAATCCATATTTTTCATCCCAAGCCTTACAACATATTTTTTTAAACATTTCAAATGACATATCAACACCAACATGGTCATTATATATATGTTTTAAATTCATCTCATCTTGTTTAAAAATTATAATTACATTTGCATTATCCCTTATTAATTGTTTTGGAATTTTGCTATATGTTTGACCAATATATATACAGTCTATACTGTTGTGTCTCCCCATGGAAAAATAGTTTCTTATCGTGTCATGGTTTTCACATGACACATCATCGAATATGAATACTGAATGAGGTTTAGCTTCACCAGGTTGTAGTATTTCACTGCTTGCATCGAATTTAAATAAAGATACCTCTTTAACGTCCGATATTATTTTATCTAGTAGCTGGTATTTAGGTTGAGCCAATGATTTGGAAAATATATACACATTATTAAACCGCAAACCATGTGGGTTTGTTAACAAGTTAAATACAACATTAGTTTTCCCACAATTGGACGGTCCACTTACTATAGACCTTACACTGTCTGGTAATAATTTACCATGTTTACCTTCTTTGAGTTTTACATTATCCACAGTTAAATTGTCTATATTTTCAATTTCAAAAGAATATCCATTGTGTATAATGTCCATGACATCACTCTGTGAAGGTTGTTTCATAAATGACGTTTTTTATATAATATTTTCTTTAGACACCCAAGAGTCTTCACTTTTATCAAAACCAAGCCAACGAACCAAAACCTTATCTGTTTTACGTTTTAAAACTTTTTCAACAAGGTAAATATTTCCTGTAGAAGATTTTAACATCTCATGACCATAAAAACCTCCATGTAAAATTTGGCCTTTATTGTCCTTCAAAATATATGTTTCTGGGTACGTTGGTTGCACTCTATAAACAGTGAAAACTTCGTTCGTCCAGTTAGGTAGGTATTTCTTACTAAATATCCCCTTATATTTACTTATACGGACTTTGTCACCTTCAACAAATTTATGTGGTAAAATCTTTTCAACCTTTGGACGTGTGCTTCTTTTAATGTTGTTCAAAACTTGTTCTGAATTATTTTCATTTACTTCACTTGGGGTCATACCTATCGTTCTGTGAAACCTATTGTTGTAGTTGTTCAACAATTTTCCAAGAATATCAATCCACACGTAAGAACCTCTATTTGAAAATTCCTTAAACAAATCTCCTTTTATCGTTCTATTAAATCTTTCGATAATTGCGGCCTTTTTTTCAGATTTTGTTGAATAATGATTTATATTATATTTTTTCATTAACACTGAAAAGTCCTTATTGAAATATTCTTTTCCATCGTCAGTTTGCAAATGTTTGATAACGTTATTATCCCTCTGGATAACAGTCTCCATAGCCTTGGTCACACTTTTTCCGGTTTTATCCTTCAAAGGCATGGCATCAGCAACTTTTGTGAAGCAGTTTATCACGGTCAGTATATATTTAAATCCCTTGTTAAATTTACTGTAAGGTATCATTTCAATTAGATCTGCTTGGTATAAGTCATTAATTCCTTTTAGAACTGTATTCCTCCTTGGAAAGTTTTTCCTTGCAGGTTTATGAATTTCAGATACAATTTGCCATTTAGAAACCATATTCAATCATAACATCCGTCGTACGGCTCAGTCGGAGTAATGGATATCTCTGATATTTATCAATTATTTATATTGGTCAAGGTCATTTTAAAATGTGTAAAAAAGAGGGGGGGGGGGAATAAACCCCCCCCCTCTTCTTTACGGGGAGGATATTGGGACAGAGAAATGTGATATATAGGATAAGCTAAGAAACAGCTTGGATTTATTAGGTTAATTAGTTACAATTGAATAATGTCCAAAAGGAAGTGTGTCAATACCATTTTCCAGTATGTATCTTTTGTTATCATTGGATGTTATTGCAATCTTCTCTTGCACAATCGTATATAGTCTATGGTTAAAGCTTCTAATGGTTTTGAAAGTTGCAATATGAACTTGGTTTTCAAATAAACACTTTTTAAAATGTTCAAACTTGAGTTTCTTCTTCAAATATGAACTTTTAATTCCTTTCGCCTTTTTTATTACACCAATATCGCTGTCGGTGCTTTCAGTGTATAATTTTAATGAGTATAGTTTTGACATTAGTGCTACTACTTCTTCTAATGGGATTCCGTTTGTTTCGTCTTTAAATTTTCCTAACACCTTTTTGTGTTTACCATTGTCATAGTTAGGGTGATCTACCGGGTAGTCGGAAAAGTCGAAATCGTCTTTATACATAAATGTTCGTAAATCTTCATACATATCATGAGTTTTGATCCAATAAAGATATGCGTCGGTATCCATATATATAATTCCAATATTGTCTCTTCCGTAAAATGAAACCATCTTGTTATAATGAAAGTCGTACATGTGTGTTTTTGAAATGTCAAGTATACACATACCAACATACATAGGTCTATCCATTTTAATAGTAGTTTTGTCCATTGACACACAAACAAGATTTTCATTTATGATAATAGATGATTTAAAATTTGGTTGTCTTACAAGTTTTTCTACCTTTTTGGGATCCGACACTAACTTAACATTTTTATGTTTTCTTTTATTTTCTAGGGTCTTTCCAAATATTGCATTATTCATCAGCTTAAAAAAGTCTTTTTGGAAAGCCGATGATGCTGCAGCTCTTCTTTTTGTGTTTGAGTCAATGTATGTTTTTAACCAACATGATTGATTAAACTGTAAAACACGGTGAACCTTTTTTAATTTTAGACCAAGTTCGATGGCTTGTTGGACAACCCAAAAATGGGCAACATAGCGTTCCTTGTCGTTAAGCGTCATCATCAGCTTAGGATGTTTTCCGTCTGGTGGTATTTCAGATTTAGCTAATAGAGGTAAATCATAGTGATGATCATGAAGTGTGGATGGGTATTCAAAATCACACTCCATTATGAATCCGGTGTCTCCATTTTTTGGGATACTTGTTACATCACCTAATAATATTGGATCAATCCATTGAAAATTACCATATGGAAGTGGGTTTGACATTGCCCACCCATATAAGTTATTGGCGTCAAAATACCCTAAATAAACTGATGGGTCCTCCTTCTTGAAGTTTGGAATGTGTTTATTATTTGCTTTGACATGCCTTGTTACACTCTGGGTAAGTCCCCCACGGATACTAGATTCAATCATAAGCACCATATCAATGTCTGTTAACAGCTGTAATGTACATTTTGTTTCTTTTAACATAGCTTGCCAAGCTAATCCAGGCGAGGTGTATGAATGTAGAGGGTCTAATCCGTAGGCCGCTATACAGGTGTTACGGAATTCCTCCATTATATCACAAAGAAGTGTTACATCTAACTTCACATAAAAGTCACTATACTCGCCTAAGGTGTTCATGTTTAACTCACTCCATACCTGACAAGCATGTTGATAGTCTTCAGGGTCAATATTAGAATCATTTAACTGACTGTAAAATGCCTCAATGGGTGGTAGTGAGGTCTCGTTAAATCTTTCAGGATTATCAATATAATCATAAGGGTACACTCCTTTACGAAGAACCAAATCCATGTGATCAGATGCGACAATCTTTTGAGTTTCAATAAAATGTTCTCTTTGCAAATTAGCTGTCAATTTCTCTAAACTAGAAGCCATGAATCTGAAAGAGTCTACAAACCTTAATTTTATTTTACCCACTTTTTTCGAAAAACTAATAAATTTCTCCGTACTTGTAGCTAAAACATCAATCGCCCCTTTGTCTCTACCTAATTCAGGAATTATGAAATGAGAGTCATATCCACTTAAATTGTGGAACACTATTGGGATAAACTTTGGTAATTTAAAATTAATGTTACAACTGTTGCAAGCAGGGCCTTTGTAAAAACCAGTCAGGTGATCATGATCCCGAACACGCCTGTTGTCTTCTGTAAAACTACAGTCACAAAGGTAACATCTATCCGCACTTTCATGGAATGTCAATTCATCATGTGTAAGATTAATCATTGGAACTACATAACTATACAGTTTTTCCACCTTATTAGCTATATCATAAAGGTTATCTACAAATGACTTAGCAGCATTTTCACCGCGATATACAAGTGGTTGGGTTGTTAACCCGTACTGACGTAAATGATCTTCATCCAAAGTTGATTTAAGCATTAAACAAAAGCTGTTTGGTTCATGAAATTGAATTTTTTTAATTTTGCTTTGATCACACTCATCTAAAACTAAAGGAACTAACGATGACTCAAAGTCTGCATATATAACAATTGGTATTCGATATTGTTGAGCCGTTTTGTTGAATTTAATAAAAGCTCTATTAGGGTGAGGTAATTTAACCCTTACTTCGTCCTTACTATTGCAGAGACGTTGGTGGTCAAGTAACCATTCCTTACCCCCCAAATGAAATGGTTTGGCAGCGTAGCAAAAACACCGTTTGCAAATGGTGAGACTCATCTTCCTTTTGGATAACTGTCTTGATAAAAGTGCGTAAAAGTTTTTTATGTAAACATAATGTGAGATTTTACCATTTGTAAGAAGTAAAAGATCTGTATGGTCTCTACGTTCATGAGATGTAATCTGAATAGGAAACACATTATTAGACTCATCCAATCCATACACATTAACGGATGAATTAAGATTTTGTTTTTCGAATTTCTTGATATCTTTTAAAGACACTGGGTAAACCAAACCTGTAAAATTATATTTATGAGCCACTTCACTATAATAACGGCTTGGTCTATAGGCGTGCCTGTCTTCAACAAACTTTGCTAAAACAGCATACTTAAAACACTCATTGTCTTCATTTTGAACATTTATGCAAGTTCTTGTATTAGCAATCTTTTTGGGCAGTGGGATGAAACTACTACCTCTATCACCATACCCATGTTTATGTACACGTATATCTAAGCTGTCTACGCTTAACAAAGACCACCCAGATCCTCTTCCTTCATGTTCAGATATTTTAACAACAATTTCTTCCAAGCAACTGTCGACTTCAGCCTCCAGATCAGTGGTTACCATGATGGATTTATTTCGTGTTATAAACCCCCGAGGGGACACCTCATTTTGTACATTTGTAAATCTAGTGTCCAAGAGCAAGCCAAATTTGATAAAATTAAGTCTGGTTAGTTCCTGTTGTAGTGTTTTTATGATAAGGGGTTTAGCTTTTAAAATAAAATCTGACAAATCATAATTTGTATTAGAAATTTTGAAATGGTTTACTATGGCTTTAGGAAATGCTTGGGCTAATATTTCTACTGATAATTGTTGGTTTGGTGGTGCATACTGTATAACTGTTGGTCTGTTCTGTTGTAAGAAGGGGTCTTCAATCAAATCTTCATATTCCATAGGTGTTGAAGATTCATTAGACATATGTAAGAGTTCATTATGAATATTGAGGAGAAATTCATCCTCAAAAGACTCATGACAATTTTCACATTGATACATTTTTGTAGTTTAAGACACTACTAAGGAAACTAGCTACATTACACACTGCATGGTTGTGTTCATAGGAATGATATCAGTTGCGTGCGTGACTTATATATATAACACAGTGTATAACCCCCCACTCTATTTATTCAATAAGGGGGAGGGGATTAGACCCCAACCCTTTCCACCAATGGCATAAGTATTTTATGGTGGTGGTGGGGGTCGTGGGCGGGATTTTATAATAACGCAGGAAGCAGCATTATAGCTTACATATTCGCAATGCCTCCTACAGACCACACGAACCTTACTGGAGTAGAGCCTCGAATCTGGGAGACTGATTTTGATGAAGCACAAAATGAAAGTGATACAGAAAACGACGAGGACTTGCAAGAGATGCTAGAGGAAGAACAACTGGACGAGGATGTGAACAACGAACAAGGTCAACCCACACCGAACAATGAATTTCATTCGGACTACTGTGAAACACCAAAGATTCCAGTTCAAGCAGATGAAGTTGAAAATGGAGAAAATAAACTTTGTCGAGTATTACAGTTTTGTGGCAATGTTCGAAGAAGATTATCCTTTAGTTCAGAGAGTGAATCAGAAAATATGTAGCTTTTTACCATTTTTTAAAAACTCTTCAGTTTAACCTTGACCTAATTGTTGGACACAGTTAATCAAGCTAATAGCATCATTACATATTACATCTTAGCAATTTTTAAGTCATGGTAACGTAGCAGAACAAACTATTTGCAATGTTAAAAATATAAAATTCTGGTATATTTATTCCTATTCTTGCTACAAAACGAATGTAGACAAAGTATTATGGCTACTAATAATTTATATATTCATTGGCTATGTCTAATAAAATTCAACACTACTTAAGTATAAATTTGACAACAACTAAAAAGTTTTGTGGTAATTTTCGAAGAAGTTTATCCTTTAGTTCAGAGAGTGAATCAGAAGATATGTAGCTGATTTTATTATTTTTTAAAAACTCTTCAGTTTAACCTTGACCTAATTGTTGGACAAAGTTATTAAGCTAATAAAATTTCCGCAACTGTATTGATCATAAAAACGATACATCTTTACGTCTTAGTAATTTGCAATATTAAAAATGGATCAGTAGGGGTTTTAATAAGAAAAACCAAACATAGAAACTTCTATCATATTTATTTCCATACTAAAAAACGAATGGTAACAAAGTATTATGGTTGCTAACCATTTATATGTTTGTTTTCTATGTCTTGTAAAGTTCAACACTACTTAAGTATAAAATGTACAACTACTATTCAAGTAAACCTGTTAACAAAGATGAAATGTAAAGGAATTAACCTTAAACAGTTAATGCAAATAAATTTTGTGTTTGTATGCCTAGATGCCTTTGAGGATTATGAAAATATATTGAGTTATATCATAAAGTGTTACACTTAATTTATACACAATGGCAATGAAGATCTTTTTGCAAAACACGAGATAAACATAATATATCTTTTAAATGTCCTTAGAATAGTTAATTTTACAATATAGAAAAATGTTGATGTAATATTGGACAACTTGAACAATCAATATGTTTTCTAAAATAACTTTATCAAAATATTATACATGAAACTTTGCGAACACATTGTTAGGATATAACAAATTTGTTTCTAATGTTTTATGAATAAATTAGATGGAAATCTCTGATTAAAATAATCTATTTCTAAAATCTCAAGGTCACTCTTTAAATGCAAAAATTGGGAACGCATTTGTTAGGGTATAACAAATGCGTTCCCAATTTTTGCATACTAAAGGAGAATTTAGAGGATAATTAAGATCAATTTGAAACTAAACCAATTTATAATGTTACAGATGCCCATCCCGAAGACCGATCACGAATTATGTAGTATCGGTGGGTTGTATTCGGGATGGTCATGCCTCTGGGTAATTTAAGTCGGAACCTGTCATTTCCTTCTCTTAAAATGACTTCACCGTTTGGTGTCATCAAAAGAATTTCGAATTTACGATTTTTGGGTAGCCTATCAATTCTGGTTTTTTTAGCTTGAATTTGTGGTGGACGACAGGGTCGAGCAAAGCCTGACGTTCGTGGTTGGCTAGGCAAAATCTTGTCTATCACAACAACACGTGAGGTGCTCGGTGTTGGATCAGATGTACAAGATTTTTCCTGAGCCTGGCTTTTGACGATTATTGATGGTCTTTCAAATGACTGAGGATTGGTAGCGACAGGTTTGCTGCTAATAATTTTAGGTTGAGTGGGTACCATCCTGCTTTTCCCCTTAGTGTGGAGGCTGCACACATTAGCATCAGAAAAGCAGGACTTTTCACAACGCTCACCTTTTTTCACCCCTTTTTGGAAAATATAACAACATTGTGGCTTGGGCTTAAATGCAGCTCGTCTTTTGGCCATGAGTTTTACCAATTTTTCAGAAGGGTTTGAATGGGGGGGAAGGGATTCTTTTGAGGATTCAGTTTTAGTAAAGAGTTTTCTAACAACGGTGGGTGCAGCAGGGAGGGATTTGGGTGGGGGGTTTGGAATGGTAATTTCAGGAGAATCTATGTCAGGCATTTGGTTCGAGGAGGAATTTAAATTAGGAAGAGTTAGGCTATGTGGTTGAGGTTTTGGAGATGGCTTACGTTTGGGAGTGGATGGCTTTTCTGGAGATTTAATAGGAGATAGCAAGGAGAGAATTATGGGAGAGAGAAGCATGGATAGAGGGGACTTAATTGTTTGATTTTTGGGCGATGACGTAGAAGAAGAGGACGAGGACGATGAAGAAGACGAGGAAGATGATGACGAAGAAGAAGAAGAGGAAGACGATGAATCAGACCGTTTCTTCGACGAAGTGTTACCAGAAGAAGGTTTCTTCAATCTATCTTCAAACAAAGCAGAAGAAGATCCTGGCTGCGAAAGAGTCTTGGCGGCAAGGGAAGATTGAGTTGATATTGTAGTTGTTTTCTTTGCATCGTCAGACAAAGCAGATGAAGAGGATCCCGGCTGCGACAGAGTCTTGCCTGGCTGCGAAAGAGTCTTGGCGGCAGATGAAGAGGATCCCGGCTGCGACAGAGTCTTGTTGACCAGGGTTTCAGAAGGAGTTGATGATTTCATCTTCTTAACACCTCCAGTCAACGCCTCCTGAAGTTTAGATCTCTTCATGCCTGCCACTGGCTTCATTGGCTTGGTAGTCTTTCTTAAGCAGGGGTCCATGGCTTTTCTGCAGGCTGGCAACAGAATGATGTTATTAACCAATATGCTCTCTCATTTATACCCACCCTAAGTGGTGGGGGATATAGATAGACAGAGTGGGGGAAGATATGAGTGTGGTAAAGAGGTGGGGGAATAAGTACATCTAAAAGGAGGAGTTGCATGTGGGCAGAGAAACTATTTTAAAGATAAAGTTTCAAACAACCAATAATACAAGTAGGTCAAGGTCATTAGTTATTTAAAAAAAAACATGCAAAGATTCAAACCACTAACACCAAGTCACAACTACTAAAGCAAATTATCTAGCAAGAAAGACTAAACAGTACATGCATGAAGAACTTTTAGACATATAACATAGGCAAGGGCTTGAAAGGAGCAGCTTGGGTTTACCATTGCTGTATGTTAAGGAAGGGTAGAAATGCGACTTGGTTTGACCACTGTCGCATGTTCAGGAAGGATTTAAATACAACTTGGTTTTACCACTGTTGTATGTAAAGGATGGATAGAAATGCAACTTGGTTTGACCACTGTCGCATGTTCAGGAAGGATTTAAATACAACTTGGTTTTACCACTGTTGTATGTAAAGGAAGGATAGAAATGCAACTTGGTTTGACCACTGTCGCATGTTCAGGAAGGATTTAAATACAACTTGGTTTTACCACTGTTGTATGTAAAGGATGGATAGAAATGCAACTTGGTTTGACCACTGTCGCATGTTCAGGAAGGATTTAAATACAACTTGGTTTTACCACTGTTGTATGTAAAGGATGGATAGAAATGCAACTTGGTTTGACCACTGTCGCATGTTCAGGAAGGATTTAAATACAACTTGGTTTTACCACTGTTGTATGTAAAGGATGGATAGAAATGCAACTTGGTTTGACCACTGTCGCATGTTCAGGAAGGATTTAAATACAACTTGGTTTTACCACTGTTGTATGTAAAGGATGGATAGAAATGCAACTTGGTTTGACCACTGTCGCATGATAAAGATTCATTCAAACCCTAGATAGACAAGGGTTTGAAAGGAGACAGAACATGATGTGTACCGTGCGAGTACACAAGATGTAGTGAGGTTTGAAAGAGATTCAACTAGTTTTGTGCGCTCTGGTGGGGGGTTGGACTAAGTGGAGGCGTGGTCTACTCAGCCAATCACAGGACAGGTAGCGTAGTGGGGACGGGGCTTGCTGGAGGCGTGGTCTACCCACCCAATCAAAGGATATGAGGTGTAGTGGGGGACTAGCAAGAGCAGCCATTAATTATTAATATTTATTTTGATATTAATATTATTTGAAAGATAGCGGAATAGCCGTTTTAATAATCCAAAACAAGATACGTGATTTTATAATGCTTATGGAGATGCAAATTACAATTTAAAATATATTTTTTGGCTTAAGAATGTTCAATAATACAAGAAACAATATTAGTTGGGTCTCAAGAACGAGATATGAAGTAAATTAAATTATTAACCGAGCTAAGTAAAATAAACACATAACAATCGTAGCATTTTACAAATACTATTAACTAAAATATATTTAGTTGTACATGTATTTTTTAAGAAAAGATTACAAAGAGATAGAAACCATCTGAACTATGCGTAAACTAAGATTTTTCAAATAATTAACTGTAGTAAATCAGGAATACTCCGTGTTTCAAGTAAAGCTGCGTTAGTTAACTCTAGAAGAAAAAAAAACACATTAAGCAATTAAGTATTAGAACCATTTTATATGTTTATTTTGAGAAGAACAAATCATATGTTAAGAAAATCGTATAAAAAACAACCAATTTAATCGAGCTATATTTTAATAAAGTCAGCAACTGACTATGAGAAGTACCTTGATTAATATTATAATTTAAGAGCATAACAAAAAGTGAAACAATTCATGTACGTGAGAAAGCAATTTGAGATAAAAGAACAAAGAATAATTTAATATAAATACTATTAACTAAAATATATTTAGTTGTACATGTATTTTTTAAGGAAAGATTACAAAGAGATAGAAACCATCTGAACTATGCGTAAACTAAGATTTTTCAAATAATTACCTGTAGTAAATCAGGAATACTCCGTGTTTCAAGTAAAGCTGCGTTAGTTAACTCTAGAAGAAAAAAACACATTAAGCAATTAAGTATTAGAACCATTTTATATGTTTATTTTGAGAAGAACAAGTCATATGTTAAGAAAATCTTATAAAAAACAACCAATTTAATCGAGCTATATTTTAATAAAGTCGGCAACTGACTATGAGAAGTACCTTGATTAATATTATAATTTAAGAGCGTAACAAAAACATTAGGACTACAACAAAATATGAGGTGAACTTGAATAAACATACATTTATTTTGGCAAGGACAATGTACATTATAAGATATTTTTTTATCCTAAATCATTTATTTTTTATTATAATATAATGATTTGAGGTAAATGATATAGTTTTTTGTTTGTATATATCACAAGAAAGATTATTTGCGGTTTACATAACATCTGTTACAAAATGTGAGACATTAAATACGTATAGTGATTTAGCGATATTGGAATACCAATTTTCTTAAAAACATAAAACCATTGACTATACACAGAATAGACTTCCCAAGTAATGTAAAAATTTGAAGCAAAAAAGAAACGTAGTGCAATCTGTTAAGTGATAAATCAATCAGCTGTTTGCTATGTACTGCATTAGTTTTAATTAATAGTCAACAAAATACACTAGTAAACTCTAGTGAGATTGGCCTCAAATTTTTATATCACGTGAAAAGACTAAAAACTCACTGCCAATACCTAAACTATTTCTAATCGAAAGCCGTTTTATTCTGTAGAAAATTATTATAAAATAGGCGGTAAAAATGGTTGTAACGTATATTGTTGTATTCATACAGCAAAAGAATTTTTGAGTTAAGATAAGTGTTTTGTAAGTGCAGATTTACCGAAATATTTATTTATAGTCTTGTAAAGTTTTCATATAATTAGGATTATATTTGAAAGATAAGTTAGTTTCGTTTTTATATTATGAGAAAGGTTGTATTTAAATGATTAGACAAAATAGTGGTAGGATCTTTTATACAAATAGTTGAGCTAATTTAAGTAATGATTAAGGAGTGAGCTTCTTATAAATAAATAGTAAAAGCTAATATATATTAGGATACTATATGTATATGACAAGAAAAATTAATTACCTGTATATTTAGGGAATATTCCACAAATCACAATGGGACGACGTGTATCACAAACTGGAAACACTTAAACTTAAAATACAACAGGGAAATATAATTAAAACTCTGGAAATTACAAAATGTGACAGGATAAAATTGCTTGACACAAAGCAGTACGCAATACGAATGAAGCGTGTCTAGTTTGCGCGACAAACAACAATCTTGAACACAATGCAGAAACAATAATAGGTTAACTTACCTCCTACATAGATAAAATAATCCATTAACAAAAAGCCGTAACACCGCTAAGCGTAATCAGTGACGCTAGAAAAAGTAAAGCAATAACAGTTAATCACATGTCGGTCCCCCGCGAGAACGAGTAGGCCTAGTTATTTATAGGCACACACATGCGAACACTCACATCTGTTGTCGTTCCGTGAGAATCATCTCTCGGAAGATTGAAACGTCTCTGTGCAAACATTTAGAATTTCTGTAAACACTATATAAGTGTTAACAGAGTAAACTACAGATCATTTGACTCTTAGCTACCGTCAGGAAAACATGTCTGCAAGAAATTCAGCTCCTATTCAAGACCCCAAAATATCTTCAACATCGAATATCTCAAATAATAATATTCAAGAACAAAACACTCAAGAACAAAACACTCAAGAACAAAACGCAGTAGACATAACTATGTCACCGATACAGAACTCACAAGTATCTAGTACCTCGTACTTTCTCCGCCCAGAGTTCGAAGATTATATGAGACAGCTAGTTGATGGATAGTTAAATGGAACAATACATATTTTTACAATCCAGTACATGGTATATTTGAAACATTAAAGCTGAACATTTAAAAAAACACATTCAGACAACCTTGACCTAATAACAATACCAACCAATCCACAACATACATCGCCAGAGTCGCTGCGTAATTCACGCTGCTCCACAATCACAAAATACTTACCAATTACCTAATTATGACGTCACGGGATCACCCCCGTGTTTGGCTACTACTAATATGGATGCTACCAATATTTGACTAGAGGCAGCATATTTTTAGTTAAATGTTTTTAGGTTTTTTAAGAGGTTTCACAATTTAGGAGTTATAAAAAGTCGTGGGTATGCGTAAATCAGCATGTTGGATAAAATATGACGTTTTTAGAACGCTGAGGAAGAAAACGTTTTTCGGGCTGCACGAAACTTCAATCAATTGTGTTACCGTTTCATCGTACCTGATGATAAAACGGAAGTATTTTATGTAAAGCCAATTAAAAATTTACTAAAAATATGTATAGAAATATGTATAGATATGTATGAATGTGAGTCCTGATCATACAATTAGAATCGATTAATAGTTTTATGATATACGAGTAATTGACCTTGTATAACATTTATCTAGACCTAAATTTTCTTATCGATGAAACATAACTTAATTTTTTGAACACACTGGCCACAAATCTCTTTGATACAATAACCCATTGATGATACTGTCCATTTCAAATAAAAACCAACCTACGGCTGGTTTGAATGGACAACAAATATATCAACTTAGGAAGGTGGGAAAGCCATGTAAGTGTCATCAGCAGCTCCACTCTAAGACTGATGATAATGTTTTAGTGGAACTGATGACCTACATCGTCGCTAAACTGCTGATGATCCCTTCACAATCTATATTAAAAGAGCAATTATGTTTATAAAACACAATGCAGCCTGTAACAGTAGAAATAGTACATTACTTGGATGTATGTAATGTTTGTTTATTTTCATATATCTTGTAGGAAACCAAACTAGTCTATTTTGAATATTTTGGTCTGGCATTAACAAATAAATAATAAAAAACTGCAATTTAGCTTTTTTAGAGGTTACAGGATATTTACTACTTTTTTATCACGATTTTAGGCTCATATTTTGTCACAAAAGACAAGTAAAGCTATTTTTCTACAGTCACCCGACAAAGTGGGCTTCCTTGCACTGATTTTAGTACAGAAAGCTGCTAGTTGATGCATTTACTTACTTTGCCGCACACCTTTTACTTTGCCACACAGTTTTAACTTTGTCGCACACCAGTATTCCAACCAAACAACATAAAACAGCTAGCTTTTATTATGCACGTAATCCGTGTACGTTTGGAAATAGGTTGTCAAGACTTTACTAAAAAAACGAATTTTAAGCTGATCGAGAAGTTTGGTTGGGTTAGGTTAGGTTAGAACAGTCTAACCTACCCTAACCGACCAAACTACTCGAACAGCTTAGAATTTGCAGTATTTATTTCAATATTAATTTTGTGTGTGTTCTCCAAATTTATATAGCGTGTGATCAAAAGAATTTCCTATATATTGTATTTTTCATGTTTTATTACGTATAAAACGTTTCAATAAGTTATAGGAAGTGTAATTGGAAAAAATAGAGTTGTGGGCACGTAACGGATTTTGACCATTAACTATCCATCAATGTCTGGGACATTTAAATGTTAGACGATTTAACTGGGACATATGTGTCATTGCAACTGAGATATGCTAAACCGATCCAGTTCTAGGGCTGATTAAATAATCCGTATGTCATATCAAAATAATGCACTTTCGAATTATTAGATTACTTTTAGTTTAATTATATTCTCCCTTAATCACCTTAAGGGGATTCGGCACTCCTTAAGGTGTATTTTTTTTTGTTTTTAGCTTTAATTTTTAAATGTAATATATTTGGGTTGTTATTGATCTAATTGAAAGGAATATAGTAAAAAAACTCATATATCTCACTACGGTATACTGTCAATAAAATTTATTAGCTGAAAATTAATTGTTTTTTTTTTCTAATTTTAAAATTGATATAACTTTAGTACCATATGACCTATTTTAATTATCTTGGTCTTAATAGGTTTGAATTAGAACACTGAAAATAACCAAGGCATTGCTGTTCTAGTATCGAGATGGTAGGACTTCTTCCCTTGTGGTCCGGGATCAAATCCCGTTAATCACCAATGGATTTTAGATATGTAACCTAGTGATTTGGAGCTTTTTGAGAATGTAATTTTACATTTTTATAAGGAACACAAAACATTTGATCTCAGGCGGGAAAGTCTTTCACATTGGTTTTGTTCCAGAAATATCCAAGAAATACTTTTAACATGGTGAGAGAATTTTAAAAGGTTTTCAGAACAAAACTTACTTACAAAACTTAAAGTAATTAGAGTGAGATATTGTTAACATTGTCTCACTGATGAGTGAATTGGCCACTTTGCTTTCTCAGTTAGAGAACATGTACATTGTTAGGTAATTGTAGGAAAAGTATTTTTTTCGTAGGACAAAGAATAAACCGCTTCAAGGACATCAGATGTTACAGGTTTTGTTGTTTAAACCAGCGTGTCTTCGTTGCTAATGTATGTAAAAGAGTAATACAACCGATCGTGTTGATCGTTAATTCATCTACGCTATTTCTCAACTAATGTATGTTTACTTTATTGTTTGTCTTTAACTTGTTTTCATCCACAAAGGCAAAGGATTATCTACATTCGACTCTCAAGTCGTAGTTAGGCGTTCGACCCGCGTGCGGGAAAATAGTATTTTTCAACCCTGAGGAAGCGGAACGTTTCTTGTTAGTTCCGCGAAACGTCGGAGTTTTGATACCATGACGGTTTCGTGTCGTGTGTATATATGTGTTTATATGTGTTTTGATTAGTCCTGGACACCACAGACGAAAACAAAGGTGAGTGAAGCCCACAATAATCTTCGTTAATAAATAACACCTCGCCTAAAAGCATGTCTTTCAGAAACAGAATAATGCATATTTACTTTATTGACCAATAATGTCCTCTACTTGTTTTTATCCACAAGAGTACAGGGATTATCTACATGGAATGTTCGCTACCTACAGTCAGCGTGAACATGTAACTGCAATGGATACGTCAGAAATATCATATAAAAATAAGATCTGCTGTATACCAATCAAGAATAACAAAAACTTAACCTTCTGCAAGCATTTTATGAAATCCTACTGTGTTTTTAAAATTCAAGTAAATACTAATGACAACACTTCAAAAACCCTTGTAAATTATTTGGAACTGAAAAATATATCTTCAGCAGTATGATTAGATTCATATATACGTAAGCATCGGTATTCGTATATATTGCTGATCTTGTTCGAACCTTTCTTTGGTCATTTTGTTTCAGTGAGAAATCGGACACGATAAAAACGCGCGTCGCTGGTAGGTTATTGATGGCCAACCTGCCACTGATGTATCGAACAATGCTACGACTGAAGGGATGAAATATATTTGGTCGCAGTGGTGAAAACAAAGTCATTTTAGAGTTTCAGTTACTCAATAAAACCATACAATATGTGTAAGAGTTGATTGCTCGTAAATTTATTAAAACGCCTCAAATACCCCCGCCGCAGCAAACCTGTAGACTAAGCGATTATTCCTATTTAGCGGATTGGATTTTCAATTAAACATATTTAATTAACATTAGGTTTAACAAGTACCTAGGTTTGCTGTTACAGGAAGAGTAATAAAATGTATTTTTAATATAACATTAATAGCATAGTATAAAATAAATAGATTTGCCAATTAAGATTGATCAAAATATATACATAAAAAAGCAAACTACAACAATTTTACTTATCTATATATATAAAATCCAATGTATGTTTGTTTGTTTGTTTGTTTGTTTGTTTCTTTCTTTCTTTCTTTGTCCTTTATGGACTACGAAACCGCTTGACAGATTGTAATGAAACTTTCAGGCATTATTAAGCATTATTCAAGGATGGTGTGTGTGAAGTCGTTCGAATTAACGTAGGTTTACACGTTTGTACCAAATGTCATCAAAATCGGATCATTATTGCTCGAGTCATTTTTGCTAACGGACATATATATATAACTTATATATACATTTATATGAATAAATTTATTGGAATGGATGGTGTTTTTGGCCTCTGGGGACATCAAAATGAAAAAGTAAATCGGTTCCTGGCCTAGGTCTTATACCGTGCCACCTACGGTAAATTTAATAGCTAACTTCCTTGTAGGGAAATTCGCCAAAACTGCAAATAAACCCTCAGAATACTCTAAGATGTGGTTTTCTGCTGTATAATGCAGTTTCAAAGGCTGTATTTAAGGATTAGCGAGATAAAAAAATGGCATAGCCTTAACAAGAGAGCTTTTGAGTCTAGATCATTTTTTATACGAGTATGAAGAGGTTAGTTAGTAGGCCTAAACTGAATCACATTTTAAATGTGATTCAATTAAACTATCATGTTAAAACTAAACTATTAATTTTAACTATACTGAACCTATACAAATATAAAACGTATTTTTGTTTCCACGTCTAAATTATCCCACCATTCTTTTCATCATCATTTTCTACTTTGCCACGTTTAAATAAGTTGAAAAGACAATTTCTCTTCGGTATCGTTAATCTCTTCATCCTTAATTTAATTAACAACAATTTCCTTATACACGAACAATCAACGTTGAAAATATAAACAATAAAGTTCAATAACATCTCAGCTGTTAAGCCAGCATTTTTGTGAGTTGTGAATATTATGCGCTCTCTGGTTGCAACACGTTAGTCGGATCGCGGAACGTCGCAACAATGGGATCGTCCACGGATATTAGAACAGAAACTGATCAAAAACAAAAAGGATGACGTCACTGGAATGAATCTAATACTAAATATCTCTACATGTTTTTTGGACGTTTTTTGACAGTTGCATTGAAATACTGTAACAATACAAACATGTTTATTATCGGTTCATTTGTTTGTTTATGGTCCATATCGTTTCTATTTTATAATACGGTGGATCGTCAAACAACCGTTCATTCCGGTGACGCATCGTCAAAAACTACAGAACATCCTTGGGTTTTCCTCAATGCTCTTAAGTTCAAGCATTAGTGTATAATGTTTTGCCGTAAAATGTTCTACGTTTATGAACGATCGTAATTATTTCAATGCTGAGTAAAACACCCCAAGTGTATTAAATAACCAATGCTAAATGGTATTTATGGAAATGTCCTTTTCTTTTAAACTGTATTTATCAGTTCGTCACTGTACTGTAGATGATTTGTTATGAGCATATGTTACAGTTCATTTATTTAAATCTTGGTAAAGCTGTCTTGGCTACCTAGTTTTTCATAAGACCAATGTTTAAAACATTAACATTTCATTTAAATTTGTTAATGAAAAATAATTTTTTTAACAGTGGCTAGCATGGATTTTTTTACCTGAAATTAAGATATTCATAAAAATTCAGAGGAAATCCATGTTAATAGGTTACTAGTCCGAAGCGAAATGTGGCGTTAATCAAAGTGCTTAATTCATAACACCTTCCGTTGTAACATGTTTTGGCAACTAAATCCTTTATCCATAAGCAATACATCGTTTATTGTGGATTTTGTTTATTAATCTAAACCCGGTATTAAACTTATAATTTCACACTGCTTAACTATTCACACGATTTTCTGCTAGTTGTTCACCCCGTTTGTTGTTTGGTTTGTTTTGTACAGTTCGAGTTCAACTGATTGTAGGTATTTATAGTTGTTTATAGTATACTATTATGCTGAATGTTAAAAGTATTTGCTGAATATACGTTGCGTACTACCCAAAGTTTAAAATTAAATTTAAGTTTTTGTAACGGAACTCCAAATCTCCAAATTGCAATAACTCAATTGAATAAGGAATCAGTCAATCTTCGGCGCAATGCAGGCACTTCTGCTCAATGACACTACAAGGATTGATTCAACGGCAAGCACATATTTCTTGATCTCAGCCCTTCAGAAAATCCATTTGTATTTTTCATTGGACACTCAGATTTTAGAATAATTCTCAGATTTGTAATCTAATTAGGTATACACAAACCAATAAAACGTAAACATATAATGTGTTGAAAATATTTTATGATTGTCAATCCACGCTCTATGTTTATGATATCATATAAAAGGTATGATCTTTGCCTATTCATTCAATGGTCAATGGTACTATAGTTCGGCCGCTTAGAAAACGACCTCCTCCAGCATTGGTTTAGCATTAGTCGTTTTCTAAGCGGCCGAGCTATAGTTTCAGAGCATTATTATTCCATTATCAAATCCCTTTATGGCTTGATTTTTTTTAAACGTATCACCACACCAACTTTTAACTCATCATTGAACATGCTGAATTGAACCTGGAGGCGAAAATTAATAAAAACGTATACTTCACAATCGTTCTTACATTTTGTTGATTTAATCATCAATAATTTTCCTCTGGGTAAAATTGTAAGCTAACAGTTGTGGTATTCTATATTTATAAATACTAGTATTTCTGAATTACGGATTAAATATTGCACATAGAAAAACAAATTGCTTTTTCTTAACATTTAAAGCATCCAACTTACGTTTATATTCCGATATCTCAATTTAAAACCATCTTAAGATTTTTATAAAATATAAATGTTCGTATACCAACTGGTGAAAATTTAAAATACTCAAATGTTTATGGCTGTCCTCATTTTTCCATTTTAATCACTTAACATTCACCCCTATTACAAATTGGCATCGTGGTATTTTTCTTCATAAATGTTAACACCTTTTCCCAGTTAAATTTCTGAATATTTGGTCCAATACTGCAAAGTCTTAGTAAGATAAGGTAAGTAAGATTACTTGCAAGTTTGCAAGAGCATAATAAATGTATCTTTCCACATCTTCCTGCTTCTGATCGTTTCCTGCAAAAGTTGGTCGGTTTTCATATCTTTTATTTTACTGGATATATACTCGTATATTCCATATTATATTTGTTTAGCTATCTATGATATTGAACGAATTTAAGTTTTATTTATACGTCGTACCTTCTATTTTTTTCAACTTTCTTCCAAATAAAAAGGTATAAAAGGCCTATTGTAGCGATGAATAGTTGAAAACAGTTATGAATGAGTTCGATTTTATAATTTAATTTAAGATGAATAATCAATATCTAATAAGTAAATCAAATATAATAGTAATATCTCACAAGTAAACATTTGTTAACATCGGAAAACCAACTATTGGACGAAAAATTAGTACTCTATTGAACATGAAACTGCATTTGAATAATGTATTAAAATAAATAGGAATGTAATCATGTCTTAAAAAACAAATAAGAAAAAATGCTCCAAAAATAATTTTTTCAGGGTTTTCATCATAAATACAGATAAAAGTGATCCATGAATACCGCCCCAAAGTTGGGTATTTCAATTTATTCTTGAAAGGGCTCAAAATATCAAAGTGGACTTGAAACGAAGATCTTTTGGCTTTAAGGATTCTTTGACGAGTATGATTAAACACCTTTTCAAACGCCTTAAGCTTCAGGAAGAAAGAAAATTAATTTTTTCGTGTCCTACAGACAAGAATAAATTTGATAAAAGTCTTCAAAACCAATTTTTAAAGTTACATTATTTAAAAAAGAAAATTACACAACTCGAAATCAGAGTCGATATGAAAATCTACTGGAACTTTAGTCTCCGTATAGAAAACAATAAATCTTACATTTCATCATATAACTTTTAGTTCATCCCCCTATACTTAATATATGGAGAAAGTATTGTTAGTTCAAACTATTATTTGTTTGAAACTTCTGAAAAAATCATGAACATATTTTAGGGATAAAACCTTCTTAGCGACATACCGTACTTGTAAATTAGTATAGAACAAATGCCATAAAGCGTATGAATACATTGTAAGGCGATGTAACTAAAAAATCATAACCTAGTATCGTAAACTTCCATTTTTGATTCACAAATGACCAACCATAATATAATTATTCTGATAAAATAATGAAATATGGGATTTTATCACTTACATTCCTGAAGTGACTCTTCTATACGAGCTTAAGTTTTACAACCGAGGGTGGAAAAAGAGCAAGTAAAGCTGGTACTCAGTAAAAAATGCTAACTCCCTTCCACTCTCACCCTCTTTACATTTGGATCATCATAGGTGCAGTTGTATAGCCATCTTGATTGGTAATTATAATTATGACCAAAAACAAACTGTGACTTTGATTATATTTTTTACTCAAACTGACTCTTTTCCAGTGATATGAAGAATGACTTAAGTACTGCAACGCATAAATTGAAAGAAACCCCTTTGATTCTGCAGTATTACGCAATATTATAATCATTTGTGATTGGTTTCGTTGGAATTCTCGTAGATAAGGTGGATATTACCTAAAAAAAACTACCTACTAACATTTATGGTTCGAATACCAGTTGAATCCCTTTTGAATAAAACAGTTTACTGTAGTAAGAGATGGACAAAAAGATTAATTTGGGTTCTTGCAGAGTTAGCTTGATTAATGTTTCGCAACGCGTTTTCTTGTTTCTCGTCCGTGGCGCGCTTTTATTGTATTTGACAGAAAAAAAATAGTTCGACAGATAACAAATCGTCAGAACAATTCCAGCTTGCATTCTCCTGTACGATGAGGTAGGAATGAATATTCTTGTAAAGTACCTTTGTACTTGATTTGATAGTTAAATAGTTCGTATACTAACCAAACGAAAAGAAAGAAGGGGTAGTGCTTAGTTTATAAATCTGGACTGTTTACTAGAAAGTTACATTTTGACAATCAATCCACAAGTTGTTGGTAAATTACAGGAAATTGTTTTTTTTTTTCAATTTAATGACATATATAAGTTTAGAATTGTTTTTATTTCAACCGTCCCTATACACCTTCTTGTATGAGGTGATCCACACAGTAAAGATGGGATAGCTCCAATCCGACCAGGGGATAATGCGTGATTGGACCCCAAACATACGAATATTTATTTCATTTAGCCGATTTTAAATCATTCCCTTAAACCCTCCGAGCATAAAAATATCCAATAGTAGTCAAAGTTTTCTAAAGAAATGAGAGCTAATATTTTTTTATTCAAGACATAGGCCTACAAAAATTAGACATCTGCATGATAAACTAATGGTAACATTCCTTCATATTAAATGTACTATAATACGCCAACCACTAGCAATACAAGGAATGCAGTTGAAATAGCGCATCGCATTGACGGTTTGATGCATTAAAGCGATATTGGACGATTTGTTAGACATGGTAAGCCTCTTTGTTTGGTACCACTTCATATAAAGTTATATAAAGTCGAAAGTATATTTACTTATTTATTTAATAACTGGATTATTGGATTTTAGAGAATCTAAATCATTCAAGACCGGAAAACTGTTGATTGTTTGTAATTGGATTGATTTGTGACATTATATCAGATAAGGCTTTGATAAAATGTATACCAAATTTGCTTATTGAAAAACATTATAGAAAGTTTTTAGCATAGAACAAATACCAACTGTAGTTTGTGCAGTTGTTGTTGTACCCTTTTATATTTATTTAAATGGCTGCATAGAATTATGCATTCTAATTTAATTAACAGATTGATTTATATTTATATTTTATTTTTATTTAACAGTCGGTCTTTATAGGTGGGATTTTTGCAAAACCATTTCGGTCCGTGGTACAAACGTTATTTTTCACCACACTATACCCTATTACCTATTCACCACAATAATAATGCACACCATGTCAACACAACCACAAATTTTAGGTTGTGTGAAGAAATAATTTGAGGAATAAGCATAAATAATAATTAATAGTTGCTAGACAGCGATGAAATTGAACAATTCTATTGCAACGCTATGTATACTGATTGTGCATTTAATATGCATTAATGTTTTAAGAATGTAAGCGGGCAGCTGATTTTCGGCCCTAGGGACGTAAAAACCGGCTCGGTCCCCAAATGACGATGGCAGCTGGCATATACAGCAATACGTAGCTTTCGGCCTCAAATAAACGTTTTTAAACTGCTAAAAACATCGAAGTATGGTGAAAACTTTATTTTTAATATGTTACAATCTATATATACAGCTTCTTGGTCTATTAGACGTGTTTGGATGTGCTAAATTTAAAGTAGTAAAACTTTACATTTATATTTTTTTTTTATGAAAGACAAGCCAATTAAAGCTTTTACCCATTTTGATTAGTCTTCCAATTGGTGAACTGAGCCTGAAGTAAGACTTAACTACTGCTTAAAGGGGAAACACAGCAGCAGTTTCAGTTAAGGTTCAACTCAAGCTACATGTTTCTACAGTTCCAATCTCCCCAATAACCACAGATTGAATCAACCTTTTGAATTCCAGTTGGTAGCATTGATCCAAGTTAATTAATGCTCAACTTAACATCTTTGACAATTTTCTTACAATTATTTGGGACTCTTCTCCAAATAGGTCACCAGGTTGAACAGGTAAATATGTTACTGATCCAGAAGCTATATATCAGGTACTGTAAGATGATCACTTCTTAATTGCGGATTTTAAACTAACGAAACAGGTCCCAGATTTAATTGTAGACATAATGTAGAATAATACTTTTAATACTTTAATACTTTCTTATGAAATGGCGACCGTACGAATGTAACATGGTAACCTCTTTGAATTTTAAAAACTGTTCTCGTTTTTGCCAGTGTTGGTATATACGATCACATATTACTTAAAACATAATGCCATGTTTATAAGTGTCTGGAATCAATACATCATAGGAGAGGTAAATTTCAACACAATATAATGAAACGATTAGTTTATTGGCTGAAAAATGCTGCTGCACATAGTGAAACCATTACCATACATCACTTTTTGATTCTATTACTATAAAGAATCATATTTACTGAAGATATTTCAGTTTGTATTGCAATTTGTATTCTCTGTGTCTGTTAAAAAACAATTAACTCAAACGTCAAAAAATCGTATGAAACGTTTTTATGTTCTATTTTGTGTAAGTAATTGTATACATGCATTTGTATTCTGTACCCACAAAGCTTATTCGTAGTTACCATTTGTCAACTAAAGAAGTGAATAATCACACCAACATCACTTTCACATGCATTTAAATTGTTTACTATTCTAAAATAGCTATCGTTTGGATTTCCATAGGGTGGTAATGTTAATGTTGGGGTTTCTCTCTTCTCTTAGATGATTATCTAACTTTATAGATGGTTCTACAGATCAAGATGGGCTTCAATTATATAAAATCACCCATGGTAAAATACCATTTATGATTAACACAAGCTCAACCCTCTGAAACCAAAGTCGCTTCCCTCTACCAAACTAGCTAAACTATGGTAGGGTTAAACAACACACATTCACACATACTGAAACAGTGGAAACTAGCTGAGAGGGTGGATTGGGAAGAAATAAAAGGCAGGCAGCAAGCAAAGCCAACATAGAATAGACTCACCAGTGTGTGGGCAGCCGCCTGGTGCTGCAATAAGAGGAAAAGGCTTAGCACAGAGGAACATAGAACACAGCACATAGCAGAGCACATAGAACATAGAGTAATGACTTACACATCGCACACGCTACAACCAGTCATACAAATACACACTCACACATACACACTTAATATATTGTGTAAGTGTAGTATTTTGTGATGAAATCCTCCTTAAATACTTCGTGAACACCATATCGTCTCCTCACACCAGTAAACATTGTGTACTAAAAACTTGAACTATGATAAGAAATTGGGTTGGATCAGATTAATATAAACAAACTAAACATTTTTGTATTTCAAAACCCAACCTCATTTGCATAAAAGTTTGGGACGTCAAGAGCGTTTCTTGAATAGTCGCACTTAATGTTCTAATTCTTCAGTAATGAATTGTAAACTAACATAATTTATACTAAAAATAATAATTGTTTGTGTTTATTAACCACCGTATTGCTGTTAGTAGGTAGTTCTCTACAGAGAAAGGTCATCTCACATGTGATAAATACTTTTTTCATTTTCTAGATAGGAGGATCCACTGTTTAAGGTGTGCTATGGACTAGCGACTAATCGCAAAGCAACAAGCCTTTTCATAAGTGACATTTCGATCTCCAGGACAGAAGTCCCACGCTCTAAACCCAGGTCCAATCATGACCCTTATGTATTGAGAGAGTATTTTTCAACAGTCAAATAAAAGGTGTACTGACAGCAGTAAACAGTCAAAAGCTGCGCTTTGTTCAAAACAATCTTTTAAAACAAATTGATTCATTGTTTATTGTTTATTGTTCGTTCACCCACAAAACAAGGCTACATTACAAAACTACGACTTGATGATTTATATCAATCAGCTGACAGATAAAAAACCAAAAACCTTTTCTACCAATGAACACATGAAAAGAATAATCGACCCTCTTCACCCAATTGGGTTGTTTTTATACTAAACCACCCCATTATCAATTTAAGAGCCTGACACTCTGACTGAGAACAAAACGTATTACATTCATTTCTGTTTTATTTAATTTCTGATGTGTTATTTTTCATCACGTTATGTACGAAACATATCAAGATTAATGTTGTACTCGCCACCTTTAAAACCCATACGGACCGAGGGGAACCCACGGATAACTTCGTTCTTGGCCTTGACCTAAGATTTAATTTAGAAAGACCAGTCATGCGTCGGTCATCCAGTCATCTCCGTCCCACATTGAATGGGCTAGTTGAATGTGAGGCGACTGTCGTAGCTGGAGGGTAACCACTCCAAGAAGGTTTAATGATCCTACTTCTGCCAGAACAGACACCATAGTTCCCCCAACGAGTGAAAGTATTTCCTCAGAACCTGTTATCCGTTGGAAATGCTTTCGTTGGATTACTTGTTTTGCAATAACTCGTATTTTAACGAAATGTATGTATTTTTAACTACTGCTTGTCCTCTAGTAAGCTACAGACGCGTGTATGATGTATCCTAAAGCTGCTTAACACTAGGTGACATAAATGCAATTAATTGAGCGTATCAGACAACAAACACATAACCATGCTTCAGATTTGACAATAGGGTGATAAGTCTACTGTCACTACCCAAGATCACCAACCACCCGTGGAAACAGCTGTTCTTTTGCGGCACCGTCCTGAATTATTACAAAACCAATTAAACATACAACCCATACACATTATCTTTGACATCACAGTTTAAAACACATATTACTAGCTGGCTAAATAGATCACATCAATTAATTGTAACGAAAGGAGTTTTAGTTACATTAAACAATCAATCTGAATCAAACTAATAAGCTATCACAGTTGTCCTAGGAGTATTTTACTTGAATAAAACGCGTGGAAATGGTAGATTTGTGGTAGATTCTGATGGTTGTTAAACGATTTATTGTGTTTAAAAAAATACCCACACCACAGCAAACCTGCCGACTAAGCAAATTTGCAGTTGCCTGAATTGATTTTTAATTCAATGATTTTAATAAACATTAGGTTCGACTACATAGGCTTGCTGCTACAGGGAGGGTGACAAAGTATGTTTTATAGTAAAACAATGATAACTTAGTATAAAATAAATGAATTTATCAAGTTTGATCAAAATATATTTATAAACAAGCAAACTACAATATTTTACAATATTCTCCATAAGAATAACATCAACATTCTGAAGAGAGATTATATTGATAGCTTTATGTAATTGATAAGAATGAGACAACTGACATCCGCTTGTCAAGGAATTCCAGCTTTAACAGTAGTAACCCGGCCCACGACTAATTTATCTAAACTATGCTAGAGGGTTATTCATTGGCACAGAGTCACGGTATGATGACCGACGTGACGAAGGAATAAATAAAACTTACACAGCTTAAGGGTGGACCTCCCTTTGAAGTAAGAATGTGCTTTCTCAACAAACCGATATTTTTCCTCATATAAAAGCATAGATTTCATCTGCAAAACACTGATGAAATCGCGGAAGTGTTTACCACAAAAGATCCACTAATACGATTTTTATACTATTTAAAGGGTTATTCCAAAAGAAGAGAAACCAGTTAACTTACTAATAATAACTCCGATGACGTACTGTATGTGAAATATTTTATTCATTGAATGATCAACCATATTTTGTAACTAACGCAATTTGCCAATAGCCATTATTGTTTTTACACTTACAGTATTACTTATTAGACAATGCTAAATGCTCCAAATTGGTATAATTTCACTCTATTTATCGCAGTTAGATAAATTAGCAAAAGCCTTGAAAGTAACCATCGATTTCGACGGGTTTCACCTAGTGGCTACTGAAACTGTCCGCACGTATGCTCTGGAATGCCCCTATTCCCACCACCATCACTCACTCGACAGGGTGGCAATGAAAACCGTCAGATCATTTTGCCGCTCTCTGTATATAATTCAGCAACACCATGTGTAAGGTTTGTTCACAATATCACAATATAGTTCCAAACCTGAATTTGTTGTAATTTGATTACTATTTCCCCAAAAATATATCTAGAAAATAATTCTCATAAGCTTCGTTTGAACTCAGATTAAGAGCCAAGGTTGATACGGCCATGGTTATAGAATCTTGTTTATTTCCTACATCAATGAATAAAATCTAAATTACTTATTCCCTATCTATATTTAAACTATAATATGGGTAACGTTGGGCACGATGATTTCTAAAACGGCTTGAATGAGTTCCACTTTAATGTTAAAAATATCTTAGTTTCAGGCTAAAAACAATATTAATGCTAGCCTCTGTTCTGGAAAAATTCACTACTAGTTCAAAACAAAATTAAAAAATGAACTTGATTAAAGGCATACAACATCGCATCTTGGTTCATCAGTCCATTGTGCTACTTACTGAGCCACCGACTCCCTTAATATTTGCGTTGCAATATTTATTATACAAACTAATACTTATTTAATAAACAAATAAAACAACATAAAAATGGTTTAAAATCGAACTTTTTCAATTTTAAGGCGTCCCATTTTGTAAACCAAGATGAAAATCATAGCAGCTATACTATTGAGTAATGATATAGAACGTACTGTTAAATAGCAAATGCAATCTTTTGACATTTTGAATATCTTGACTCTCAGAACAATGTATAATACAGTTTAATGATATTAATAGATACATATTGTTACATACTTATTGTTACATTAATTCGCGAGACATGTTGTCACGTCACGATGTACGACATACTATTGCAGCGTGCACAGGGTGTAAGATGTTTACTGTTTATGCATCGAACTCGCAGTCAACAGGTCACATTGTGTTTTTATTTTCGAACATAACACTTTTCATATCACTTGAGAAAATGAATACACATATTGTTACATACTTATTGTTACATTAATTCGCGAGACATGTTGTCACGTCACGATGTACGACATACTATTGCAGCGTGCACAGGGTGTAAGATGTTTACTGTTTATGCATCGAACTCGCAGTCAACAGGTCACATTGTGTTTTTATTTTCGAACATAACACTTTTCATATCACTTGAGAAAATGAATACGTCTAAGATGTTTCCGTGTTGAAGATTTTGTGTTGGAGAATAACACTATTGTTGAAAATAATAAAGCTTGGCATAACATACCTAAATCGTATATGAATACAAAATAATGAATTTAATAATGCAATAGAATATTAATGGTTTTATTCCAATACATTGTCAAGAAATTATGTTTACCTGTTTATGGTATTCGACGTATTTGTGGGAAAGGGGTGTCATTATATTTTTAGGCTATACTGGGGTATATTTTACGGCTTTTACTTATTCTTCGATATTCTCTTTTATTCCAAACACAGAAATAAAAATAACCGTTCAAGTTAACAAATACTTCACTAACAAGTGGTAAGAATAAATATTAATCTACTTCTTTGTTAACACTGTACGTATTTTACGGAAAGTAAATAAAAATACGTTTACAAACTCTTGAAACGCATAACTCACACAAGACATTAAATATATTTATAAAATATGGTATGTAGTTATCGACTTCAAGTGCGAGACGCTGGAGATGATTGGAGTGTCCAATCAAAATTCAATATAAACTTTTATATAACGTATTAAAAAAAAAACATATACGCCTATTGTTTTTACCTGTAAAACATTTTAACTTTTAGTTATGATAGGTACGTTTAATTGAGTTGTAAGGCCAATTTCTCTTTGGTGGATGACCCTTTTTTTTAAATATTTAAAATGTTTACAGTAAAGCTGAAAAACAAATTCATTGTACATAACATAATTATGTTCATAAGAATTTTGGCAACAACGCACCCACATTTTCGCAAACCTATCATGGCTACTTGGCAACCCATAAGACTGATGTTAAAATATTGAAATGTCATTTAAAGTGTTTAAAGAAAATCTAATTTTTCCAGAACAGAGCCTAGCATAAGTATTTTGTTTGGCCTCAATCAAAGATAATTCTAAGAATTAGTATGACATCGTTGGTGCTATTTTTGAAAATATTGTACGTATAAACGTTACTCAAATTATAATAGGGCCTATAGGATAAAATTACTAGTTATTTATACCATACTGATCGTAATTATGAAGATAATAAAGTCAAAGTGTAAGATAAAAGCGATACAAGTAACATGCTTTTGTTGGTTAATTTAACTGACCTGGGGTCTCTGGTTGTTTCTATGAGAGAGGGAACTTTTTTTATTAAAGACCATATGAAAGAGCCACATAGCAGCTGGTTATGTAAGACAAACTGCAGTCGTCTACGATACAGTTTCTTCCCTAAAAAGACTAACTGTCCTCAAAACTGACTAGCACTTTACAACTCTGTTAAGCTTCTTTGCGTGGTAAAACATATATATATATATAACAGTTATACATACGATTTTATATTTTAAGCCAATTATTAAAGTATTTTCGTACATGTTCTCGTGTATTTCAGTGATCTTTTTATTTTTGTACTCGTACATTATTCCGATTCGTTACTGATAAGTTTTTATCGTACGTTTAAATGTATTATGTCAGTGAATCCAACTCTGATTATGATGATTTGAAAACATTACGTGTGAATGTTTAAGGAACATTCCTTTAGTTTAACATTCAGACTAACAGATAATTTTGAACATATTTTCTCAGGGTTACGTGTAATGTACACACATCTACACACACTTACAAACTACATAAGAAGACAAAAGTTATACGTGTCGATTAATGTAAAAATATCAATATTCAAGTACATTTCGCGAAACGTTTTTAGCAGTACAAAGTATAATCATAAGATTTGAAAAGGACTATCATGTGGCATAATGAAAGGGAGGGCTTTGGTTTGATCAGTTCAAAAACAAATTGAGGAAACCGTCTAAAAACCTAAAATGAGTTCGTATCTAGAATGGAGTGACATTAAAGTAGTGAAGCTGTTGTCAGAACATCTAGGGAATACCCATTAACACCCCACCCCCTCACAAGATGCCTCTCTGCTAATGTATTCACAGAGATTTCGTCGTTAGCTTTTGTAGAGTGTTGTCTTACGAAACATTCTCTACTCGCGACAGCCAAACAATTTCCATTATTCCCGTGATTGTTTCTCTTCAGGTATTTAGGGGATTGAAATGTACAATCTTAGCTTAACATATGGTTTGTAAAACATTGTACTCAATCGGTAGGGCCTATCTAATTGTAGTGTGCTGTCTTACAAATATGTTCCAATCACATGATTCAAACAGCTTGCTTACCTCTACAATGAGCAACCATTTTTAAATTGCCATTTCATGAAAGATAAACATACTAAAAGAAATTTCTTCTAAGACTATTAAGAATCTAAAAAATTAACAAGACTAACTTAGGATTAAAGTGGAACTAAATAAATAAAAAAAAAGTTCTAACCAACAAGTCACGGTGAACCGGTATTATGTTTTTCCTAACACTGTAAGGATTTTATCACATTGCCACACCTGTAAACAGAAGACTACGCAAAGTAGCTCAATCCCACTCGCTAATCACCTGATTTCACTGTTGGCGTTTCTAGACCAATCACAGCCACGGATCCAATACGTTAGTTAACAACCGGTAAGCAAATAACATAAACTTTAAAAGGCAAACATATCCTAAATTACAATTTATATACATCTAAAAAGTTAATCTGTGTGTTAATTATGGTAGTAGCAAAAGTCTTGTGTGTATTACGAGCACGAATGGTCATTGGCGCTCTCAAAATGTATGTACAGTTCTCGAGCGGCAATGGCGTACTTTGCGTTCTTAATACACAAATGGCTATTATAGTTATGGATTTTAGAGTTGAATTTAAGATGGTAAAACCAGTTTCATACCAGTTTCATTGGTAAAAGAGTTTCAGTTGGTCAGTGGAAATAACCAGTTATACATTTAACTAAATACAAGTGAAGAATTCTGATCAATGACCCATGCAAAATCTGATGAACAAATTAAAGTAGTGGGGACTAATTCGCAGGGCTTTTAGTAGAACTAGGAGGAGTTTATTCAGTCTGTAGTCTGGTCTGGGGAACATGCATTTGAACGGATAGTGTTTTGGCCTCTAGGCACATCAAAACTAAAAAGTAAATTGCTTCGGGTCGAAGTCTTACCAACAATCCAACGGTAATAGTTTATTCGCTATATGGAACATTCGTTAAAAACAATTGCCTTAAAGTAAACGAATATTTACTTCAACAGATTTGAATTTTTGGCCTAGCACAAGTGTTAACTGTGAGTTAAGTTTTTTTAGAAATAAAATGATCTCTGAATAAATTTAAAGGAAGTCACTTTTTAATAAGGGAAAATGACTATAGCTTGGTATTTCGGTGTGGCTATTCCGCCATGGATTGAGGATCGATATAACCATGGCTCGTTTATTTGCAGCAGTTGTTTTGACAACGCCATGTGGAGTGGGTGAAAGAGGAACAAAACATCTATCTGTTGATCGGTCAATGTGTTTTCAATTATTGATACAATAAGGGACATTTTATTTTGTAGATGAAATGTGAGGAATGGTTAGGTTTTATTTTTAAGCGTACTAGAGGTCGTCCAGTGGTCGAAAACTTTACCAAAAATATGTAATATACATGCTTCTATATTTTTACCCTACGATGTAAGTAAAACTTGTGATTGGAATTTCTTCCATTTGTCCCGTAAGGTCCATGTTCATTTTTTTAATTTTAAATTAGTTTCTTGTGCTAATTTCTGAAACTATTTTAATTTATGAAGTGATTCTGCACATCTACAGGAAAATATCTTTCCAACAGGATGCGTAGATTTTCCCTGCGATGCACACGAGCTGAGAGAAAAAGGTTTAAAAGAAACTTGCTTGCCTATCTATACTGTATAGATTTCTGATGTTTGTGTGTATTAACAGTTAGTTGCTGTTTGTTATTTATTCAGGCATATGAGTAAAGAGTCAACCAAGGAGGTTATAAAGAAGATGTCAAACGTTATATTTAGGATGAGGATGTTTTACTAAAAGATTTAATGTTATGATGGAGGTCGGATATAACCCATGAAAGAGTGTTATACTTGAAGAATGTTGCAGTTAATGAGTGGATGTCATAACACGATGATTAAAACGAAAAATGAATAGATAAAAAATATGCTTTAACTAATGATCGGACGTTATAATGATGTAAGATATAGTTGGTGTGTTAAACCAACTGTTTCCTAATTTATTTATTTATCATAGACTTTGTTTACATTAATTTTGTTTTGTTTCACTGATAAAAAGCTAACTTACAAGAATTTGGTACAACTTCTAACAAAACCATAGATTGCCTGCGAACTTTCTTCAACAATTTTGACATTCCACATATCTTTGTTTCAGACAACGGTCCACAATATACTTCTCAAGAATTCAAAAACGTCGTAGAACTGAATGGAATATGACATAAACGTTCTGCTCCATATCAACCGGCTACCAATGGGCAGGTCGAAAGATAAGTTCAGACCTTAAAACAATCCCTTAGGTCTATGAAAGTTGAACCTGGTTCCCTGAACCAAAAGGTTGCCAGATTTCTCATGGCATATAGGATAGCACCTCATGCACAGGGTTAACACCTGCTCATCTTTTCATCGGCAGACCGTTGAGGTCAAGGATTGATTTGACACTTCTTATCTCTTCAAATACTCGCACCAGCCTATCCAACAATCTTATGAGAGGAACGTTAAAGAGGGAGACTCTGTGTCTTTTAGAATCTACGGATCGCCACAAAAGTGGAGATTTGGGAGTATTCTATGCAAAATTGGCACGTGCTACTATAATATTGAATCTGGAAATTCCCCCTACAAGAGTATTGATTATTTTTATTTTTTTAGTTGTTAGGATACGATCGGTCGGTTCAATTTAAGCTAACTTTTTGGAATTATTAAATATTCTGAATCGTGAAACTTGCCTCTCGCTTTCCAATCTAAACCTCACTTACCAACCTTACCCGATTCTCAACGTGTATTTACCGTTCCTTTACGTTATGTTGATTGGTTAGCCAACATAGACATTGATAATAATGCTGTCAGTCCACTATTGTTATACATCAAACCTGGAGATTCAACAGATAACTACATCTAAGATCCTAATTTGTCAGTTGCTAAAAGGTTAAAACTAGCCAGTGAGTTTATCATATGAGGTTTGAGACCCTAGATTGTTATCAGCCGACTAAAACTGTATAACCAACCCATGAACTCAACACTAAATGAATGAGATGTGAGATCATAGTTTGTTGTGTTTAACCAGTAAATTCAATAGGAAAAAGGGAATAAAATCATAATTTTTCAGACCCCAAACAACTTTTAATTAAATAGTGAATTCAACAGAAATTTAGGTGTAAGGTCATAGTTTGTTGTCAGCCCATTAAAACTTTACAACTAACCGGTGAATTCAACAGCAAATGAGGGCTAAGATCCGGGTATCGGATGGATCGATGCAGGGCTATACTGTACAACAGATGCCAGTCAAACTGTGAAGGGCCTCATTCATCACTGGTTGTCATATGGGATAAACGAACTGTTCACCAAGGCTGGGGTGATTGAATTACCGCAATCACGTTAATTGCTTATCGTAAATTGTTACCTCAGTATGAAATATTGGAAATGATAAAGCATCGAATGTTACGAACAGTGAGAAGCAAAAACATATTGGTTTAATTAGGATTTTGTTAAAGAATATATTGGTTATAGTTTAAGTGTGGTTTACTCATCCCTTTATTTATTTTATTTCTGCGGCGTTTAAATGTACGAATATAGGATTTTAGAGTCGACATATTAATATTTATGGTTTAATTTGATTTTTTTGCGGAGTTCCTTAGGTAACATTATGAAATCCCTAAATGTTTACAACTATTTTTAAATGATCAGCAGGTAAAACAGCGAGCTAAAATTTGGAATGTGTAAATTGACATTTGACATTTCTTAAATGCCTTTTTGGTGATAAATCTAGAATTATCCCTTAGAACTATCATTAGAGAAAGGAACAGTGGAAACACACATATTTTTCTTCGGCAACACCTAAGTAGTTGGTGCTTCATCCATAGGTCATTCAAACTATTTAAAATGTTCCCAGCCCAATAAAAATACTGCTGGACATCTGTTAAATGAGTAGAGTGTACACAGTTGATTATACTGTTGAATAAGATATATCATTTAGTCGATAACAATACAATGAAGCGTGGTCAGTTATAAAACACACCGCAAAACACGCATCTGATTTTATAATAGCATTAGAAGGATACTTGCAGTTCAAAATCAATAGTATTTACAGTGTAGCTACGGGAAATACAACGGCGCTGCCAAGCAATACAGAGCCACGCCTCCTGTACTGCGGGTATTGTATCAGGGAGATGTCACGGCGCGACCCGCTAATACTGACACAAATTGGCGGAACCCCAATAGGACCAATCTGTGAACTAATTTGTAATTTTACAATTCTGTTATTTTGTTATGGTTGTTTTTATAAAAATTCTTCTTGGTTTTCATATAAACTTTGCAATGGAGTGAGAACGCAGAGTTGAAAATGCGTCTTTTGAAGTATGCTGTAGAAAGTAGCACACACCACACTATTGATCACGTGAACAAAACTTGACTTCTCTAGGTTCTCTAGGATTATTTTTTGTTTAGTTCAATTAAATTTGTATCATAATAGTTGTTTTGCTTGTGCCATTGACTAATATAAAGCTTGAATCTGCACCGGTGGCATTTTTAATTAAGTAATTTTAAACACTTTTATAGTAAAGCGTCCCAATCCTTAAAGTTTCGTGGATATGCTGGGGATCGAATATTTCCCTCCCTCTCAGAAGTCTGCAACGTTAACCACTAGGATAGCAACACAGCCAAATAATAACTTAATTGATAATTCCCAACTTGATCAAAATTCTGTGTTTTTTTATTTGCTGCCTTGGAGAAAAGGGTGTATTTAATCCCAAAAGTTCTACTTCCTAACTTTGGAAGATTGATCAATAACTTTGGAAGACAAATTTTACTTCATCAATTAAAAAGATACAATATTAGTTTTGAATATATAGATTATTATTTTGAAGCCCGTAGCTAACCAATTACTCTAATGTTGTGAAATAGAATGACCACGACTGTAAGGGAATAGGAAGCATCTTTATCATTGCGTGGCTTGGCTCTATTAAAACTCACTTTGCGTGCGAGCCTTACACGATCTTTGATTTGTTTAGATTTCACCTCGACAACCAGAACAATTTATCAAAGATAAAATTAAGTAAGTTACATTATCTTAGGTGCGTAGAGTTATTGTAATAGTATGAAATATTTGAACAGAACACTTATATCAATGTATGTTCTCTCACGCATACTAATGCTCCGATTTACGTTCAAGGGCGAAAGGGTTCATTTCAATTCTCCATTATTTCCTGACCAAAGATAAACCATCAGTGTTAGAATGACTCTGTTTGGTAAAGTTTGTACAATAAAACGTGTCTCAAAGCCAATCGTAAATGCTGACAGTAATAAGAACTGAAAAAAATTAACATTTTATGGTTTTCATTAACCTGAAAACACTGTTTGATTTTAAAATAATTTAAGGCGCTGTTAAAACCAAACGAAAAACTTGCGAGATGAACTAATTTTTAAGTTTGCGTTGGTTTTCTATACAAATAGATGTTCCAAAAGCGTTATAGTTGAAAATATATTATGTTACACTTTTAGTTAGAATCTAGTTTAATAAAATGCGTTATCGAGAACAAACAATTCTCTATTTTACAATAATTTATCTGTTACTTCAATTCATACTATTTTTCGTTACAGTTTTGCACATTAATATTATTTTAAATTAATAAGATATAAAATATGTTATAAAACACCAAAACTGGATTTGGATTTTAAATATCCGAGGGGACCTGACAGAATATTTTATATTCGGAAAGTCTTGTATATGGTTATGTTTCCAACCATACGGAGATACATTTACATGTTAAAAAATATGATTATTTATGATAGAAAAGTATAGTACTTTCTGATTTCATTAGAAATTATTGACGCTACGGTTTTAAAACAAAATAAATGTAGATACTAAGATCCGTTTACTCAGTTGGTAATCAGCATCTGTTAGGTAATAGGTATAAACAATAAAAAACAAATAATAATTGTTTTAAATGTAAACTTAAAGTTTATTTCGTATGAATTAAAAGTTCTGAAAATTGTACTTGGAATGCTTTAAGCAACTTAATCTCATTATTAAAATGATAAAACGTTTATATGGTTACCTGTTAAAGTTTAACATTAGGAGTGTTTCATGTTGGATACTCTAATACTTTACTGAAGGGGCTATACAATTTTCAAAACTGAAGTAAACTATTGCTGTACTCTACTTGATCATCAGTATTTTACTTATACTGTTTTCTGGTACGTATCACTGTATCTTTACTGATATATAGCTTACCATTCAAAGAAGGACATTTCGTTTCTTTTCTTTTAGTTTTGGTTTATAACTAATTTGTCATTTTCCTGTTTACATCCTACCGTAAGCAAATTGTAACTAATTTTATGGAATAATGACATAAACATATTTGTATCAAAAATTTAATCAGGGCAAACGAATATAATTCAATAGTGGTTTTAAACATCGTTCACAAACTTCAATAAGCAAGTTAATGTACAAACTTGGCTCTGAATTATGAGGGAAATGGGAAGCAAAACATGGGAAAGTTCCGAGTTAATGACTGGCAGGCAAATCAGCTTACTTACGCTCTTAATAAACTCTGGCTAAACGGTGATCAATGGTCGTTAATGGAAGAACTTATTTCTTAATTAGCTTGTCATTCTAATGATTAGTCAGTTTTTACTCAGCTTTGAGATACATAATAAATATAAATAGAATGAAAGTGGAAAAACAATTAATGACTTGAGCAAGTAATGAATTATTAATGAACTATAATGATGTCATAACCACATAATTGATTTTGCTTCCACAAAGAAAATATACAGTGGATATTTTTAAACGTACAAATAAAAACAGCAGTGCGTTTGTATCCTAACATATCCAGTAAAAAGCGCCATTATAAAAATAGTTGTGTAAAAATCTCTTGCAAGGGAATAAAACAAAGTTATTTCTACATACTTTTTCCATCGTTTTAGAAGTATTATTTATTGAAACCGATGTTTAATTTTTCAGAACTAATTTTCCTACTTCCGGATATTGATATCATTAATATAGCCTAAAATATTTTAATTACCTTACAATATATATTACTGTTGTTGATACTACATGTTTCGCAACAGGAGATCCTCTTGGTAGATTGGTCATTCATAAAATTAAACCGAAGAAATTTATCATAGTTACAAAGTCTGATCACGTGACAGGCTGATCAGCTGTTCTTTGGTTTTGCCACTCTACTACTTGTTATTGTATGGAATTTCTTCAGTGTCTTATTTTATGACTGAGGAATCTACCAAGGATTAACCTAATGACGTTGCCGTCACCATGAAACATTTAGTATCAACAAGATTTATAGATATTGTAAGGTAATACAAATATTTTTGTTTAATTTTTATATGCAGTCTAGTTAGACCAAGTGTTTATTTATTGTTCCATTGGTAACTGCCACAATATTGTGCCCATGGCATATGAAAACACTAAAAACGTATACTTACATTCGATTCCTTAAATATTTTACTGGATTTCGGTACGGCACAATCACTTACCTGAAAGCAAGAAATGTGTTAAATAAAACTAAAATAGTACATAAAAAATGTGCATACAACTTTTATCATACCAAATATTGCATTCTTCCCATCGATTAAGCTCTCTTATCGAAGAACCTCATGTTATTTATTAATTTTAATGAAATAAAAAACAACTTAAAATCAATCAAGGATGTTCATTGTTCATTTCAGGTTTAAAAAAATTACTTACGTTTTTATATTAATATTTTATAAGCGTTTCATATAAATCTTTAATGTATAAATAAAATTTTATTCATTCATATACTGGCAACACGTTGTTTGTGACCTATCTAGTTTAAACCTTGTTCAGTTTTTTTTTCTTTTTTTAATAAGGTTTGTGATTATCCTGCATCAGAAATTCTACTAAAATGAAATTATGCCAAATGTTTCTAACACATGCGACCATTTAAAAGCTAAAACATTAAATCAAATATAAAAAATAAATTATTTATTCTAAAAAACAAAGAGGTTTTTTGGAAATATTTACAACCTTTTCAAACCAAGAATTACTTTACGGAGAGGTGGGATAGTTAAGGAATGAATTCCTACAAAAAAACTCAAACCTATGTAAAAATATATGTGGAAATATATCGTTGAATGATAACCTCACTCAGTATACACTCGTAAAACACTCACAATTAATGCAATAAAACCATCCCATACTCAACAATTCCACTAAAAAATAGCACGACCATATTCTTTGCTTTTGTACTTGAAGATAATCATGTATGGAGATTAATGTTTGTAGAGTAATAGTCACTGCTAAGACGAAGCAAAAATGGCTGCCTTCTAAGAGACATTTGCTCTAATGTGTTTCTTGGCACAGGATTCACTAATGACTTAATGTGAACCTTGAAACGTTAACAACTAGCCTTATCGACTGAGGTCTATTGGGATGGGAAATTTTTTGGTGGAATTAAATATTGTGTATGAAAACAAGGTTTTGTGATAGGTTTTGATTAAAAATATTGTTAGATGTGTGCATCATATTGACAGTGTAATTTTTTCTATTATGAAACTTAAGTTTAAATTTAACTGTAATTCTTTAAATCTTTCTTCTAGGATTGACATACACTTTTATACAAACAAATAGTAACCACTGCTTGACGTTTAACAGCCTGTAAGTGTACCGATACAGCATATAAACACAATTAATCAAATAATGATGGTCAATGATCACATTTTATGTCATGCTAGAAAATATTGTATCAACTTATTAGTTATAAGTGAACTATTATTTGACTACCGACCTTACTAGTCAACTTTAAGCAAAATTGTTTTTTATAAATAATATAATTCCATGAAAACCTAAAGTATGTGGAAATAATCTATAGGCATACTATTATAAAATTCAGGTGACGATATTTTACAAAGCTATGTGGTAGGTTTATTTATTCTAAAACGATTTAATTGATTTTGGAAATATAAAAGTATTCTATAGCCGTCGCTGTATCAACGCAGGCTCTGCTTTCGATTTTTTTTAAGTGGATATGAAAATAATTTCATTGATATATTTTCATGGAAACAGTAGGACAACTTATTACACTGTGTACTTTTTTGTTTCTTTCCGTTTCGAAGCACGGGTACAGCAGCTGCTATAAACGGAACGTATCATAATGATTACATACGGACGATGACGTAAAGGTCAGTAACTATAAAGACCAGTAACTAATCTGTGTAGACGGATACAATCTGGAAATGTTTATTAGAAACAATTTAGATCAAAACAACTCATGGAACAAGTATGTGATACAAGAATCAAAATGTATCCTAAATTATCAAGTTTGGTAATCAACCGTTTCTAAAAATAAAAAAAAATAAAAAACTTCATCTAACCATTAAACTAAACAGTTCGTTGGGTAAACGAAAGTTTACTTAACCTAGATAACGACACAAAATACTACTTTTGGTCTTACTAACTGAATTTAAAATTCCCTAGTTTTTTTTAAGTAGTTAGTTTAAATCCCAATTATTAAATCCAAATTAGTCTTGTTCAATAAGCCCAACATTGGAAATTAGATCACAATAATACATGCACCCAAATTAATAAAGTAGAACAGGTAGAAGTTACGGTACTATTGCAATTGAAAGCCATATAAGATAAGTTTTATTCTGACATTACATGCCCTTATAATGGAGCAGTCTGCCATTAGCTCTATCACACGAGGCTAAGAAAGCCATTACTCTTAAAATACAGCCACAGCAAGAAACTTGATACCAACTTTCTGTTACTAATGTCTCCTCGCTTTACACCCAGACTTTTTACACCGATATACATGTATTTTATATTTTATTGTATTACAAAATGCTCATACCATTTTCGTACGTGCTTTTTCAGTTCAACTTCTAGTTTCAATCATCTATGTAATATTAATGTCGTCTTTTTCTTCATAAAAACAACAAAAGGGAGTAAATAAAAATATATTTTTTAAATTTATTTTTAGCTGTTAAAATTTATATTTTTGTATCTCCTAATATAATTTTTACATATCATATTTCCTCTTAGTTAATAGGATTCTTCGAATATTTACTAATTTTTTTTAATGTGCATGATAATTGATACGCCATGTATGTATTTGGTTTTTGTAACAAAGTCTCTGCGACATCACAGTCTGCTCAGTCTATGCAGCTCCAAAGTAACTGAGCCACTGACCATAGACAAAAAGAATTAAATATAGACCAACAGTCGTGGTGCGTTTAGCATAGGTTCTGGCATCCAAAGGTGGGAGCACCGTGTAGCGCGCTACGTAACTACAAGTTGCTCCCAGCGGTGGACGACAGAACCTATGCTAACCGCAGCACAGCTGTCGGTCTATATTGAATTATTTTTGTGAATGCACTGGTTCACCAACCTTGCTCGTTATGTTTAGTGACATGTCAGTTAATGGAGTTTAGATTAAATCTTTCCAAAGCTATTCTTTTCAATCAAGTACCATAGCTTTCCAAAAGTAACATCCATAAAACCGTAATGACTAATGTCGTATCTTAACAAATAGGAGCTGCTAGCTAAAACAATAGCGCAACTAGAACAGATGTTACCACCATAAACTCCTAATTAGTGAAAACAGGAACTTTTAACGATGCAATTTGAGTTTTTGCGTTATATTTCTGATGTTGCATGTACATTTCTGATTTTCACTGTATAAAAACACGTTTTAAACATACGACATGTACAGCATATAAGTATTTGAAATATATGAATATTGTTATTGAAATATGAAAGTTTGGCATACCATTCTTTTAACTTTTCGTGGTTTCAAAGACAAATTTAGACGAGATTAGGAAATCCAATCTGTATAGTTTTATTTGTTTCCAATATAAATTAGGATGAAAATTAAGAGCCCCCTATATTTTTTAACATCCCTAGAAATTAACGCATTCTTAGCTTAAACACCATAATCATATAACTTATCCATCGTGAACAGTAGCAAATCAATTTAAACGTATTCCGTGGTCTTGCATGCAAAGTAGAACAAAGGTTCAGATGCACAAACATAAAACGATATACACACGATTTCTAGGAAATCGGTGCATTAACACTAAACTCTTCATTATCATAAGAAAACACATTGGATTGACTGAAGATTACTCGCTCTATACATCATTTTGAGCTACAAGTGGAAATAACGTGCTACAGATAACCAAAATGGTAAACTCAAGCCCGCATTTTGCATTTAAACGGGCCAACATTACATTTGTAAAGGCTCGTTTCCCACCACCACATTATATAGGCCGCACATGCTGAAAATTAATCGTGTACAACGTATTTGGGACAGAAAAAATACATTTTAGAATTAACAATCGTACAAATAGGTACAAGAAAATGTTCCTTAAAAGTAATAAAGTAGTTGGTCCTACAAATAATTATGTTTTTTTTTTCAAAAATTCTTAAAAAAATGTAGCTTAAAACCGTAGTGACACAAGAAGACTGGTCAGATTTTGAGTTTTTGTTAAAAATTTAAATGAAGGAAATATAGGTAGAGATTTGTTCTAAGTGATGTTAAATAAAATCACGGAATATATCCTTAGAAATTATCTTTCTGTATCTGTAAACTGGTGTCTAACCAATTATAAGAGTCTGAGGCTTTAAACATAATGATTTTATGTGCAGGATTGCAGGGTCAGTTTAGCTAAATGATCATCAAGTATAAACCACTTTCTCCTCTCCTGGAGAGTTGGGTAGTCACCCTATACTTTTTTTTTATTTGACCGACGTAAATAAATAAAGATTTGTTATTAATTTGTCAACTGTTTCAACACGCAGGTCCATATTTCATATACCGAAAAATTTCTTGTGTGGTTTACAATCAACGTAAATCAAAGAAAGTCAATTTTCAATGACGGTGAAGTCATTTTCTCAATGACATGACGCTGAGTATAAATTAGCAAATGACTAGACCCCGGCTAAAATAAACAAACCGATTGAATCACTTACCAAATAGCTGTTTATTTCCATTGGTAAATTAAATTAAAAACAAGCTAGTAGTTAGAAGTAGTTGTGAGAGGTTATCTTTAAATGAAAACTATTCAGTTTTGTAACATAGTTTCTTCAAGTAATAGGTAATATGACAAAAAATATAGTTCATCACACGGGAAAAAAGTGTCGTTTTAACACTCGCTCATTTTCCGACCTCGGCTTCACCTCGATCGTAAAACTTGAGCCCGGGTCGAAAAGAGTTACTTTAGGTACTAGTGATGAAATAATATACTCTAAGGTAGCAGTTAAATTTTGCTTTGCCATATTCTGTAAATAATCAATCAGTGAGAGGACGGACTAAAATTCATCACCGTCCCAGCTGTCAAACACATACAAACTGTACACAGCAATACAACACCAATGCACTGATGTACTAGTACAACCGCATACTCGAATGGTGCGGATATCAGAGAATAATCGGATTATATCGACCAACCGATGAAACCATTGTAGCAAGGTACATGGAGTATGCTTAATTATTCCATGTGGTTCCTGACAAGTTTCCTGCATGCAAAGTTCTACGGGCTTATGTTTAATCTTAAATTTAATTGTATACATAAGAAATAAAGACAACAAATAAATTACAATTTCACTCAAGTTGTAATTAACGCATGTGCAACAAATCCTTCCCTAACTACTATAGCGTTTGTAATTTGTACAGTAATCTCAAAAGTTCCGTTAGATATACTTTACTATACGTATGAAAGAAAAGAATAGAGAGGAACTTTACCACCCTTTATCGCACTATCCTCCCTGTGATCCCAATCGTCTTAATCGTTAATCATTTAATGTAAAAAAATTTATTATTTAGAACATTTTGGTTATTTTATCAGAATAACAAAATACGTTTCCCAAAAAGTTTGTATATTAAACCTCCAACCGTATTAATTTACAAGACGGTAAATAAAGATAATCTATTTTAACGTATTTTATTATATTCTTAATATTATGAATAACACATTATTTTGTGTTACCACAGTCTAATTCTTCACATTAAAGACATTCAAAACCCCTCTTGCATACACTTCCAAGCTTCCAAGCGAGTTGTGAGAGACTGGAAAATGCAGAAACATCAAGAGAAGGAGAAAAGTGAATAATACATGAAAAGAGACACTGAAAGGGAACTGAACGTTTAGAAACTGTCTCTGTCTTGCTACAACTCCTTGACTGGAAGTACAAACAACCCGACAATATAGCACTTGTTGACGTATTGTACGCCGAACATCTCATATTGATGATAACATTTGCATGTGCTCTTTTCACTGTATGTTTTCAATACGATTCGCTTTGTAATGTTGTATTATGTTGAAATTTGGATTTCATATTCTTAAATTATGTAATACCTCCTATTATAAAATTACAAAAAAAACCTTATCGACCCGTGTAAAGTTTATTACCCATATTATGAATGATTTGTTTAAATGCAATTTCAATTAAATTTTTTCCATTTACTCCTAATATAACACTATTTTTCAATCACCTTCACATACTTCATCTTTTTTACATCTTTTTCAAAGATCAACTGTAGCACAACTCTTGTTAAAAAATGGCCACTCATTAGGGAAAATGGAGAAAATGTATGTTTTTTTTAGAATTTTAAGAAAGAAAATGTGACGAATGCTTGGAAAGCATTGTATATCTTTAAGGGAAAATGTAAAATTTTAAATAAGCTAATTAATGAACAAGTAAATTTTGACTCCAGATGTACTTATAGAAACTTCTTGTCCGGTACTTTTGGTAGCCAAGAGTATAATAGGGACACCATTGAGATTAGTGTCATTTGCCCATTGGGTCTGATAATTATTGGAGAGTTCAATCGAAATCGATTTCTCTCCCAACAGTCCTTACCATCTTTTATAACATTATAGTTGTAAATATACTACAGGTGTTATTTGACGTATTTTTGTACTTTCACGTGGCTTAATAACACGTATAATATTAAAGAAGAATACTATTTTATTTAGCGAATACTATAGCTCCCTGGTAGAGTCTTTGTCTGATAAGGAAGACTTTGCTGGTTCCAGAGCGGTCACCACTGAATTTGTGACAGTTTGTGCAACATTCTAACACGGTAAGTCATCAATTATACCAGAAGTCAAAGTGGATGTGCAGCTGAGGAAATAAAAGGCATAGTAAAACACATAATTTAAAATATATTGTGTGTTAAAAAAAGGTCGACAAATTAAGAACAATTTATTCATACTATAGAAAGTATTTAACATGGAAAACGCTATGGATTTATTACCATCATACAATTTATTACACGACTATTACATTATTAAATTATTTAGGTACCTATTCCAAATGTACATTAGCAACTTAATGGTCAACAAATTATTTTAATTCCAATAGACAAAATTAACTACGACTCTATACAAACGTCACTCAATGTATTAAAACATTTACTTGTAAACAGCGTGACTAGCAATTGACAAACTAGCAAAGCAAACAAGTTCAAAAACACATATTGTCAATACAAGATAAACAAGTATTTTTATATTCAAATATAGGGGAAAAAACCAACGTCTTTCAATGTGTTTATTGTGAAAGCTTGATTAATATAGTAAAAAAAAACTAAAACAAAAAAAAACTTTGCAAATGTAAATAGTTAGAAATTAAACAAGCATTTTATTTTGCTATGTACAGGCAAGAAACGACTAGAAAACCCCTCCGAATAAAACAAATTGGGATAAACAATGTCTTTATAACTTTCATAGTAAAAAAGTTTAAAAGACAATAGATTTTAGAGGTAAAAATCGGCTTCAATGCCAAGCGAATCGGCAAGGTAATTTACAGAGATAAGCATGAACTTGTTCGGTTCATTATAAAGTTGCGGTTGGTCGCAGTAGGTTGTGATTCCAGACACGATTACTCGGCAGAGCTGATTCTGCGGTTGTCTGTAGTTGTAGACATTTCTTGGTAAAGAGGTAAGGAAAACAAGAGTTTGGGGTTGTTCTGACATTTGTATAGTTGATATTGGAAAAGGGGTGTTTTATTTTGCTCAAAAACTACCGCAAGCTAAAATATTGTCTCTACCTTATTATTATTATCTTGTTATTTTGTTCGCTTTGTCTTAAATGGTATTCATCCAAACAGTTGTTGTTGGTGATAAATCAGTTTTCTGTTAAACATATTATATGCCTGCTACTGGTAGCCTAAAAAAGTGTTTGTGTAAGTGAAATTAATGTTTCCTGGGTGATCACATTTAATTGTAGACAAACTAACAAAACAACACCATTCCAAAATAAATATGTTCATAAAATCGTAGAAGCTGTTTTCGAGATGGCCAATACATATGCATATTTTTAATTATATAAATACATTTCAATTTATATCCAATTTCAATATCAAATATGATAATCCCAGCAAAATAAATATTGATAAAAAAGAAGAATTGCCTCATCCAACCACAGTTGCTGGTATTTCAATTAGTTTCGTTCCCTAGAACTTCGTCAGGTCATTATATGCAACGACATCATCAATGTATTAATACATTGTGGTATGTCAAAAGATTTTTTAAAACACTGCCAGAATCACAATAGTAAAAACTAGTCATGATGATCAAATTATTAAAATTAATTGAATAAAAAGTGATAAAACTGGTTAAAACTGTAAATGCTGGCCAGCACTGTCTTATCACTGTCACTAACTAAATAAAACAGATATATTTGAACCAAGAGTCACAATGAATAAAATACATATGTATACATACAAACTCAAACACAGACCTAAACAAGCAGACCTAAACAAGAAGAAAGAAGTAAACCCGTCTTTAACAAAACTATCATTTATTGAGGCTTAGTGAAAACATTAAAATTGTTCGTTTGAAATGTGGATGTAAATGTTTCTTGAAATAACGTTGAATGAATGTGTTTAGTACAAGAGAAAAATAAAGTATAGTAAAAGTTTTTTTTTTAATTATTGGCTTATTTTTATGATTATTTAATTTTAAGTGTTAGTTTGCGTAGTGTCTTCACTACTTGATTCATGTACTGATGATGGACAAAAGGAACGTTTCCGAAACTTCGACATTCAATTGTAACTTGACGCCATGGTACAAGGGAAAATGACTATTTATATTTCATTATACAAATTATTCTAAAAAGGTCTAAATAGCTCTAGGAATTGGAAACGAAGGGTGCAGTTAGTTAATGTATCGTGACGAAATATTATTGAAAACTACTACTTTAACATTTTCATATAGATAAAAGACTCAATGTCGGTGTAGTTGGAAGTAAAAGAATCACGCTATGGTGCAATCAGGCATTGTTATATTCTAATTGTTAATTCATATCACAAGACTCGCAACAAGTACTGAAGCAATACCATATTTGTTAACTCTTATTCACTATGACGTTTATAATCTCTATTTACTAGTACTAGCATTTTGTATTCTATATAAATATTTGTTGTTAAAATGTTCAATTTACAAATTTGAACACACTAGTCAATAGGTGCATAGACAGGCTTAGTATAAGTACTTCTTCGTCATACTCTAGCAAAAACAGCCGTTTTTAAAGCATGCGTTGCGGGTCTAAAGTAACATTTTTACCCTCTAGGGAGTAAAAAACAGCCGTTGTAAACAGTTGTAAATTTCGATTGTGACAATCTCATCGATCGAAATTATTTATCGATTGATTTATTAGGTAAGGTTGTAGCGTGTTGTCGATTGCTTGACAAATCGATGGTATAATAAATCAATCGTAATAGACGAAATAACTGAATCTTACTAAACAGCTGCTTTGCATTAGCAGAATTGAAAACAAGCTGGAAGTCGATTTGAGAGGTTATCTTTACATAAAAATGATTTCGTTTTCTAGCTTTGTTTTTGTTAATTAATAATTCAATATGATGATAAATATAGTTCACCACACGGGCAATAAGTGATTTTTTACCCCTCACTCATTTTCGGGTCAAAAAGAGTCACTTTAGGCCCTAGTGATGAAATATACTAATTTTGGTTTGGTTTATAGGTAAATTTATTGAATATTTCAGTAATCCGGTTCCAAAAGTGCTGGATTTTCGAAAGACAACTACACACTAAGTTACAGCTTCTTACAAATCTCCTAACATCTGAGTCACAGAATGGGGAGTTTGTTATATTCCAGACGAGAAAGCAAATGATGAAGTCTTCTAATTACTTCAGATGCCAATTAAAACTTCTTCTTCTCAGTTGTGAAAAGTCTCGTTAACGCGAATGACACTTTTATGAATATTCGAATCTCTACATGTGAATGAGATATGCATATTCTGATCTAGTGACCAAACTAAATTCTATCCGTCGCATACAGTGTAATTTGTCGTGAACAATTCTGTCTATTTTAATAGAAGATTTGTATGCCACCTTTACATCCTAATTCCCTACACTCTGGCCTAGAACAGTTTTATTCACTTCAGGCTGGGGCTAGATGATCACGGCATTATCACGTGTTTACTCATTGCTTATTTTTGAGCTGGGACTAATATAAAAAGTAAATTTAACACTATATACTGATTATCAAAATGTAAATTCCATTGGGGATTGGCGGGATATGAACCTGGGACTTGTAGGGTCGAGACCTTACTTTAAAACGAGACCAGCTCACTGTTACACAGTGAAAAAGACTTCGACAATGTATCGGGAGTTTGAAAATACAAACGCTTTATTTTTACTGTTTACAGATGCATAAGCTTTTTATTGCAATCAAGAAAAGCAAATATTTTTAATGATACATACTGTCACGGAAATTACTATTGTCTTTTAAAATATTGCTTTGATTACTGAGTCTTACCATATACTAAGCCCGATACAAAACTATGGATGTCAATAAACATAAAATAAATATAGTAGAACATAAATTCAAATAATGTCATAAATAAAATAAATTACACAGAACTAGGTTCTTCTCAGACACCGGAAACACATTCTCGCTATGAGGGAGTTTAGTTATAGGGGGCACCAACCACCCCCCTTACCACTCCCCTAAAATGGGAGGCAGGGTACCGCTCGATAGTGCTTTGGATAACTGTTGGCATTCTTTGCAAAGGTATGCTCTCCGGCATGACAGACTATTCTTAGCGGAACTACAACGCGTTTAATTCATATACCGTCCTTTGTGTTAAACTACAATAGTCGGGTTGGATACGTTTGTTTAAACGTTGAACGTGTTGACGACTTCATGGACAATAATATTAATTTCTCAGGATTTCTGTACACAGTTTATTTTCCATAGTTTTCAAGCTTTAACAGTTTTGCTTGTAGAGAGTGTTTAAGTTATTGACAACTTTGGTAGTAAAAATATGCCAAAACGCCTCAAGATTTCCGTTTTTTTTTTTTACTGATTGCACTGCTGTATGAATCTTAACTAAATTTAATTTCTGTTTACTATCAAATTATTGATATGAGGTAAAAACCATCTTTTTGCTCTTAACTAATTTTGCTCTAAGGAAAATAATGGATTTACTAACAACCCCAAAAAAACCAAAAATTGTGAGACCTAGGTTTGAGGTCCCGAGGAAGAATCCTTAGATCTTATTGTAAACATGTCTGTGTTCGTGTGATGTCGCGTCTTAATTTGTATATCATTCTTAAGAACGGATTTAATCTAAAGCTAAAACTAATTTTTGTTTACTATTGGTTTTTTAATCAGCTTCAGCTATGTAAGATTAAAAGTATGATAGTCCAATCATCGAAAGTCAGTGTTCGTTTCATCCACTTAGGTTACACGTTCACCTTCGGGGTTTATAAATGCATACGCGTGAAAAATCAGTACTGGGAGATTCTTTTTTACGCGTATGTTGCACATTTACAACAAAATTTACTAGTTTTCAGAAGGATAATGTCTATAGTAAAAAAACTACTTCGACTTCTTTAATTAAATTTTGTGTCCAACAAGCATCCATTAATTACTCAAGTAATTAGTTTATTTTGATCCGTTGGAAATAAAAACGCGTATCATTCAACTCAAGGTTTGGGTACCTTAGTAATGTATATATTAGACTAATTTAATTTCCATAATGGCATATACACGGGTTTTCAAAATAAAAGAACAGATTTTAATTGCTTCTGACTTGAAACCCACCAATTAGAAGATTATATGATTGTGAAAAATTAAGTTTATGTACAACGATAGACATTTGGCATAACATGATTCGGAACTTCAAAAAGGTAATGACTGTGCGGTGGCAGATTACATGAACATATAATAGTATAAAATAAGTGCTAACTTTGGGCCTATATCACAAGCGTACACCTTAAAGTGCATGTATGTAATGAATGGTATGACTCATTAAGGCATGCACGACATATTGCAATAGCATAAATATGAACATTTATGCAATCAATAACGATGAATTACCTATCATTACAGTTATTTAGCATTTTTAGATTTAATTGAATAAACCAAAATAGGAATACACACAGAAATGCTACTGTATCGCAAATATAAATAGGGTCTAAGCATGATTATAATGGAAAACTCAGATATTTCAATTGTTTTGTTCGTTAGCATAAATTACCTGCCCAAGTTTTCATTTATTCTTTTACTTTTCACAAAAACCAAAGGTGAAATTCCGATTTTTATTTTACAACGTCACTCTGTTATAAGAAAGTATTTAAAACAACCTAACTATCTTTGGCTTACAACTTGGACCGTTCCGCAACTTACCCAACTATTAAAAATACATTAATACTACATATAACACAGCTGCAAGACTAACTTTACCGGTGGTATTCTACAGAAGACCGAACGAGGCAACTTTAAAAGGCTGAGTAGAATGGTTCGATAAAGTGATAAACGTATTTGCAAAGAATGCATGATAATCCAAAGTGGGTATTGAGCGCTGGTTCCTCCCTGTATAAGGGTGGTGAGCAACTCCCAGCCTACCATGCAGCAAGCGGTACAATAGAGGCTCATCATTTGTTTATGATAATCATCCATCGTTCTCATCGTCTTTTTGCAAAGTAAATCATCTATCTATACTATTACATAAAAATCCAATGGTGTCTGTCTGTATGTGTGTTACTAATAGGTGCAAAAACTACTGAACCAACTGGGCTTAAATTTTACAAAAATATAGCTACCATACCAAGGACCATTATAGGACTATTCACATTTCGATACTGACCGTAGGCTTTGCCCCTTTGGCTTTAAAAGCTCTGAGGTGAACATTATAAAAATAAATATTGATTGGTCTCCATGGCTGCGATGAGAACACTAACAATGTTTGTTGACATTTAAATGTAAACAAGAAGAACTTCTAAACTGCATATTTCACAATTTCAGACAGCTGATACAAAGAAATTAAATATAATATTTTCCATAACCATGAGGTAGGTTTATCTAACATTTTATCATGGATTATTTTTTCTAAAACTATGTCAATGATTATAAAAAAAAGATTCTATAACCGTTGCTGTATCAACTCCGGCTTTGCTTTGGATTTTTTAAAGCGTCTAAGTTATGAAAATAGTGTTATTGATTTGTTTTCATGGAAACAGTATAAAAATTACAATGTATATATGTTTTGTATGAATTTGGAGGCTACTTTAAATAAATTCTAACTGCTTAACATGTGTTAGATTAACTTAACATAATTTGCACATCACATTGATTTTTATTTGTATATTTAGGTAAATTAAGTTATTGTGATTTGCTAAACCTATGTTTAAATTAAACTAAAGAAAATTATCAATAACTAAATTGTACGTCGTTGATTTTTGTTTTCTAAAATCTGTTCTATATGTGTAACTATATTTAATTATCAAATGGTAATATAAAATACTCTTATTTTATCTTAACATAGCTTTCAGTTCAAATTTACTTTATTTTATACATTTGTGTTTTGCCACACCACTGATTAAATTAAACCAAGGAAAATATCATAAAACTTGAGTGTTCTTTTGTTTCTAAAATCAATAAAATATCTGTTACTATGTTTACTTAATGGTAAGTGTCAAAATGTAAAGGCAATGGACGATGGAACTGATTAAAAGAACTGGTTTGTATATTAAGTTGTTTGTTGATATCTTTGTAGAGTAGAATCAGAGATGCAATGAAACATATACTGTATTTGCTATTACATTTTTTAGTCATTGATGCTTTGTAACAAGCAGAGTTGTTAAATGTATTTTATTTGATAATACCTCACATCTAACCTAACCAAAATTATGCTCCCGCCGCAGCAAACCTGCTGACGAAGCGAATTTCGATGTGCCTGATTGGATTTCCACTGAAATATTCCCACATGATGGATTTAATCACCATTTAAATAACATAACATTAAGTGAGAACTTAGGTTTGCTGCTGCAGAGAATATCATAAGTGGGTTTTTATTTAAATACTAACATATTAACTTAGTTGAAAATAAATAGTTTACCAAATTTAATAAAAATAATATATATTTATAAGAAAGTAAACTAAATTAGTGTACTTTTTGCCTGAAGGAAATGTTATGGTTAATTCCGTCCGTTGCCGCTAGGATCGTGTTTTGTTTACAATTTTTTCTTGTTACTTCAGTAAACATCGTTTGACCAAATATAACGATCTAATAATCAACACGAACTCGTCTTCTAGTTTTCAGACCAACTAAAAGTCGTGATATTTCAGTAATTTTTCATTCCATCTTATTTGGAAATTACCAAAATTCGTTGTTCCCTTGTGCATATGCGCTTGACTATAAGCTGTCCTGAATGACATTTCAGTCGTGAATATCTGTAATTTATAAAATATAAACGCGATCGTAGCTTGTTTTGATTATAAGTCAAAAAGGATGTTGCAAAGAAACTCCCTAAGTATAAAGTAAAAGTATTATAAGAAGTAGAGATTATTGGAGTTATTAGAAAAAGATAGCCATTATCTGTATAAACCTAGGCTCTGTTACGAAGTTTTCAAAATTAATTTAGATTTATTGTAAAGCTTAGTATTTGAGGGTCCTTTTAGCTCTAATCAAAATCATACAACCTCCAATACTACAGAAATTACCCTTCAAAAGTTATTGCAATCGTTGTGAGTTTAACCATTAAAATGCATACTAATTCTGCCTGCTTATAAGGGTTATTTACAAGCTTAGGCATGTGTCAGCTCACTGATACGATTTATTTAGCTAAAACATGCATTATTTTTAACAGCATTTAATTATATCCAGTTACATACAATAATAACAAGTTTTAATTGTTTAAAATGCAAATGTTTAAAATGAAATTCTTTAACAGTTGTCTCTTCAAAGAACGTTTCTATAAGACTGTTTGTTATTTATGTTAGTTAAAGCATAGACAAATAGCCGCATACATCATTTACAATAACACGAAAAAACTTTTGCTATGGCGTAAGCGTTTCATGTCACCAATAATTGAAAAAATGGTATTTTCTCTAAAGTTAATCCTAACTATTGGTTCGAACCAACTTGTATGAGTAAATAAATATCAAAAATTCAACATCATAAAAAGAATGAAACCCATCACAACAATCGAATACCCTGAGTAATGCGATTTTTATCGGTTGTTGCGGATCAGTGGCTTTGAATGAATAAAATACTGTAGTGGTATCCAATATTGTGGAGCAATGAGGGTTGCTGATCACAGAACCACAATCAGGTTAATTTTATCTTCTAAAATAATCCATAGACAAGTATTTTAATGGTAGATAAATCGAAACTTGTGTTTATAAACAATATTACTAATATTAGGATGAATCTTAACTAAGATATTCCAGAAAAGAATCTATTTCTTTTTTTAGCAACGCAATCCTTTGGAAACTAAACACATGCTATGAGGATTGTAATTATGCTTACCCAAACTCCCCTTACAACCTGTATTTGTCACGTAACTTACCTGAAAAGAAAACACACAATATTACAATCTTATTAAACCAAATCTGGGAAATATAATACAGTTAAACTCAAACAAGATTCCCCAAGTGATACATGGAATTCAAATGAACTGATAAAAACTATTCAAATTGTCCTTTATTTTATTAGTTAAATTAACATAACGGGTGCCAACCATTAAAATTATACTTTTATTTTATTGATAATGAGGTTTAAAACTATATAAATATTTTTTAACAACTGAAAAATAAACCTAAATATGCACTGAGTTCTTTGAAATGTTGAATAGTAATATAAACACCCCGTATTCAACCAAAATTATCTCTGTAGTATCATGGTATCACCTAATGTTATAAAAAGTAAATTAACACTTTTCAAAGAGGTTTTACTCGGTGGTTAGTTAGTTATTACAACTATTTCTTTTCTAGGATACCGTTTCAAAACAAGATGAGCCAGTACGGGTAGTGCTGGTAAACTTATGTAATTTTGTAAAGTACTATTTGATTTCTCAAGTATCAGAAAAGGATAAAACACACATGTTGCTTAACACATCGAGTTCTGCTTCCAATAGAACATGGTCGATAACCAGCTGTACCCTAGAAGCTAGTACTTTATACAAGTGTCTAGTGGCTTATGAGAGTATCTGAAAAATAACACCATCACCTGAACAAACTTGCTGGTAAGGTGAATTTTCTATTCCTGATTGAGTTAAATATTTCCTTAACCATGCCAGATATTCCTTGTTGATAACAAGATTGGTTCAACGAGTACTTTAGTTTTATTCCAAAGATTCAGTAATAAAATATGTTTGGTGAAATGTCAATAGCTTAGTACGAAATAAATAAATAATTAGCCAAATTTTCTCAAAATATGAACAAGAAACCTACAACAGTTTACTTATTCTTCATTAAAATACACTATTCAGATTTACTTGTACTATCATGTACTTGTCTTCGTGCGAATAAAGATATTTTTATTTGATTCGATGTAATTCATTCAGCATAGTGAAAACATAACATAGATATGTATACAAAAATAAGTTGAACTCTTAAGAGAGCCTTTGAATGTTATTAGACTAACGAAAGGGCTGTGCATGTTTACTAGCGCTATTCAAAAACAAAACCATTTAATTTATCTTAAAAAAAATTATTTTCAAAGTGCGCCGAGCAGCAGCCTTAAAAAGTGCTATGTTTCTTTCTCTGATAGCTACATAACAAAAGCTCAGACTTGATACTACGAGGACCCTAACAGTTCAAGAATAAAAGCCAGCTTTACTACAAGTATATTCCACTACACCTAGCATTCCGAAGAGAGATTATATTGACAACAGATAAGGCTGGGATTGTAACTGACATCCAGCAAGAACGCAAATGGAAGTTGGATTCATCAACTCAACAGCTGTGTCAACAGATCTGTCAGATAACAAGATACAGGAAGGCAATAGGATCAATTCTTTATCTTACCAAGGCCCCACTAGAAAAACCAGTGGGTTTTTTTTCTGGTGGGGTCTTGATCTTGCTGTGACTTCAAGACCGGATATTTTGTCAGGATTCTGGCTAGAAGAGTTGAAAACCCCACTCAAAGTGATTGGAATGCTGTAAAGCGAATAATAAGATATCTGAAAAGTACCATCGACAAGAAGTTAAAATTAGGAGTGGAAAAAGAATTGAAATTGTAGTGCTACGTAGATGGGTGGGTGTTTTAGCAGCTAGAAAATTAATCAGCGGAATGATTTAAAAGTTTGGAAACAGTACTAAAACTGGATTAGCAAAAAATATACCAATGTCGCTCTATCCTCTACAGAAGCTGAATTGCTGGCAGCAAGCATAGCCACTCAGAAAGTAGTATGGATAAGACTACTATTGAAAGATATGGGCTACCCCAAGAAAATCCTACAGTAATATTTGAAGACAATCAGAGCTATCAGAGCTGTATCAAGTTTATTGAAAATTAAAAGATGAGTGCCAGAATAAAACATTTGGATATTCGAAAACATTATGTCCTAGAAATGATAAACAAGAAAAAAGTATTTCTGGAATGCTGTCCAAGTGAAAATAATCCATCGGACACTTCAACAAAGCTACATCAAGGGCAAACATTTAAAAGATTACTCTTTTGCCTAGGACTTTATTAGGCATGATGTTGAGAGGGTGTGTGACAACATCATCTAGTTTTTTTATCACCTGTTTTATAAAGTCATATGTTATATATTTAGTTTGCTATGTTGCCTACATAATAAAGTTAATGTTGTGAATGAGTTGAAAGAATAGGTTGGTTTAATTTTAATACAAAGTTACTAAAGCCAACCTAAAACTTGCACTTTTCGTAAACATTAGGCTTTATTCCTTCTCGGAGTCCATCGTCAACTCACATTTTCTTGTGTTTCGCTTCCCGAAAAGTCAGTAGTCGACTCGACTGTATTATTGAGCAACTTCGGCAATTCCTGATGAGTTGTGTCGTTTCCACACGCAATCGCAATATCGATACGTGCGACCTTGCGATCCTTACGTGGATGTAACTCATCTGATGGTGAGGTTTTTACTATTAAGGATTTCCTAGTTTAATGATAATATAATAAGTTTCCTTTGTAATTAGGCGATCATTTGTTTAATTCCATTTCTTAAAATTGAAAATTAATTGATTGTCGAAAAATAATCGATCGATTAGAGGGACATGATCTTAAAGGTAAGAATAAAATGTTACATTTATATTATTAGTTATTATATTACATATTTTGAATAGAATGATCTATTAGTAAAATATCGAGGTTCTGTGATATGATTTTCTTTAATCTTTGTGAGATCTGACATTTTATTTACGATTTTTCAAATGCTGTTTTTAGTTATAGCGTTGGAAATACTTATTGCTTACATTTACCAGTAACATAACAGATATATTTTAGATATAAAATTAATCGGCGATATTTCGTTTTGATTGATAATAAGTAGGTCACTACAATGCGTTACTACAATGTAAAGTATCCCTCATATCTTTATGATACCAATAGTAATCAAGGCATCGAATTATTGTCCAGTGGTCTATTTAAGAACTCAAGATTAACTTATACTTAAATTGATTATTAAAGTAATATAGAAATGTATAGAGTAATAAGATTTTGTGTATACATGTTTTAACCAACTAATGCTACAATCTTCTCAAGGGTTATTCAAGAGATTATCTACATCAGTGACTGAAATGAAAATATACTTCCCTAGTAGTAAGTTGTTATTATTAGATTTCTTGGTCATAGCTCTCACATATTTACTGGGTCTATCTTCTACAATATAAAGGGTAAATTATTGACTTTGAACTGACTTTCGAATACGCCGTGAACGTGTGTGGTATATAATATTTAATATAAGAAAAAACCGGTTTGACTTGTGACTGAATGTTTACCACTTTACATGCACAAGTACAGAGTGTAAAATGTAAAGTATATTCCAAGAGTACTCTTGCAACACCTGCAAGACACAATGTCACAAAAGACCAAGTCGATACTTTCCTCTTGACCTTTGTTAAACAAATATCTGTTGGATGCCATTCTGCTTAATGTGCCACTTAGAATATTACAAGACATTATATAAAATGCATGTATCTTTATCAGCCCTAGTACTTGTTGAAGGCAGAGTTAGTCAGACATTGATAAAACACTAGGCTTGTGCTATATTTGGTCAACAGACACACTAGTCTCCCGTTATTCACATTATATTGTTCGTTAGACAGCCCTAGTACTTGTTGAAGGCAGAGTTAGTCAGACATTGATCACACACTAGGCTTGTGCTATATTTGGTCAACAGACACACTAGTCTCCCGTTATTCACATTATATTGTTCGTTAGACAGCCCTAGTACTTGTTGAAGGCAGAGTTAGTCAGACATTGATCACACACTAGGCTTGTGCTATATTTGGTCAACAGACACACTAGTCTCCCGTTATTCACATTATTTTGTTCGTTAGACAGCCCTAGTACTTGTTGAAGGCAGAGTTAGTCAGACATTGATCACACACTAGGATTGTGCTATATTTGGTCAACAGACACACTAGTCTCCCGTTATTCACATTATATTGTTCGTTAGACAGCCCTAGTACTTGTTGAAGGCAGAGTTAGTCAGACATTGATCACACACTAGGCTTGTGCTATATTTGGTCAACAGACACACTAGTCTCCCGTTATTCACATTATATTGTTCGTTAGACAGCCCTAGTACTTGTTGAAGGCAGAGTTAGTCAGACATTGATCACACACTAGGCTTGTGCTATATTTGGTCAACAGACACACTAGTCTCCCGTTATTCACATTATATTGTTCGTTAGACAGCCCTAGTACTTGTTGAAGGCAGAGTTAGTCAGACATTGATCACACACTAGGCTTGTGCTATATTTGGTCAACAGACACACTAGTCTCCCGTTATTCACATTATATTGTTCGTTAAACAGCCCTAGTACTTGTTGAAGGCAGAGTTAGTCAGACATTGATCACACACTAGGCTTGTGCTATATTTGGTCAACAGACACACTATCTCCCGTTATTCACATTATATTGTTCGTTAGACAGCCCTAGTACTTGTTGAAGGCAGAGTTAGTCAGACATTGATCACACACTAGGCTTGTGCTATATTTGGTTAACAGACACACTAGTCTCCCGTTATTCACATTATTTTGTTCGTTAGACAGCCCTAGTACTTGTTGAAGGCAGAGTTAGTCAGACATTGATCACACACTAGGCTTGTGCTATATTTGGTCAACAGACACACTATCTCCCGTTATTCACATTATATTGTTCGTTAGACAGCCCTAGTACTTGTTGAAGGCAGAGTTAGTCAGACATTGATCACACACTAGGCTTGTGCTATATTTGGTCAACAGACACACTAGTCTCCCGTTATTCACATTATATTGTTCGTTAGACAGCCCTAGTACTTGTTGAAGGCAGAGTTAGTCAGACATTGATCACACACTAGGCTTGTGCTATATTTGGTCAACAGACACACTAGTCTCCCGTTATTCACATTATATTGTTCGTTAGACAGCCCTAGTACTTGTTGAAGGCAGAGTTAGTCAGACATTGATCACACACTAGGCTTGTGCTATATTTGGTCAACAGACACACTAGTCTCCCGTTATTCACATTATTTTGTTCGTTAGACAGCCCTAGTACTTGTTGAAGGCAGAGTTAGTCAGACATTGATCACACACTAGGCTTGTGCTATATTTGGTCAACAGACACACTAGTCTCCCGTTATTCACATTATATTGTTCGTTAGACAGCCCTAGTACTTGTTGAAGGCAGAGTTAGTCAGACATTGATCACACACTAGGCTTGTGCTATATTTGGTCAACAGACACACTAGTCTCCCGTTATTCACATTATATTGTTCGTTAGACAGCCCTAGTACTTGTTGAAGGCAGAGTTAGTCAGACATTGATCACACACTAGGCTTGTGCTATATTTGGTCAACAGACACACTAGTCTCCCGTTATTCACATTATATTGTTCGTTAGACAGCCCTAGTACTTGTTGAAGGCAGAGTTAGTCAGACATTGATCACACACTAGGCTTGTGCTATATTTGGTCAACAGACACACTAGTCTCCCGTTATTCACATTATATTGTTCGTTAGACAGCCCTAGTACTTGTTGAAGGCAGAGTTAGTCAGACATTGATCACACACTAGGCTTGTGCTATATTTGGTCAACAGACACACTATCTCCCGTTATTCACATTATATTGTTCGTTAGACAGCCCTAGTACTTGTTGAAGGCAGAGTTAGTCAGACATTGATCACACACTAGGCTTGTGCTATATTTGGTTAACAGACACACTAGTCTCCCGTTATTCACATTATTTTGTTCGTTAGACAGCCCTAGTACTTGTTGAAGGCAGAGTTAGTCAGACATTGATCACACACTAGGCTTGTGCTATATTTGGTCAACAGACACACTATCTCCCGTTATTCACATTATATTGTTCGTTAGACAGCCCTAGTACTTGTTGAAGGCAGAGTTAGTCAGACATTGATCACACACTAGGCTTGTGCTATATTTGGTCAACAGACACACTAGTCTCCCGTTATTCACATTATATTGTTCGTTAGACAGCCCTAGTACTTGTTGAAGGCAGAGTTAGTCAGACATTGATCACACACTAGGCTTGTGCTATATTTGGTCAACAGACACACTAGTCTCCCGTTATTCACATTATATTGTTCGTTAGACAGCCCTAGTACTTGTTGAAGGCAGAGTTAGTCAGACATTGATCACACACTAGGCTTGTGCTATATTTGGTCAACAGACACACTAGTCTCCCGTTATTCACATTATTTTGTTCGTTAGACAGCCCTAGTACTTGTTGAAGGCAGAGTTAGTCAGACATTGATCACACACTAGGCTTGTGCTATATTTGGTCAACAGACACACTAGTCTCCCGTTATTCACATTATATTGTTCGTTAGACAGCCCTAGTACTTGTTGAAGGCAGAGTTAGTCAGACATTGATCACACACTAGGCTTGTGCTATATTTGGTCAACAGACACACTAGTCTCCCGTTATTCACATTATATTGTTCGTTAGACAGCCCTAGTACTTGTTGAAGGCAGAGTTAGTCAGACATTGATCACACACTAGGCTTGTGCTATATTTGGTCAACAGACACACTAGTCTCCCGTTATTCACATTATATTGTTCGTTAGACAGCCCTAGTACTTGTTGAAGGCAGAGTTAGTCAGACATTGATCACACACTAGGCTTGTGCTATATTTGGTCAACAGACACACTAGTCTCCCGTTATTCACATTATATTGTTCGTTAGACAGCCCTAGTACTTGTTGAAGGCAGAGTTAGTCAGACATTGATCACACACTAGGCTTGTGCTATATTTGGTCAACAGACACACTAGTCTCCCGTTATTCACATTATATTGTTCGTTAGACAGCCCTAGTACCTGTTGAAGGCAGAGTTAGTCAGACATTGATCACACACTAGGCTTGTGCTATATTTGGTCAACAGACACACTAGTCTCCCGTTATTCACATTATATTGTTCGTTAGACAGCCCTAGTACTTGTTGAAGGCAGAGTTAGTCAGACATTGATCCCCTCGCGTGCACAAACTCATGCAACTTCCCCCTATAAACCATCCAACCCGATCTTCTTGATCCGACCCTTGATTCACAATGTTCCAAATAAAAAAACCTAACGTAGTTGTTTGGCATTTAACATAGTACAGTGTCGTCCGCCATAGATCTTTGTCTTATCTATACTTGGTTCAGAATTTGTTTTTGGCGTATTCTCAAAAAGTATTTATGTTTGAATCGTGCCTAAGTAACCCTATTAACAGTAGGTCCACAGAATTCATTGTAACTGGAAACAATATTGCGATTAATTGTGAGTTAAAACATGCTGTTAGTTTGTCAAATTAATAACCTAACAACTGTAAGTTTAATGAATACGAAATATAAAAGCATATACTTTGTTTAAATTTATTGAAAAAAACCGTAAGGGTTAATACAGTTTAAATTCCTTTGATTTTATAAATCCTACAATTCATTGTATTTTGTACATTACATTATCATTTTCCATCTTTATCTATTAAAATTTTCAACAAGACCTTTGTAAGTTAAACCATTGTTTTATTTTTATATATTAAAAACACCGTGATAGAAATTGAGAGACTTTTTGCAAACATCACAACAAAACCTGACGAACTTTGTGGTACAATATATAGTTTATACTATGTGGTTAATAGTATGATACTATACTTTTTATCCTAGGACGATAGGCACGAGCCCGGAATGTTTTTCACATAACTTCAGGCTAAACCTAGGGGTTGCGGCATTGATAAAATCCATTGGTGATTTAGCGGGATTTGAACCCTGGACCTCTTGAACCAAAGTCCCGCGCTCTAACCACTAGACCAGCTCGCTCCCCCATGATACTATACATAGGAAGACGTAATTTTTAATCCTTAAAAACCTTTTGCTACGTAGTACAATCGACCAAATATTCATTTACGCTGTTATAAATTTTATGACGATTTCTTTGGGTTGTGCCTTTAGCCAAATAACTATTACTAACAACAACCAATCCTAACAGACAAAGGAACCCTTTGCGTTACACAAAGATATAATAACACAAAAAACATGTTGTGTGATTGTGTTTTCGTTGTGTTACATTTTGACGAGTCCTGGATTAACAAATTAAGGTGAGTGAAGCCCACAAGCTGATCAATGTATAATAAACCTTGCCTTAAAACATTTCTTTCAAAAATAAAACCGATTTTCTAATATATTGTGTTCGTGGTGAAACAGATATTAAGAAATCGTTGTTTTACCCACAACTTTGAAACTTGCTCTGATTGAAGTTTGGCTATCAAAGGCAGGTCCGCGGAAGTTAGGCAGCTTTGTGAACAACGGGGTTGAGCTGAGTTAGGAAAGTTCACCCCCCCCCCTTGTAAAAAGCTATTGTTCCCTTCAACTGTATGAACATCTGATCAGTGACCATACCTAGCTGACCTATGATGTCTTGCTATGAATAAATCTTCGTATCTTTTGCGTTGGTTTTAGATAGGATGATTTGTTTTAAAAACTACTTTTTTGGGGAAAATAAAATATTTTCTCACTCAGGTGGGAGCAGCGTCGCGGACTTCGGGCCCAAGGCAGCGATGTCGTGGGTTCGGGTCCTGGTCACTGGCCCTAAAATTTATCAGTAAAGTTCACCTTTGTACTGTACCGGCTCACCCCTTGCTTTGCTGTAAACGATCCACGCACGGGCGCTTAATCTATGTGGACGGGCAAATAAAAAAAAAAAAGCGTGTTGGCCTTAAGACTACAATATCGCGCCCCACACTCATCTCCATTCATTCTTGGCTTACCTACATTTGTAAGGTCGCCATTTCAGTTTAAAGTATTTAAGTATCCTTTAAATTAAGGATAATAATCCATTTTCAAACCCTTTACTTTTTCAGTTTAAATTGCACATGCGCCCACGTGGTTGTGACCCTTAACTGTAAAGGATCTCTATGCAGTGCGTAAAATAATCAGCAGTTGCTAACAATGTTTAAAGTAACGTTTTTTTTTTGTCAGTCGCATTGCAAAGATTAGAATAAGGTAGATTCAAGCTGCGATATGTCTACATTGTTTACTATTAATTTAACGTTGTCAGGGTTACACGAACACAAAAATGTCACATATAACACACGGAAAATTCACAGCATGAAACACACGAGGTCTAGAAGTGAGCCAATAGTCACAAGACACAATCGCGGCAGCATAGACCCCAACAAGACAGTAGAAGAGGTAGTGTTTGGTCGGCTAGATCCTGCAGCAAACCAACAAGCAAGTATGAATCAATCATTCCGTCCTTTGGCTGCTTCGAGTTTTACAGAACCGGGTGTATCCACTCCAGTTCCACTAAACTTGTCGTCCCCTTTGAATATGAGTAGCATAAACTACCCCCCGAGTCCCCAACAGATTGGGATGCAGAATAGCAATTACGTTCCATCTCACAAAGTTTCGCAATCCATGACCAACCCGTGTTTAAGAGTTCCATCTCAAATGGCTTCTAGGAGTCTGCCTATTGGGCAGCAAACTCAACCTAGAGGCATGATCTGTCCACCTCCTCATATTTCTACAGCCCCATCAAGATCTCCAAATACATCGTTGGAGGAGCAATTGCAACAAAGGCTTCAGCAAGTGGAAAATCAAATATCTCAGATAAATGCAGTTCTACAGAGTCAAAGCGGAGGAAATGGTATGTCTGAAGAATCCCAACTAAAGCTAATCAATTTCTTGGCCAAAAGATTGGAGGAACTGGAAGCAAAAGTTGCTGGAATGAATAATTCAAGGACACCTCCCTCGGCTTGCTCGACTGGGTACGCATTTGAACCAAGCAGTTTTGGAAGTAGTCGCAGTTATGCGCGGGAAGAAGATGATGATTTGCAGATAAGAAGAACCCTCTCTACGACGAGTGTTGGAAGGGATGAAACCACTTACAACAGTATTTTAGACTTGCAAGACCTCATCAATTCTAGAGGTGACAATGGTGTTTAAAAACTTTTACCTACTACACAAACAAAGAGTAAACAAAAGTCTAAACCACGAATAAAATCGCACTTGAAAGATCAGGGGAGAGATAGAACTCTTTAACATGATTGTGTGTAATTAACTGAAATACTTAGATTTTAGTGAAGATTGATCTTTTTACGCAAGTACAATCACCTAATGACAAGTTTCATTGTTTTATGTTGCTTAAAGACACTATTTTTTTCCTAGAAAGTGAATTTGAGGGTTGAAAATCCTCTAAATTTTGGTTCTTGTGAAGAAGTATATTTTTCGTTTACTGTATAAGTGATATATGGTTGCCTAAAGACAAATAAACACTTAAAGTAAGTAACACTAATTACTAAAGGTAATTCGCCCACTAGACTCTTCACTAACTAGTGTACATTTTGCTTAAAGTTGAGCAATTGTCAAGCACCGGTATTATGCAGGAGTTATTTTACAACTAATATTAATAACAGTCTTTATTTTCTATGAGTTCTCTAAATCGAGCAATTGTCAAGTATCTGTATTGTGCAGAGGTCCCACTTCTCTTCTCATAAAAAATATGGTTATAAAATTGAAAATTGTGAAAATGGCACTATGTTAAATGAGGTATGGTTCATGGTCTATTTAAATCCACCCTATTATATCTTGATATTAAAAACTATTGACATGCACTGTTATCTTTGTACTTGTATTAGAATCTTATAAGTTTGAAAGTTTGTGTGTTTGTTTAAAGTTCAATCTATGTAACTACTTATCTTTAACTACTGGTCAAATTGGGCTGAAATTTGGTATGATTATAGCTCACATTCCTAATTAACATAGACATATTCTTATCTCAAAAATCCTTTCGGTCATGCCCCAGTGGCTCTGGAGTTTCCCATGTTAACCTAATAAGTATTCATTGAAATTGGTTAATACTTTAAGCCTCAATTCTTCACTGATTTTACTAGTTTCTATTAAGTTTTCAAAAGTGTGAAACCAGTGTTTCCAATCTTGACTTGCATTGACTTCATTAGGATTGGCATTAAATCTTTCAGGTCTAAGTATTCGTTCCATGAAAAAAGATTGATGTATATTTTAATAAAATCTTCTATGTTCAATAAATTGTTGTAGGAATGAAATTGGTTAATACTTTAAGCCTCAATTCTTCACTGATTTTACTAGTTTCAATAAAGTTTTATTAAAGAATTTTGTCAGCCGTTTCAATGACACAAGTTGTTCTATGACATTCAATATTTATTAAAAGTTATAAGGTTCACCAAAAGGGTGCCAGCACTATTATTTTTTTCATTTCTGACGACATAGCTAATTTGAACCAAGCCGCAACAAAATTCTGTGATGCACAATGAGAAATGTTAAAGTAGGATTTGTATATGGTTAAGTTTATGTTTATAATTTATAAATACTGTTTTGATATTGTGCGACTATTCGAGAATTTACTTTTTTATTGTTTAGGTTCAGTGTTAGAACATTAGGTATGGCTACGGTAGATATGTCATACTATAGAATATTGTAAATTAAAAAAAAGTTTTCTCAAACCGGTCCTCTCCCATTGCAAACGCAAAGCACGAGTATAACTGCAATAAGCATTTTATACTTATACGCGAACCCCGTACGAAGGGCGGCTTTACTGCTAGTCTAGTAATAAGAATGTCGCCGCATCAATCCTGAGCAAGGTTAGCTTTTTGATGGTTCAAAACTGAACCCAGTTGTCCTTGATCATTGGGTTTTTGATATATTAATAAGTAAAATTTTAGTTTATTTGTGTTATTAAAGTAAAGTATCACTTTCAACACCTGTATATTTAGCTATTATTACTAAAAAGTTATTAATGTAAAAACCTCTGTAAGATACTTATAATAGCGTAATATATTATACTTAACGTTGATGATAGTGTATTGAAAACTGTGCTATGTATTGTTCTAACTGTAATTTTTCAGAAATAAAAAACATTCATTCATTCATTCATATTGACTGGTCCTTGCTAATGAAACAGTTGGTATTATTCAGTACGAAAACAAGACATTGTTCACTTAATTCTATACTCATCTTCACTCATATTTGGGTTCAAGTACGCTCCTAGGTGGCGTACCCATCTCAACCGGTAATATAATAATAATAATAATAATAATGTCAGCGTTACCATCAGAGTTTATGGTTTCGTCCACAAAAAAATCCAGAAACACCGTATGAGTTGGGACAGTTTTCCCTCTGAAAGTTTGAGCTTCTTTTAAAAACATCCTATTACATGAATAAAAAAACTAATTGCCTCATATATTTGGTAAACTAGGAATTGAAGATTTAACAAAAACCAACAATTATCTTTTACGCAATTAAAAAATTTAAACTACACAAAACCACAAACTTTTGACTAGACAATTATTTATCTTAAAATTTAGCTATTGTTATTAAATTTGATTGAAAATCTCTTAAACATGAAAACCTCTTCATTAACTTTGAGTTCACACAAAGTTTTCTACCGGCGTTATTTCAGGGAGGTCGCGGTCGACAAAAAGTGGCCCTTAGCTTCAGTCGATATTACGCTTTTGTTTAGAATTACCCTTCCAAGGGTCGGACTTGCGTGGTAAAAACTGACACCCTTACATACCTTGCTGTCTTTGTGGTCCCTCTCTTCCCTAAAAACCACTACCGTACATTCGAGGTAAATATGGCAAATGTGAAATGTGTATGGACATTGAAATTTTCAGTGAAATTTCGTTTTGACATTGAATAGTTTGGAATTATGTTCCTATGAGGAGATGTTTCTATTGCGTTGGTGATTTGTTACCTAATCGACTGCCTTACATTAAAATTCGTATATGTAAGATATTAATTGTATGTTCATTATTTATTAAGTTGATAAAAGTATTTATGTATATATTGCTTGTACTATAAATGTATTAGGTAGATATTGATAATGTATTGATTACGTCTTACGAATGCCGAATGTCCTTTTCTTTACGTTTGATAAAAATTTGTTTGGATTAGGATGTTTAATCTATGGTTTAGGTAAAAGTTGAATTTTGTTTGGCAAATGCTAAAAGCTTTACTAAGATAATTTTGTCCTGTGGTAAAAGATTAAGGTTAAGTAATTTTTTTTATGTTTATACTTTATTCTTACATTCAATAATATAAAATTATCGTAAATTTTATATTAGCCTATTAAACTTTTTTCTACATATTATACAATTATTAATTTTACATTATTTAGTTAAAACGTTTTATCCTAAGTACTAAGATGACTTTTTTCATAAAACTATTAAATAGTTAAGCTCTTGTCCAAAAATATGCTTTTAAAATCTCGTGGATTTATAAAAGTGTTCTTTATTTGCTATGCAGAAAGTTTAAAGTACATCAGAATATTTTAACAATACCCCCGCCGCAGCAAACCTGCAGACTTAGCGAATTTCCATCTGCCTGATTGGATTTAAACTAAAATGTCTCCTTAAAAATATCACATTTATTCCCTATTTAAACAGAATTTGTTTAATGAGTACTTAGGTTTGCTGCAACAGGGAGGGTAAAAAAGTTTTTTTAATGTAAAATATTAAAAGGTAGCCTACTGTGGTTTAGTTAGAAATTAATGTATTTTCCAAATTTGATCAAAATATGTTCATAAACAAGCAAACTACAACAGTTGACTTATTCTCCATAAGAATAACATGGGAATTTTAAAATTACAATTTTTTTGAATTTTCTCCGTAACAATTAGGCGCATTATAACGCTTCAATATACTAAATTATTTGTTTTTTTTAAGCTCTACAAAATGGTTTAAAAAGAAATTGTGAAATTTTGTGTTTTTAGGGTCAAAAATTAGAAAAACCTATTTTTACCCCATAAAACCCCCCATAAACCCCCGTTCCCATAGTCCGATCATGCTGGTTCGCGAACTCATTCAAGTTTATCCCGCCTTACACCTTAAAACCAAATTTTATCACAATCGGACAAAAATTACTCAAGTTATCGTGCGGATGGACACACACACATATATCTATCTATATCTATATATATAGATATATAAAAATTTGAACGAATGGTGTTTTTGGCCTCTGGGGACATCAAAATGAAAAAGTAAATCGGTCCTGGGCTTAGGTCTTACCATGAGACCTACGGTAATAGCTACTTCCCTATAGGGAAATTCGCTAAAAGTGGAGGACACTTTTAAAAATTTCAGTTTATTTGTATGTATAGAACTATTTTATTTTGTCGATATATTTAAAAGTGGCCTATTTAAAAATTCGTGTTGTTAAGCAGCACTTTTTGTGGTTTTAGCGAATTTCCCTATAGGGAAGTAGCTATTACCGTAGGTGGCACGGTAAGACCTAGACCCTGGACCGATTTACTTTTTCATTTTGATGTCCCCAGAGGCCAAAAACACCATTCGTTCAAATTTTTATATATGTATATATATAGACTTATATATATATATATATATATATATATATATATACGTCCGTGAACGCGATAACTTGAGTAATTTTTGTCTGATTTTGATGAAATTTGGTTTAAAGGTGTAAAGCAGGATAAACTTGAATGAGTTCGCGAACCAGCACGATCGGACCATGGGAACGGGGCTTTACGGGGGGTTTTATGGGGTAAAAATTGGTTTTTTCACTTTTTACCCTCAAAACACAAAATTTCCCGATTTCTCTTTAGACCTTTTTAAAGAGCTTAAAAAAACAAATAATTTAGTATATAAAAGTATTTTTGTTCGATTATTATTAACGAAGAAAATTAAAAAAAATTGTAAATTTAAAATTCCCATGTTATTCTTATGGAGAATATTGTCAAATGTTGTAGTTTGCTTGTTTATGGATATATTTTGATCAAACTTGGCAAATTTATTTGTTTTGTACTAAGCTATCAATATTTTACTCAAAAACACACTTTATTAGTTTCCTTGTAGCAGCAAACCTAGGTACTCGTTAAACCTAATGTTATTAAAATATATTTAACTGAAAATCAATTCAGACAAATGGAAATTCGCTTAGTCGGCAGGTTTGCTGCGGCGGGGGTATTTGATCTAGCACTGTTTGATTTGTCGGCCGGCTCACTTTTGGTAAAGTTACACATGAAAGTTCATATTACTTGTGTGACAAATATTTCAGTAACAGTCACTGATTACGTAAGAATTTTCGATTCTTAAAAAGCATTATTGTTTACTTTTTCGGGAGCTGGACAAAGAGCGAGGCAAAGAATTAGTTTTATAACAAAAGTGGCGAAGATAAACCAAGACTCTTAAGAGTACTTGGCCTCCTACCAAGACCGGTGGTTCGGCAAAGTTTTCTTTATCGATATTAGATACAGCAAATTTTTAAATCGACCAATATATATACAGAATATCTCATGTACTAGTCCTGCTATAGCAAATGCATGACAACGATAACCTTTTTTTTGAAGTCAATGTATGATGTATTCTATTGATTGTATGTTATTGCTGATTTCTCAACATTTTAACTACTTTGCACACTCTGAATAGAAACTTAAATAAATTAAATGTTGGATATATATATATATTTACATTTGTGTTACAATCTACAGAAGATACACGTAAAGTATTTTAAATCTTACAAAATCTATATTAACAAAATTGTTAAAAGATCAATCTGTTTGGCTGTCTATTTAAACACCATTGTATTAAGTTTTATATTTTACTACTGAAGTAGGACTTTTAGTTGAAAAGTAATAAAAACTGTATAGAATATACAATGTGTAATTGGTGTAAAAAGTGTATTTTTGTTTCTCTCGTTAAAAAAATCAAATACATAGTTTTAATCAATTTTTTTTTTTACCGGCCAGCCAACTTGAAACCTATCTAGGAAACTGACAAAGTAAACACATGCGCATAGCCTACTTTCAGTACAAATAAAAAACAAATAATCTTAAACCAATCAAAACATCCAGAGTATTATAAAGTTATTGTAAAACGGATTTGCAGCATTTCCCACAATCCCATTCGCCACCACAACGAGGATCACCAGAGTACGTTTGACAAAGGAAGTAGTCAATGATCAGCCCGTGTCAAGCACCCAGACGCGGTTCAATTGTCATTGTTTAATGAATGACGTAATTGTCCTGTCTGCATAGTCTCCAGTAGCAAATCAGCTGACAGTAACATGTCGCATACCTTATGTTTATTGTTAGGGACGAATGTTTTTAAATATTGGTAGCCTCTTTCATGCTATCAGTTTTGCATTTCATGTTCACATGGCACTCAAAGGTATGAAAGTGGATAGAATAAACCAAAACAAGGGGTATGATAATATATTACAAGAACTAAGTGTAGAAGTACATTTTAAAGGGCATCCGTATGTGTACTCTCGAGATGGTTTCCTTGGCTTCATGGAAAAACATCTGAGAAAGCTCCATAAAATATAAAATTACACAAAGTTGGGGTTTTGAGACTGTGGTACTTTATTTTCACAATAGTTAGGTCATGTTTTAAAAAGCCATTCTCACCAATCCAGTGTATACAGCAAAACGGTTTGAATCTTGATTGGTACCGTTTTCTATTTTCTTCGCAATAGGTCACGTAAACTGGAATTTTGAGGTCACATGCACAATGGCAGACATACAGACAGACAGGCAGAAATTGGGATGAGACTCGTTTCGGCATCCTTAGGCTATGGAACGTAAAATAACCAAAAACTTTACGATTATATGCAATGTACAGACTGTAGTTATATTCATATACATGTTAGATCACAACTTATTGAAACATTAACGCTAAAAAAACAGTGTTCCCAAAACACTTCCCTGAGGTACTCCATGTGTAATATAAAGGGTTACACCTCAAATCCTCACTTTTAAAACGTTCCTATCTATTTTTAACGACGATTTGAAACTAATTCGTAATTATTAGAGCCATTAACTAGCACTGCTTTAATTAGCACTTGCTTTAACGATGTCACAGCGACGTCTTCCCAGCTAATCTTTGAGCAGGTTGATCCGAAAGGTCAATGAGCCGTCTAAGCCAAGGACCACCAAATGTTCCGGCCCACGTGCAATACTGATTACATGTTAGTAGATCGTAATTATTATATCAAAGACGTACGTTTGTGATCTGGTAATCTGGGAGAGCAAAGTCTTCAGGTTAACTCGAAACTCCATGATGATGTAAAATCAATGTTACCTCATTTAAACTTGTGTTTTTTGATCCATTCAAGACTAAAGAAGGCCTGTTTTTTTTTCTTTTTCTTTTTCAATTTGTAAACCAGTTATAACAGGATTAAGGACTGTTTCATGTAGTTATACTTAAACGTATTTGTATACGTTTAAGTATAACTACATGAAACAGTCCTATGGTTAAAAACCATAATTTAAACCATGGTTTTTAATCTGGTTAAGTTATAAACCAGATTAAGTTTGCACTCGTTGGGTGCAACCTTATTGGTGGTGTTATTTGTTTGTTCTATAAACCAGCGAAAAGGTATAAGGGAGTATCAGATCCTAAGTCACTTCTAATATTGTTAGAGCAGTGAGTGTTTGTGATCGGTTCTATGTTCTTGCTTGAGTTTACGTAATTTTAAACAAATTCATTTGTAGTTTTAAGGAACAAAACAATTAAATAAGAATTAAAGAATAAAGTTTGGCATGTCTTAGCCTAAAAAATAAATATTTATTAATCCCAATAAAGAAATAAATTGGATTTAAAATCCAACTCCTTTTTGTTGAAGTAAAAAAAATAAAATAACTACCCAGTACAGAAACTAAGAATAAAATTTATAAATTAAGTTTTTATTTAAAATCTAGATAAAGTGCATTAATGTTATTTTAGCCCAGTTAAATTAGACTAATCGGGTGAAATAATTCCTAGAGAGTTGGAATTTTTTAAAACGTTCCTTTTGTTTATTGGATTGGAAAAAATAAAAAGTCCTGATGGGTGGGGGTCGAGCTTGACTAAGGGAAGGGCTCTGAATGTAACTTTTTTAGTGTTTCACTTATATATCGGAATCTGTAAGTCATATTGAAAAGTGTTAAATACAAAAGTTGTAGCTGACAAAATTCCCTACAAAAATGACTATGTGCATTTTTTTGTAGGACTGAACCATTTAAAGCTAAAGGTAAAAGAAAATAACAGTAAATTAAAATGGTGCTTTATTTGCATGGAAGATGAAACAGGCTCGAAAAGACAAAGTCTTATTATTGGCCTCAATGAGCAGCACTAGCAAAATTAATAACGTAGTGCAATTTCAACGAGTTGCAATTTGAAAGAAAAACGACGAGGATCTAGAGGACCTTCTGTGCTACGAGCTGCGCCTTTCCCCTTATAGCTTTGTTTGATGAATTGACAATTGATAATTAATTGATAAAATTGATGAAAGATGTATGAGAAAGACATAAGTCTTCTTTATATGATTTTGCCATGTTCATTAGTTAACTCCAGACCTTAAGCTCTAAATTTATGTTATTGATGGTGGCTTTTTGTTGCATCGTGTTAAGTGGATCTTAGTCCTAACTTTTTCAGTTGTAATCAACCAATATATGACGTACATAAAGAAACACTATGGTGAATTCTGCACTGTTGTGTTTGATGGTTCCTGAGATACTGTCAAAAGAACAAAACAGGCCAAACAGGAGCCACCACCAAGACCGTATCAGTCGACATTGATTTCACTGAAGAAATTACAGTGACAGTACAGCAAGAAAACGTTCTTTGTAATAACAAAAAATAAACCAGGTTCATCAATATGCTTTCTCAGAAAATGATCTCTGAGGGTATAGAAGTCAGACGTTCTGAGGATGATGCTGATACTACAATTAATTGTGCGTGGTGCAGTGAAAAAAGCAGCATTCAGTGGTCATGTTGCTATCGTTTTTACTTACTTACTCTTACTCTTACACCTTTAGAGGATATAAATTTGCTGGTCTTGCTGATTGCATTAGCTTCACTTGGGTAAGAAATTATCTTCTTCGAACCAGAAAAAATGTAGCCTAAATTTAAAGTTATTCCTACGTTGGATTACAGAAATGTGACGATGAATTGAATGAAACTTTGCATTTGCCAGAAGCATATTCTTCATTCACGGGTTTAGTGGGTGTGATACCTTCTCGTCCTTTTACAGAAAAGGCAAGTCTTTAATTTTGAAAATAGTCTCGATACCATCACCAACGTATTTTACCAACTTCGGCCCAAAAGGAAGTCTCGATAGCCGGCGAGTGGATGATCCTAGTGATGTTCAAATCCCGAGCAAAATATGTGGGCAGACACCGATACATCGCATTCATCAAATCCACCACTAGGCTGAAGGCAGACCTCCCGTCTCTGCCACCAACGGAAGGCATTCCAGCAGCATTCGTATAGAATATATTTTCAAGTGCAAGAATGGCTGGGAGATAAACTACCACTAACTGATTGGGGTTGGAGAACGGGCACCGAAGGACAACTACAACCCCTTACTGCCCTAGATCCTTATACTCCAGCCGCTATCCTCACAATAATCTTTTGCAGATGTACAAAAGGTTGTGGAACACGTTGTGGGTGCCGTAAAGCGAGGATCCACTGCTCAACAATGTGTGGGATCACTTTTTAATCTGTGAGGGAGTGTGCACCAAAGGCCCTCTGGTAGACGACGATTCCTTGAATTTGGATGATACTGAAGAAACCCTGGATCTCAGAGTTTAAACGATATGACATATGTTTGTAATCATTAAAATTATGTTTAGTAATATTAACTTTAAGAACAGAAATGCAGATAAAACACGATTTTATTATACTGTTATTTTCTTTAACCTTTAGCTTTAAACGGTTAAGTCCTACGAAAGAATGCATACAGTCATTTTTGAAGAGAATTTTATCAGCTACAACTTTTATATTTAACACTTTTCAATATGACTTACAGATTCCGATATGTAAGCGAAAAACTAAAAAAAGACACATTCAGAGCCCTTCCCTTAGTCAAGCTCGACCCCCACCCATCAGGACTTTTTATTTTATTCAATCCAATGAAAAAAAGGAACGTTTAATCAAACTTCCAACTTTCCTGGATTTTTTCCACCCTAATGGCAATTTTTTGTTTTATTTGACTGGGCTATTTAAGTAATACCAAAAGTCACAATGGTGATCAATTTTGAGTAGGCCCTAGTCATGCCAGTTATCACATAAACAAACTATTGGTTCTCCGATTGTGAAATCTTTTATAATATTTACCGTCTTTTAAACCTGATCAATGGAAGTGTAGATATATCGAAAAGGTGTTAAACACGTTTAATTATATCCGTGTGAACAGTCATTTGGAAATACCCAAAATTAACATTTGTATCAGAATGTAGCATATTCCTAATCAATACATTGGTGGTTCCTATCGTTACAATGAAAGTTTGCCCAACACTCCGACGTTTTGTTGGATCGATGGCAGTATAGTTCAAGCTAGTTCTACCGAAGCCTTCAAACATAACGTTTACACCACGACGTCACCTACGACCATAACGGATATTCTATGGTTGGGTTTTATCATTTGGATTAGCAAAATGAAAGATAAACTAACCTCACAGATAAACTTTGCGGATCGAACAAACAAATTTATTTTTAAGAGAAGACGATTCTTTAATTACAGAAATTATTCCAGACAATTTCCGTCGTGATTATGAAAAAAACTGTTTTATGGTCTTGAATCCCATATCGTCCTTGGCCGTAACCTGGTAACCTAGTACGGTACGTTAACATTCACACAGATACTTGCTCAAAATGGAAATAAAAAAGCAACTCTACAGCTGGATTGTTTTTGGAGTATTTGAATGCACTAAAGATACTCAATTTTTTTAATATTTTTTACTTAACAAATTAACCGATGAAAGTTTATAGTACCTATTAATTGTATTAAACCAGCATAATAACTACCCATCTACCTAACTATAACGTAAAAAAACTTCATCTACCCTTAAAAACTTAAAATTAACAACACCAACAAAGAACTTTCATCAAACTTTATAGAGACTACAATACAGTATAACATCAGAAAATAGTTTTGAAACTGTGTAGAATGAGTGTGATCATAAAGTCCCGCTAAGTGCTGCAATGGTATCCATATGTTAGTTGGTGGACAGTCTCGCCGTTACTATTCCCACCCTGCATGTATCATCTGTTTGCATTTCTATTATAATCTGTCAACTATGAACAAACTACCCCAATCCGACCTACTATGGCGTTGTTTCTAAAACCTGATCCATGTTCATATATTTTTTCAACTTTAGTCAGTTCCATTGTGTAAAAGTGTATTGCTGATGTCTTACTGTATTTTTTTACCGATAGCAATATAATTTTAATTTTAATAATACTAATAGTGATTAGTAGTTGCTTTATATTTGCTTCGCAACGGGGTGTGAGCTCGGGTCAGATTGGAATACAAAGCTTCTGTAAAAATAGGTATACCAATCATTGATTGTAAAACTCATCATCACCTTATTTCTCTGAGACACAACTCAGAGAATGCGATAACTTGAGTAATTTTTGTATGATTTTGATATTTAGCTTAAAAGTTTAGGGCGGGATAAACTTGAAGGAGTTCGCAAATCAGAATGATCGGACTATGGGAATTTTATGGAGTAACAAATTTTTTTCTCATTTCTGACCCTCAAAACATAAAATTCCCCAATTTCTCTTTACAACAATAAAAGAGCTTAAAAAACAAATAATTTAGTATATTGGAGTGTTTAGTGCGGTATTTGGTTACGGGGAAAATTGAATACATTTTAAATTTAAAATTCTCATATTATTCTTATGGATAATAACTAAACCGTTGTATTTGCTTGTGTATGGATATATTTTTATCAATCTTAGTAAGTTTATTTATTTTATACTGAAATATTCATAATTTACTAAAAACACATTTTGTTACCCTCCCAGTAGCAGCAAACATAGGTAACCTAACCTATAACCTAATGTACAACCTAATGTAATTTAATGTTATTTAAATAGATTTTATTCTAAATCCAATACTGGTAAATGGAAATTCACTTAATCTGCAGGTTTGCTGCGGCAGGGGTATAGGATAGGGTTTCTGTCAATTACAGTCATATTCAAGTTAATAATATTGTAATCTTTCAATAGTTTTAAATAGGGGGCCATGTAAGTGAGCTTACTTAATTGAAATAGAGTAATTTTCTTAGAAGGAATCTCGTTTGTTTAAAGTTTAATAGAATTTGAATGTTTTTGACTGGTAATAATTTATTAAAATGAATTCATACAACATGATATTCATACAACGTCATATTCATACAATGGAAATGATCTATTGTAAGTCATAATTTAGTGACTACATATTTCGCTCTGACAAAAAATATATTCAGAAATAGCAAGTATCCTTACGCAGAAAAACTATTTGCCTGTTGATAAATACTTCTCTAGATTAAGCTTGGTCACCAGATTCATTTACTAATCAGGTAATAGTGACGTACAAGTTAAGCTAGTCACGTGACTGGCTTGAGACGGACGACCGAGAAGCTAAACGGGGTGTAATCTATTAGAGACACTCACCCATTTGCTGAAGATTGATTGACTAGCCTTGGAAAACATCTGGTGCTACGTTCAGTAAAATACCAAGACTGTGATGCGTACAACCATTGACAGAGATATACAACCATACACAGAGACATTCCATGTAATGTAAAAATATTAAGCCAATAAAATAGAAGTCCAGGACCATCTCACCAGAGGGTACTAGTATTGGGTTAATTCTTTGACAAAATCGTTGTAGTTAAGCCACCGACAGATTGCACTGATCTAAATTATTAAATTCTGTCGAATACACGAACTTATTTACGGAGCCGAACTAAGTGAGTGACTTATGGTGAGTTATAGCAACCATTATGACCCATTAACCTAGTCAGCAACCAAATATGTATAAAGATAAGGTATAAAATTGAATTTTAGACACTAGCGCCTCTGGAGGTTGTTTGAAGCAGAAAAGGAAAAGCTTGTAGAAGAAAATATTTCTTGACGACAAATAATTTTAGAAAACATTATCATCTTCGTGATTTTAATGGTAATTGGAATCCTAGGTGCCTATTGGAAAATACTAAATACAATTGTTGATTTTTAATCCCATGAAACCTTAGTTTTTGATGAAGTGTAATAAAGTAATCTATTTAAACAATATAGATTTCAGAAGGGGCTCTACGAATTGAAAACTCCTAGTTACATTTATACAACCATTCATAAATTTGTGTTTCTGTGTTTTTCTCCGGATATAACTTATCAGTTAAACTGGCCTTGGTGATATGCCTTATCATCACTCCTACAAGTCAATGTTTTCAAAAATCTGTATTTTTTATGTTATTATTTTGTTTACTTGTAACTCCGATAAACCTGAGTTGGGGTGGCATTAAAATCTAAGAAGTGATGTCTCTAAAATTCATTCTCAATTTTTATTACCACACAATGGGTCGTACCCTATGTATGCAGGTGATGGTTATTGAATTCCTAAAAAAATTCAAATGTCACCATAAAACACATTACTAGTTGTATATTCTATTTGCAAACGGTTAAAAAGGAAATATATTTTCTAAGGCAACTAAACAAAATGTAAATCTGTGTGCATCTTACTTTTGTGTTAAACCCCTAAGGACATGCAGTGGTTTACATCCATCGTTTTATTTGGTTGAAATTGTTTTTAAATTAATACAACCACGGAACATTTAACAGTAAAAATCGCATATACACACATGTATACCTAGCAGACCTTAAAATCATTCTCAATTAAGGATGATAAACCTGTAATGGGATACAGCTAGTCTATGGTTATAATGTATGCCGAGATACATAGGTATATCGGTATATCATGTGACAGTATAATTAACGTATTTTATGTATAATGTATACTCGGCAAACATACAGTGGCTAGTTTGTAATGAAAGAGAAGTTAAGTGATGAAGGATGAAGGCATTTTCATTTCATAGGCCTAAGTAGTTTTTCCGATCAATTGAACAGTGTATTGCATAGAATAAGTAAATTGTATTTTTTTTTACTTACTAATTTAACCAAGAACATGACCCGACGTTTAGTTGTCTCCATTCTTTTTAAATTGGTGATTTAATTTAGCGAAGCTCTTATAGTGTACTACACTCCTGCTTTTGTTTTACAAATACTCCTCTTGAACGGCTGAAGCGATCTGCACGCAATTTAGAACATTCATAGCAACTAACCATGGGAAGGTATATATCTGAATTGGTACAAATTGGACGTCAGGGCATTTCCCTACGTGAATTTAGACTTTTATAAATTTAACATGGGTCTTATGGGTTGATTGGTCACCATGACATTATCTGCGAGATAACAATAAAAATTTAAACAAGAGTCGCAACATATGTTAGTCAACGAATCATCTAAAATAGCACATTAAAAAATACCGTACAGAGAAAAGGGGAAGAACGATCGGGTTAATATCATCGAGCATAATTTACTACAAAATTAATAACTAATAATTAGGGTCGTCGGAATGAGGCTGATGCACAATTGCCTTTAAATACTTTAAATAGCCATTCCATTTATGTGAACCAAATATAGGCCTACCATTGGAGTCTGGACACTGCAACTCTATTTAAGTGAACTAGACGTTACATCAATGCAGACTTTGAATAGGTACTGCAAATAGGCACTCCATTATTTATGTGAATCAAATGAACCATTGACCTAGGATACTGCAAGTAAACAATTCATTTACATGAACCAAATGTACAATTGCGTTTGGATACTAAAAGTAAATAATTCACCAAATATATCATTGGATACTGCAAGTAGACATTTAATTCATGAGAACCAGATGAAACATGGACTTTGGTTCGTGCAAGTAGACAATTCATTTATGTGAACCAGAATTATAATTGACTTTGGATACTGCAAATAGACATTCCATTTATGTGAACCAAATATACCATTGACATCGGATTCTGTAAGTATGTATCTCATTTACTAGAAACAGATGTAGCATTGACTTTAGAAAAGTATTGGATTAATATGCTAGCTCAGCTCAATATTGCAAGAAGACAAACTAACTGCATTGTACACTTAGTTATATTATAAAAAAGTCACGTGACACAATTATTTGGGTAGAATAAGGGAAGTGAGAGATTGTTGTGTGTTAAGATTTGTATCTAATACAACCTAAAATCTAACTGAGTAGACAATTTTGATTTGTAATTAAATTAATTAAATATTATTATTGTGGGTAATTAGGGGGTAAAGCTACGATTCACTTTTTAGGAAAATTGATTCATTCATATAAACACAAACACATACACACATTAAACCTAAAAGTAATGTGTGTCCTATAACAATTAAAAATGAAGTAGGAAACTAAGCTACTGACTTGATGGATTCTGTAAAAAGTCTATCAGTTTATCTCATTGTAAATAGTATTATATGAATATGGAAAGCAATATTGTGGGTTAAAAGACGCGTAAAACAGTAGGGATTTCACATACGAGAGATTTCACCCATTTGACCTTGAACATGTTTCCTAACGTGCGTTTTCAACGTGAGCGAGTTTAATTTACTGTTAATTAATACTGTTTAGTAATAATAACGTTAACTAATTATGTATAGCTGTATTGTACTGCCGGATATAACATAAAACCCGTTTACTATGTATTCCCTTAACAGAGGCAAAACTATGGATTATGTATCCGTATCGTTTATTAAGGTTAGACTATTTTTTAATTTAAAAATTTAATGTATGTGCTCACAATCAAATGTGAAGGTCACTGGATCGATTCCAAGTGAGGACGTTTCTGGAGATCACCATTTATTAATATTTCCTAACAAAACCCCGACATCCTATAGTTTGAACCGTTCTCTTACAAAATCCTTGACGAATTCCAATGGCATAAAATCACAAATAAAATGTATAAACATATAACATTAACCAGCTTAAAGTGTTGATCTTCCTAGACAGTACTCTATTCAACTTTGTGGAAACTTAGTTCTAAGGAATTCTAAGGAACCTATCAATAAATTCTCGAAAAGTTAGGGCACTGCGTTGGGGGCTTTACTTGGCGAGAATTTCCTTAGAGGTTGGGAGGAAAGGGTACTCTTATTTTGGACATTGAGCTACCTGAATGCCTAAAATCAGTAATATCCATTTAATATGAATAAATTGTAAAAGAAAATTATAATACTGTTTAGGTATAGTATTAGGTTAGTTCAAAATAGCTAAAGGTCTAGAGAAAATCTTGAAAGTAAAAGTATTTTTAATTTGATGCTGTTTATTTAATACCCCAAACTCACCGATGGCATAAGTTGGTCCGTGCTGCGTACTCTGGTCACCCTGTTCTTATACAGGTGTTTCTTCACGAACCGCTCCACCTGCTGGTTCCACTTCATGAAGCTGACGTACATCAGATAAATGGAGAACAACACCGCAGCCTCGTACCAATAGATGTTGTTGTCACGGAAGAAAATGATCAGGATGATAAGCGAGGCCGAGTAGAAGGTGCAATCACGGAAAAGCGGCCACCACGTGAGTGTGAGAACCGTACGAGAAAACAGAGCGCACATGCCGATCACAAAGAGGATGTTGAAAACCGCGGATCCGACGATAGTACCGATACCGACGTCGTCGAAACTGACGAATACACCGATCACCGAAGTGAACAGTTCCGGGGCGGAGCCTCCCGCAGCCATGAACGTGGCTCCGGCGACATCCTCGGCGATGTCGAGCTTCTCGATGACTACATCCAAGGAAGGGACGAAGAACTCGTCACAAACCACGGCTAGTGCGACGAACATGTAGATCACCCCGATAATATGGAACACGACGGCTCCGTTCCGTCGTTGCTCCATAGTGAACAGATCCTCCGGGAACAACGGATCTTTTTCTGGTTTGTGGTGGTCAGAGGAGTTGGTGTAGAGCTCGGTGGTGTTGTCATGTTGCTGCGAAGGTCTGCAGAGGGCCAGCAAGACGAGCACCACGAGTCTTCTCATAGCCACGGCTGTGGACACACTGTCGGTCGATAGCCGGGCGCCGCTAGTGCGCAGCCTCCTGCCACCTCCCGGCACCGAGCGAAAAACTGCCTGAATGAATAACGGTCAATGAATTACGGATGGACGAGTGTACGATTTTGTGAGTAGGTCAAGAAAGGTGGTGAATATTTGTAGAGAATATACACGTTAAACGGGAAATTTAATTTTACCTTTTCCACATCGCGGCACCGTGAGAAAAATTGCGTGCATTAATAACAAGGGATTGATAACGGATGGACTGGACAGATGTGCAATTCAAAACATTCAGTTTAGTAGGTTGAGAAATTAAAGTCAGCTTGATAAATACAGAAAAAACTCGTTACGAAAAAAAAAACTACATGAGTAAATAAAAGTCGGTAATTCATTGAAATACGGACGGACAAGTGTCTACAATTTCGTGAATAGGTCAAGAAAGACTGCAAGTCAGGTATGGATGCTATTTTTAGTAAAAAATGTAATTATTTAATTCGAGAATTTGTGGACAAAATCACTTAAGTAGGACGGTAACTAACCCGGCGATCAAGTTGTGCATGCAATGACAAGCGTATAATTTCGAAACGTGTTTAGTAGGCCCAAAACAGGCGATTAGCAGTCATGGCTGAGGATCCGATTTATAAATGATTCAAACTCAATATGAACTGTATAACTATGAATCATAAAAAAAACGCATGAATGGCTAACTTGGTGGCGAACAAATTACGAATATTGTACACTGACAATTCAATAATATTAGCAAAGTCCTGTTAGTAGTTCCGAAGGAAGACTTCCCCTACTAGGTAATGTCAGAGGAAGGTTAGGTAGGCTAGTGTTTTCAATAAAATATTAATTCTGAAAATTTCATTTGACAAACTGAAATGTTAATCAGTAGTGTCCGCTGTGTTAAATGTCTTTCAAAGTAATGAAAACTATGAATAAATAATAGGTTTTAAATATCCTTGTTAGTGAATTGTGACTTACAACTCACGGCCGCAACATAATGCATACAGTAATGCATGAAGAGAAATCGTGTTGATGGTTTAGGAATACTGAAACGTAATTACAATGGTGGTGATTTAATTTGTTTAAGATGTGAAAAACTAGTCAAGAAAATACTATGGATCTATAATTGTGTCAACAAATCTTAAAATAACCTTGTAAATAAGTTTTGGATATCAACCTAGGACTACATACAATTCGTAATGTACGATGTTAAGGGGCTAAGGTTAGGGAAAAAGGCAGGTTTAAATTAATAACGAACTGTTGTAGAAAATATTCTAAAAGATTTAAGTAAACCAATAAAGTGAGTCCCGGAAATTTCTGACCCCTTTTTGTGGTTTCGATTACAGAATCCAGACAAACATACTTTACATGTGATTTTCCATTAATTGGTCTACCCGAGCTACAAACCTTACAACTTAGTACAGTAAGGGAAAGAGAAGATGAAAGACTTACATATTATGAAGTATGGGTTGTATTCTAAGCTCCTAAGTCCAATGTTTGAGACACAAAACTCCTGAGGCACTTCTCTTAACGCACATTCAAAACTATCTATCAAAATTGGTCTAATAAATCTTGTTGATTAACTCTCAGAGATGGCTACTGTTCCTTCTTTCAATCCGGTTAGTTAGGCCTAATGTTCGCCGTAGAGGCATTTTAGAATATGATACTTGAAAGTTACTCAAGTTAATAATAAAATAACTCAGTAAAATGATCGTTATTTCACTTAACAAAAAAGTAAGTACATAATAATCGGACATATCACACAACACACAACCAGTGAAAAATCTGACTCACCAACACTGAGAAATAAATACTTTGTTTATGTTATTATTTTGATTTTATATTTTAGCTGATGATTGCTTTACAGCTGGTGAAAATACGACAACACGAAAATTATTAATGCACACACACCAACTGGGTTTGCACTGCATTTCATACTGTACACATTTTATAAGTTTGCACTTGAAATATAACTATAAATAATCGTAAGCCGAAAGCGAAATAGCAAAAAAATTATTAAAGAAACAGTTTTGCCTATTAATATAATAGACAAGCATGTTTCTATATACAGGATGTTTTTCAGAATTCGTCTCGGATATTTTAGGGTATTATTCCTGGGTAAGAAAAATTTAAACCGTCCGGAAGTCCTTACTCACACAGGCACGATTTTGGTTTTTTTCACTTATTGATTGTTTTCTAATAAGTGGTAAAATATACGAAATTGAAACTTTGCACAACCATTTATGACAACTAGACAAAGCTACAACAAAATTATGATAACTTATCAAATTTATTAAAAAATGGCAGCCATTTAATTTTTTCTTTTCTTAAATAACTCAAAAACGGTAGATTTTACAAACATTTTACAAGAATTACTTTTTTAAGGAATTTAATTACAAATCGATTGACAGCTTATGAGTTTAGTACACTTTAATTGTGAGTGTAAAACTGAGAGTAAAAAAGGAGAAACTGACTACATTGAATAAACAATGTTCAGTCGAGAATCGGCACGAGAGGTGCTTGCATCGTGTATCCTGTTCGGTGTTTTAATAGTATGACTACATATGTTAAATGTTCGTTTGTTATGTGATCGATTTAAATACCATATGTGTCGAAGAATCAATATTTTAAGTTTCAAGTTAAAGATCTGAAGATGGTAATATATTTGCCGAAACACGCGTAATCCTACAGGATTAACAAACTCCACTAGGCAGTCTGCAGGTACTGTAACCTTTTATTGATTAGCTGAAAGTGGTTTAGAAAAACAACTACAGTATGAAGTTATGTATTTTACAAATTTTCATAATTTTGTTGTAGTTTTTTTTTTTTTAGTTTTCATAAATGTTCGTGCAAAGTTTCAATTTCATATATTTTACCACTTTTTAGAAAACAATTAATAAGTGAAAAAAACAAAATAGCGGCTGTGTGAGTAAGTAAGGACTTCCGAACAATTTAAATATGATATTTGGATATTTTTCTTACCCAGGAATAATTCCCTACAATATCAGACACGATTTCTGAAACACCCTGTATATATACCATCAATTATAATAAGGTCTATATAATACTCATATTTCACCAAACGCTGTAAAAATAACATGTGATTGGAATTTTTTTAATTTTTTTTTATTTTCTGTTTATATTTTGTCACCAGCATTACAACCTATAAGGCCCATGTTAGTTTTTAAATTTTTCAATTGACTTTTTGTGCTTATTTTTGAACCTTTTAGTTTATAAAGGTATTCTGCAAATCTACATGCAAATGTCTTTCTAACAGTATGCGTGTATTTTTCCTGCGATGCACACGAGCTGACAAAAAAAGGTATTTAAGATACATTCTGGCCCATTAATATATTTTTTATGAAACTAAATTATATCTGTAAAGTTTTGTTATTTTTAAATACAAAAACAAACATGTACGAATATTTTATTTGCCTTATCAAATACATGATTTATCAATTAATAAAGTCACCAAAACATCCAAAAGTTTTCTCTCTTATTAAATCTTAGTGCCTAACATTGCACCAAATGTTACCGCGTAAAAAACTACACAGTTATAAAATCTGAGAATTCCTTAAATCGCCGAAGCCATTTCTAAAAGTTTGCATCACCCCGAAATCAGCTGAGAGGCAAAGTGTTAAGCCTAAAGGGACAAAGCAGAAAAGTTTTTGTCGCCCGACACAGTTTGATTTAATCAAAGATCTGCAATGTGACTTCTCTCATTGAATGTTTTCGAAATTGTTTTAATCTGGTGTTGTTGTACTCATTGTGCAAGTTATTATAAATATGTTTAAATTAAAGGTTGTTCTTTCGTAAAACGGCAAGGAAAAATCATTGTCTTAAAAAGAAAAGATTGGGTAACTAATTTCACTGGGTAGTTATTATTCTTGGGATTGATATGCGATAACATATAGAGTGGGTAAAAATTTCACTGGTTAACTAATTTAAGATTGTTGAAACTTTAAAAAAAAATTAAAACATATAGTTTCATTTGCTCTTCTGGTAAGAACGGTTTTGATTTCGCATTAAGTATGATTTAACGGGTCACGATTTCTAAGATACGACTGGGATAGTTCTCAAACCACGAGAGAACTTTAGCAAAATAAATTCTCTATAATTTATCAAATTAATTCCAAATAGCCCAAATACGGTCTGGTTTTTTGGTGCCACAGAGGAAAGTCATGACGAAAATGTAGTACTATTTGTGTTGCGGGTACTCCGATAGTAAACTTCGGTGTAAATCTAACGCATACCGATTTAATATTAAAACACATCCTATATTAATTCGCTTCTGTGGTTATACCCTTACAAAAATATAGGTTAATGCAACATATTCTTTCAAACCTACCAGTATAAAATTAACAATGTATAGAATAGAACATGGGAGAAAGATTGGAAGTTCAAGAAATAAATGTTTTAAAATACTGCAATCAATTAATTTACAAAGGCTGTGAATGATTTAATATTAAAATACATTTTCCTATATTAATTAGCTTCTGTATTTATACCCTTACAAAAACATAGGTTAATGCAACATTTTGTTTCAAACCTATAAAATTAACAACGTATAGAATAGAACAAGGGGAAAAGATTGGAAGTTCAAGAATAAAACGTTTTAAAATACTAATAATATTCATTCCGATCTCTAGGTATAATAACTGAGTGGTAATCTGATAATCGTAATGAAATAACGTAATGATATGAGTGAATACAGCTCTCACCTGGTAATCAGCAGGTCGTCCTGAGTCGAAAAACATAGTTTGAAACAGGACTGGAATAAAATGCAAGCTGTCCTTGATCATTGGGATTTCAATGGTCCTGGCAAAAGACACGTGTGATATTGACCCACAAACACAAAGCTACACTAGGCATCCATTTTATACTCATCTTTCAACTTTCATTCATGGTAACCAATATAGTATTTCGTGCAGTCATTACAATTTATTTTGTAGACTCCAGAATTATCGTAGATGGTTGATTTAGTTTCTGGTTGCTCTTTCAATAGAGATCCAAGTTTATTGTTAGTCTTGAACGATAGGGTAAACTTATTTTTGTCTATGATATTTTTATGTGAACTAAAATTGCTGATATATGCGATTTTTTTCTATGGATTTAATTTCAGGTAAATATATGGTGCTTTGTGGACTGCCTCAATATTGTCTGGGTAGCCGAGTGGTTATGCTCGCCTTCAGATGTGAAGGTCGCTGGTTCGATTCCAAGCGTGGTCGTTTCTGGACGCAAATGTCATTTGTCAGTAGGCTATCCTATCAAATGTTTAGTACTATCTAACAAAAGGATACCGTTTAAAGTGACGAGATCAGAGTCTAGACCACTCTGTCACAAAGAAGTAAAAGAAATCTAATGTTTGTAAAAGACTAGTTACACAAATATAATAATAATAAATTGTAAAAAGCCTATAATGGATACTACTCATAAAACAATTAATCTTTGCAAAATGCTGTTACTCCAGAGTGTAGAGATTATCGTGTTTATGTACAGGGTGTTTATAAAAAACTTTAAAACTTCAAACAACCATTAGGCTAAACCTTTCTTTCCACTTAATGTTATGAAATACCAATCAAAGTTTAGAAAATCATTTCAAGCTTTGGTGCATGATAAGGAGTTCACCTAACTTCAACGTGTTTTCCATTATTTGCTCGCAAATAACCAAGTCCAAAATCCAGTTCATAAAAAGCACAACGTAAAATAAACCTGTGTTTATTTCAGCAAACACTCTTATTCTTTCTCCGAGTCCTTCTTTGGTGTTCACTTTACTGACTTAGACAAGATCCTTAACGAAAGACCAAAAAAGTCACACGGGGTAATATCTGGTGATCAGTATTCCTCACAAGTATTGGAACATCACGGCCAATCCGACGGTTTGGAAATTACCTATCAAGACAATCTCGAACAAAGTCTCAATTATCAATTATCAATTATCAATCATTGAGATGGAGACGCCACTTAGGTGCTATTTTAACCCAAATATGAGTGAAGGATGAGTGTAGGATGGTGTGAGATGATCTGTGTAGCTTTGTTACTGACTAAGATCAGCTGTTTCATTAGCCAGGATCATCTACCTATATACAGAGTGTTTGTGAACTCTCTCGAAAAAATTCACAGGATTATTCCTTGGGTTAATCCATGAATATTTTAAATTATAAACATGGGTCGCCGGAGCCTCGTTTTCCATCTGTCTGTCTGTATGTGTTTTTTATAAATAACCTTATAACTCGAGTTTGAATCAAGGTACAAACTTTAAATTTGACACACTTGTGTATTTTAACGTGGTACACAAACATGCAAAATTTCATTTCGATGACTATAGCCGTTTCAAAATGGCGGCCATCTAAAATCTTTGACCTCAAATTACATGAAAACCACTAGAGTTACAAAAAAAAAACACAGGAATAACAAAATTTAGGAAATTTTATGCCAAATCAAATGACACTGGCTTTTACTGGCTTTTAATTGTTATTGTTTATTCTTTAAAATCATCTGATACAGAGTACATTACGTAACCTTAAACAGATCTCAATAGTTAAGGTAAAAACAGGACACTTAATACATTTACCATCTAGTAAAAAAACTAAATGTTGTTGTTAGGGCAAACCAGCTGTCTTACATTGTTGTAACAATTTAGAAAGGATCAGATGATTTTAAAGAATAGACAATAACAATTAAAATCCAGTAAAGAAATTATTAATTATTAAAAAAATAATAACTCAAAATAATCATGTGATCATCATCTCAAAATCATCTGTCCAACCAGCTGTCTTACATTGTTGTGACAATTTAGAAAGGATCAGATGATTTTTAAGAATAAACAATAACAATTAAAAGCCAGTAAAGAAATTATTAATTATTTAAAAAAATAATAACTCAGCTGTTTCTTGTCCGATCTTTAAGATCTAGGTGCCATTTGATTTGGCATAACATTTCCCACATTTCGTTATTCTTGTCTTTTTTTGTAACTCTAGTGGTTTTCATGTAATTTGTGGTCAAAGATTTTAGATGGCCGCCATTTTGAAACGGCTATAGTCATCGAAATGAAATTTTGCATGTTTGTGTACCACGTTAAAATACACAAGTGTGTCAAATTTAAAGTTTGTACCTTGATTCAAACTCGAGTTATAAGGTTATTTATAAAAAACACATACAGACAGACAGACGGAAAACGAGGACCCGGCGACCCATGTTTATAATGTAAAATATTCATGTATTAACCCAAGGAATAATCCTGTGAATTTTTTCGATAGAGTTCACAAACACCCTGTATGAAGCCAAAAGTACCCATGAACTTTTGAGAAAACTACAAGTCACCCCCCCCCCCCCCCCATATCATGACGAGAAACCTTGCGCAAAACTATCCATTATTTCATATATTGCCCTTTAAGGTCGTAATTCCTTTCTAAAGGGAACTTTCCATATATTTAATGTAAAAAATACCTCAGCTGTACTTTTGTTTGTTATTCTTTCAATTTATCGCCTTAGTAAAATCAGGTGTGATTATTTGTTTGTTTTACTGTATTTTGTTTATTTCAGTATTAACCAATCAATAGTTTTATTAATACTTATGAAGTCAAACTGAGTGAAGCCCGTGGGTAACAGCTAGTTTATTTAAAGCCCAATGATCAAGAACAGCTGGGTCCAGTTTCGAACCATCAAAAAGCTGCTGACTTTTCTCCGCATCGAACCGGCGACCTTTTGATTAGTAGGCGAGCACTATAACCACTCAGCTACCCAGCCAGTCTCTCTAGTGTGGAGGAGCACATGAAGTCTTGTCTTCAGTCTTGGAGGAGGATTCCTATTGTGTCTTGTCTGAAATCTCTGCGTTTTGAAAATCAACATAAAACTTTTGGAATTCAATGGACTTCTTCGCACACTGCGCCTTGATTTAGGTTCCATATGGATTCTGAGACTCATAAGTTATTTGTTATCGTTTACTAAGCAACAATATAAACCAATCAGCTGATAAAACTGCTACTGATTAAAGCCTTTTAAGCCATTCTTTCATGTGGTGTTTTTGTCACATGGAAAGAGAATGGGAGAACGTCAAAGTTGTAAAGTTGTTTTATAAACACCCTGTACAATGGTGGGTCAACGCGAAGTGCCGATGGCTGGTGGCAGAAGCACAGTTTATGATCGCGTTGTTTTATGACTGGTACTACAGGCTTTTTGTGTGATTGGAAAAAGTTTCGCTCAGAATCCATTTCACTTTGTGAAAACTGGGTTTATTCCACACGTTATCCTTGAATTTCATTGGTTTAATCAGATCTTCCTTGTTTTACCTCACAACATTAATGGTTTTTACAAAGATGCGTCATTCATACAGGCCTTAATTAACGCGTTTGAGCTTAAAATAGATAATTTTGGTTTGAAGGTGTTAACTATGCTGTTATATTTGTTATTACCACCACCACAGCAAACTTGCAGACTAATATCAGATTTTCATTTGCCTGATTTGAGTTTCCCTTAAATCTTGTTTAATTTATAATGAGTACCTAGGTTTGCTGCTACAGGGTGTAGCATATTTTATATATATATATAAAGTGTTTTGTAGTCAAATACTAAATAGAAATAAATAAATATAAAATAAATTATTTGGCCTAGTTTGATCAAAATATATCCAATATAATATATCCAAAATATATCCAAAATGATTTAGAGAGAAATTGGAAAATTGAATGTTTTGAGAAAATCCCATTTGACCCCCTCCCCCTCCATTTAGGCCCCACCCCCGTAAAACCCCAATCCCATGATGGTTTAAGAAGTCGTTCAATTTACACATTTATACCAAATTTCATTAAAATCGGATGATTTTTACTCAAGTTATCGCACTAACGAACACACGCACAATACATATATATGAATTTGAACGGATAGTAGTTATTTGACCTTTGGGGACATCGAAACAAAAAATTAAATTGGTTCCGGGTCCAAGTCTTACCATGATAAGACCTATGATAAGAGCTAATGCCTATATATGGGAAATTTGCTAAAATATGTTTGTGAAAACAATATATATGTTGTGTAAGTACGTGTGTGTAAATATGTTTGTTTGTATGAATAAAAATTGAATTTTTGTAAACAGATGAACTACTCTCTCATTTTTTGACTGATTTTTATGTTTGCTGGTATATTCGAGATGTACGGGACTGAATATACAGGTCTGATTATACGGGGCAGAATATACGGGTGTGAATTTATGGATCAGAATACATGGGACTAAAAATATGGGACTCTGTGCATATAAGGGTCTGAATATACAGGACTGTATATACGGGTGTGAATTTATGGATCAGAATATATAAGGGACTAAATATATGGGACTCTATATAAGGGTCTGAATATACATGACTGTAAATACTGGTCTGAATGTACAGGACTTTATATATGAAGTCATGCTGAATTATATGGGACTGAATTTACATGTCTGAATTTATAGTTCTGAATATATGGGAATAACTATATAGGACTCTATTATATGGTACTCTAATATACGAGACATGAATATACAGGTCTGATCATACGGGTCTGAATATACAGGATTGAATATACGGGTCTTAGTTTACAGGACTGAATATACGGAACTGATTATATGGGACTGAATATACCGGTCGGATATCGGGATATGCATAAATATCCATGAAGTTTCTTAACCAAAGATTATAAAACTTGGTATGCATGCTGAGATAGAAGAGACATATTACAGAAAAAAGTAAAGTTGGATCGATTATAAATTTCAAAATAGTGGCCGTTTGATTTGTATAACTTAAAAAACTCAAAAACAGCTAACCATATGAAAAATTTCATGAACACTTTTTGTTAGAATTTAAAATTTCCTATCAAATGACAACAAGATCAAAAATATCGAATGTCCAATAATTTAAATACATAGTTTTTTGTGTAAAAATAAGGCAAAGTTAGTCAGGGTGCACGTTATATTGCCTTACCTTAGAAGAAAGAAACGTTCAATTTTAGTTAATCGTCATATCCGATCTTTTTGATCTGGGTGTCGTTTGATAGGGAGTTTTAAATGCAAAAAAGTGTTCTTGATATTCTTTCATAGAATTAGCCATTTTTGAGTTATACAATTAAAACGGCCGCTATTTTGAAATTTCTAATCGGACCATTCGGATGTATTTTTTTAATATGTCTCTTCCACCTTAACATGCATACCAAGTTTTATAAACTTTTAAACACTTAAAAGATCAATATTTATGTATAAAAACAAAATTGCAGATATCTGGGTAATATGCTTTTTTGGACATACCTTCACATAAACCTTTTTCTTTCTTTTATGAGGATTCATATTCTAAAGTCATGAAACGTTTTTATGGACACCCTGTATATTAAAAAATAATTGGTTTAGTTAATTTACTACACACATTTAACACATAACTCCAGAGCCACTGGGGTGGAGCCCGGAAGGATTTTTGAGATAAGAATGGGCCTTTAAGTTATTTGGTAATGTCAGCATCATATACATATAAAAATATCATCATGTCAATTAAACTTCAGCGGAATCCTACCAGTAAGTAGATAATGCGTGATTGAGCCCCAAACAAACACACACATAAACTTTCATATGTTTATATATTTTAAATGAAAGGAGAGTGTGTGTGGGTATGTACCGCGATTTCTCTATGACCACGCACTGCCACACACAACTCATGAAACGTCTGCTATGAAAGCAGTCCTAGTATACTCAGCTGTATCAAATATTAGTGTGGATTTCAAATTATTCATCTGTTCAAATAAACATTTTCTCCCTAAGAATAACATGGAATATTTGAAGGCCAATGGGGCAGAGCGAGAGCACTGATGGAATCCCAAAATACGTTTGCTACGGGCCACGACACCTTTCAGATAAGTTAAACATCGTTGGTTTGGTAAATTTATCTTTTATTGGTAAAATGAAAATTAATATATACTACCTGTTGCTCGAATTCGAGCAATTGCGAAGCATTACAGGCGACTCACGAAGATTATGGAAATACTCACGATCTACACAACAGTTAGATATAATCAATATATTTTGTAAATATCTTATCTTTTCTCAAAAAGCTGATCTTGTTTTTTAGTGTTTCTACAAATTTTTCCCTCTCATAGCCGCATTAGGTTGTCTATAATAACGATTATAAATGAAAAAAAAACATTATTTCTTTTCTTCTACTTGGTTGTGTTCTATGTCTTTCTATGTTTCCATTGTTTGCAAATCGGTTATTTCAATGATTGCTCAAGAAATGTAGCATATTGTTAATTCAGTTTTATTTTTAGCCTATATCAAATTGTCCAGGATTTCTCGCTTTTTTCCATTGTAATAATTTCACCAACCCAAGTAGAGATGCAATACGCCAAAGAATATCACCTACGTACAATCTCCAAGAAGTGGTAAAAAAAGGCAGAAACCAAGCCTATACAATAGATATAAGTTAACTCCATAAGAAATTATTTTAAGAGTTACTGTGATATTAGGATTCTCCACGGATTTGGTAATGGAACATTATATTGCAAAACATGACACCATAGACTAACCAGTATGTTTAATCTATGATGACACGATGCAGAATAAAATCGATTTTAAAATCAGAAAAACCCATTGCAAATACTGTACTTCATTTTGAAAAATTCAATGAATCACATTTTAAATATTAACAGCTGTTTCGTTAAAAAGTAATGTAGAATTATGCATATGGTAAACAAATTTGAAGAGGCAACTTTAAAGGCTTCTGGGGCAGAACCCCAAGGGAATTTACCTCGTTCCTCTTTTGATGGCTCATCTATAGACTAAGACCTTTCTATAGAGACTCCTACCAAGTTTCTACGCCCACCCGTTCTCTCAAATTAGCTGGGACAAAAACCCAGTTTTTCCTCCATAAGAATAACATGGGATGGAAATTCAAAGGCCACTGGGACAGAGCCCCAAGGGAATTTACCACGTTTCTCTTTTGATGGCTCATCTACAGACCAAGACCTATAGTAAACAAGAATTTAAGCTCTAAACAAACCTACCTTAACTGTGGGCACCTAAAATATCCAAAAGAAGTTAAATCCATCTGTATTGGCCAAAAGAATCAAATTCGGTGTACACAAACGATTGTTTTGAAGACCAATTCGGGGTCAAGGCAATAATCACTGAAGCTGTCTCAATGTCAACACTAAATTGAGGCGACACAACACTTAATAAGGTTTGGTTGTCTGTTTCTATATAACTTAATTAAGTGAACACTCCCATAGTTTGGTATGGGTTTTATATGTGTTGTAGGGCAGTGTTGAACCAACACAAGAAGTTACGAGTTTGTTTACAATTAAATAATTACTTTTAGACAGGGATACAAAATTACATACAGTGTTATGTTTTCCTCAATATGAGTGGATTATTTAGCAGTATGCCTTGTTTGGCTTTTTTACTGACTAGCCAGGAAAAATTTCTGTTAAAAACCATACAACTAGGGACAGACAGAAGCGTCCAGTTTTGAACCATCAAAGAGCTACTGCCTTCCAGGATCACCTTCTCATCAGTTTAAGGTTGAATCGTTGCCATTTTGATCAAGTAAAAATTTAATTTCTACACCATAAACATTTGCAGATAACAGATATTCAATCGATCATATTTAATAATTATAAAATTGAGGTGGTGTCTGTCTGGGCAGCTGTCACTACTAAAATGCTAAACCAATACCAATACAACCAAAATTAATCACAAAGATGGTCCACGTATCTAGGAATGCCATGCCTATTCACTTCCCTGAGTTCCTCTCGGGCTACGCCCCTTGGATGTCCAAAGTTCAGAGGTGAAAAAATGAAATTGAAAGTCATTTTCATCGTCACCAACGTCTGCGATTAGTGGGTAGCCTACCGTGCCTGAACACCAGTACATTCACTCATTCAGTAGAATGGCATTTTGATTACCTTTATACCACCAAGATTTATACCGATGAATTGCTCCATTTCAGCCAAAGAAGTGTTGATTGAATCTCTGTTTTTTGGACTGAATATACATTTGTTTCTTCAACAATATTCTCCATTATGTTATTATAAAAAAGTGCTACAATACCCCTTTGGGTAAAGCAATTTCTTTGGTGGGGGGACCCATTAACCCAGACAGCACACTTTATCCCAGGGACATCCCATAGTAGTCCCACATGTCCTGAGAATGTCTTGGGATATGTGCGCTATCCTCAGGATATCCCGCAAAATCCCGGGACGAGTAAGAAATCCACAGGATATCCTACAATATACCGTAATGTCCCGGGATTTGTAAGTTAACCTCAGGATATCCTGTAAAGTCCCGGGATATATACGAATGCCATAGGATATCCCAGAATGTCCCATGACATCCCGGGACATGTACAAAATCCACTGGATATCCTGTAATGTCCCGTAATGTCCCGTAATGTCCCGGTAACAAACTGAAGAAAAAAATACTACCACTGATGAAATGTACAGTATATCTAAATTTAAATGTTCAACAAGGCCAATATATAATAATTAGTTTTTTTCACTAGTGCTTTCAGAAACTTTGGTTTCCATCTTCAGGCTGTGTTTACACTAGTACAAAAAGTAAATATTTACTTAATAAATTAATTTTAAACAAAGTTAAAACAGATGATTTAAAGGATATTGGAAAAATAAAAAATAATACGGTATTAGAAAAATTTATCTTTTGAATTTTGGATATGTCACAGTGTTGTTCTTGATGTAATTATTTTCAGTAATTCTGAATTTATAATTGGGCCGTCTTCATTATTTAACAAATAATTTTGGTCTGTTTTTTTTTTTTCTAAAAATAAGATTCCCACGCATTAAGATGTTGAGGTTTTATAATTTATTTTAAAAGTTTAAGGTTTCCCAGATTGAAAATATGTCTTGTTAATACTATGGCTAGCAAGGGTTGACTTTACTTTACTGACATATTACTACCACTGAGTTCAGGAAAACTAGAGTTCTATCATAGTTGTGTGAAATGTGAATTTAATTCTAACTTTAAATTAATAAAACAACAAAAAACTAATTTTAATCATATAACAATCAATTATTACAGTGCTAAATGGTGATTAAATAATCTATATTCAAATACCAGTATCCTCTCCAACTACCAGAAAAACAATTCAACTACTTGAGGTCTAAACAGATTAACAGAATCATATATAGCCTATACTGTAGTATCAAAAATATTTTAAGTATTGCGACCATTGCAACTGTCGGCTACTCTTTAACCACTTGAAAACACCCATGATCAACAAGCGCAGATAGCTCAGGAGGTAAGGTAAGAGGCTCACAAGGCGAAGGTACCAGGTTCGAAACCCGTCTGGGCCAAAAACTTTTTTCTCGTTTTTTTCTTCAAAATTTGTGTTTATTAACTATTTAATCAATTTACTAAACTTATAATTAAGCTTTTCATACTAAATCTATATTATTTTGTGTTTTTTATATTCAGGCCCAGACCACACTTTATCCCATAGTAGTCCCATATGTCCTGAGAATGTCCTGAGGACTACCCTGGGATGACCTCGGATGTCCCACGGATATGCGTGTGAGCTTATCCGTAGGACATCCCCGGGCGGGGACATTAGGCATTCCTGTGGATATCTTGTGATATCCCAAGTTGACCATAGGACCACTATGGGATATCTTGCATATCCTGTCGCAATATCCGTGGGATGTCCTGAGGAGAAAGTGTGCTGTCTGGGTAATGAATCAGTATAAAATTCAGGAAACTCATCATCCTGTCAAAATCTTTCATCCTTTAATTTCTCTTTGCTTTATCCATTGATTTTGTTCTTTTTTTGTAAGCCTTTGCAGAAGTGGTATGTTTTTGTTGGGAAATATTTCCTCTTCCAGGATTTGTGCCATGACATCGTGAATTTGCCTCACATTTTCATTGCTTGTCCCACCTTCGTCATCATAAATTCTTGCATCTGCTGATTCATTTACTTCTTCCTCATTGTTTTCCGTTGTATTTTGTGTTTCATCGGATGAATGTCGAGTTCTGAATCGGAGAAATGATGAGCATTTCATCAAGTCTTGTAAACCTGGAATCCAAAACTTCTTCCGTAACAAGTACATCATCTTGTGTTCATCACAATATTCAAAGCCTTAAACATCAGATAGGTCCCCTCTCAAAAGTTTGTCTATTTCTGACCTAGTGTGGTGTTCCATTTCCAAAATCTGCAAAGAGACACATTCTTAGAATTATTTACTCACTTATCATCATAGGAAGCAATGGATAAAATGTAGTTTTATTTTCATCCAGAAATATACTTTATACCATCAAATAATGAGAAATAGTAGAGACGAATACCTTCCCAATGAGTACCTAGGCCTATTATTTTCCTCACTGACTTAACCTATATCTTCCCAGAGTAATATTTTACTCATCTATAAAACCTAACCTATACCTTAACAAGTATGTGTTATCACTCTGAAAACTATTGAATAAGCATTAAAAATTAACAGTTTATGACAAGACATTTCATTGTGATTCTAAGAACTTACCTGAACAAATTCTCAAAAATCACCAAATGCACAGGAACTTGAAATCCATGTTTTTGTAACTGAGAACAATAAAATACCTTAAATGGCCACCTGAAGTTTCCTACCAATGCTGCCAACGTGTTCAGCATTAAATTTACCTTTGAACCATGAGTATTTTATTAATCATTGGGAAAATAAACCATGTTATATTTATAATATCAAACAAAACATGAGTAAAAAAAAATACTCCGTGGGAAAGAAAGTGTAAAAGATATGGTATTTGTCAGGAATTATTAAGGAAATTTACATTAAAGCAGGTTTACCTTAGTCCACAGAGACACATATATACAACACGTAGAAATTTTCACTGGAGAAATGGCAATGGCAGTTGCAATTTGAATTGAAGCAGTAGACTTCTCATCTATATGGACCAACTGTAGCCATTTTTTTTATTAAAAAAGAATGTAGTTGTGTGAGCCAGTTACAGAATGCACTAGTATCTAAAATTCTATTTTATACCTTATTCTTCGTTGCTGACCAGATTGATGGGTCATAACAGTTGCTATAACTCATCATAAGTCATTCCCTAAGTTTGACTTGGTTAAAAAGATTATATATTGGCAGAATTTAGTAATTTAGATCAGCGCAATCTGTAGGTGGCTCACATCAACTACGATTTTTATAAAAAAGCTGGCTACAAATTTAACGTGGGGATGGAATGTCTAAAGTGTTTTAACATTTGCTTTATGGGTTGCCAAGTAACTAACCAAGTTTATTGAACAAAATAACAAAGAAAAAGTGAACAAAAAGACTTGTGACGTGTTTATAACAAGCCATCCACAGTATACTAGCAAATTACAAAATAGGTACAACATCAGTTGTTACTATTGAAAAAAGAGTAAACTTAAGATTACTCGATATAGGGGTAAAATGCAAATAAACTATACCAATCCATGGCACAGTCCCCGCATAAAACACACAAAAAAAGAGGCTTCACATTTTACAGTATGATTTAGGTACTTGCAATATTTATTTTATGGTTCAGTCAGCACTAAATACGTTCTGTGTATTATTTGATACCCATCTAAATTACTGTAAAACTTATAGAATCCAAAATTAGGTTTATATTGAGCACTTATTACCTCCGGCACTTCAAAACCTTTCAAAAGTGCTGTAAAAATTGTGGAAATAAAACATAAACCATTGAAAATATCTCCTCATTGTATGTGTAATTAACACAAATATATTCCATTGGTAAATTACACTGCCCTTTACTTACTAGTCAGGATTTATAATAATTAGGTCACATAAAGTTTTCAATTTATAAAAAGAACCACTGGTTAAAAAAAAGATTGCCAAGTTTTAAAATGTCAACTCGATTTTTAGAGATTTTTGTTTATTTTCCTAATTTGTTAGAATCAATTTGCAGTTTTTGTTGATAAAATATTGAATGAGTTAGCACAGCCTGAATTGCTATCAGTCTATTATCAGAAGCAGATAAGACCATCAATAAAATAACAATCAATACCTGCAATGTAGAAACTCTTGTTGTGGTCATGAACTGTTTATAATACAATTTAACACTTTCTGCTGAGTGCATGTCAGAAGTTTTTTGTTTTCCATAGGGTTTATGTAAAACTTAAGTGTATAAAATGTGGGTAGTTTATTTATGGTAACTTTCTCAAAAAAACATTAAGGTGAAAAATAATTAGTGCTGGTTGATATGTTATTTGTATCTGCAACTGGGCAGTAAATTAATGATACTACTAAATATGTAGGTAGCCTTTTACCTTTATGGATAGTTCAGATTCAATTTTATGTTTTCCCTCATTTTATTGAAAAAATCAAAATGAATACACACATCAAGGATAAGCCAAAAAGTAGTAAAATGCTTGATTTGAGGGCCAACTCACTAAGAGTCCACCTATCTTTTCAACTTCCATCCGAGCCACTGACTATTTATAAATAGTCAGTAGTTGGCGAAGTCTTATAAGCCTTGCCCACCAAAGTCCCTCATTAATGTTTTCCCCATAAGAATAACAAGGAAAGAGAAATGCATTTGTTTTGGAAGGTACAAGTTAGGAGGGCAACATTGGAAAGTTGGTTTATAAACATTTTAAGCCTGAGTGTCTTAAGTTGGTGTTAAAACCAAAAATTCACATTCCCTCTTGTGTCAAAATGAGTGTTTTGATATGATTCAAAAATTCAAATTTTGGGCAAGGAAGTAACAAGAGAACAAAATATACAAATACAATTTAATTTGAAAATGATTACCATATCCCAAGAGGAACAAATGTACACATCCATATTTACAAGATTTACATTATAACCAATTTTATCATATCATTCAATTCTACAGTAAGTTTGTGAATTAGGCATGTTTTCAAAACCTTTCAATGTTTCATTCAGAAAAAAAATTCTTAACAAAGTTAGTTAAGGAATAAAAATAATTGTAATCTACGAAACTTTGGTACAGTACAAAAAAGTTAGGTACAAGTTTAACTTAACTATAATTTTTTTAAATCTAAACGCTATCTAGGTTTAGGCAATTATTTTTAAATATAGTAAACCCTCATTGATCTAGTGGATTAGATAACACACCTTTCACAGAAAATAGCTTTAGTGTTCCAAATGTTACGAACAGTAACCAATAAAGCACTGTAAATTAAGCAACAAAATTGTGTAATTTACAGTGGTGCATAACACATAGTGGAACAATAGTTTTACAAACAGCTAAATTTAAATTATGTGAATTCTGCATTTATGATGTCCAGATTAATGAGGATTTACAGTATATTTTATCCTCAGCATCATCGTATACTTAAAGAAAAATGATTTATATTTAAACCTAAGTAAGTGTAGTTTCAAAACATTATAGTTATTTAAACTTTACGTAGGTAAGTGACGTTTCAACTAATAGGTTTCTTAATAAATAGAAATTAAAAATTATCAATTTTAAAATAATTAGAGGCCTACAATAAAATGAAATGCTACAAACTCACGGTAAAACCAACTCTATCACATATTCCACCTTGGTAACAGCTTAGAAGCTCACACAAGAGCATGATAAAAACACTTCAAACTTTTTAGAACCATAAGTTCAGGCATAAAAATATACATTTTCAAAACATTACATTACGCTTCAAAGAAATACCCACGAAATATAAAAAATATCTTAAATAAATAGTTTTGGCTTGGAAGAAGCTTACCCGATAACTGATAAAGCGAAAAGTTGCACAGCCTAAGTACAACCGATCTTTGATCTTTCGCGGATACAACTTAACACTTCTAATACCATTGTAAAATTCAAGCTTTCTAAAAGTTTAATACATTAGTAATAATCGTTAAAGGCGATTGAATAATAGAACTGGGCACGTATGAACCATGAGGCGACGAGGCGATGAAATCCCTTGTTTTAGTGAGCCCAAGCCAATAGTTCCTTCAAATCCGGATCTTCTTCTTCGGCTTTGGCTGAAAATACAACTTGTAAATAATAGACAATTCACAGTTTATAATTTTGTAAAATCTCCCCAACTGGGTTCTCATTGTGATAGGATGAAGCTTTTAGAGTACGGTATTTTAGTTCTTTCTTGCAGAATTGACTCTCAAAACAAATTTGCAATTTATTTCTAGCTATTTTGAAGAACTTAAAAACCCCAAATAATAGTATATTGAAGCGTTATAATTTGCTTAATAGTTATGGAAAAATTTCTAAATGCTATAAATTTAAAATTCCCATTTGATTGTTTTTGAGAATAAGAAAACTGTTGTTTATTTTAATTATGAACATATTTTGATCAAATCTGGAAAATTATTCTATAGTGCAATTCCCAAAATGTTAACACAAAATTTGATATAACGTAAAATGTTCTCCATAAGAATAGAATTAGAAACCATTTACTACTGATTTTTGTTTACTTCAATACAGCTGATCGTGATTTATCATTAAGCCAGTAAGCAATATTACACATGGATTACTCATTTGCCGGTCGATTCTGCAATGTACTGTTACTATATGAAACCAGGAATAGCGTTACCTATAATAATCAAGACTTTTAGTTACGTAACTAAAGTTTTTTTTGTAAATCTACTAACATTTATAATTTATTGTAGTGTTTAATCAATATTTCGTATGAAGTGGAATAACCTCAACGGCCACTCATAGAAAACAACCTGGGAATAAAGATGAAATAGGTTGGTATACCGGTAGGTATTAGTTCATTTTGTAATTACTATGACAAGTTACAATGGGCGAAAAATCAACATTGTTTGGAGGAAATTTTAACCAGATACTGCATGTTGCTCCAAGCAAAAAAGGTTCAAATAATATAGCCTAACATGCACGGTAGTAAAGGGAGCATCCATATATAAGGGTAAAGCCTAGAGGTAGTTTCCGTTTCTTAAAACTAACCAAAAATATGCACGTTGAAGATGTTGATGAAAAGTGATTTTGTGATTGGGTTCGATAACTGGTTAATGTCACCATAACCTGACGTAAAATAGTTAGTAATCAGGTGTTGATTAGGCCCTTTTTATAGAATATGTAAAATCAATAGCACCTTTAGGAGGAATACCACCACATAAACTTACACTTGGCTAATAGTAGTTTTTTTAATGTTGATCAGAAATAAATCTAGGGTTAAGTTTGGTCAATAGGATGCCTTTGTTTTACACTAATTTAATTTTGTTAACCCTTTACAAAAGGAGTATAAACTTAGATATAATAACTGGGTCGGGGAGGTAATTTAGCGGTTGTAAGCTTATCTCAACACTTCTTTATTATTTGTCTTTTCCTATTTGACGAAGACTATTTCCAATATTACAATCAGGGAAGCCTTTTTATCACCAACCAAAAGACTAAAGCTATCTTAGTAAACCAATATTTATTCACAAACATGTTTGCTGTCTTTAGCAGGGTTAAACCTCTGGATTCATTGAAATTATTTATTTAAAATAACAACATCAAGCAACAAAAGCAAAGACAAACAACAAACTGTTTTTTACACAAAAGATGTGTTGTACAGGGATATCTATCCTGGCACATAGATAATTTGGTTCCAAGTTTGTTTAAATATTAGAATAATTTGTTTTACATTTAAGCTTTTTAGGGACTTATGTCCCTACAAGCCACTAGTATTATTTAATTAGCCTAATTAAATGAAACAGCTGATTGATGCAACTAACAGCTGTATGTTTATTTACTTGGCAGGACTGTTGATGGTGCTTTATCTATGTTTTGAAAATTTGTGCGAGTTATTTAATGAGAGGGTTGTTATGTTACTGTAATTCGCAACCTCTTCCCATCGAGAAACACAAACTGTACAACAGCTCGTATTTTTTTTTTTATTACATAGGTGAAACCTAACTTACTTTAAGTTTGCCTTTAGTCTCATAAAACTTTTCAAAAGAAAAGACACAGTAAACTCAGAAATCTACTTTAGCAATGTCAAACTCTGATAGGTATGCAAAAACTATAAACTTTATAAATAAAATATAAATTTTATACTTTTTAGAAACAGTGTGGACAGCCACTAACCATTGAGCTTCATAACAATTTCCAAAGTTAATGGGAAACAAGAAGAGACAATGTTTGATATATGAGTGGCTCAATGATCATTTGAATAAAAATAGGCTAGAGCTGGTCCATATCGATGCCTTACTTCATTATTCCAAAGTCAATAATACCTACTATCGAGCTTAAAAAGAGGTCCCCAAGTCAACCCATATAGACCAGTTGATGGGTGACTGTACATATATAATATGTAAGATAGGCTACAATAGACAAATGTATATTTTACATACCTGATGTCTTAGCTCTCGCAGCAGGGACAGGCACCTCGGAAGGTACTGAAGGGAGTTGGTCCGCAGTTGGCCCTGTGCCCAGCAACTCCTTGTCTAACTCCTCTTGTTCCAACTCCTCCAACTCTTTTTCCAACTCATCCTGAAATAAGACACAACGATCAGAAAAAATACTCATCCTCAAGATCGTCTTGTTTGTCTGAGTAACAGAGGGTAGAGAATTCAATAGGAGGCTCATTTTATTCTCTCTATTGAGGGGAAGACAGAGAAAAATCTGTGAAAGGTAATACAAAGTTTCTTACGGTATTACTTAAGCAAAGGTCCTGGAACAAACATGTATATAGTATTATGTTACGTAAAAGTACACATGAACAAAGTGACAAATTTTGATGTGTGCGAAATTAAGAACATGAATCATGTTTTGGTCACTGAAGGCACAAACAAGTATACGACTATTAGTCTACACCAAACATCTTAATTTATAAAGTCAGTTTATGAGGTAAATGTAACATAAAATAAATAATTATAGCATTTGTGTTAGTTATCCTTATCCTTTAATAAATATAAATAAAACACTTAATTATGATAACGATAACTAAAGGAAGTGAGTAAAAGAATAATAAAGTTAAAAATACATATGTTCATGTTCACTATAGCCAAATAAAAAATTCACAAAAACACACTAAAATTAAAATTTTAAAATAAAAACTTAAAAATGCACAATAGACACAAAGATTTTTAAACTAATCCAACCTTTGTCGCTTTTCAAATGTACAGTAACGGAAAATTGCATCACTGCTGTCCCCTTTTCAAATAAAAAGTCATTTGAAGCTATTATTTACTTATCCACTGTGGAAAAACAATTGATAATGCATTGCTATCACTAGTGAGCTCTGAATGTCGCAGTTGCATTGGTTAATTGAAAGGTTTGAGTTTATCTCTTAAGGTCAAAGACAACCAGACGCAATAAACAATTTGGAGTCTGGTTTTTTATTACATTCTAAACAAGATAAACTGATATTTGAAAAACTGCTTAAAGAGGATAATGAGGTTAGGTAAGGAAAAATAATCAGTGTATGAGTGAACTAGGGATTTCAAAGATAGTTTAGTAGACGTAGACTAGCAGTTTCTAAAATTAACGAAGTTCTGTTTTGACTTAAAATTAGCAAAGTTCTGTTTTGACTTTCACATTTGTAAATACAGTAACTACTGCATTATTATTATACTAGCAGAGTACCCGTCCTTTGTACGGGGTTGGCATATAATTTTAAAATGCTTATTGCAGTTATACTCAAGCTTTACGTTTGCAATGGGGGAGGACACAGTTTGGTAAAAATTTGCATCTTTAAATTTACGGTGTACTATGGTATTACACATCTACAATAACCATAATGTTCTACCACTTCACCTAAACAATAAATAAAAATAAATTATTTAATATTCGCAAAAAATCACAAATTATTCATGAAATTAAAAACATAAACATAACTGTAAACAATCCTACTTTGACAGTTCTCACAGTTGTGTATCACAGTTTTTTGTTGCTGCTTGGTTCAAATTAGCTGTTTAAATAAACGCCAATAAAATTATAGTGCTGCACCCTGTTGGTAAATCTTATAATACCCTTTAAATATGAATACCAGTACCGGTACTCATAAGTTTAACATGGAGAACTACAGAGCCACTGGGGCGGAGCCTGAAAGCATTTTTGAGATAAGAATATGCCTATATGTTAATCGGGAATGTGAGCTATCATCATGCCAAATTTCAGCCCAATCCGTCCAGTGGTTTATGCGTGATTGAACTTCAAACAAATAAACACACAAACTTTCACATTTATAATATTAGTAAGATTAATGTTACTTGTTTAAAAGGTCATATCTCATTCATTTAGTAGCCTACAACAGTAGTGTCAATGGAAAATTTAAACTGTTTTAAAAATACAATGTTGTTTTGTTCTTAAATTTTTACTTTATACAAGAAAAATCAAGAATTCCGAATGTTTAAACTTACTGTATGTATAAGATATTAAAATCCTATTAAATTTTTTATGTAATAAATACGCTAAAAAACAAGTAACTTAGTAGGCCTACTAAAAAAAATTATCCAATTTTTAGTTTGAGTTTAAAAACGCTAATGGCATTTTTATGTATTTTGTAGAGGAACGGTCCAAACCCTGTTTTTGTTACCACTATTAAAACATCAATATTTTTATCTAGCAAGATTAATCAGGTATCAAAGAAACAGCAAACTACATCGTTAGTAGTAACAACTTAAAGGAGAGGGCACTTTCAGTCAGAGCCATATAATGCTATTTTAGACTACCCAAGAGTCCCACTAGTGATCTAAACCATCTGTTGGGAAAAAATTTATATTATTTACGTTAAAAACAAAGCAAAGTGTACGGAAATTGTAGGTGAATGTTGATGCATGGACCAAGTTTGCTTATTGTAGCCTACATGAATTTTGAATCCAAGGATAATTGGAATAGTTGCCAAAATAGCCTATGGCCATCCATTCATTGAGGGCGATCCATTAAATACTTTCTTATGAAATGGCGACCATACTAATGTAGGTATTTTAAGATAAGTATGAATGGAGATGAATGTAGGATGAGTGGCGCGATCTTGTAGTCTTGTTAGTTACTAAGGCCGACATGTTTCTCAGACACTCTGTTAATTAATAGCCCATACAGCTAAATAGCAACTAAGGGGCCTCCAGTTTATAGTGGAATCCAAACCACATTTTAGCCTTGTAATTGGGCCATTCTGAAATTAAGTCAAATTTTTTGTCCCTCAATGTTTTTTACACAAAAAACTAATTTTATAAACTTGATATTTTTTTATAAATGGAGAAAGAGTGTATTTAAGAGATCCCAATATTAAATTTTACTAAAGACCAATAGAACAAAGATTGTTTCATAAAAAAAAATCATGGGTGGAAATTCCCCTTAATTTCAGAATGGCCCATTTAACGAATTAGTCTAATTATTAGGATAGTACTGCGGACGTTAATCCACATCAGGGAGTATCGCACCCACAGTGCATGCCTATAAATATCCACAATTCGAGACCTCCTAAAAAGCACGACATTCATTGGTTCTATTGAGTGAAATAAGAAAACATCAACTGTGGGAGTTTATCACAGGGCTGCCTTAATTGTGGCAGCAATATATGGCCACTTAGGCTACGGTGGTAAAAATGTGTTGTTTGGATAAACAAGACTCTGTACTATGTGTGGTTTTCTTTATGAACAGACTGATTGAAGGGAACCAAGGGAACTGAAGGGAACTGATTGCTCTGGGTCCAAGCATGTCAACCATTGCCTATGGTGCATCTTTGATGGACAAAATATACCCTCATTAAATTATATGATAAAACTTTTTTATTTTGTCACATTTGCATATTTTTTATGACGTTGAAATAGGCTAAGTACTGTACATAAACTGAAAAGGCCTGTAGGCAAGATTGTTGTAGACGAACAGTGCTTTGTAGCTCTTATACGTTTGCAACAGTACTAGGCAATCAGCCTTAGTGATGCTGCAGCAATGTGGCCAAGTGTAGTTGACAGCCGCAAGCTCAGTTGGATGCGATTCCGGTTAAGTTAGTATGCACAATAAAATAATAAAAAAGCTAGGAACTAACTATAGGCTAGTTTGAACTTTATACAATAGTTTTTCAGGGCTAAACAAATTAATTACTATTTTCAAACTTATGACCATAAGTTATCCGCAATGCTAAAACAATCACTTATTGAATCGAACTCTATAAAAATCGGAATTTAAGTGTAACTTACGTCATCAACATCAGTTCCGAATGCGACAGGATTTGAAATGGCTTCAGAAATTTCTTTGGCCACGTCTTGCTGTTCAGCAATGTCATCCATCATATCGTGAACTTGATCTACATCCCTGAAAATAAAAAAATTTGTTACTACACATCATGTTCATATCAAAGCTAACCTGGACAATTTTGAAATCCGAGGCCAGCTCCACTCTCACAACGTTAGAGTAGCACAAAAGCTGAATACCCAGCGATACAGACTGTCCCTGACAAGAGATAGCTTCAGCAGTTGCAGTACAAATGTTAAATGCGCTGCCGCTCCACCTGAGAGAGCTAGAGACTTGAATATTTATGGAAAATATCAAGGAGCTCCTGCACAACCCGTACTAATCCGTTGACGAGTTTTTTTAGGAGGCACCAACTCTTGACCATCCACCACCCACTAAAGCACTAAAGCTAAAGTTGTAAAAATATGTTGTTTTTGAAGAAGTTATTTTTATAAATGTTTGATGCTGTCTATTCGGCCCTGGCTGGTCAAAGACGAAGAGGAGGTAATAATAAGGTAGTCTATATTCGAAACAATTATTCTTGTTAGGCCTACCTATATACCGTAGCTATTTAGGTTCTTAACTAATGTAAATAGGCCTAGTGGTTAAGTAGTTGTAGCTTACTCAAAGCGTTTCTGACAGGAGCACTTTATCAGAACCCAGGAGGTTAGGGCCTAATTACTAATTGAAAGAAAAATTTGATTGCATATCCATTATCTATATTGTATCGGCCTAGTCAGTACGGTACATAGTATTTAGCTCCGTTAGATTTTAATAATTTAGCAGCCAAAACACAACTCAAGTTCTTTAACCTACAAAATGTGGGCTAGAATTTAATGAGTGAATTTGATCAAACTAACTTAAACGTGTTAGACCAAAAAATTATTCAAGGATTACCTACCTATATTAGATTTAGGCATAGGCCTACCTATGTTGTTGCCTGAATTCTTGTAGGTAAGATGTTTGTGTCACCTTAAACCTACCTACAAGAACTCCAAGGCAACAACAACTAAGATAAATCCAAAACAACCCAGTTCTTGAAATTGGGATAACAAAAAAATAATGAAAAGGACTTGACTAGTAAACACAAGCGGCTCAACATAGCCTTACATGTGAATTAAGAAAACATCATTGTGTCATGTATTGACTCTATATTGAAAATAAAATACAGTAGGCCTAATAAAGCCTTTACAGAGACAAAGATATTGGGATTTTACAACCTAATATTTCACTTGTCTACCATCGAATTAGCAAATTCTAACCCGATACCTTATCTAAATCTACAATCTGGAGACAACACAGGCAACACCATCATTTAAAACTTGTGCTTAACTGAGTGACAATTTAGTTTGCATGTCAATTTAGTTAAAGAGTTTACGTCAAGGTACAAAAAGAGAAAAAGTGGGAAATGTTAAAAGTTAAAACCGCCATAAAATATGAAATCTGAAAGAAACTTACATGTGTTGGTGTGCAGCCTTCAGTGCTTCGGCAGCGTTTTTCATGGTTTGCAATACCGCCGTGTTGGTATTCGCTCCTTCCAACGCTTCTCTCTGCATTTCAATTGTAGACAAGGTGCCATCAATTTGCTGCAGCTGTTTCTCATAGCGCTTCTTTCTCTTAAGTGCTTGAATGGCGGCTGATTTGAAAAACAAATTAAAGTTTAAGATCTCAATTTGTAATTGTAGGCTATAGGTAGCTTCATAAATAAGACTTTAAAAAAACCTCAATTTGTAAATGTAATTCAAGTGCGTTACACAGAGTTATGGGTAATATTACATTTGATTCGAGTGTTAATCTAATGGGACAATTCAAAGCTGTCATTTCAAGTAAACGTGCAAGCGTAATTCAAGGCTTGAATCAATCTTACAAATGGAAGATAGGTTGGACTTAATGCGGATTTGTGTCTATTTAAGTAGGTACCGTACTATGAAGATAGGTTAGATTATCTTAGGTAAGGTTAAGTTTAGGTTATAATTTTTTACGTTGCCTCCAGACTGTTTTTGCACAATTGAAATAGGTAGGTAGGCCTATGATAGTAGACAAATGATAGGGGAGGAAAGTTAGTGGAAACAGCTGTCAGTTGTTTACATTTGATACTAAACAGACAAAACCAAACACGACGACATGATAGCAAAATCAGAGAATTACAATACGGTATGCAATAATTTGATTTGTAAATGTGTTACATATTAAATAAAAGATGTGTAAAATAAAATAGTTGTATTCTGAAATGAATCCTAAATAACAATGATTAGGCCTATAAACAAAAACAAAGTTAACTTATTAAGCATAACGTATGGTATTTTTTTAAACATAGCCTACAGTAAGTAGGCCTATGTTAGAAAAGACACATCAAAATGCAAACAGACTTTGGTGCCGTTTACAAAATACAATATAAATCAACTGCGATACTTAAATTATTAATCACATTCCAACATAAATTATAAACAAATTGAATTTACTCTCGTAAAATACCAGTAACGGTAGGCCTAATAAAAGCTAGCCCACTGCCGACATGATCGTCCGCATTCCAACCCTCAACGTCATCTGTTAATGGGCGTAGCATAGTGCATAATCTGATTGTGCGTAAAAGTGAAAACGTGCCACAGTGCATAATTTCATGTATTCAGCAACTAATAAAATGATATTAGGCTACATGTGTAATAAGGAAACCCAACAATGAGAGATTCCATTCTTGGTAACAATATTTTCTTTAGCGCTACGACATACTGCAGTAAAGAAGTTAAGTTATTATTGAAACCCTTTTTTAAAACATTAAGCTCAGTTAATCTAATCTAACTTAACCTAGGTATGTGAGGAAGATAGGTCGGACTTTATACGGATTCGTGACTGCATTAAGTCTTTTGAAGTGAGGTTAGATTCCTAAGTTAAAGGTTAGGTTATAATGAACCGACTAATTAATTTATGCAAGCCTACTTCCAGACTATTTTTGCACAATTGAAATAGTAATGAAATAACACCTGATAGGCTATCGTTATTTCATTGTGTTTCACTCACTATTAAATTGTGCAAAAACAGTCTGGACGAAGCATAAATTAATGAGTCGGTTCATTAACTTATAACCTAACACCTTCCTAATCTAACCTCACTTCAAAACACAGTCATGAATCCGCATAAAACCCGACCTACCTTCCTCACATGCCTAAATAAGAACTGATTACTTAGGCCTATTTGGTATCAAAACGAATTGATTTCACTCCGCATTAAGTTGAGTAGCCTATAAACCTCTGTTTGCTCTCCTCCTCGCTCAGGGTGGCTAGTGAAATCACATTGAAAAATTCCCTGACTTTTCCCTGACAATTCCATGATTTTTTAAAACTTTACTTGATCGACAAATTCAATATTACAATTTTAATACTACCTAACTCATTCTTCAAAAGGACTAACCTTTATCTGAGAATCTTAAGTTTTTTTACATGAAAAACATGCTTAAAATCTATAGATACAGGCTAGCTTATATTCAAACTTTGCAACTCACCATAGTAAAATTAAACTGAGTTAAGATGATACAGTAGACCCCCTCTTAACCGACCTCGTATTAACCGATAATCGGATTATCCGCCTTTGATCGTAAAATAATACAGTTTGTTTTAACCGACCTTGCTTTGATAGCAGCTCGGTTTAACCGTCGCTTTCTAGGAATCTCGGCATTTCCGGTCCCACGCTGGGCGATGAGAACTGAACCATACGTTTATCTCCACAGGATATGACTAACAATAAGTTATTTTGTGATGATCACAAAAAATATAGCATAGCCTATGTAGCTCGAGCACATCTGATCTGATTTGTTTTCTGTGCGGCAAATTTATAACATCATAAAGTGCGTTACGATTTTGAGAACTGATTATCTTATCGCTGGAGTAAACAAACAACGCAACTTGTAGGGAGGGCAGGGGGGAGGGTTAACAACTCCAAGGTCAAGATAGTTTTTGTGCATCGAGCCTCCAGTGAGAGGCTATAAATAAACGTCCTGTCTTGTAACAAAATGGTTGCTTGAATCTTTAATGACGACAAAAGGTTCTTTACTATTACGATGTATTTGGAAAGTATTAATTAATACATTACAGTAGTAAAGTTATTAAAATAGGAATTTTATTAAATCTTGCTTAGTATTATAATATATTCACTGAAAGTAGGCCTATTTGACTTAACCGTGTTTTGTGTTTATTTGTGACATTTCTATCAATATGAAAAAGGAGATAAGAGTACCGGTAGTTTATTTTATAAATAATGCAAGTATGACTTCAAAATAATGATTATATAATTCCAAATGAATAGCACTTTATTATGTTATGATTTTAGGGATTGCCCGTTTTATCCGACCTTTTGAATCATCCGACCTAGGTCCGGTCCCATTAGGGTCGGTTAAGAGGGGGTCTACTGTACGCAGTTTATAATAAAATTTAATTTAGTACAAAAACACACAATTTATTTGTAGAGACATAAGTTATTTCTTAGTTTTCACCCACACGTTTAGGTAGGTACTTACTTAGACTTAGTTAGGTACTTACTTAGACACAGGTTTAGTTACATAGGCTACTCTCGACCTTTCCTAACAATTTTTAAAATTATCTTAAAAATTTTACAATTTTCCCTGACTTATGACAAAATTCCCTGACTTTTCCAGATATTTAATATTCCCTGACATTTCCAGGTTTTCCAGGTCACTAGCCACCCTGTCGTTAAGTCCACATGGGTGTCCAGACCACGCCATTTTACCATCATTACCGCTCAATGGACCATTTTAACCTCCGTTTTATGGCCACTTACTTATGTTGTACGGCCAAAATAAGTTATGTCATTTAGCCTAGGCCTACATCAAATAAATTAATAGGCCTAGGCTATGTTTACAGGAGGCCAAAAAAGCTTTTAATAACTAAGTTAAGTTTCAGCTATGGAAAACTAGGACTGCTAGGTAGGCCTAAACGGAAAACGTAGGCTAGGCCTAAGCCTAGTCTACCTTACAACACAGATCATGGTAAGCCAAGCCTAGAGCTTACCTCTCTTATTTTTTGTTCCGTGTTTCCTGGCTGTCTGCAATTCCTGTTCAACTTTCTTTTCCAAAAACTCTTGTTTCTTAATCAACATTTCTTCTGTTTCCCTTAATTTTTGTATGGCTTCCCCAGTAGAAGGTGCCTTTTCTTCTTTCTTGCCCCCGAACACTTTACTGAGGAAACTCATGTTGATTATTTATAAAAATTAGGTTCCTATTAAAAGGTGAAAGTCGGGACTACAATAAAATGATCTATAACAAGAAATTTGATTGTAAATAAAATGTAAAACCAATTTTGCTAGCCTACAAGTTGAAGTTGCCTTGCGTCCACTCCTGCGATGACACCAGAGCAGAGACCAAACCAGACACCATTTACTTGACACAAAGCACCTTCTTCTTACGCTTACGATTTACGAACAATGATGAATGCACCAATCATATGGAGGAAGAGAATAAGGAAGGATGATGACTAAAGATGACTGGATAGTGGATCTGAGAAATCAGTCAGTGCTTACTATATTAGAAAAGAGGACATGTAACACTGTGGAAGACCTACATAGCATTACCATGTTGGTTAGTCTATGGCATTACTATGTCTTATCTATGGCATTATGTAGCAAAACTCAACAGAATTAAACCATTAAACTACAAGGAGGCCGTGATTAAACCGATTAAACTATGTAAAATACGAGTATTGCATTATGCATTTAAGTGGAGTATTTTATAACCAGTCTTCTAAAACATACTTCAAAGTCAATATTACAGTATTACTTTTGTTTAGCTAATTTCCCATAATTTCCCAGAAGCCTACAGATTTGTTTACATTTTGGCCATGTGGATAATACTTTTTAATGAAACAGCTGTTAGTTAGTTTGTAAATTGTATTTTAAACAAGACACATTAATTGGGAGTTACTGAATTGTCCAAAAGAAGCATTTGCAATGTTATTTTTTATTTTTGTTTATTAATTTTCTTCTGTATCATGTCATACTTTGCAATATATAACGTTCCATGACGAAATCAGTGGAAAATCCTTTTATCACAGTAACTCTTAAAATTGTTTCTTATTGACCTTATATCTTATATAAATAGACAGCTGCGTGATAATGGTTGATGCTGACAATGCCTTCAACAGGATAAACAGGGATAGCGCTGGGTTCACAACGATATGGTAGGCATACGGTTAAGTATCGATCGTCGTAGTATGAAAACAACTACTATCGAATATCGTAAATCGATTGGCTTCCATAGCGCCAACCAACCAACCAAAACGTAAACAAACCAGTTTAGCTGCTAACTCATGTTTTCCAATTTTTATTTTATTAATAAAAATGTCATAGTATTTAATTATTAATTGTTTAATGTAAAACAGATTGTAAATAAACTTTGTTAAAAAAACCCAAACCAACCAACACCGACAGACAGAAAAGAGAAGACAAGAGATTACAAAAACTACTAGCACTAGCCTAAAAGGAGAGGAAAATATTTGATTTAATTTATTCCAACATTGTTCCTTTTGATCAGTTTCATGGTGCATAGTGCATTATTATGGAGGAAATATGCAAAGGTCATCTAAACGCTTTTAAAAGTAAGGGGGTGGTAATTTATCTGGCGTTAATTGCGCTAGTTACTGGAATATTAATTTTAAAATTCCTCCGTAATTTAAGTTCTTATATATTCATCATGCTGGTTATCAGCCTTACTGTAATTGGATAATAAACATTTTCATTGGTAAATTTTATGCCAGGTTCAGATATTATGTTGTACTTATTTATTTGCATTCACTCTCACTGTAATATTGTGAATAAAATTATGGCCTTCCATCGTCAAGGCCACATTATGACGTTTGACGACAGACATAGCAGAAGGCACCAAGGCAATAGTTTACTATTCCACCGAGGCAGCCGGTGCGGTGAGCCAGAGCCGATGCCGATACTAAAAGTCGATGTCTGTCATCCGGTAGAAAACAAGCTCGATATTTAACCGACCCATGTAGCACAGATGGTTGGGCCAACGTTGGTAAATTGTGGAGCCACACAGTTGGCCAACGGTAGAAATGTCACCTCTTTAAACTGTTTTCCAGCCAACCATTGTCCAACCGTTTTATTTCACACAAAATAATAAAGATTTAGTACGAAAAGCATAATTATTAGTTGAGTAAATTGATTAAATAGTTCATAAAAACAAATTTTGAAAAAAAACTAGAACAAACTTTTTTGGCCCAGACGGGTTTCGAACCCGGGTCCTTCGACTTATGAGCCTCTTACTTTACCACTGAGCTATCTGTGATTGCTGATGTAGAGAGTTTTCAAGTGGTGAAAGAGTAGCCGACAGTTGCAATGGTCGCAATACTTCAAACATTTTTGATACTACACAGTATAATATGATTCTGTTAATCTGTTAAGGCATCATAAGTAGTTTTTTTTTTTTTGGAGTTAGAGAGGATACTGGTATTTGAATGATTAATTAATTACCGTTAGATTGTTAATGCTATTATAATTGCCTGTTATATGATTAATTACTCTTTCCCCTTAAATTGTTGCAAATAAGTTAAAGAATATTAATTTAAAAATTATTTGCATTATTAAAATTATTAAAATTCATTGTTGTAGCGCCGGAACTGTCCCAGATAGCACGTAAGCTTGCTTCAAGCCTTGAATTACGCTTGCTTTTACTTGAAATGACAGCTTTGAATTGTCACTTTAGATTCAAACTCGAGTCAAATGTCAACTTCGTGTAACACACTTGAATTACGCTTACAGTGGATTGAATTAACAGCTTTGAAATGTCACATTAGATTCAAACTGGATTCGAGTATACACAACACACTACTATTACGCTTGCACTTGCTTGTATTAACAGCTTTGAAATATCACATTAGATTCGAATCCGAGTCGAGTGTAATATTACCCACAATGCACTTCCATTACGCTTACGTTGGTTTGAAATTACAGCTTTTAAGTATCACGTTGGATTCGAATTGGAGTCGAGTGTAAGTTACCCATAATTCCGAGCGGGAACGGGAACGACGCTAAGTTAACGGTGGGACCGACACTTGAAGATGCCATCGGCCATATTGCTTTGTTTTGTTTATTGTGTATTTGTAAGTGATTCATTCTCAATCTCTCTCATTGAGTTGAGAATATCGATATTCTGGTGCTGAGTTGTTCAAGTTATAATATTATATTGTTAAAGCTGATTTGTTATTAAGTTTCATCTAGGCCTATTTCTTCTTATCCATCAAGGTAAGTTCTTATTAGCACAAACTAAGTAAACTCAAGGATTGTGACTAACAAAATCAAATCGTCTTAAGTTAATTACAAGAATAGCCTAGGAAGAAATTAAGTAAACTCAAAATCAGTGAAAATTTTGAAAGAGCCAAGTAAGTTTTAGCCTAAAGTTAGCTTTTTTAGGGATGTCCCCTCTCCATTAGGTTTGACCAATGGGGAGGCTAGCTCAACACCCACCCAGCGACCCAGCCCAGTACACATGCAAATAGTACTATATTAAGGTGTGTTTTCCTCAACGTTCAATGTCTGCGAACTAAGTTTAATCTGGTGGAGAGTTTTATGGATTTTATTCAACCTGATATCTTTGCCATAAACGAGCACTGGCTTTTTCAAGAAGAATCAAGCTTTTACTCAAAAATAGGTGACTGTAAACTTGCCAACATCCATTGCCGGAAAAATAACATACACGGTGGGGTTGCTATTTACGCACATGAAAAACTCAAATGTCATAATCTTGATTTGAATGATTTTTGTGTTGATTTTGACTTGGAAATTGTTGGGACAGTATTTGACGATTATTCATTGGCAGTGCTGTCAGTGTACCACTCAGACAATGGTGATTTTGATAACTTTTTAGCTCTGCTTGATAATTGCTTGGACTATCTTTCTAGTAAAATCAACTGGATCCTTATTGGTGGAGATTTTAATACCCCATTAAATGTTGACTCCACAAGATCACAGAGTCTTACTGAGATTATGAGGTCTCATGGATTGTACTGGGGAAACACAGTGCCTACTAGAGGAAGAAACTGCCTGGACAGTGTTGCAACTAACTTCAACATCTGGGATCACATAACTAAGGTAGAAAAATGTGTTGTTGCCGACCATGATGCTGTAGTCACTGATGTCAGCTGTAAGCAGGTATGTGAAAAGCAGGTGACTAGCAATAAGGCCTCTCTCTCTTCTTACAGGAAAGTAGATGAAAACTTAATTACATTTTTTGCTGAAGAACTTGCTAGGGTTGACTGGAATCTTGTTTTATGTGATAACAATAATCTCTTTAACCTTTTTTTTGATCAATTCAAGTCAATGTTTGATGAAATATTTCCCTTGAGATACAGGAAACAATCTGCTGAAACAAGAAAAAATTGTGGAGCTTCTGGTCCAAGAGGGAAGTCATGGTACACGGAGGAGTTGACTAGGCTAAGATCATATACTCTGCTCTTAAGTGACCTAAGTAAAGATAGACCTAACTTGCGTGACCTATACCTTAACGCAAAAAGATTTTACAGGATCAAGGTAGACGCAGCGAAGAAGGCCGCCAACATCGCATTTATTGAAAATGCCCCGAACCCTTGCAAAGCAGCCTGGAGTCTAGTCAACTATCATAGGAAAACGGCAAGTGTGGAATGCTCAGCCAGCCCTGAACAGGTAAACTCTTTCTTTATTACTGCTGTTAAGGAGATTGTTGAAGGCATTCCAGAAAGTATAGCAGCCACTAGTGTCCAACCTCAACCTAATCTAGTTTTTGATAAATGGAGGTCTACCAACCAGCAGGAAATAACTAGAATTGTAAAGAACTTTCGGCACTCGCGAAGTAGTGATGCCTATGGAATGACTACAACAATATTAATTAAGATTATTGATACCATTGCATCTCCTCTTGCTACTGTAGTCAACTATTGCTTAGCCACAGGTATTTTTCCCGATGAACTCAAGATCTCCCGGACAGTACCAATCTACAAAAAGGGTGACCCGCAACTTTTAAATAGCTACAGGCCTATATCTATCACTCCCATTCTGAGCAAAGTAGTCGAAACCGTTATCAAGATCCAACTAACAGACTTTTTTGAACAAAATTTTATTTTCTCAGACAAACAACATGGTTTTAGATCAGGAAGATCTACTTCAACAGCAGTTAAAGATGTGGTGAGCTGCGTCTATGAGGCTTTTGAAGGTGGTGATGCGGTTGCACTCACCCTGTGCGACTTGAGTAAAGCATTTGACTGTGTTTCTCACAAAATCCTGCTAGATAAACTCCATCATTATGGCATAAGAGGCACAGTCTTTACTACACTCAGGTCTTACCTTGAGAACAGGCAACAATTTGTCACAGTGAAGGGAGTTAGCTCTAGTAAAAAGCTAATTGAGCATGGTGTCCCACAGGGCTCAGTACTTGGCCCCCTGTTCTTTCTTGTCATGATAAATGACCTTGGAAATGATATTAACTGCCTTTTATTTGCTGATGACACAACAATAATTTCTCGCAACAATGACATTCAGATGCTGCTCCAGGAGGCTGAAATCGACCTCAGTAAAGCCAGTTCATGGTTCGAGCGTAACAAACTAAGTCTAAACAAAGACAAGACTCAACAGCTCATCTGCTCCCTCGCGGGAGTCGAATTAGGAAATCAGCCAGTGAAACTGCTTGGATTCTATCTAGACAGCAAGCTCTCTTGGAATGATCATGTCAGCGTGGTGTGCAAGAAACTGTCAAGAGTAATCTCCCTGATCAGAAAACTGAAAAATTTGGTCACTTTGCAGTATCTTGTCGTCATCTATCACTCCCTGTTCCATACACACATCTCCTATGGACTGCTTTTGTGGGGGCACTCTGCAGCATGTGAAAGAGTCCTCCTGTACCAGAAGATGGTTTTGAGGATCATGACAGGGGCTGAGTATAGGCAACACTGCAAACCTTTATTTCAAGAGCTTGGCATCCTGACAGTCTATGGGAACTACGTGTTGAGCTCCCTCCTCTACGTAAAAGAGAACTTAGCTGATTTTCAAATAAGAGGGCAGCTTCATGGTCACAATCTGAGAAACAACAACCTGATCTCTATTCCCAGATGCCGCACTTCTAAAGTGAAGGACAGTTTCCCACTACTGGCTTGTAAAATGTTTAATAGACTGCCTGAGAACATTAAGAACCTGGAGCCGAAACTGTTCAAAAAGAAGTTAAAGTCGTGGTGTTGCCAACAGAGCTTTTATTCCTTGGAGGATTACTTCAAAGCCCAGTTAGTTTTTTAATATTTTTTTATGCCGCCTGACACTCAAGTTAATTATTAATAATTATATGTTGAAGTATTTTTTTATTTGTGAGTTTTATGATATTTGTATCATTAATGACGCGACCTATCCAGAAATGGTCAACGGTCAAGAGGATGGTAATTATGGTAATTATGGTAATTATGGTAAAGTCAGCCACTTTTGAGTTGGTAAGCCTACGTGCAATGAGTAGCCTAGCCTAAAAAATAAATGTTGTCAACTTATCGGCCTAACTTAGAGTTGTTTGTATGCATAAGAACATATTTTTTTTTACCAGCTTGGATATCAAGCTCTCCATGTAAGATACTTAGGTATTGTGGTACTGGTATGGTCTAACTTAGGCCTAGGCATTGTCGTCACTGTTCATAGTATAGACTATGGTAGGTTATAGCCTAGATTAGCCATAATGGGCCTAAGTTACGTTGTAGTCTATTCTATAAAGCTGGGTTTTTCTAGGCGGGGAGAGAGTAGCGTGGAGAGTGAACTCCTCTTGTCTTAAATAGTTTAATGTTACCGGTACTGTTTTCCTAGGAAGCAGAGCGGAATGCCATGTTACTCGATTTTCCGCTCTCCGCGCTCCTCTTCTGCGTCTAGGAAAACCCGGCTTTAGACTTAACTTAATGCCATATTTTATACCATGATATTTTAATGTGTAGGTAACTTATAACTTAGGGCTAGGGACTTAAAGCTAAGTTACTTCAGTAGCCTACTCGATAAGTATTTAAGCAGCTACTTTGTTAGTGACACTGTCAGATAAAATGCAGTAACCTACGTTTAATCGCAGTAAGAGTCTGGTCAGCTTTCAGGCGATTAGTTTCTGATATAGGTAGGCTACAAAATTTTTTCTCCATTAAACTAAAAATTGGCATTAAGTTAGGTTAACTTACTTTGATTTAGTCCACTTAACTTAAGGCCTATTTTGCTCGGAGCGACTGTAGCGATAGTCGCACAGCGATAATCGCTCTGTTACTATCGCTGTTACGGCGACCGTTTTGCTTAGAGCGATTGATTTACAGTCGTCGTACGATTTTTCATCAGCACATTTTACCAGCATGGTACAATGGTAAGGTCATGAGTGCGTGTTGTAACTTTTTAAACTATCTCCTCAGGGAGGGGTTAGAAGACGAGGCTCTACTTGACCCTAGGGGAAGTATCAATAGACGATCGATAGAAAATACGTAGTGATAGGATAGGATAGGAGTGAGTGATAGGGTTTGGAACGGATGCATATCACTAGATGTCATTACTGTATTTAGGATATATCTTAAATAGAAAACTGTAGGCTAGTTTAAGCTACTTATTAAAATCAACATTAAGAAAAATGCAAAGGAACCTAAACCTAAATAAATAAGTAGGCTAGGTTATTTATTTAGGTTTAAGTTTTTTTGCATATTTCTTAACCTTAATCCTTTAGCCTATAGCAAAATAGGCTATTATAATTAAATAACTTCTTGATCAGCACTTTACGTGTTATTAAATTTACGGAAAGTAAATAAAAGAAACGTCTTATAACACTTAAAACATATATTTACGCTTATACTGTTACTCACAAGACGGTAAATATACAAAACAGATGGTAAGTGGTGATCGATTTCGATTGGACACTCCAATCATCATCAGACCTAGAAGAATGGGTACATTCGCCTATTGGGTCTGATGATGATTGGAGTGTCCAATCGAAATCGATCACCACTTACCATCTGTTTTGTATATTTACCGTCTTGTGAGTAACAGTATAAGTGTAAATATATATTTTAAGTGTTATAAGACTTTTCTTTTATTTACTTTCAGCTAGTATAATATAATCTTACTAATATTATAAATGTGAAAGTTTGTGTGTTTGTTTATTTGTTTGAAGTTCAATCACGCATTAAGTAACTACTGGTCGGATCGAGCTGAAATTCGGTATGATTATAGCTTTCGTTCCCAATTAACATATAGACATATTCTTATCTCAAAGACCCATTCAGGCTCCGCCCCAGTGGCTTTGGAGATTTCCATGTTAACCTTATCAGTATTCAAATTTAAAATGAATAAAATAATTTTACCAGCGGTTTCAACTACACGAGTTGGTTCTATGATATTCAATAGTACTAAAAAGTTATAGTGTTTACTAATAGGGTGCAGAACTAATTTTTTTTCATATATGACAACAGCTTATTTGACCCAAGCAGCAACAAAAAGCTATGATACACAATGGGAACTGACAAAAAATAGGACTGTTTACAGTTATGCTTAAGTTTTTTATTTATAAATAATTTGTGATTGTGCGAATATTTGGTAACTTATTCGTCTCTATTGTTTAGGTAAAGTGGTAGCACATTATTATGGCTATAGTAGATGTGTAAATTACCGTAAGTTAAAAGAACCAAATTTACTCAAACTGTGTCCTCCCCCATTGCAAACACAAAGCACGAGTATAACTGCAATAAGCATTTTATACTTATACGCCAACCCCGTACGAAGGACGGGTACTCTGCTAGTATACAATACATATAAAAATAAATTTGATTAAAATGTTTTTCGTGGACCCCACAAAAAAATGCTTGCGGACCACACCTTGAGAAACTCTGACCTAAGTTAAACTTAATAATTTACATTGAATGAAACATTTAAATCTGAGTCAAACATTTAAAGTTATAACTTTACTTAAGTATTTTATGGGAAAATAACATAATCCTAACTTAACTTAAGTTAATATTTTAAGGTTACCTAAGTTAAATTATCGAATAAAAGTTGCATCTGATGATATAAAATAGGCCTTTTGTAGGTTTATTGCAGAACTGTACCTGGGTGTTTTAACATAAATAATATAAATATTTTATAACTAAAATAACTTAGGTCTAGGCTTAAGTTTCACAGGTTATGTAATAAAGATCTTCTAAATAAAGTTATACACATTTTTTTTTAACCAGAAGCGGTTAAGATAGGCACTGTAGGGGGGCACAATTTTTATTTCACCTGCGGAATTTTAATACGGACAAAATGAGAGTAAAAAAATAAAAAAATTTATAATTTGTGTAATATAAAAATTAAACTGTCATAACCTAACCTTACTAACCAAACTTGCTGATAATCGCTACTGAATAATTTACTACCTTTAGTCCATCAGTGACGTTAAATATTAGGATCGGTCTATTTTGATCGCCCTACCGGCGCAAGTACCGATCAGTAGTGAACTTGTTAAACAATTGATTTATTAAAATAACCTAATATGAAAGTAAAATCTTGAACTTCAGAAATAAAACTTAACCCCATGTTTGAAATGGAAAGACAAACTTTAGGTCTTAGGGGTTAAATGTAGGCTACTATTCTGTATTAAGTTCATTTTAAGTATTTTTTTTTTTTTTAGCTGCTGCACAGAAAATGTTGGGCATAAGTGAAGTCACGGAAGCCAAAGTTACAAGCGTTGTTGCTAAGTGGCTTCAACAAGCCAAAACCAGATGTGAAAGAAGGTAAGGATAAAAAATTGTCACTAACTAACTATTCAACTCACCATTAATAGAATTCCATTGGTAGCCTAATAATACTGTACAGTGGACTCAATTATACAGGGAAGGAGACACTTGAAACTGAGACACCCAACAACATACTTACAACTGCATACTTGTTACATGATTAAAGTCTAATGCAAAATATATTTAAGCCAATAATGTTAATTCTGTAATATTAGCCAAACTATAGACCTTTGGGATAATTACTGTAAACAAAACACAAGATGCCAAGACTTTATACCTTTTAAATATTTTAATCTTTAGACATGTGATGAATGGTCTCAAATCTATCCTACAAAACAAGTTGTTTCAGCACCGCTCACTTCCTGCCGATCCAGGGTGGTTAAACCGTACTGATAAAAATTGTCTGGTTTAAGAACTACATCTGCTGAGTGCAGTCTGGTTACTAGGTGTTCGGGTAAAAAGGAGTCTACTGCATAATGGTTTTTCATTAAAATGTTTTTTATTGTTTATCATTATGATTACTCAAGTACTGTATAAGCTAAAAAATACCCCCGCCGCAGCAATCCTGCCGACTAAGTGAATTTCCATTTGCCTGAATTGATTTTCAATTAAATGTATTTAATTAACATTAGCTTTAATGAGTACATAGGCTTGCTGCTACAAGGAGGGTAAAAAAGTGTGTTTTTTAGTAAAATATTAATTACTTAGTATCAAATAAATAAATTTACTAAGTTTGGTCAAAAACAAGCAAACTACGACATTTTACAATATTCTCCATAAGAATAACATGGGAATTTTAAAATGTATATTTTTTCTCTCCGTAACCAATAATTGTACAAAAACAATTAAAAAGGTTTGGAGAGAAATTGGGAAATTTTGTGATTAAAGGGTCAAAAATTAGAAAAACCCATTTTTACCCCATAAAACCCCGTTCCCATGGTCCGATCATGCTGGTTCGCAAACTTATTCAAGTTTATCCCGCCTTACACCTTCAAAAAAAATTTCATCAAAATCGGACAAAAATTAACTTAGCCTACACAAGTTATCGTGTTCACGGACATATAATCTATATATACATATATAAAAATGTGAACAAATGGTGTTATTGGGCTCTGGGGACATCAAAATGAAAAAGTTAATTGGTTCCGGGCCTAGGTCTTACCATGCCACCTACGGTAATAGATTTTTTCCTATAGGGAAATTCGCCAAAAGAAAAATGCTAGTATTTTTATTCTTGTAGAGGGGTTTTCATGTTTCATAGCAATGCTGGGCTTGCCTGGGTTAATTTATATAGTAAATGAAAGCTTATATATATTTGTAAAGTATGAGCAAGATTTGTAACAAATGTCTTGGCTATATTTAGGATAACCAACCAAGAACTATCACTAGTTTTATACTTAAACGATAAAATATAAAATCCCGCAGATTCACTGAAGTAATGTGAAAACAATCCTGGGCTTGTGTCTAGCATTTTTTGACAATAAAAATGTAATTGTGTTTTATACATATTAATAATTAATATTAATATTATTGGGAAGATCATATATTGTATCTGTATATCATTGTAGGAATAAATTAATTTTCATTAAACAGGCCTACACTGGTTGTGAGTTAAACTGTGTTAGTTTAAAATGTTGCTTACTTGCCTATTTTTTATACCAGATACAAAATTAATCATTTTGGTTAATTATCCTTAAATTTAATATTGATTCTATTTGTTTTGACTTTTTTCAGAGGGAAAAACCTGCCTTTGTGGACAGTGGGGAGGAAGTTCCACTCAATGGGGATGAAAATCTTGTTGAATAGATAACTTACTCTGTATTATTAAAGTAATCGTAAAATGAGGAATTTTTGAGGGAATTGTTTGTTGAAAGTTAAAGATACGAGGCATTTTGAAATGTAAATGAGTTATGTAAATCTTCAATATAAATCTATTTAGACAAATTACCTCTTGTGTTTTATTTTTAATTTCAAAGAATTCTGAATTCTACGTACTGAATAGTAATAATATGTAAAATTGTAGGGTTGAAAATTAAAATAACTCATGTTTTCCTGCTCTTTTATAAAAATAAGTTTTTAGATGGTATCTCGCTTTTTTATTTGGAGAAGTGTCTTGGCATTTAACAACTAGAGGCATTGAAGTTATTAGATTATGTTGTGATTGTGAAATTATCTGAAATATTGGAAGATTATATTGTGCTATGCATCTCAACCTAAAAAATATGAAATTTTTATTACATGTGTCAAGACTGTGTGAATCCTGGTAAAAGCATATGAATTAAATTTTCAGAAATAAAAAGAGCTTGTAAGTGGCTAAAAAAGAATTATTTCTTGTACTCTTCAATTTATATTCAAATTAGATGTTTCAATTTTTCAATCGACATGGTTTAGCCCCTGAGCTGAATTGGTGACTAATATAATATAAATACCTCGTCACAGCTCTGTAGTTTCTGTAGATTACAGCTATTTTGGCATCAAAATGCCATCATCAGATATACATACATCCACCTGAATTGGCGTCGTTAAACTGTACACATACACGAACATGATAAAAACACGTAAAACAAGAGACAGGCCTGTCGCGTACATGATTGCTACGAGTACGGAAGCTGACCGTACTCGTAGCAATCATGTACGCGACAGGCCTGTCTCTTGTTTTACGTGTTTTTATCGTGTTCGTGTATGTGTACAGTTTAACGACGCCAATTCAGGTGGATGTATGTATATCTGAGGATGGCATTTTGATGCCGAAACAGCTGTAATCTACAGAAACTACAGAGCTGTGACGAGGTATTTATATTATATTAGTTTCAATTTTTATTCAAATTAGAAATTTCAAGTTTTATTAAAATTGGATATTTCAAGTTTTATTCAAACTGGAAGAGCGGGAACTTCGACGCATGATTTTAACTTGAATCAAGTTTACAAACCCGATCCTTCAAGTTTGCAGATTTGACAAACCAAACTTATTTCAAGCTTGAATCAAGTATTTTTTCAATTTATATTTAGATTAGATAGTTCAAGTGTTATTCAAATAAGATGTTTCAATTTTTATTCAAATTAGAAATTTCAAGTTTTATTCAAATTAGATGTTTCAAATTTTATTCAAACTGGAAGAGCGGGAACTTCGACGCATGATATTAACTTGAATCAAGTTTACGGACCCATCCGAGCAAACTTGATTCAAGTTTGCAGATTTGACAAATCAAACTTGTTTCAAGCTTTAATCAAGTATTTTTTGCTATCTGGGATAATATATAAAATATCTGGTTTTACAATACTGTACCTTTATCAGTTCCAAAAACTTTTGGAACTGATAAAGGTATTGTAAAACCAGATATTTTATTATAATTATGTTGTGAAAGCTAGACCCAGAGAATGAAAGTCGTGTAAACTCAACTATGGACCATTGTTGGTCCAACAAAAGTATCTTTTGTTGGTCCAACGGAGTGAAAAACGGTTGGACAACGGTTGGCTTGATGTATGATACCCAGCAATGCATATTAATGTATTTCATTAACAATGAACCAATGTTGGTCCACAGTTGTAAATATTGGTTGGCCCAACTACGAGATATACAGTTGGACAACGGTTGGTTGGTTGTGGAAGCTCCAACCAACCATCGACCAACTGTCCCACAGTTGGCCAACGTTGGCCCAACCATCTGTGCTACATGGGGAATGCCTACCATATCGTTGTGAACCCAGCGCTATCCGATAAACAGAGTTCATGCGTTGTGGCAGGCAAGAATTAAATGGCCAAGGGCTGCACGATTCATTTTCAACACATACCAGAGTAAGGCTGCACTATAATTATGCCAGGAAGTAAAAAACAACTGTATAGCATGGAAGGCGTTACTCAGGGAGACCCATTATCTATGATAGTGTATGGATTATCCACTTTGCCGTTAATTTATGAATTAAAACCCATCCCAAAAACAAATCAAGTATGGTATGCGGATGACATGGTATGGTACTGGGAGTAGTTTTTTAGGAGGATTTATTGGATGTGACAAAACAGAAAAGGATGTCTTTATTAAAAAGAAGGTAGAAAAGTGGAATAGTCATTTGGTAAGTCTGGCGAATGTTGCTGAAAAATATCCACAATCTGCACAAACAGTTGCCACAAAATCCATACAAGCCGAATGGAATTTTTTTTCAAAGAGTTGTTGAAAGTGAAGACATTAATTTTTATCCGATAAAAAACTCAATAGAACAAAACCTATTTCCTGCTTTATTTGGCTGTCATCTAAACCAAGATGAACAAAAAATATTACATCTGCAAGTAAAAAAATTGAGGAATTGGTTTAGTTGATCCTACCACTCAGGGAAAAGCATTGTTCCGAGCTTCAAATAAATGTTGTAAATTCATCATAGACTCCCTAAAAACTAAGAGGAAAATAAGCATGCAAGAACATGAAGAACATTTGGTTTTCTCAAAAAAGGACTTGAAAGAGGAGAGAAGATTAGAAGAAGAAAACATTTTGAAATTGACTATTCAAAATCTTCCTCTAAAACAACAAAAAATTATCTTGCGAGGAGCAAACACTAAAGTGAAACACAGTGGATGGCTGTCATGTACCTATTCCATTAAAAAAAAAACTTAACTCATATCTTTCTCCACTGGAGTTCGATATGATAAAACTAAGATATGGGAAAACTCCTATACACCTCCCCTCTTCATGTGATGGCTGTGGCAAAAACTTCAGTATGGAACATGCCCTTAACTGTCGCACAGGTGGGTTGATAATAAGAAGACATAATGAGGTAAGGGATACTCTTGGAAGCTTGATGGAGCTAGCATGGGGAAACTGTGTTCGAGAACCAATGATCTCTGAGCAAGGGTCATTGGATGCTGCAGCACTAAAATCAGACTTGGCTTGTATAGTCCAGGCGCTAAACGGGTTGAGTATGCACTGAAAGTCTGACAAAATTTGACTTTTGATTATTGTTGGGGACATCTAGTAGATGAAAAAAATCGATGATGTCGCATTTCTAGGGTGGTCACAACTCGGGGGGGAGGGGGGGAAGTTGCGCGGGTCATCGGTTTACGTTTCCGCGTCTAACTCACAAACGGTTAATGATAGAAAGGTGAATTAAGCGTCTATCTACGCCTAAATATATTGTCTTTTAAAAAGGTTATTATAACTTTTCTTCTATCTCTTATACTTTAGGCGCTAATCAACATTTATTGCAAAAAATAAAATTTAAAAATACTTTAAAATGAAATATCGAAAATTTAGGGCATGTAACTTGTTTAGGGCATGTTATAAACTATTTATGGTTAGAAAAACTAACAAGTAGTACAACAACAACAAGTTTAAAGAAATCCGTGCAAAAACCACAGAGCTACGTTGATTTCAGTAAGAGTAAACGTGGAAAATTCGTAGTAGTATCGAGGCGCGCATGGATGGTACACGTAGCCCACAGTCAATATAGGTTTGATGTTGTAAGTAACTATGGGAAAGCTGAATTTTTCTATGCTGTTAGACCATGTTGAGATGAGCATTTTCCCAAAACTCCCCACTCCTACCCCTTTGTGCTTTCCTCTACCCCCCCCCCCTTTTTAGATAAATTTACAGTCTTTTAGAAATTAAGCTATAACTTTAAAACGGGTAAGGATAATAACGCAATCTTTTATTAATCATTTTGCGTTCCGATATTCTACAAAAAGTGTATTTACCATGGTATCCTAAATATTCATAGTTAAAAAATATCATAAACATAAAAAAATATTTTACGGATTAATTTATGAAACTTTTCTTTGTAGATTTTTTATACGAGGTCGCACAACAAAATGTTTGATACAAAATTTGGGGTGCATAGTTTACATTTTAAAATGATACATAGTTATTAACAGTTTGTTTACATATAGTGGTTATAGATAGTACAGTATATTGATTTTACAGGACTCTGGCTTTTTTGTGCACCGCAACAATGAACAAATTACGTATATTATGGCTTTTGTATTTGAATTTGCCGCTTTTAGCTCATTCAGTACATATACAGACTGTAATGGATACATATGAATGAATATCGTACATTTGCTGCTGTACGCCAGAGCCTCATTTTATTATACACGGTGTCTCAACTAAAGTGAACCAATAGATAACTTTTTTATTATGATATATAGAGTTAACTTCTTATGGGACACTACCCTTTATTTTAAGATGTTTTTTAGTGGTTTCGAATTTAAAAAATATGTTTGCCATTTTCCAATATGGCTTACAACTTTGTTAGTCCTATGGAATACCCTGTATTTTATGATTGTTTTGGAATGTAAACGCACAATTTTTAAACCTTTTAATTCTTGACATTTTTCTCTAAAGCTACTTGTTTAGGAGTTACATCGAATAAGAAATGGTTTGTGAGTACATCCTGCATCCTGTAGCTCATAAACGAGTAAGTTTAAGAGCGAAAATACAAAGAATAAACAAGTTTTCAAATCAAATCTACATAAAAAAAAACATAAAATAAATTGTTCCAATATCAAAGTAAGCTACCATTTTAGAAAATGGTGGCCATTTTTAAAATAACAAAATCAGTATTTTAACGTATTTTATATATTTTTTTGAACGAGGACTTATATGTGACTGATTTATTCTTTGCTCTTTCTCTCTCAACTTACTCGTTTATGAGCTACAGGATGCCGAATGTACACCACAAGCCTTTCTTTTAGATATAACACGCTGTAACTCCTAAATGGGGTAGGTTTAGAGAAAAAATGTCACGAATAAAAAATAGCTTTTAAATTCTAAAAGAATACTAAAATACAGCGTATTCCATAAGAAATAACAAAGTCCGGCCATATTGGAAAATGGTGGATATTTTTTTTTATTCGTAACCATCCCTAAAAACATCTTTTACAAATAAAAGGGGTCGTCTAATAAAAAGTTAACTATATGGAAAATTAAAATTTATGTATGTTAACTATGTAATCTCAACCGGGATGAAACGTGTACCCTTTAATAGCAGCAGAATGTCCAATTTAAAAAAAAATATACGTCAATTTTGGTCTAACAAGTTATATTTAAATGAATATGAGTTTTTTTGAATTTTTAAATGACAAAGATTGGTGGGCACTTGGAAATTATCTTAAAGAGGCGTGGAGTGAAGGGTGGGAATTGATAATGGAGTATAATTATTAAGTTTAAGAATTGAGATATCAATACAAAAATGGGAAAAATCTATGTAATTTAAAAAAATTATAAAATATTGTTTGTTAAGTATTAATCAAAGTAAATGATAAAAGTAACAGGTTTGTTTTATGAATTATTAACTGTTTGTAGGAAAAATTCAGATTCTCAGTAGGCTACATTTAAATTTTATTATTCATTCAATTGTTATCTGATCTTTATTAGTAGGTAGTGCTATTTGTGTATATTCTGTAGTTGAAATCAGTTTATTTTATGAATAATTGTATGTGATTCATGGAATTTTTTTTAAACTGTTTTAAAATATTTTAAAATCAGTGTGTCCGACACAAAACAGACGGTCTTTAACCATTGTTCTTAGCATTTAAATAAAAAAAAAAACAAAAAAAAAACACTGTATTGATATTTTATTACAATTAACACATTTTCTTCTCCTTCTTCTTCAGAAATCTATAATAATTCTTTATAAATATTTATTTATCTAATAATTATTTTTGTAGATTATCGTAACGCAAAATGATTAATAAAAGATTGCGTTATTATCTTTACCCGTTTTAAAGTTATAGCTTAATTGCTAAGAGGATGTAAATTTATCTAAAAAGGGGGGTTAGAGGAAAGCACAAGGGGGGAGGAGTGTTGACTTTCGGGAAAATGCTCATCTCAACATGGTCTAACAGCATAGAAAAATTCAGCTTTCCCATAGTTACTTACAACATCAAACCAATATTGACTGTGGGCTACGTACCATCCATGCGCGCCTCGATACTACTACGAATTTTCCACGTTTACTCTTACTGAAATCAACGTAGCTCTGTTGTTTTTGCACAGATTTCTTTAAACTTGGTGCTGTTGTACTACTTGTTAGTTTTTCTAACCATAAATAGTTTGTAACATGCCCTAAACAAGCGCAATATTTCCGATATTTTATTTTAAAGTATTTTTAAATTTGATTTTTTGCAATAAATGTTGATTAGTGCCTAAAGTATAAGAGATAGAAGAAAGGTTGTAATAACCTTTTTAAAAGACAATATATTTAGACGTAGATAGACGCTTAATTCACCTTTCTATCATTAACCGTTTGTGAGTTAGACGCGGAAACGTAAACCGATGATCCGCGCAACTTCCCCCCCTCCCCCCCGAGTTATGACCACCCTAGAAATGCGACATCATCGATTTTTTTCATCTACTAGATGTCCCCAACAATAATCAAAAGTGAAAATTTGTCAGACTTTCAGTGCATACTCAACCCGTTTAGCGCCTGGACTAGTAGGGGTGTATGGGAGGTTCAGACGGAAGCATTATTCGATGTACGTGTCGTTGACACTGATGTTCCATCGTACTTGAACCTCCCATACGAAAAAGTTCTGGAGAATGCAGAAAGAGAGAAGAAGAGAAAATATTTAACAATAACAGAAACAAGAAATGCTTCTTTCACCCCACTAGTCACGTCTGTGGACGGAATGCTAGGCAAAGAATTTCAGACCTTGCTCGGAGCAATGGCAGAACGCCTCACAGAAAAATGGAAGAAACCTTTACAGTTTAGTGATGAACTGGATAAGGGTGAAAACCATCTGTGCGACGTTAAGGGCCAGCAGCATGTGTCTAAGGAGGACAAGAAAGAAGTGGAGGACCCTTAGAGAGTTCGAAGATGGGGCTGGAGTACCAGCTTTTTATTAATCTAAATAGAAAATGTTTTATTATTTTTCCATGTAAAAAAATTTAAATATAGATTGCTTGTTCTCTCTGTCTAAAAAAATATATTAAAATGCCGGGTCGTAGGCGCCTGCTACCGGGCTTTTAAGGCTCCTTGTGGCCACCACGATCACTTCCATTTAAATGTAAGTGCCTTTTCCTGCTGCCAAAAATGCTGTGAAGCATCATTGACGTGTACAATGCAGCGCTCTTTCACACCCACACTATACGTAAACACGTATACGTACGTATGGTCTTTTGCTGTGGGACATTCCTCTGAATGCAACTATGTAGCAAGAACATACATCTTCAGCAGAAAAAAGAAAACTCTTGGGTTGGTTGACTCTGTCACCGAATACCTAGAACACAGTAGGTCTTTTTGACAGACTGGGTGGGTAGACTGGGCCGTTGGTGTCGTCCAACTACTCAGAGGTCACGAATTGTGGATATTTATAGACATGCACTGTGGATGTGATACTCCCTGGTGTGGTTTAACGTCCGTATATAGTGAGTACTATGGCTATCCGCAGTACTGTCCTGATAATATGTTTACAATGAATTTAATTTGAATATAGCACACAGGACAGGTTGTATCTCCAACTAGTCTGGTGTAATTTGGAATTTACGGTATTCTTTTCCTTAGTTGTAAAATGTCAATACATCTTTATGTACCTTCTCACATTCCTTTTTATTATTCCAATAAAAGCTTTACCATAATCACTATACATTTCTTAAACAAGAGTGTAATTTACTTTATTCATGCCTGGCCCGAACATACAGTGTGAAGCGATGAAGTGCTTATAGTTTCAGCACAAACTATAAAATAACTTACGTATCAATTCATTTGTAAATACTTAACTAGCATAACTTAACTTACATAATATTAGTTTAAACATATTTTGAGATAGATATAGGGTAAAAAAAACGTTTTAATAAACAAACGGATGAGCAAAAACTTGAAAGTAGACTAAAGTAAAAGCAAAGCGCAGACTAGTTGGTACAACCTGTCCTGTGTGCTATCATTGACTTTATTTATTCAATTCATTGTAAACGTTGTAACAGAATCTGAAAATGATAAATCTGACATCTGACAGTTCCACGGAACAGTTTACTCCCGCATGCGCATTAATTATGAGAGGACTAATCCGCGATTGAAACGGATGTGTTTCCATTGGCTGTAGGCCTATGGGCAACTATTGGGCAACTACTAAGGCAGCTGTGTCTAAGGAACATGTCGGTCTTAGTCACAACTCACAACAAGACTACTATAGTCGGGACCACGTAAGTTTGCAGTTGAGGGAGGAGCCTATTTACCATATGGTTTTGAATGAACCAATGAGAACTGTGCGGTGTTGCCAAATACAATAATACCAGCTGATTTGAAAATAATGCTTGGTATATTTTAATTAGTTTTGTCAACGGACGATGTGGCAACGTCGTACAAGCCTTGTCTTGTGATTGGCTAACCCCCAACTGCAAACTTACGTGGTCCCGACTTTAGATCGCACCACTCACCTCCATTCATAAGTGGCTTAAAATACCCTACATTCATATGGTCGGCATTTCAGAATAAAGTATAAAGTAAAGTACTAACTACTGTATGTACAGTCAGTATCTTGCTCAGCTTGACCTATATCAAGGAACCTTTTTCCCATAAAGCGATCGGAGCAACACACGTACATTAGAAGAAAAGACCAACTCGATGTTCCATTCTGTAGGCTGAATAAGAAGACGATTTCCCTCTCATTACTAACAATCACAGTATCGTAGTATTCGTGCTAGCAATTAAAAACATGGCCACCTCCATATAAACAAAATGTAGCTTCGTACTGAATTTACTGTAAGATACATTTTTGTTTATGTACTGGCTCATAAAGCCACATCAATCTGTCTTTAATTGTTTTTTTTTGTATTCTCAGCCTCAGCGTGCTATTTTTTTTCTTATCTGTCAGACTGTCACTAGTGACAGCGACAGCTGTTGTTTTGTTTTGGTTGTTTGTTACTTTTGTTGTGTGTGTCCAAGTCCAACCACAACAAATTTTAATACATTTCTATTTCTTTCTAGATGAAGATGAAATGAAGGAATTATTTAACTTCAAAGCTTAATCATGGGTTGTCTATGCGACAAAAATATGAAGTCTAAGGATTTGTTGACAGATTCAAATAAAGGATATTCATGGTAAGTCAAAATTAAACATCACTGTGATTTGTTAACCACAGCTTCTTCCCATTAAACCCAAACTCTTTTTATGTTTATTATAAATTTTATAAACATCATAAACACTCTTTGTTATTATAAAAACAATATACCCTAGGCCTATATGATTGGCAATTATATGTGAAGCTTATAACCTCAAAAATAACATAAAAAGTGTCATATTATGTCTGGAGCAATTAGCATTCATAAGCCTATCTAGATTGTAATAGCCTAACTTAATAGGTACAATTCCGCAGAGAACCTACAATTTATTATCGGATTAAATATAAATATATATCTATTAGCCTATAAATTGGGGTACACTTCCATAACTTATCTGTTGGCACAAACAACCGAATGAGTAATATTGATTAATCGATATATTGATCGATATTTCCATTCGGTTGTTTGTGCCAGCAGATATGGAATTGTACCCAATAGATAATGGTTTTATATTAGTTAAGTTTAAGTAATATTGCATTAAATTTAATTTTACCATAAGTTATGATATAAACGAGAAAATCAACAAAAACATGAATAGCATACAGTTAGTTGGTAAGCACCAATAAAAACGTAAAATAAACAGCTCAATTCAATGTTTATATCATCAGGAGACATTTTTAGAAGCGATATATCAAACCAAATTATAATCGCTACGTTCTATAGGCCTACATCTATATTCAAACAAATAATTATATTACAGGGTTTCTGCGGAACTGCATCCGTAAGTTAGTGACTAAGGCCGACATGTTCCTTAGACACGGCTGTTAATTAATATAGCCCGTACTACAGCCAATGGCAACTAAGGGACCTACAGTTTATAGTGGAATCCGAACCACATTTTTTTGCCTTGGTATATACGAATTGGTCTAATTATCAGGATATCACTCCGGGTAGTCATAGTACTCACTAGTTAGTGCGGACGTTAATCCGCACCAGGGAGTATCACATCCACAGTGCATATCTATAAATATCCAAAATTCGTGACCTCCTAGTAGCTAGACTACAGGAAGACGACAATATACCTATCAATCCTAACTTATTTCCCCCATGTCATAGGGACACAAAAATCTCAATTCTTACCAAAGAAGGTCTTGGCGGACACATAAGTAGGAAAGCTAGCCTACATACATTTGTGAAATAAGCTTAGGTATTGTTAACAGAGGAGTGTAACTCATGAAGAATCCACAGAGTTAAACTTTTTGTTAAATTGTAAATCTTATTTAGTGGTAGTATTTATGTAGGCATAATTAAAGCATTTGCTTGTAACACAATGTGTTAAATTGTAGGCTATGAATAGTATCGATTAGTATACAAGAATGTTCATGCATGTAATTGAACTGTAAAAATTGTGATTTTTCCGTTAAAATTAAACCCACCCATCCGAGGATAAAACACTTCCACCCAAGCTGTTCAATGTTTATTTAATTGCACACCATATCTGAACAAGACGAGATTTAAATACACAATCTAAGGTGCTGTCTTTTGGTTGGAGACACAATCCACCTTAGACCACTTGGCAATTGATCAGACCTCATTTTCTATCTTAAAAACTTAAAATCCAATACCCTAAACTTAGTAGTCTTTCTAAGCTTGTTCCTATGTTGTAGCACATGTCCAGTCCAGCACAGTATCAAAACCATTTTTGCTAAGCTATGCTCGCATAATTAGTTACATGTAAAGATTTTTTATGATTTTTCAACGTTCAACATTTACTTTGAAGTTTAAGTAGTTTACAAGCTGGACTCAAAACAGGTTGCAATTGGTAAGTTAGTCAGTGAAATTTTGAATTATTTCAGGGAAAAACGAGAACAAAACATTGATCCTAATGATTTCACCTTGGAAGCCACTGAGAACTCAGACATCTGGAAAGTCCCAGGGTCTATTAATGGTCAACAATATGTAGTCAGAAACTGTAGAAAATCTTGCATTTACCTCTTAGACAATATCAACACTTTGACAATAGATGACTGTAATGACTGTAAATTTATTGTTGGACCAGTCACAGGAAGGTGAGTAAATATTTATGTAAACTTACATTTGATTAGCGTACTGTGGTATAGGTATACTGTTTATTTATTAATCGAGAATGAGCCAACATAACATTGAAGAAATGTTAACATTAACATAACATTAAAAATAGGCTATGTTTAATTTCATTATTGTAAGGATCAACTTTAACATACCGGTATGGATTCATATTGTTGATCAAATCGTTTCACCTGGACATTTTAGGAACTGGTGTAACTTAGGCCCTACTTGTCATCGCTCTTGCTAGGTTAAATTGGTTTAGCCCTACAGCAGGGTTGCCACCTTAGGTTAGGGAATAATTGGGACATTGCCCCCCTCCCCCCGAATTGACATAGGCTTATGGGCATAAGGAACCAAAATCGGGACTGTCCCGGCAGAATCGGGACGGGTGGCATCCCTGCCCTACAGGCTGTTTGTAAGGCAAATAAATTGGCTATTTTTCTGTTAGTTACCGGTACTGACAAATCTAATTTTTAAAATATGCTATCTAGGCTACCGGTACCTATATCTAGCATTTTGTTTTATCTCGACGATTTAAAATATTACGATCTCATAATAATAAATACAGTTCACTTCCTACAAGAAGGAACCTCACTCAAACTAAAACAAGTTTAACAACCAGCCATTCAGTGGGGTATAGGTGGAAGCAGCTGCCCCCATTTTTTAGAGGATTTATTAAAAATTATTTCAGTGTGTACAACCTCATACCTTCGCTACTACTAAATAGTCAATTGCCGCCACTTACTGTTTTGAACCATTCAATGCTAATAGCTTGGTGATCAAATACTTAAGGCTTAAGGCCTATATGGAAAATGTTTAAATACTCAAGTAATAAGCCTACATTTCAGTGTTGTATTTAAGAACTTACAATAGCTCTCTTACAGCGTGTTCCTAAGGGACTGCAGGGATTGTTCATGTGTGGTTGCCTGTGGACAGTTCCGTTTAAGGGATTGTCATAATGTCAACGTGTTTCTATGTTGTCCGACCCAACCGATTATTGAGTCTTCACGTCGAATACATTTTGGATGCTACCAGTTGTACTACGATCAGCTAGAAGGTTTGTGATTTATTTAGTGTGTTATGTAATTGTGATGCATGTCTTATTATGTATTATTTAACCTAAGCAGTTTTTAAAAATGGCCTTGTGGCCTGAAAAGAGCTCTGAACTGTAAACTGTCCCTAAATTTAAAATAGGACGCTGAAATTAAATTACATCCAAATTATTGTAAATGTTGAGTTGAAATATGAAGAGCAATAATAAAGTAAACAAATACAAATGATATCGCTTTAGTGAGAATAAATGTCAAAGTTGTTTGTAAGAAGGTAAGATAATACAAGAAGAAGGTAAGATAGGTAGGAAAATACAATAGTTTTCATGTAGACTATGTGCTTTTAATTTATTATGAGTTCGCTCCATGAAGCGTTTTCCCATATAACCTACACATTCCTCAAGGTAGTCTACCCTGTGTACATGTTTGTGTTTGCTCATCAAAAATACAGCAACTCTGTTCAGGATGGCTATTAAAAAAAATGATATAGGTACTAGCATATTTGATAAATTTAGCCTAGCCTAAAGACAAATTCAAGTTCAGACTTAATCCTCTTCGACGACGACATTGTGTCTATTAAGTCCAAGTATATATTTCAGACCAGTTCAGATTATTTACCAGCCAAATGGACAAATTTTGACAATCCCCAGTTAGTGTTTATCCCAACTGATATTGTGTAAATCCCAGTTTGTATTTCAGACCAGTTTAGATCAGCTGGCCTGAGTGTGTTTAACAACATCTGGAACAGTGTTCACGACTTTACACCTTCACACACGGACATCAACTGGTGTCTATTACCTGCTACCATGACTGTACAAGACTATTTCCAGCCTTCCAATCATCCGTAAGTCCAGTATTGTAGCGGTTTTACATTTATTTGCTGGGAGTTAAAATCCGAGGTGAGGTACTTGATTGATTATGCAACTGTTGATCTTAAACTTGGACAATGAATCATATGGTTGCTTAGAATCTAGATTTGAAGTTGACACATCAGGCTACCCTACATGTTTTTAAGATGAAGATGAGTGTTGTGTAAATGGGATGACAGCTTTGCTACTGATTTTGATCAGATGGTTCTTGAGCTAGGACCATTTTTAAAAGCCAATCAAGAACAGTTTGGTTCATTCTTTATTCGTTAAAAGATTTCTGACTGTTTCTAGGATAAAACTTTATAATTACTAAGCATGCAATGTAGCCATTCCGTTACTTAGCTTTATAACAATTTAAAGCTAGTACAGTAATAAAAGTTTTGAGTTCTTCCTCAACTCAGATGAAACAGGACTGACTTTGATCATAGAACTGGACCTGGTTTTGTAACAGTGATACCAATGTTTCTGCGTACTGAATTAGTTTTTTTTAATTTTATGCACGCAAGCCACCTGTCCAGAGGGACTAATCGGGGAAGACAGATTATTGATCATGGTTTTATCGGATCTTGCATTGGCCTTTGTTAAGCCATTGCAAGGAAGACTGTCTATCGATTTTAATGTAGAAACCTTTGAGTGGACACACGCCCACACCCAAGGAAAATAGTATATACATCCTGTTACATGTATACCTATTGAATCAGTTTTGTATTATGTTATTGTTGTACATGTGGCAGCCATGTCTGACAGTATACGCTCTTACACCATCAAGATGTCTACCTGCATTGCAGAGCCTTAACACCTCTAGCATAATTTGTCGATATCACAAACATATTACATCCCAAGGCTGAGAAGTAGGTGTTTGCAGTACAATCATGATGGGTTCTAATGAGAGCACCATTAATGTAATACCTTTCCTGGCCGGTGAGTCACATACCATCCTTATATATATAATACGCGAAGGCGTAGCCTCCGCACCTCCTTATATAATAAGGAGGCTATTTTACAAAACACTACTCCTCCGTTAATAATGGACGGATTTTTACAAACTATGTATACAAATTAAGTATTGTTTGTTTAGAAGCCCCCTTGCTCCAATTCCTGTAATAAAAGTCCTCGGGCTTTACCCCACAGGCTATCATTTCTTATGAAGAAAAGATTTTGTTTACTTAAACAGAGAAATAGTTTGTATTAACAGCTGTTCATAGTAAACACATGATACACACAAGAGCGTTCGTTTTCAAAGTGAGTTCGTATTCAGTTTCGATAACTGGAGTGGAGTGATTGATTACATTATCCTTGAGTTGACTCTCTTAAGTCATTAGAAATTATGACGGCTATATTCGTAAAAAAAAAAAACTCCTTTAATACTTTGCAATTGCTCGAATTTGAGCAACAGGTACACTAATACTTAGTCAATATACTACCAGCAAAATATATTGGTAAAACAAATCCTGCAAATACAATCTCAACAAAGTTTAATACACACTATTTTGACACATAGCATTTTAACAGAATTTGAACTCTCTTTTTTAAACTTTGTTTTAAAACCTTACCGATATTTATTTATTGTCAGAGCCCAATGTGCTTGTCCATACCTGTCTGAAATTTACTGTGTAGCTTTCTGTAGAGCCTACTCAGTAACTCATACTAGATACCTTACCAAAAACCTCTACAAGGCCACTCAAACCCCAAAAGGTTATTGACATGAAATGAGATTTATTATCCTTTAAGCACTGTACAAAATGCAATGGGCATCGTCAAAAAATACAATTGTCAATATATACAATCACTATACAAAACTTAACCTAAGAAAAACCAAGCAAACACAGCACGCAAAATTTCCTCACGGATATTGACGGTATTGATCTCGCTAACAGATGCTCACCATCCATCTCGATCTTGCATGAGATCTGGTGTTATGTTGGATCTCTGCATGTCCTTCTGCACCTGATCTTGTCATCCCAGTCTTGGGCACCCCGATGATCCTCTGTCTCGTGGATGATTTTCTGCTGCCATTCTTAGTGTGGAATTCAGCTCCCTTCTATTTACATGACAGCCCACCTCAATCTTATATTTTTGTTTAAATCTGGCTGGAATCTTGATACAAAGTTCTGAGTTCCATGTTGGTCCTTATTCTCCATATTCCTTGATCACATGTTGGACCAAAAATTGATCAAAGAATTTTCTTTTCAAAGACTATAAGTTTCTTTTCGGATTTTTTGCTTTTTTGAGTGTCCAGACCTCAGACCCATATAATACAACAGGTAAAATCATACTCTTGTGGTAGCCTTAATTTGGTATTTTTTTAAACTCATACTATGCTTGTTTGAAAAATTATCCGTGAGTGTTAGTTATTCTACCAAACTATAAAAAAAATTTACCATAAACAAAAAAAAAATTATTGATTCCTTTCTTTAAACAGCAACTTTCTGGTCTTTAAAGTGCATATAAATCAGCTGCTTACTGTGTTTGTATCGTAAAAAATTAAAAGCACAATTAAATTATTAAATTACGTAGATGGTAGAGAGAGAGAGGTTAGATGCCCTCTTTAACCATAAGCTGATATGAGTAATTTTTCGGTAATTTTAACTGTCTCACTGTCACAAACATTGAATACGGTTAGAGTTTCTTGAGTATAATGATGATCACATTGATAAATCCTAAACCAAAACTGTTCATGTTGAATTGTTTCAGGTTAAACCTGTCTCTAGACAGAACATGGAGTGTTGTTCCAATGACCACAGGAGTTTTTCCGGAACCTGATGAAGACTTGGAGGTTTGCTTGGTAGCGTTCTTTCACACAAACAATGAAGAAGTCTTAGCCAAATCTTTCATCCGACAGCTCCTTGAAGACAGGGTAAGAGGACTAATTTACACTTCTTTTTGGCGTAATTTCCTCCTCTATAGTGTCAAGGTAAAACTTCAGCTATGTATATATCTGTGTTTATGCATGCCATTGGAATTTGTGACGTTTATGTAAGATAAATGTTTTTATTTGTGTTGTAATTAGTAACAGTTGTGATGGGATCTTTATGTCTGTCTGATTGCTAGAAAAAAAGTAGGCCTAACAAAAATGAAAATGTTTAGCGTAATGGATCAAAGTTTAGTTGTAAAGTGGCATTTTGCTCACTAGTAAAGGGAACACCGCCTTTTACAATCTGTATCCGCCGTTAGGGAAATACTGCCCTGATTACAATTAATTTAACATATCATCATACAAGGATTTGCTGGTTCGCTCGCCGAAAGATCGGGAGCAGACGTAACGTTAGGTCTGTGGCCTCTCGCATGCTTACTTAGCTCATCTGGACTCATCCACATAGCGAATGATGAGAGATGAGTCAAAATTGGCCCGTGGGACGTTTGCAGACGTCGATCGCGGTGTGTCTTAGGCATCTGTAGCGTAACGTTAAACGTTATGTCATGTAACTTTACAGTGCAGATGGTGGTGTGTCACCGCCTTAAGGGTGACAGGTCAGGGATGTAAAAAATTAAACGTGCTGGTCATACTAGTGTTTATGTAGGAAAACAGGACACATTCAAAACAAGATATAAAGGGCATCATCGAAACCGAAAGCTGACTAAAAAAAATAAACATTTGCCTAACACCTGATAGATGAAAACTACAACCTGAATAACCTTAACACTGGCTTGGAAATCCTTCACATCTGTACAAAAAGCAATAAATTAGATTCCCTGACAAAATTTAGATTTATAAAGCCCACAAAAAAATGATAATGGTGAACTTATTCTAAACGATAAACGATTGAAATCACACGTTATTTCAACAGCATTTTAAATCAGCGAAGGGAACCAAGACCAAGAGAGCAGCTGATAACCCTACCACTGACATGACAAGGCAAAGATGACTCCAAGTCAGCTACTTGCACGAGTGTGGGAATGTGCGTTTCTCAATAGGCCTGTTTGAAAAAATCTTGTTTTTTCTATGTGTATTAATTGTGTGTGACATTTTTTATGTTTTTGTTTTTTAATGACACGTTATGAGAGGTTAAGTGGTAGAGAGGACTTGATAGTCCTAACTTCGCCTCTTAAATAAAGACATTTTTCATTTCATTTCATTTATGGCTGAACAATGTCTGAACATGGCACATTGATGTTGAAATGGCCGTAACATTTGCTACACCTTTTTGGAGCTGGTTCATGAAAGTAATTTATTGATTTAGTCATAGGATCAGCTCAGGGGCTAGAAAATATGGATTTTAATTGAACAACCTATCGTACCATTTGCTAATTGAATGTTCCAAACTCTTTCAGCCATCTTGTTGGTTGGTGAGTTGCAGACAGTTGACTCTGGAAGGTAGAGATGCCGAGGTTGTGTTTGGAAGTTCATCCTACAACAAGGAGGCTGAGGCTGGACCTCTGGTAGGTCTGGTGTTGGCAGGACCACGGGTCATATACTTCTGTCAAAAGGTAAGTTGACTAATCTCAAGTGGAAGGTCAATGTTTTAGTTTTTGGTGTCAAACACTATGGAGTAGATCCCATTTTTACCTTTTAGCTGGATTTCATTCCGAACCTAAATGTCAAACCATCAGAAGTTAGAAAAACAACTATGGTAGGCTACCCATACACAAATAATTTCAAAGCCACAGTTTGTTTACCTGATTTTTAATTGACATAACTATTAGTTAACAATTACTGCTTCTAAGTGTTTGATCTATCTTGTGGGACAAGATAAAAAACATCAAACTTTTACCTGACAAGCTCTGTATTCACCTGCCAAGGTTTCACCTTCTCGTTATTTGTTCAAAGTTAATTTTGGGTTTTGGTGAGTTAACATTGTTTATCAAATTAATTCTTTTCACAGCATTATCGGTCGGATCTAAAATCTGGTCGCATTCCTCAAGTGGGCAAGCTTTAAATCATTACAAGAAAAGTATATGTTGGCCGAATCTGGAAAACCCAATGCCACCCATAGAACAGAATAGTAGAAGTTGCGAAAACATTGCTTTATTTTAGTCGTCATGGAAAAAGTCCTTAACACGTTTGCTGCTACGGACGTTCCGGAACGCCAGCAGGGCCATAGCGCCAGGAGCTAGGAACGTTCCACGGAACGTCACCGTTCATTGTTGTTTAACGTTTCCATGGATAAGTCAGCTTGTTACAAGCGTCCTATATTTCTTTGCAGCTCGTAGGGACGTACTTTTATGACAATAAAAAATATAGTTTCCCAAAATCACCACCAGGGTCGTTTGGAACAGGGCTTTGTCCCACCTCGTTTCTGCTAAATAGCGACACTACCTTTCCGACTGCAACCTGGGTAGTGCTGCTATCTATCAGAATCACTTAGTACTATGTCCAAAGCCAGTTTTATTGCAGAACATTGCCATACAGTATAACTACTGTTGTTTTTAATGTAATTCAGTGTATCAGCGGCAATGTCACGCAGCGGCCAGTGTTAGTTCAACTTCTGTCGCCGTCCGGGCATCTAGCGGTCAGCAGCGAACGTGTTAATAAATTGTTACATAATGTAGGCGACTTGTTTTGTGAATATTATTCTTTCTTTAGTTGGTAGGGTAGGAATTATCATACATGAAAAAAAAATTCTATGGTTTCAAGTCACTCTCCCTGAAATCTGCCCATACTCTGATGTGAAAAATCTGTTCTTTCACATATTGTTTCAGACGGCAGAGAAAGTCGTTCCTGCCAAGGACCAAGTGTATGTGAGCTCGAACCCGCGAACATCTCCCATACAAGCAGAAACATTCACCAGCGTTGCAGCCATGCTATTGTATTCGTAAACACTGCCTTAGGATTATGTGTTGGATACTTATAATTAGCCTTGATTCAAAGACATGTATCTGACAAAGAACCTTTTTGGTATGAGTTTTGAACTTGTTAATCAAATATAAATCTATAGTGTTTGTTTTATTTCAAAACAAAAGGGCACAATAGAAAAGCATAGTAATATCAACCATGGTGAGTAAAGAAAACATTTTAATTGTTGATATTTCTGAATCTAAACTTCGTTCACAAAACTTAGGCGGGTTTAAGGAAAGAAACCTATCTCCTCCACTTGATCCTATCTTTAAAACAATAGCTCAACAGCTATGTTTTTAGAGGGGAACTTCCCCTCAAACCGCCTAAATTTTGTGAACAGACTATAATTAATTATCAACTTAGTATTTACAATCAACAAATTTTTGTCACTTGGGTATTATTTTCTTTTTACCGCACATCTAGTCATATTCTTATTCTTGTTTTAGGCAATTAGGTGTTAAGAACAAAAATCATAACAATGCAATTTGGTACTTTGTACATTTAAGTAGGTAGTTGTAAATAACACTTTTGCCTTAAAGTTTAGTCTTTCCAAATGTAATGTTTGAGGTTTTACAAAAATAAGGTACATATAGATTTATAAAAGACATTTGTTTGACATACTTATATATACATTTCACATTTATTGGTAAAATAATATACATTGTTTTTAAATTATAAACTTTATCCATTATACTTGCTGATAAATCTATTCAATTGGATTGAATTACATTTTTACATGTCTAAACTATCACAACTAAGTATTGAACCTGGGTTGCTGGCGAAACAAAACTTGCTTTGTTTCGCAATCTATAACATATTTTGTAAAATAATCAATGTAACCAAACTAAAATATTAAATTTATTTGTGCCTTATAAAATAAATTGGAGTTGTAAGTTTCAATACAATACCGTCCTTATAAGCCACCATATTCCTGCTGGCTTGTACTTAACTTCTGATTTGTTCTATCTGTCATTCATAATATTTTTCATACTAGCATTTTTTAGGATATCAGGCGATCTAGGAAATCAACTACATCAACAAACCAACTCATACTATTTTTTAGTACCTCTTGCATTAATACAGCTTGGATTAAGTGTGACTTTCCTTTTATTATTTTACAAGCAGCTTACACACAAAGTTTAATTTTTTTACAAATGAACAGTAAAAGTTATTCCATTCATGTTGACTGCATGGCTAGTTGGAAAAGAAATTAAATTAAATTACGCTATATCCCCGAATTCCTATAGCTTTAAGAAATAGTAACAGCTGTTGACATTTGTATCAGATGATTTTCATGGCGTTTACCATGGCCTCCTCTAATACAAAACCGCAGCAAGGCAAAAGCTGAAACGATGCAGTTCTAGCCTACAGAAACAGCTGTGGCACTAACTCATAACAATTCTGCACAATGCTTGTTATTACTGTTACTACCGGCTGGCCGGTACTACATACATCTGTTGTGCTAGCAGTACACTATCACCGAATACAGGCGAACACGATAGTGTACCCGGTCTGGTCATGTACACTCGGGATAGCATAGCTCTTATCACCACAATTCGTGCTCGCCTGTGCTCCATTTTTTTTCGGTATTTGGGACGAGTCAAAAAAGATGAGCAAAGGCGAGTGCTGGAAGTTAAAATATATCTACCATCAGCAAGCATGTTCAGCGAACATGGGCGAGCGTGTACTGGGTGTGCTCGAGGTTCTCGTTTGTCAGCATTCGTCTTGAAACTCAAGTAAAGAATTTTGTGAAACATTCGGCCAAACATTCAGCGATAGTGTACTGCTAGTATTAACGCAATATGCCGGCTGGTGCTATGTTGCGACACACCAAAGCCGCGGTCTAGTATAAGAGGAGACTACGGGGCTTACCACAGTTGTTTTTAATTTTGAGATGATGCCAATATGGTTTTGGATGGATTAATTGAATTTTAAAAATGTGTAGTTGTAAAACAAATCTAAAATTATTAAGGTAATTAATAAGGAATTGAAAACAGTTTTGATCATGAAGTAAACATTACATTTCCTCTAAATTCATGATCCAGTTTTGATCTAAAAAAAAGAAAAAAACAAATGAAAAGGAAAATTGAAAACAATGCCATCTTTGCCCAGTATATGCCAGTTATACTGCTTTCTCCTCATAGAAGAATAATTATCTACAGTAGAATCCCGGTTAACCGAAATAAAGGGGGGAGAGCTGTTTCGGATAACCAATTTTTCGGTTAACCCACATGCTAAAAATAGCCTGTTTAACACCACAGTGTGTAGGGATAATGAATTTAAACAATGTCTATATATTACAGTGTTTTATTTCTGCTTCAAAAATGTTACAATGGGTTAGAAAAGCCCCTTTTCTAGAGACGGGCTAGGCTACACCTTGCCGTTTACATATTACATATTGTACTTATATTTTTAGTTTTACCCTGATTCATTTATGGAACCGTTTCGGTTAACCCTGGTTTTGGTTACCCCATTTTGTTTAACCGAGGTTCTACTGTATAGCATGAAAGACTAAAATAGAATTTTAGTTCTAGCACACTTTTTGAATGTATCTTTCAACTATGTTGTGTTTAGGTAAAAAACTTGCTACAAGTTACAGTATGGTCCACATAAACCAAATGCTTACTTCAGTACCTAAGAAGTCAATGACTTTAACTAAATAACATTACCAATTACTGTAAGGAATAAAATGTTATGTATGCTGCAGAGAAAAATATGTAGACAGCTCTAAATGAAATTTTTTGATATTAGATGTAATTTATTTAGGAGTTCAGCAATAGGGAAACTTACGTTTAAAAAGTTTTTTAGCCAATCTAGCAAGAATGTTATTGGTTATCTTGCTCAGACCATCCTATCAAGTGATGGTTAAAAGAGTGTTGTTAGTTAATTAATTAACTATGCATATCAAATAAGCCTAGTCTTTACCAAACGGTCCACCAATATAGCTCAATTATGATAGTCTGTATTTAGTATGATTGTAGATTGTATGCACTATGGTAATATTTTTAAATATAATTTCTTAAATTGTATTTAGCAAAATATTTTTACAACTCTGTGTTTTTATAACATTACTTTGTACACTTGGTTTTCAAGCACATTTGTTAATGGTAAGATAGTCAAGGCTTTTACACTTTGTGAAACACAATTCTGTGATGTATTACTAGTCATTAAGCTCAATATTTTGAGTTTAGAGTTAAAGTGACAATTTACACTATGCTTTAAATGTCAAGCCTTTTACACAGTTGCTAATAAAGTTAAATTTTTATAAAACTGAGCAGTTACAAAAATCTTGTACCAAAGTTTCCTTCATCTGTCTTGAATTGTTTCCTTAATCAATGTTTAATTGAAACATTAAGGCTGGTACACACTAGGACACCCGGTCGCTTATCAACTGGCGATCTGGTTGACGAGCGACCAAATTGCACAAATATCGCCGGGTCTGTCAATTTGATTGACGGCGATTTGTAGGTTGCCAGGCAACTTTTTGGTTTTCGGACATGTCTCGAAAACCTGGGGGTTTCCGATCAACCATTTTATCGCCGGGCAATCAGATTTCTCAAAAAACTAGAGTGTGTACGATTCAGCGACCAAGTTGATCAACTAAAGACGGCTAGCGCATGCGCAGTACACTGTCTGTGTCAACTGTCAAAACTAAACAGTGCTAAACGTGGTCTCTTTCAAGCTAGAGGGGTTTTTCGATTGTTTGAGTTTAGTTGACTTTGTTGTATTACCAGTTTGTTGTAGACTTTGATTGCAAAAATGTGACGGAAATTGTCGTCTGACATCCTCAAATAATTCTTGTAATCCTGAGGATTTTCATCTCGCAAAGTTTGTAGAAGTACCATGTGGCTGTAACTGTGTCTGCGTTGAAGCCACCCTTTAGCCCAAAATCTTCTGAGCAATGTTTTCCTTCTTCTATGGTTACTGCAATTAATTAGAATTATAACTGCGGCAGCAATCTCTTCTTTGTAGGTGGGCATGTTGTCACAACACACAGGTCAGTGCAACTAGAGCTCGAACCAGATTCCAGAACCAAACACAGTCCATCCCCACCAAATTTTGATTTCCTGCTTGGTTGAAAGAGCTAGGTATCCTAGTCTTTACCCCCCGGCAATAAAACGTTCAATCATCAACTTAGTCGCTCGTCAACCAGGTCGCCGGTTGATAAGCGACCGGGTGTCCTAGTGTGTACCAGCCTTTAGGATCGACATAATAGTTGAGAGGACCCAGCATCCAAAATTTTAGGAAGAAATTTAGGAAAATAAATCTCTTTAGTATTTTCCTGCAACAAATTTATATTAAAAAATAAAGAATAAAAATAAAACAGAAAACAATATTCTCTTTTATGTATTTGTTGTTTCATGGATCCCTGATGATATATTTTGAATGAGGTTTCAATGAGGGCCAAGTGAGTCTTGTTATCCAAAGAACAGAATTACACGTTTCAACGACAAAGCGTCCTATGCTTCCATTTAAGATGTTCTTCCGACTCCTTGTGGGCCGCCCCCCTGAAGAGTTATTGGATCACTGAATATATGTTGAAATAGAGTTTTATGCCCCGTAACTTTGTACCAAGTATTGTAGCTCTATCTGCATTATTTTTTAAAATATTTAACTGTCCTGGGACTTTTTTACCACCCTGTATATATAAAATCCAAAGTATGTTTGTTTGTTTGTTTGTCCTTTATGGACTCCGAAACCGCTCTACAGATTGTAATGAATCTTTCAGGCATTATTAAGCATCATTCAAGGATGGTTTGTGTGAAGTTTGGTGCAGATCCGTCAAAAGGGCTCCACCCAGTGGCTCTGTTGTTTCCCATGTTAACCTTATGAGTACAGCACTCATATTTAAATGGAATTAAAGAATCTTAACAGCTGGTTCAACTAAAAAATTTGATTCTGTGATGTTCAATAGCATTAACAAGTTAATAGGTTTACCAACAGGGTGCAGCACTATTATTTATTTAAATTTATCACAACAGCTAATTTGCAACCAAATGGTGAGTGAGCGTAGCGAACGAACTTCAACCTGGAGGCGAGTTAGCGTAGCGAACAAAATAACCTGAAGGCAAGTGAACGCAGCGAACGAGCTCCACCCTAAAGGTAAGTGAGCATAGCGAACAAACTTCAACCAGGACGTGATTGAGCCATGCCAACGAGCTCATCTTGAAAATGAACGAGCATTTGACATAAAACCACATTAGGACAGGACGACGTCTGTCGTGCCAGCTAGTCTATGATAAAACATACTCCCTTAGTAGATTTCCCATCCTTATGGAACAGCTGAAGATAGATAAAACATACTCACTCCCTTAGTAGATTTCCCATCCTTATGGAATAGCTGAAGATAGATAAAACATACTCACTCCCTTAGTAGATTTCCCATCCTTATGGAACAGCTGAAGATAGATAAAACATAACTTACTCCCTTAGTAGATTTCCCGTCCTTATGGAACAGCTGAAGCCAATTTTATTGTTAGTTCTGTCCGGTTTTCTGTAGATGTCATGTTTTGTTTACAATTTGTTCGTTGTTATTTCAGTAATTTAAAACCTCGTTTAGTCAAATAAAACTATCTAATCATAAACAATAACTCGTCCACTAGCTATATACAACCAAACAATGAGACACAAATAATGCAAAATTAACCCTAAAATAATATAAACAAATTGTAAACAAAACACAACATCTACTGAAAACCGGACAGAACTAACAATAAAATTGGCTTCAGCCGTTCCATAAGGATGGGAAATCTACTGTTTTATCTACGGTATATATTTGATTTGATTTGATTGTTATTATTTTTATAATTTTTAATATAGGATACCTTAATCTAATCGTCATAATCAGTGCCCACACTCCGGACAGCTCGCCTTGACTACTTCCTTCACCTCTTCCTACGTCTCGGACCTGTTTCCCTCCCTCCCCAAAGCATTTTAGGATTGCAGATCCCTTAATCTAATCGTCGTAAACAGTTCCCACACTCCGGACTGCTCGCATTTACTACTTCCTTCACTACTTTCTACGTCACGGACATGTTTACCTCCCTTCCCTTAGCATTATTAATGGTCATAAACAGATCCCATACCCCGAACAGCTCGCCTTTCCTACTCTTCCTTCACCACTTCCTACGTCGCGGCCCTGTTTTCTTCCCTTCCCATAGCATTTTAGGATTGTAGATACCTTAAACTAATCGTTACAAACAGTTCCCACAGTCCGGACTGCTTGCCTTTACTACTTCCTTCACTACTTTCTACGTCACGGACATGTTTACCTCCCTTCCCTTAGCATTATTGGATTGCAAATACCTTAATCTAATGGTCATAAACAGATCCCATACCCCTAACAGCTCGCCTTTACTACTCTTCCTTCACCAATTCCTACGTCGCGGACCTGTTTCCTTCCCTTCCAACAGCACTTTAGGATTGCAGATACCTTAATCTAATCGTCATAAGCAGTTCCCACACTCCGGACAGCTCGCCTTGACTACTTCCTTCACCACTTCCTACGTCGCAGACCCGTTTTCCTCCCTTCCCATAGAATTTTAGGAATGAAGATACCTAAATCTAATCGTCATAAAAAGGTTCCACACTTCTGACTGCTCACTTTTACTACTTCCTTCACCACTTCCTACGTCACGGACCTCAAGCTAGTATTGTCATTTGATTATATTTATGATCCATACCGTTTCTGTTCTAATATCTGTGGAATAATGCTATCAGCTATTTTTTTATCTCTTGCATTCAAAAGTCAACAGCTGATCATATGTCTTTGTTTATGTGTCAAATACTGCTTCCATAAGGATTACATTGAAACTTTGAAGGCCCGTGGGGCGGGTTCCTAAGAGATTTGTTTGACGCCATATAGATATTGGCACTCCCCGATATGGTGTTTATCACCATGCAAAATTTGAAAACGATTGATTCAGCCGTCTAGGAGGAGTTTGCGTATTACGAAATGTATAAGAGTCGACGTATAAGAGCTTCGCTCGCTCCGCTCAACAATGGAAGTATATTTAATCTATGGTATTTGACAATTGGACTACTTGTATGGCATTGGATATAAAACAGCTGTTGAAAATTATATTTTCATTCACTCAACATTCAATAGTCACATGGTCTAAAAAATCTACAATTTCACTGTATGTAAACAACATGTTACGCTACATACATTCATTCGATCTTTTACTCTTTTCGATTATCTTAAGGTGAAATGTATGAACAAAACAACGCGTTTACACTGTGAAAGAAAGTCAAATTGGTCACGATTTTAAAAATTTCTTGCATTTCATCAACACTGCAACGACCATTACACAAACGACACAAACGACACACACAAATGACACAAACGATTACAGAAAGTCAGAAGACAAAATATGCTGTCAAGAAGGAAACTCTCTCTAATCAAACCTCTGGACACTCTCATTTCACAATCGAAGTCGTTTCCGTGAGGTACTACATGGGCCCTGATCCTGTGACTATGATTTGTCCTCACTGCAAACGTCTGATGAGGTCCAGAACATCATGTGAAATCCCACTTATTGCTCATTGTTTTTGCATGATGTGCTTTCTATTTGGTTGCTGTCTGTGCAGTTGTTTGCCATACTTCTTGATCTACGACGTTCGACACGTATGCTCGAAATGTGGAGGTTACTTGGGGACTTCAAGAGGCTATTGAGGTGATTAGACCTAAGTCGACATAATTTATAGATGTTGATAAATTAAAATATGTTTTGTGTAAGACAAAGACAGTTGTAACTGTTTGATCGAACTGAAGGTTTAAGAAAGCTCTTGATATCTTGAAATCTTGACTTATATTTGTGAAAAATATCATGAATATAAATAAAATATAGGAAAATAGCTTTTGTTCTATATCCGTGGTTAGAATTTATCTGATGTAAAGTGAGTATTCATAAAAAAATACACGTCAACTCACAACTGATTTCATCGTTTAAATAAACCGAAATCTAAAGAAATCTTGAAGGTCATTATCACGAACGGTATTAAATACCATACGGGAAAATTTTTCCCGTAGATTCTATTACATTGCTATTGCTGCACAGTATCGGCCTACTTTATACTAAAAATTCTTGGTGAAATATATATACATATATATATGTATAGGTATTTAACCAAGAATTTTTGTATATATATACTGAAAGAGTACCCGCCCTTCGTACGGGGTTGGAATATAAGAGTATAAAATGCTTATTGCAGTTACTCAAGATTTGCGTTTGCAATGGGAGAGGACACAGTTTGGTAAAATTTGTTTTTACGGTATGGTATAGTATAACACATCTACCATAGCCGTAATGGTGTATTGCTACACCTAAACCATAGACAAAGTAAACCATCAAACATTTGCACAATATCACAAATTATTCATTTAATTAAAAACATAAACATAACTGTAAACAATCCTAATTTGACAGTTCTTATTGCATACCACATCTTTTTGTTACTGCTTAGTTCAAATTAGCTTTTGTCATAAATGCAATAGTATATTTCGTACCTAGGGCCGAAAATGAGGTTTTGCCGGTTCGAGACGAAGTCGAGAACTTAAATCGATCGAGAGCTGCAAAACCATTTCGGTCTGTGGTACGAACGCTATTTTTCACCACACTATACCCTATTACCACTATTCACCGCTATAATAATGCACACTGATAGTCAACAAAACTACAACTTTAAGGTTATGTGAAGAAATAATTTGAGGAATCAGCAAAAATAAAAATAAATAGTTGCTAGGCAATGGTGACAATAACACAATTCTATTGCAATGCTATGGATTTTGATTGTGCATTTAAAATGCATTCATGTTTTAAGTAAGTAAGCGGACAGCTGATTTTGCGGCCCCGGCCTGTAAAATCCTGCTCGGTCCCCAAATTACGATGACAGCTGGCATGGCCAGCAAAACGTAACTTTCAGCCACAAATAAACGTATGCAATACAGCCAAAAACATCATAGTGTGGTGAAATAGTATATTTCGTTCCTAGGGCCGAAAATGAGGTTTTGCCGGCTCGAGATAGTTTTTAAGTTCGAGACGAAGTCGAGAACTTAAATCGATCGAGAGCTGCAAAACCATTTCGGTCCGTGGTACGAACGCTATTTTTCACCACACTATACCCTATTACCACTATTCACCACTATAATAATGCACACTGATAGTCAACACAACTACAACTTTAAGGTTATGTGAAGAAATAATTTGAGGAATCAGCAAAAATAAAAATAGATAGTTACTAAGCAACGCATGGCCAGCAAAACGTAACTTTCAGCCACCAATTAACGTATGTAATACAGCCAAAAACATCATAGTGTGGTGAAAAATAATTTGCTACACCCTGTTGGTAAACCTTATATATTTTAATGCTATTGCATACCATAGAACCAACTTAAATAGTTGAAACAGCTGACTAAATTCTTTAATTCCTTTTAAATATGAAAATACTCAAAAGGTTAACATGAGGAACGACGGAGCCATTGGGGCCAAGCCCGAAAGGATGTTTGAGAAATGAATATGCCTATATGTTAATAGAGAATGTGAGGTATCATCTGGCAAATTTCAGCCGAATCAGTCCAGTAGTTAAAACGTGATTGAACTTCAGATAAACAAACAAACACAAAAACGTTCACATTTATAATATTAGTATGATATATATCTATGGTACTACCTATATACACGAAAACATAATTTGTTATGTGTTTGTTTATGGCTCAATCACGCATTAAATACGGTACTGGCCGGATTTGGTGAAATTTGGCATGATCATACTCATATTTCCTGATAACATATTGGCCTATTCTTATATCAAAAATGCTTCTAGGCTCCTTCCCAGTGGCTCTTGGGTTCCCCATGATTACATTATGGGTAACTAGGTGGCGTTCGCAGAGGCATCCACAAAATTGAGCGGAGTCATCAAGGGTTCATATTATATTGTTTTTGTCATACTGCAGTAAAAACAGTAGTTTCTAATGCATGCGTTGCGGGTCTAAAGTAGCATTTTTACTCTTTAGGGAGTAAAAATAATTTTTATCCTCTATGGAGTAAAAATCAGTTGTTCTCAACTCAGTTGTAAATTTATATTGTAAACGATTGCATGTGTCGAAATATGTATCGATTCGTGCTTCGTAATCATTTTAACCTACAGTCTACAGTCTCTTCCCATAGAATTTTAGCATTGCAGATACATTAATCCATTCCCACACTCAAAACTGCTCACCTTTACTACTTCCTTCACCACCCCCTACGTCGTGGACCTGTTTCCCTCTCTTCCCATAGCATTTTAGGATTGCAGATACATTAATGTAATTGCCAAAGACAGTTCCCACACTCTGCACTGCAAGAATTACTACTTTCTTCACCATTCCCTACGTCGTGGGGCCTGTTTCCTTCCCTTCTCATAGCATTTAAGTATTAGATATATTTATCTAACTGCCCAAACGGTTCCCCCACTCTGCACTGCCAGCCTTTACTACTTCCATTACCACTTCCTACGTCGTGCGGCCTGTTTCCTTCCCTTCTCATAGCATTTTAGGATTAAAGATACATTAATCTAACTGTCACGGACGGTTCTCACACTATGCTCATACTTTACTACTTCCTAAGCCACTTCCTACATCGTGGACCTGTTTTCGTCACTTTCCATAGCATTTTAGTATTTTAGATACGTTATTCTAATTGCCACAAATATTCCCCACACTCCGCACTGCTAGCATTTACTACGTCTTTCGCCATTTTCTATGTCGTGGGGATGCTTCCATCCCTTCTTATAGCATTTCAGCATTGCAGATACATTAATCTAACTGCTACAAACGGTTTCCAGTTCCCATACACTCTACAATGCTCACCTTACTACTTCCTTCACCTCTTCCTACGTCGCGGACCTGTTTCCCTCTCTTCCCATAGAATTTCAAGATTGTAAAATGGTGTTTGCAATCTGAGTGACGTCAGCATACGGCGGGAATAGCACACCTATGTATTTTCCTTCCACAATGAAAAGGCATAGCATTTAACAGCTGATATATGATTGTAAAACTTCCGTTTGTCTTATTCCTCATTCAAAAAATAAATAAATAAAAACATCCGTTAGAACCTACATTGAGGTTAGTTCTCCAAACGAAACAAAATGAGTTTTGAAAACACTCACACCACGTTGGTTAACTTTGTGGCTGTAATTCCAATCATCGCTATCTTCTCTACTTTTCAAGTGGAAGCTTATGATCTCCTTACCGAGCCGGGCATTTACACTTACGTTGTCGCCATAAAAACACCAGCAGGCGTGTGTACGGGCTCAATAGTGGCCAACGAATGGGTGTTAACAGCCGCGCACTGCTTTTTCCACAATAACGAGAGGATGGAAATAGAAAATATCACTGTATTGGCAGGCATAACAAACTATGAATACCCAAGAGAAGAAACGGGCCAAGTAAAATACGTCTTGGATATACAAATACACCCACGATTCTGGAGCAACCGGCTGTCGAAGTTCGACATCGCTTTGGTTCGAGTCAACGGTTCTTTTGAGTTCAATGAGTACGTCAGTAAAATAAAAGTCGCCGAAGATGGTTGGTCTAACAAGCTAGACTACGATTGCAACTGCATGTCATTCGGATTCGGTGGCTATCCGGACAATGAATCTTCAATGAAGGCTTTAAAGGTAACTTTTATTATTTTTTATTTTACAATATTTGTTTTACCTTTGCTTTTACGTTAGTCAAACGATGTTTTTGACGAATGAGTAAGAAATTAGGTCCAAACGAGTTTTCTTTCTCGAATGTGAGGTAATTTTGGGGTAAGTCTGGGCTTAAATCTTTATTCAAGATCACTTTATTAATTATTTTTTATAGCCTACATGCGTACCTACGTGGAATCGCGTCAATTTTAATTTTTTTCTAACTTACAATATAAAAAACATTATAGGTTAATAATTTCACTGCAATATATAGGTAGGTACATGAAATTAGACATAGAGATAAGTTTATAACATTACATTAACCAAAAAACTCATCTTGAGAGCTAAACGGTTTGGATAGCATTAAGCTTTTGAGCTTTTTCTTAAAAACACTAAAATCTTCTTTGGATTTTAAATCCACCGAAGGAGCATTATATAGAATCTAATACATAGGAAGGTTTCTTTTCATAATTTAAGATTGCGGCATAACCAAATACTCTATTGTTTCTTGTATTAAACTATGGTTTTGACCTACGTTTCTATTCTATGAGAATTCTTTTTATAAACAAAATAAGTTAAAAAATCTATATACTATAAACTATAAACAGTCATGAATACAATTCAGTAAATAGGTGTTTAACTGAATCATCCCAATTTAGCTTTAAACAACTTCGGGGGACAAATCTTGGTGGGCTTTGAATCCAAAAATGAACACATGAGTACGATAAAGACGCACTACAACTTTACAGAATTGTTTGAATGTAGTACCTACAGGTAAAATGGAACCTTTAACTCGCGTCATTTTACGACTCAGATATTTTCATTTTCATTTTATTTTCCACGGCAATGCCATTTACAAAATACAATCAGTTAAGATTATAATAAGATTATATGAATACAAAATATTACATTATAACAAAACAACAATTCATCAGCAATAACAACAATACAATCGATCAACAATAACAGCTATAAACTATGACATAACAAAAACAAGGCATAAGAATAATAATAACAATATTTTGTTCCAAAGTGAAAAGGTACGGTGATTTTATTCACCCAATACAACAACACTATCTATTTACATTTACATTTTATATACTCTACTGGGAACAGACTCAATAGCCTAAGTTTATATGCATATTTATAAAGGGACCATAATATATTGCCAGCATGCCTACTAACATAGTAATTTACGCAACGATTGCGTAAAGATAGTGTTAACGACACGAGTAGAAAATTTAAGGTACGAGCCTTGGCGAGTCCTTAAAAACTTCTACGAGTGTCGTTATTACTATTTACGCGAGTTGCGTACAATACTTAACCTACGACGGTGTTTTAATTACTAAAAATAACCACTCATAACTTCTAAGGGAGGTTATGTTTTTGTTTTTAATCTCTAATTGCCACTGACAGTGATGCAAACGAAACATTGTATCAAATAATAATGCACCAATCAACAAAAATTGGCCTGAACAGCTGATTAGTTGAATTTCGAATCATTACAATTTTGCTTCTCCTCTCTCAATCCTTGAACCTCATTGGTCCGTTACCCGTGTTGTTATGAGTAAAACTATGCTGTTATGAAAGTAAACAATGCTGTTATGAGATACTTTTCAATTCTAAGAACTGTACTGGAACGGCTACTTTAAAAAACGGTCGTAGGTAAAGGTATTAACAAAATAATGAGATATTTTCATCACCAAACGGTTTTTATATACAATACATACATCTTACATCTTACATCGGCGCTCCTCTTCGCAGTCGTGGAGACCGGAGAGTTGTCAATTTCTTGGAGGGGGTTTGTTGTATTTATGTGTGTCTGTTTATGTGTGAGTGTGTGTGTTTTATTTATTTTAGAGGTGTGTTACATTGTTGTGGTCTTTGTAGAATTCCTTTAAATTATAGTATGACCTGTTCAGGAGGTATTTTTTAAGGCTGGTGATGAATTTTTTTGTTTCGTTTATCGATTTTATGTTTTGAGGAAGAGAGTTATAGAGAGTTGTTCCCATGTATGTAGGGGTTTTACTTGTTCTGTGTAGTCTGTGTTGGCCTTGGTTGAGATTTGTCCCTGACCTAATATTGTATTGATGGCATTCTTGTCTGGTTTGTGGAGGATCTGATTTGATGGCGATGATTGTGTCAAGGATGTATTGGGAGGTTAGAGTAAGGATCTTATATTGGATAAATAGTGGCTTGCAGTGTTCTTCATTTTCGACCCTTGCGATGATTCGGACAGCTTTTTTTTGGAGTGTGATGATTTTTTGTAGGTGGGTTTCGTCTGCTCCTCCCCAGGCTATAAGTCCATATTTGAGATGAGATGAGAAGAGTGCATGGTAGGCCGTTATTGCTATTGATGTATTTGTGATATCTCTGATTCTTCTGATTGCAAAAATTGCCGATGATAGTTTTGAGTGTAGAATTTCTAGGTGCTTTTGCCAGTTTAAATTTGAATCAAGGGTAACTCCCAGGAATTTTGTATGGTTTGCTCTGTAGATGTTGTTTTCAGTTTGTGGGCTAGCGGCTTCTTCATTACCGTTAGTTCTGTTTTTAACTTTGAATTCAATGTGCACAGTTTTAGTTTTATTTATGGTTAAATTCATGTCTTGGCTTATATTACTGGCTGATTGTATTATGTTTTCAATTTGATTTGCGTCTTTTGTCATGGGGGCAATTATGGTTGTATCGTCGGCAAACATGATGCATGTGCAGTCGGGGGGGAGGAGTGTTGGGAGGCAGTTTATGTAGATGAGAAAGAATAATGGTCCGAGGACTGATCCTTGTGGTATTCCGGTGATGGTTTTTTTTTTTAGTTTTGATCTGTATTTTGTTAAGTGGTTGTTTGATAGGTACTCTATTTCCACCAATTGTTCTCTGTTCTCCAGGTAGCTTTGAATCCAGCGGAGGGCTTTTCCGGTAATTTTGATCTCTTGTAATTTTTTTAGAAGAATCCTGCGGTCCAAACTGTCAAAAGCCTTTTCTAGGTCAATGAAAATACCGTTTGCTGTTTGTTTTTTTCGCAGATGTCAGTAATGGAGTTGCACAGCTGGGTGAGAGCTGTGTTTGTCGATTTTCCTTCCCTGAAGCCATACTGGTTGCTGCTTAGAATGCTGTTTTTTTCCAAATATGATATCAATTGAGCGTTTATAAATTTTTCAAGGTATTTTGATAGAACTGGGAGGATTGAGATGGGGCGGTAGTTTTCTGGAAGGTTGTCGTCTCCTTTTTAGCGAATTTCCCATATAGGGAATAAGCTATTACCGTAGGTCTCATGGTAAGACCTAGACCCGGGACCGATTTACTTTTTCGTTTTGAGGTCCCCAGAGGCCAAAAACACCATCCGTTCAAATTCATATATATATATATATATATATATATATATTTATATTTATATATGTGTCCGTTAGCGCGATAACTCGAGCAAAATTGATCCGATTTTGATGAAATTTGGTACAAACGTGTAAACCTACATTTATTCGAACGAGTTCACGAACCAGCATAATCGGACCATGGGATCAGGGGTTTATGGGAGGTTTTATGGGGTAAAAATGGGTTTTTCTCATTTTTGACCCTAAAAACTTTAAATTTCTAAATTTCTCTCTAGACCATTTTGAAGAGCTTAAAAAAACAAATAATTTAGTATATTGAAGTGTTTTTGAATGTTCATTGACTACGGAGAAAATTAAAAAAATTGTAAATTTACAATTCCCATGTTATTCTTATGGAGAATAAATAAACTGTTCTATTTTGCTTGTTTATGGATATATTTTAATCAAATTTGGCAATTTGGTTTATTTCATACTAAGCTATCAATATTTCAATTGAAAAAAACACACCTCAACATCTTCCCCGTAGCAGCAAACCTAACTACTCACTAAAATTAATGTTATTTAAAAATGGAAATAAATCTGAAAATTTATAGGGAATATTTTAGTAGAAATCAAGCCGGGTAAATGGAAATTCGCTTAGTATGCAGGTTTGCTGCGACGGGGGTATTTGTATTTAGGGTATATTCATTTCAATTACTGCCTTTTACTCTTTTACTAAAACATACTGTACCATATTTTATCCTACATCATCGTGCTCTATAACCAACTCACAATACTGTATTATAGGATATTCCAACAGCTCAGTTTGCCATAACCTGTATCACAATCATACTTTCACATTTATTTTTATTTTTAAATTACTCTTTAATTGCCCTCGTCCAACTAAAGCCATAAAGTACTATGCCTAAACCTCTAAGACTCGAATCCAATCCTTTATCCTTAATTTTGATTGTAATGTGCAATTTTATCAACTCACAATTAGTCAGTGTATAGCTTGTCTAACCTTGATTCTATTTTCAGGTCTGGAACGTCACTGCTGGCTACGGCCCTGAAAACTGTCCGTGTTCACGGCGGTTCCAATACCGACGACTGGTGTGCGCAAAGAGCGCAGACTACGCCAAACTCTGCAAGGGCGACGACGGCGGGCCCCTGGTTTGCGGAAATGTCATCCGCGGAATCGCACACATGGTGCGCAACTGGTACGACTGTGGAGAGGATCCTATGTATCCCATAGATAATTGTGTTGGCAGCCCTGATAGAGGACTGTCTATCTACATTATGCTTTGTCCCTTCAACAACTGGATGCACGACGTAGTTCAGGAGCTACCTCGTATGCCGGCTACTTGCGTGGCGTCCCTCAGGGTTCCATCTTTGATCCTTTGTTTTTTCGTTCTCTTTGTAGTGTTAAAGTAGTTAGTAGCTGTTTTTATTGGTTGATTGTTAGTAAATATGTTTTAATATTGCACACTATTTATTATTGGTTATTTTGGATATGAAATATAACAAAGGGACTACCTATTTAATTTGCGAAAGAATCCTAACTACAGATATTGATACAGGGGTAGACATCACATCTACATGGCTGAACCATTTTTTTGTCAATATAGTACTTAGTTAAATGAGTCACTCGCCGAACGAGCAGCTTTTTTATTTAGCTGTCAAAATTATAATTCCTGTCTTAATTGTTGATATGAGGATAGTTCATGTGACATAAACTGTAAAAAGGGAAATCTGTCATTGTCAAAAATATGCTTACAGTATTATTATTTCGTAAGCTTGCGTCCCGCAGGTTGTTCAAAAACATTTTTACCAATTTTTGTTGTTGCTTTTGATGATCTATAAAATATAGTCACATTTTTTTCTAGACAGTCAAATATGGTTTAGAGTAGAGGACATACAGGGTGAGTTTTAATTGTCCCCCACCAACTTTTTTCTACATTTTTTCAAATATCAATCCCAGCCCACTTCCAAACATTGTTGGGTAGTAAGTACTTCATTTTGACAAGGTGGTAATTTTCGGCCGCCATCTTGGATCCGCCATATTGGATGCAAAATATTTTTTTCAAATGTAAAGGTGAGGTCGTGACCCATTATTTCGAACTAAATTTTCACCCTGATTACAATGACACAAATCGTTTAAAAAAATCTTGATCCATTCCAAAGTTATGAGGGCTTTGTAAAACTTTATTTTTAGCCCATTTTAACATTGTGCATGTACAAACTAAGACCATAATCTCAAAATAGTGCTAGATAAAGATGAGTAGCCTATACACTACCAGTCATTGTCGACCTATTTTCACTTGGTTATGACTGATGAATTTTTCCGGCCACCATCTTGGATCCGCCATTTTGAAATGTGATACATTATTTTAAATGTGAAGGGGGTGTTGTGACCCATCATTTCGAACTACTTTTTTAAACTAAACTCAATGCCGCAATCTGTTTTTTGTTATCAAGTTTTATTTATGAAATATTGGCATTTTTAACAAAAAAGTTGCAATATTTCAAAATCAAAATATGAAAATTAAAAACTGATCACGGAATTGAGTTCAGCTTAAAAAAATAATTCGAAATAATGGGTCACAAAACCCCCTTCATATTTAAAATAATTTATTACATTTCAAAATGGCGGATCCAAGATGGCGGCCGGAAAAATACATCAGTCATAACCAAATGAAAATAGGTCAACAATGACTGGTAGTGTATACTTATCTTTATCTAGCACTATTTTGGGATTATGATCTTAGTTTGTACACGCACAATAAAATGGACTAAAAATAAAAGTTTTAAAAAGCCCTCATAACTTTGGAATGGATCAAGATTTTTTAAAACGATTTGTGTCATTATAATCAGGGTAAAAATTTAGTTCGAAATAATGGGCCACAACCTCACCTTTACATTTGAAAAAACATATTTGCATCCAATATGGCGGATCCAAGATGGCCGCCGGAAATGACCACCTCGTAAAAATGAAGTACTTACTACCCAACAATGTTTGGAAGTGGTCTGGGATTGATATTTGTAAAAATGTAGAAAAAAGTTGGGGGGGGGGGGGGACAATTAGGCCCCTATTACACGAGGTAGCCTGGCGACGTCGCCAGCGGCAGTAGCTGGCGACGCACTGGCCACCAAACCTATAACCAGTTGAGTAGCCAGTTGAGTAGCCAGAATTTTATCGCCGTGGCGCCGTTGTTGTGAGTGCTTGTCTTGCACTTGTACTTGTTATGAGCGGTGTTTACAGTGAATAATGAGTGATTATAAGTATATTCTCCTTCTGTTACTTCTGAAGAAAAGGAGGCAAAGGAAGAGAAAAATGTACGTTCATCCAATGCTTAGTGCAAGAGAATCAAAAGGGTTATATTACACCCTTTTTGATGAGCTCTGTGCGGACAATAAAAAATGTTTCAATTATTTCCGTATGTCACAATCCAGTTTCTTCGAGTCATAAAGGATGATATAGACATTTTATCAACTGAAGTGAACAATTCACACACTCACAACACAACAGAACGCAACACAACAGTGTGCAAGTACCCCCGTGATATGAACTAACCGAGTGGCGACGTGATACTGGCGACCTAGTGTAATAAGCTCCATATGCTACAACGCAGCGTCGCCAATATGGGTAGCCAGTGGCTACCACAGTGGCGACGGGGCTCGGTAGCCAGTCGGTCGCCAAAGTGTGGCTGCGTCGCTGGCTACCCTCGTGTAATAACATCCATAAGAATCAATGCCCCATGACAAGCTGAGTAGCCAGTTTGGTCGCTGGCGACGTCGCCAGGCTACCTCGTGTAATAGGGGCCTTAAAACTCACCTTGTAGACCCTTCGAGCCTTGTGTCAAATATTACCAATTACTGCTGATAAAGAGCCTCTAAACTACAAGGTTTTGTATCTAGAAAAGCAAAAGGACCCTTTAATCAAGGAGAAAAATATCAGCATTGAAGGTCAATCTTCTAAAATATACAAAATAATCAATGGACCCTATTTGGCCAAAGCTAGAAATGTTGATAAAATGTGACAAAAGGAAGATGTACTGCGTTGGGTTATGCATGAATTGAACTAAAAGAGGTAGGTAAATTAAATGTTATTGAATCACTCAACGCTTGTAATGTGTAAAATCAAGTATTATACGTGAAACTCTAATGTAATTGGTTGCGGAGTTAGAGCCAAGTTGTGCTAATACATACAATGCTGGGCATACACTAGACATACAGTAATCACAATTATTTTAGTGATCTTGATTCTAATACAACAAACATTTTACACAGTATTAAAAACAGTTAATTCAATAAAGTTCATGGTTTTCAAGGTCAAGCGACTGAATCAAACTGGTGTATGAGTAGGTAGCTTTTAGGATCTGAAACAATAATAAAACACTTTTTAACACACTCACATTTTAAACGATATATTGATACTAATTTGAGTGAATTGTACCATCGAATATTGGATACTGAGGTTAAAGATTTTACTATCGAATAGTTGAATAATAAACCCAAATGTATATAACAATTGACTATTGAATTATTACACAACATATCGGTTTGATAAATTTCTAATTACTAAGATTTATAGCTACCTACCGTTATCTAGGAATTATTATGGACCCGCAACTCTTGTATTTGAAATCAGCCGTTTCGCTGCTGTCAAACGAAATCGTATATTTCATTATTAAAGTTGCCTAAATTGACTCTTTTCGACACGATGAAGTTGAAACAAGGCTGGAAATTGAGTGTCGGCGAAACAACACTTCTAGACCATGTAGAACAAAATTAATAACACCTCGAAAATCTAAGACATTTTACAAACTTTAGAAATAGGGCGTTTTTTGAAGGTGAAGGAGTGCGATTTTCAAAAAATGCTTTGAGTGTCTTGCAGAAAATTTAATTCCTTATCATGAACATTCTTTCAAATCGTTGCTAGCGCTTGCTGTTTTCAAGCTATAGCCGTAAAAAAATATTTTGTTAAAGTATGTACACGGGTGGTCTGATTCAGCCTGTATACTATTATGAATTTAGGACTGTTTTCGATAACAATAATAATAATATACGTGGTATGTCAATAATAATATACTTCACAAGGACAGTGGAATTCTGACGGTTGAAAAGGAAATAACAAATTTTAGTGCAAACTATCTCAAGAAGCTTGAAAATCACCGTAACCACTTGGCTCTAAACCTCATGGACAACAGGACCGCTACATTCAGACTGAAAAGAACTCACGTGTTAGACCTCAGCTCACGTTTTGTTTAAATACTTTAATTTTCTTATTTTTATTTTTTTTCATTGAAATATTTTTAAGCTAGATCTGTCAATGGATAGAGACTAACTATCGTTTTATTAATAATTGTTATTGTACTTGCTGAATGTACAAGAAACTGAACAGAGTGTAAATAAAATTTTGATAAAAAAGGACTGTTTTCTCCGCAAAATCAAATGTGAATATTTTAAACTGAAACATACACAGCTAATATCTTGACAGATGACTAGACAACTCTAGGAATAATAAGAACTATCAAGACCCGCAACGCATGTAGTTTTAGATGTTGTGTAACGAAATAAATTTAAAATTATAAAAAAATACAGTATGTACCGGTAGACAGCTTTTATTGGTGGAAAATGATAATTTGAACTGTCAACAACTCACATTGGCGTAAGTTTCCATTCCGAGAGTGTACATGCCACCAATAGTAAGCCTGAGAGGTTTGGACGCCATGATCTGCATGATGAGCAGTCCTCGCCTCAAACTGTAAGGCTTGTCTGTCCAGTCACAGTTGTACAGCGCCTGCATAAGTGACTCCGACTGAAATTACGGAATAGGAAAAACAATTATTAATATCATAGACAAATATAATTAAATATAGACAGCAGTGCTGCGGTAACATATGTTCTGTCGTCCACCCCTTGGAGCGGGTCGCCGGAATTTTACCCCCCTGGAATTTTACCCCCTGGGCAAAGCTGACGTCAATGACGTAGTAACCTGAGTGGCGAAAAGTTTGTTCGCGGCCGGAATTTTACCCCCGCGGATTTCGAAGTCTAATGAAAATAGTCAGAGCGTGATTAATTCAATTAGCGATAAAAACAGGAATTTTACCCCCTGTCCATATAACTAGTGTTTAGACAACTGAAATGTACGGGCCGGATTTTTACCCCCCGGAATTTTACCCCCTGGCCGATTTTAGAAATTGAATGATTGGTTTTCTTATTTCTGTTTTTAATTAATTGTAAACATTTCATTATTTAGTGGCCTATCTTTATTTATTTATTTTGTAATCTCAACTAAGTCAAACGAATTCGCTGTTTAATTTTGATGTTCGGGATTTGCCTTTGGGGCAAACTGTTGGTTAATAAGTATGTAAATAGGTAATAGGCCATGTTAATAAGTATGAAAAACAATGTATTTAGTTTCAGTTGTACAACAACCTTCTTGTTTCTTCAGGCACAAACCATGTGCTATTTATAGTTTCTAATGATAAAGGTGATAGAAATACATGTTGTGAAATGTAGTTGTAGGCATCCGGTATGCCTACAATGTAACCAATTGTTGTGTTGACTACTGCAAGGAATCTCATCAACAGTACTGGGAAAGGTGAATAAATCATTATGAGTGAACAGTGCTCCGTAAGTTATGTTAATCCCCTCGCGCGTTACTGCGAAATCCCAATGCCCTTTAGTTTAAAGAATCTCTTTAATAACTTGGCGAGAACAACAATAACCATGTAGTAACACACCAACACCACAGACATGAATGCGTTTTTGCCGTCATGTATTACTCTACTCATTGGGGAGCGTTGGATGTTCACCTATACAAAATGTTGCAGGAGAGGGGGCCGTAGAACGATTGGCACACATTTTTAGCCGATTTGGAATAGCACGACTGGCACAATCATTAGAGGGCACATAATTAGAGGGCACATCATTAGCAGAGTTGACGGGGAATTTTAAACTTCCCGTTTTCTCTGATCGATGGCGTTTACCTGGTCGAGCGGTTGTGCCAATCGTGCCTTTTCCAAGCAGGCGAGTTGACCCTACTTATTACGCTCAAATGATTGTGCCAATACTGCCATGGGCAGAAGATAAAAAATGTGGGCCAATCGTCCCGTTCCCGAAGAGGGGGATAGTGTGAATTATAGGTATTCCTTGGTCCATCGGCCGGTGCCTCGAGGGGTGATGACCCACGGACTAGGGATGGGCTGATGACCCACGGACTAGGGATGGGCTGATGACTCACATAGCCAGGTATACAGTGGTGGCATGTAACACACATCCTAGAGTGGTAGCAAAATTTAAAATATCACTGATGGCAAATAACATATATTCGTTGGCAGCGTCGTTAGCCCGTGAATAGCAAAAAGAGGTTGTTCTAAAGAATAGTTTTTGAATAAAAATTGAGTATTTGAAGTCAGGGTTGTATGCCATTTACTTTTGTTATAATCAATGGCATTAAACTTGATCAATGGGAGAGGTTTAAATCATATTGAAACTATCCTCTTATGTTGTTTAGTGATGTTTTATAAGATTATGAGATTTGTTTCTTAATTAACAAAAGGAATCGGGTTTCTTAACCAGGTTGTAAAAGTTTTGTATTTCTGCATTTTCGCTCAATGCGACATTTGGGTAAAACATCTCTATTTTATGCTCAAATGACTGATTTTTGGTTCACGGCAGTACCCTATCGCGAGATATTTTTTCCTGTTGATTCTCAATCTAGGTAGGGTTTAAAGTAAATTTACTTTTCATATCTTAATCATACAGTTTCATATGCGCATCAGTTATTCGCACCAAGTGACCTGAAAATTCCCAAATGAACTATAAAACACTATACTTTTACTGATAAAACGGTGCAATTGGATTTATTTTCTAATTTATTGTCTGTGTTAGGTGTGACATACGGTAGATAATAAGAACCAACTGTTATTCTTCCGCGTTTCTTCCACGAAGCAAATCATAGATATATCGCTTGGTTGTAAATATAAACATATGTAAAAGATTGCAGAAATCAAATATTTTTAAAGAGCTGTTCGGTATTAGTTTATAGCCTAGACGACGTAGTATCTCGGCAGGTTCTCAGTATTACAATTTCGGACAGCTGTTCCAAAAAATATGAACAGTGGTAGTTAGTTAACCGTTTAAACGTCTTTAATCATTATCATTTTATCATTTATCATTTTGAATTGACATAAAACGTGTAAGTAGATATAATACCAGAATATGACCTCACTTTCGGCATTTTTGGACCTAGTACTTTTAAAATTTTTTGGCGAAAAAACACCCAAAATAGGTAAAATATGATGGTTTTACCCTATTTTTGGTGTTTTAGAGGCTATATGGGGGCATTTTTTGGTTAAAAAATGTTATTAATACTGAAAAAACAAGCCTGGAAATGAAGAGCTTTTTTTGACCACTTTTTTTAAAACCCAGCTCTCGGCACGTGAACTCGGACGCGCTCCCGACCCATAGGTTACTTCTGATCCCCAGCGATGACAAACTAAAAGTCTTATGAAAAAATGTTAGAAACAAAAATTGAGGAACATCTAATCATCTATACTTCTTCCACTGAAAGTTTTTCTCTGACCGAAAAATAAAAAAAATCCTCGCTTACTTACTTTTTCATGTTTGCTTTGAGTAACCTTTTTATATTTTCCTTAATTAATAATTATACAGTGGCATAAATTAAATTATATTTATATTGTATTAAACAGTAGTTTATGTAGAATTTTAATATATAAATTTTATGCTATAAATATTTTTTTAGAAGCTAGACAAACATGTAAATGATAGGAGGCGCATCACTTTGAACATCGTCATGCCCCCGACAGTGCCGTGCTGGTAATACCTAGAGTTTGAAACTATTGCTATTGTTGAAATTATATTATAACACATTTACATACAAAAGAAACTGGTAAATGGTTTTAAATTGTTTAACTTTTTATGCTGTATTATTATGTTGAAGGCTATTTTGGTTGCTGGAATTTTAGCTGTTTTGTTGTATATCAAGCCTTTTTTTTAGATATAAGTATTTTTAAACAATAAATCAGACCTTTATTTACTAATGCTATTATTATATGTATTACAATGCATTGGCATACAAATGAAAATGGTTTGATTTATTTGTACTCATATAAAATAATATAATTCTTTTGAGTTATAGGGATGTCTGGTGATTAAATCACAAATTTAGAATATTTAATAATGGACTTTTAAAATAATGGAATTAAGTATAGACTTATAACATTTTCATGATAACTGTTTGATTTATTTGTACTCATTTAAAATAATGTTAAAATAGTATTTGATTTTATGTTGTATTATTGTTTTTTGTTGTTTAAAAGTTGGAACTAACATAGTGTACCTAAATTTAACCATTTGTCGTATCTCAAGCAGTTTTTGAGAAATAAGCATTTTAAAACGATAAAGTCACACCAGTAATGCATGGAGTTTGTAACCATTACCAACACTGATATTATGTTATAATGCATTGTCATACAAATGGAACCATTTAATTTATTTACCAAATGGTACTCATATAAGTTTTAGATTTTTAAATTTTTACCCTGTATTATTGTTTTATATCAAAAGTTGAAATCAATGTAGTGTGCCTAAATATGTTTATTTACTGTATCTCAAGCAAATAGATAGAATAGGATAAAGAGGTGTTTTTGGTGTTTTACCTATGAGAATAACATGGGGAGATTTTAAACCACTTTTTAAAAAATCGTGCTTATTTATACTTTTCTATATAAATGTCCAACTCCAAAAATATTTTCAATCCATATTAATGTCTGTATCATGTGAGATTTGTACCAGTTGGTTTGAAATATTTATAAATATAATGTGTTGCTGGAATCACCTTAAATGGCAAGAAACACATAGTGTTGGGACCTCTGGTAAAATATTGGATTTTTTCTAGTTTGGATTAAATATTTGTGAAAAATTGAAAAAAGATGTTTTTTACTCAACTATTTTAGTGTCTTGAAACATGTATTACCGAGGAATCAGGCAAATATTTCGTGCCGAAATTATATTTTACCTTACGTGAGAACTTGGAATCATTATTTAAACTCAGTCCTGCTCCACAGTATCATTGCAGGCTTGCTTCTTGTCCCAAGTGGTGAATTGTGTACAGTTTATGTGTGGTGCAAAGACTGGGTTTTCTTTTTAGTTGTGACCAGCTCATTCCTAAGATGCTAGATGGTATCCACTTTGCCTCTGAACATAAGCAAATTGTAATCTTCAGTTTAGGACTTAAAATTAATGTCGGATGCGATGCCTCTTTAATCGGAAGTTTGGGTTGTGATGAGCTCAACCCCTATCACCAATATCAGCATAGATCCATTGAACTATTATGTGTTATTGTACTTTGTGCTGATTAATATGTGTTTGGTAAATTAGCATGGCACAACACACAATCCCACATCTTGCTAATCGTAGTTGGTAGTTTAACTTAGCAACGATAATAACAAATTATTATGTCATTGCATTATTATGTCATGTCGGGGGTCTATTTGGTGGTCAAAGTAGAAGTAGGGAGCATTAACTTTCTACAATCATGATGAGATATCCAGCCAGAGCCTCAGACTGTAATAAAAAAATAGATGAAAATGTAAACTCTAAAGGCCCTGACCATGTTGTATACTTCCAGGCTGGAACAACTTTTACTTGGAATATTGTATATAAATTGTTTGTATACATAAGACTCTTGTAGTGAATGTACTCTTTGATGAAAATACAAAATAAAGATGAAAACTACTTTATGCAAAGAAGAGAAAGTAATTGTGAAGGGTAGCTACAAACAATTGCATTTTAGTGAGCAATGAAAGTTGCTATAATTATTGGGATTGTTTTGGGTAAGTTTATAGATATGCATTGTGTTTACAGGAATTAATCATAGTGGGGATGCCATTTACATCGAGACATATCGATTTAGTTAAAGTGATAAAATGAAGACCATGATAGTGGTGGATAAAGATTTTATTTGTTGAGCAATCGATATGAGAAGGAGTTTCTTGTTAAACAATAACCTGGAAAACCAATACAACATAATGCACTGTCATCCCTCATTGGTATTGTAACTTACAAGCTCTGTTGTTCTTTACTCATTTTCAAAAACATATAAATTATAAAATAAGCCATTTTGTTGTTTATTTTACTGTTATGTATTGTAAGTGTATATATTGAAATAAATGGTTAAATAAATGTAAGTTGAAAAATGAGCCTTATTTTGTCACTAGTTTATTTACATTGATTTGAATCACATTTTTGAACTAACAGATGATTAAATTATTAATTGCATAACATTTGAAACATAGAGATACAACATTTACATTATTAACTGGAAACTATAGATCTATATTATTGTATGAACATAATTTCTGTATTTCATATATGTAAAAGCAATGAGACCATGCTAAATTACAGGATTCAATAACAAAGGAAGCTGATATTGTGCTATATACCTGAGGGTGTAAATATAGAGGTGGGTATTTCCATAGAGACCTAATGACGAATTAGAATGTGGAAGTTCTATGGTAGAAATATCAAGTATGCAAGAGTGATCATCAGAGGTAACATGGTCATCAGGCAATTCATAGAGAGGGGTCAGTCAGGTTGAACTAGTATATTGCAGTGATTCATCTAATATAGAAACAATAGTTACAAATAACCAGAACCAATTACTGAATATTGTAGTTACCAGTTTTCCTATCCTACTGTTAAAATATGAACCTCATTTTAATATGAGTTGGTGAGTTCATGCCCGGTAACATGAATGTAATAATGGTTCTAAATGTATTTATCTTATTTTATGGTAGATTTCACTATGTGTGCTTACTCTATGGTAAAATTCTTTGAGATCATTTAATATTTAACACACTTAGATTAGTGAATAAATCATCAAAGTGCGATATAAATATGCTGGGTGAAACGTATTAAAACTTGCTTCCAGTTTAGGCCTATCTATTAAAGGATTGTCAAACGTCTCGGTTTTGCTAACTATGACCTGGTGTCCCGAAAAGGGCTCTTAAGACCATAAGATGACAATACATAAAGTTTGGACTATTGACTGTGATGTGAATTTATGCATACTTTGTCATACAAATTTTACACTATAGTATTTTTACGAGTTCTGACTGTGACTGTGATGTGAATTTGTGTGTATTTCATCACATAAATTTCACACTATTTTCACTCATTTCACACCACTATTATGATGTGTTGTGCCTGCATGAGTGTGTTGAGCCATGAATATCATAGACTACCAAGCTATAAGGACGTATGCTAGAACTGATCTAACCTCTGCCAAACCCTGAATACGAGCCTGGAGGCACAGACTTTGGACCAAGGATCAATAATTGTAAATAGACAAACCTGTGTGATAGGATATAGAACACTGAAAAATACAAATGTTAGAAACTTTAGTCTTTTACTTATTTACCCTTACCACCCTCTGTTTTGGAGGAAACTGCCTTACAACCAACATTATGAAGATTGCATTAATACTCATGATCTTGGTTATTATAAAATTTATCAAACATAAATCCGTATTTGCCATTATTCATAGACCTTTCCTTGTCTATTATGAAAAAGCTATCCAACACTGGTGGTAAAGACTTTTATATTGATGAAATGAAAAGTCATTATTAATATGATTGTTAAATATAAGGTTTAAAATTTATATTGCCTTGTTTGGATAATATTAGAAAATGTACGTTATCGCATAAATGTTTGCGTACTTTCTAAGTAAAAGCAGTTAATATTTTTATGTTGACCCATTGAGAGAAATTGTATCCTATTTGTACTATAAAAAGTCTATTCATGCATATCAGTCCAGTAAAAGTTCTGTTACAATCCAGTCATAGGTCAGTCTCAATTGCATCCATAGTTTCTCAGTCAACCTGTCAGTCATTTGGTTACAGTCTGTTTTCTAACTCTTCATTAACCAATATTACATAACATTTTTTATTTAAAACACAGTATTCTATAAAATTTTCATTGGCCAGTTGTTGTTGATTGTTATAAACAGTACTTGATATACAAACACATACGTTGTCATCAGTCAGGCGTCCAAACAATTAAAAAATATCGTTGAGAAGAAATCGGTTGTTGTATTTAACAACATAAAGGTCGATTCACAAACGGTATGTAATAGTTTAATCACGTCACAGTGTATACAACAACTGACTGTGACTGTGATGTGAATTTGATTAGTTGTGTGAAATGTGTGAAAATAGTGTGAAATTTTTGAAATTGCTTCCAGTTTATATGTTGTCATTAAGCAAGCGTTTAAAAATCCAACAATATCGTTGAGAAGAAACCAGCTGTTGTATTTGACGACATAAAAATCAATTCACACATAACACGTCACAGTTCAATCACATCAGTTACGACACAGTGTATACACCAACTGACTGTGACTGTGATGTGAATTTGTGTGTACTTCGTCACACAAATTTTACACAAATTTCACACACATTTCACACATTTCACACAAATATCATGATATTTGTGTGAAATGTGTGAAATGTGTGTGAAATTTGTGTAAAATTTGTGTGACGAAGTACACACAAATTCACATCACAGTCACAATCAGTTGGTGTATACACTGTGTCGTAACTGATGTGATTGAACTGTGACGTGTTATGTGTGAATTGATTTTTATGTCGTCAAATACAACAGCTGGTTTCTTCTCAACGATATTGTTGGATTTTTAAACGCTTGCTTAATGACAACATATAAACTGGAAGCAATTTCAAAAATTTCACACTATTTTCACACATTTCACACAACTAATCAAATTCACATCACAGTCACAGTCAGTTGTTGTATACACTGTGACGTGATTAAACTATTACATACCGTTTGTGAATCGACCTTTATGTTGTTAAATACAACAACCGATTTCTTCTCAACGATATTTTTTAATTGTTTGGACGCCTGACTGATGACAACGTATGTGTTTGTATATCAAGTACTGTTTATAACAATCAACAACAACTGGCCAATGAAAATTTTATAGAATACTGTGTTTTAAATAAAAAATGTTATGTAATATTGGTTAATGAAGAGTTAGAAAACAGACTGTAACCAAATGACTGACAGGTTGACTGAGAAACTATGGATGCAATTGAGACTGACCTATGACTGGATTGTAACAGAACTTTTACTGGACTGATATGCATGAATAGACTTTTTATAGTACAAATAGGATACAATTTCTCTCAATGGGTCAACATAAAAATATTAACTGCTTTTACTTAGAAAGTACGCAAACATTTATGCGATAACGTACATTTTCTAATATTATCCAAACAAGGCAATATAAATTTTAAACCTTATATTTAACAATCATATTAATAATGACTTTTCATTTCATCAATATAAAAGTCTTTACCACCAGTGTTGGATAGCTTTTTCATAATAGACAAGGAAAGGTCTATGAATAATGGCAAATACGGATTTATGTTTGATAAATTTTATAATAACCAAGATCATGAGTATTAATGCAATCTTCATAATGTTGGTTGTAAGGCAGTTTCCTCCAAAACAGAGGGTGGTAAGGGTAAATAAGTAAAAGACTAAAGTTTCTAACATTTGTATTTTTCAGTGTTCTATATCCTATCACACAGGTTTGTCTATTTACAATTATTGATCCTTGGTCCAAAGTCTGTGCCTCCAGGCTCGTATTCAGGGTTTGGCAGAGGTTAGATCAGTTCTAGCATACGTCCTTATAGCTTGGTAGTCTATGATATTCATGGCTCAACACACTCATGCAGGCACAACACATCATAATAGTGGTGTGAAATGAGTGAAAATAGTGTGAAATTTATGTGATGAAATACACACAAATTCACATCACAGTCACAGTCAGAACTCGTAAAAATACTATAGTGTAAAATTTGTATGACAAAGTATGCATAAATTCACATCACAGTCAATAGTCCAAACTTTATGTATTGTCATCTTATGGTCTTAAGAGCCCTTTTCGGGACACCAGGTCATAGTTAGCAAAACCGAGACGTTTGACAATCCTTTAATAGATAGGCCTAAACTGGAAGCAAGTTTTAATACGTTTCACCCAGCATATTTATATCGCACTTTGATGATTTATTCACTAATCTAAGTGTGTTAAATATTAAATGATCTCAAAGAATTTTACCATAGAGTAAGCACACATAGTGAAATCTACCATAAAATAAGATAAATACATTTAGAACCATTATTACATTCATGTTACCGGGCATGAACTCACCAACTCATATTAAAATGAGGTTCATATTTTAACAGTAGGATAGGAAAACTGGTAACTACAATATTCAGTAATTGGTTCTGGTTATTTGTAACTATTGTTTCTATATTAGATGAATCACTGCAATATACTAGTTCAACCTGACTGACCCCTCTCTATGAATTGCCTGATGACCATGTTACCTCTGATGATCACTCTTGCATACTTGATATTTCTACCATAGAACTTCCACATTCTAATTCGTCATTAGGTCTCTATGGAAATACCCACCTCTATATTTACACCCTCAGGTATATAGCACAATATCAGCTTCCTTTGTTATTGAATCCTGTAATTTAGCATGGTCTCATTGCTTTTACATATATGAAATACAGAAATTATGTTCATACAATAATATAGATCTATAGTTTCCAGTTAATAATGTAAATGTTGTATCTCTATGTTTCAAATGTTATGCAATTAATAATTTAATCATCTGTTAGTTCAAAAATGTGATTCAAATCAATGTAAATAAACTAGTGACAAAATAAGGCTCATTTTTCAACTTACATTTATTTAACCATTTATTTCAATATATACACTTACAATACATAACAGTAAAATAAACAACAAAATGGCTTATTTTATAATTTATATGTTTTTGAAAATGAGTAAAGAACAACAGAGCTTGTAAGTTACAATACCAATGAGGGATGACAGTGCATTATGTTGTATTGGTTTTCCAGGTTATTGTTTAACAAGAAACTCCTTCTCATATCGATTGCTCAACAAATAAAATCTTTATCCACCACTATCATGGTCTTCATTTTATCACTTTAACTAAATCGATATGTCTCGATGTAAATGGCATCCCCACTATGATTAATTCCTGTAAACACAATGCATATCTATAAACTTACCCAAAACAATCCCAATAATTATAGCAACTTTCATTGCTCACTAAAATGCAATTGTTTGTAGCTACCCTTCACAATTACTTTCTCTTCTTTGCATAAAGTAGTTTTCATCTTTATTTTGTATTTTCATCAAAGAGTACATTCACTACAAGAGTCTTATGTATACAAACAATTTATATACAATATTCCAAGTAAAAGTTGTTCCAGCCTGGAAGTATACAACATGGTCAGGGCCTTTAGAGTTTACATTTTCATCTATTTTTTTATTACAGTCTGAGGCTCTGGCTGGATATCTCATCATGATTGTAGAAAGTTAATGCTCCCTACTTCTACTTTGACCACCAAATAGACCCCCGACATGACATAATAATGCAATGACATAATAATTTGTTATTATCGTTGCTAAGTTAAACTACCAACTACGATTAGCAAGATGTGGGATTGTGTGTTGTGCCATGCTAATTTACCAAACACATATTAATCAGCACAAAGTACAATAACACATAATAGTTCAATGGATCTATGCTGATATTGGTGATAGGGGTTGAGCTCATCACAACCCAAACTTCCGATTAAAGAGGCATCGCATCCGACATTAATTTTAAGTCCTAAACTGAAGATTACAATTTGCTTATGTTCAGAGGCAAAGTGGATACCATCTAGCATCTTAGGAATGAGCTGGTCACAACTAAAAAGAAAACCCAGTCTTTGCACCACACATAAACTGTACACAATTCACCACTTGGGACAAGAAGCAAGCCTGCAATGATACTGTGGAGCAGGACTGAGTTTAAATAATGATTCCAAGTTCTCACGTAAGGTAAAATATAATTTCGGCACGAAATATTTGCCTGATTCCTCGGTAATACATGTTTCAAGACACTAAAATAGTTGAGTAAAAAACATCTTTTTTCAATTTTTCACAAATATTTAATCCAAACTAGAAAAAATCCAATATTTTACCAGAGGTCCCAACACTATGTGTTTCTTGCCATTTAAGGTGATTCCAGCAACACATTATATTTATAAATATTTCAAACCAACTGGTACAAATCTCACATGATACAGACATTAATATGGATTGAAAATATTTTTGGAGTTGGACATTTATATAGAAAAGTATAAATAAGCACGATTTTTTAAAAAGTGGTTTAAAATCTCCCCATGTTATTCTCATAGGTAAAACACCAAAAACACCTCTTTATCCTATTCTATCTATTTGCTTGAGATACAGTAAATAAACATATTTAGGCACACTACATTGATTTCAACTTTTGATATAAAACAATAATACAGGGTAAAAATTTAAAAATCTAAAACTTATATGAGTACCATTTGGTAAATAAATTAAATGGTTCCATTTGTATGACAATGCATTATAACATAATATCAGTGTTGGTAATGGTTACAAACTCCATGCATTACTGGTGTGACTTTATCGTTTTAAAATGCTTATTTCTCAAAAACTGCTTGAGATACGACAAATGGTTAAATTTAGGTACACTATGTTAGTTCCAACTTTTAAACAACAAAAAACAATAATACAACATAAAATCAAATACTATTTTAACATTATTTTAAATGAGTACAAATAAATCAAACAGTTATCATGAAAATGTTATAAGTCTATACTTAATTCCATTATTTTAAAAGTCCATTATTAAATATTCTAAATTTGTGATTTAATCACCAGACATCCCTATAACTCAAAAGAATTATATTATTTTATATGAGTACAAATAAATCAAACCATTTTCATTTGTATGCCAATGCATTGTAATACATATAATAATAGCATTAGTAAATAAAGGTCTGATTTATTGTTTAAAAATACTTATATCTAAAAAAAAGGCTTGATATACAACAAAACAGCTAAAATTCCAGCAACCAAAATAGCCTTCAACATAATAATACAGCATAAAAAGTTAAACAATTTAAAACCATTTACCAGTTTCTTTTGTATGTAAATGTGTTATAATATAATTTCAACAATAGCAATAGTTTCAAACTCTAGGTATTACCAGCACGGCACTGTCGGGGGCATGACGATGTTCAAAGTGATGCGCCTCCTATCATTTACATGTTTGTCTAGCTTCTAAAAAAATATTTATAGCATAAAATTTATATATTAAAATTCTACATAAACTACTGTTTAATACAATATAAATATAATTTAATTTATGCCACTGTATAATTATTAATTAAGGAAAATATAAAAAGGTTACTCAAAGCAAACATGAAAAAGTAAGTAAGCGAGGATTTTTTTTATTTTTCGGTCAGAGAAAAACTTTCAGTGGAAGAAGTATAGATGATTAGATGTTCCTCAATTTTTGTTTCTAACATTTTTTCATAAGACTTTTAGTTTGTCATCGCTGGGGATCAGAAGTAACCTATGGGTCGGGAGCGCGTCCGAGTTCACGTGCCGAGAGCTGGGTTTTAAAAAAAGTGGTCAAAAAAAGCTCTTCATTTCCAGGCTTGTTTTTTCAGTATTAATAACATTTTTTAACCAAAAAATGCCCCCATATAGCCTCTAAAACACCAAAAATAGGGTAAAACCATCATATTTTACCTATTTTGGGTGTTTTTTCGCCAAAAAATTTTAAAAGTACTAGGTCCAAAAATGCCGAAAGTGAGGTCATATTCTGGTATTATATCTACTCGTGTATGACATAAAAGACTAAAACAAAGTAGACTACGCTGAATTTATGATTCTCTTTTACATTTTTGTTAATATTTTAAACATTTTTAATTACAGATTTACTGTGTTATTTCACTGTTTTTCACAAGCGATCACATTACATACAATGAATAAAACCTAACAGACTATGCTGGAAAGATTATTATTTTTGTATTTTTTTTAATAAGTTAAGATTGCATAATTTGAATAAGTATATAGTAAAAAAGTTTGGCAAAACTGTGTAAAAGTCTTTCTGTACAATACGCATATTATGTACAAAATGAATGTTTCTCAAAAGACTCTACATGACTGGAATGACCTGTTGTGAAAAGAGATTCTTTAAACTAAAGGGCATTGGGATTTCGCAGTAACGCGCGAGGGGATTAACATAACTTACGGAGCACTGTTCACTAATGATTCATTCAACCTTTCCAAGTACTGTTGATGAGATTCCTTGCAGTAGTCAACACAACAATTGGTCGAATACATTGTAGGCATACCGGATGCCTACAACTACATTTCACAACACGTATTTCGATGACCTTTCTCAGTACAAGCTCATGGTTTGTGCCTCAACAAACAATAAGGCATATTTTGTTATTGTTAAAATAAACACGAAAAACAATGTTTTACCATAGTTGTATAATAAATCGTTAAAGAAATATTCGAAACAATTATCATTCAGTTTGATTGTATATACGTCATATTAACCAAAAGTTGGCTTCAAAGATCGAATCCTAATACTTGAATCTCAAAATTAAAATTAAAAACATGTTCGATTAGTTAATGTCACAAATAAATTAAGATAGGCTACTTAATAATAAAATGTTAACTATTAAATTAAAACAGAATGAAGATAATTAATCATTCTCACTAAATTTTATATCTAGCCAGGGGGTAAAATTCCGGGGGTAAAATTCCGGGGGTAAAAATCCGGGGGGTAAAATTCCGGGGGTAAAATTCCGGGGGTTAAAATTCCGGGGGTAAAATTCCGGGGGGTAAAAATCCGGGCCGTACACTCTAGGTTTTTATAATTTGATGTGTTCTGATTAAATTCACAACCGTGAAAATATATGTTTAATTCCGCGTTTAATCCATCGAGCTGATGTCGCGAAACTCAAAAGTTCGCGGCCGGAATTTTACCCCCTGGTTTGTGACTTCACGTTTGCCCAGGGGGTAAAATTCCAGGGGGATAAAAATCCGCTACCCCCTTGGAGCGCCGTGTGCTACGTGGCATGTGTTCCGTAACTACATGGCGCTCCATGCGGTGGACGCCAGAACATATGCTAACCGCAGCACTGCTGTCGATATATATTTAATTATCTTTGTTTATTTTAGTATTTATTTGTTGGTATTTTGTTTGTTTTATATTTCAATGCCAGCACATAATAGTATGGTACTGCCTAATGTCATAAATTAAGGGATAGTCTTGTGAAAAGTGACATTGGGGAACAGTTTTGACTCATCTTGGGATCAAACAAGCACCCTTAAAATTCTAAGGTGAGAACCATAACCACTTTGCTATCTAGACAATCTTTCATATATCAGCTTCATTGGGAAAAATGTTTGATTGGTATTTAACGTTGATTTAACGTGTAATTGATTTGATTAAAAAACCATTCTCGTCCAAACAACAGTTATTTGTAAAATCTACGAAAAATATAATTGATGCAAGGTAAATCAATTTTAAACATCAATAAATTTATTGAGTACGTATAATACCATACATCAATACAATAGTATGCTTGTAAGAAATTAGCAAGAAATCCTTTACACAAACTAGTTGTTACCCACGGGCTTCACCCCGTTTGAATTCATAAGTATTAATAAAACGGGTCTGACTTAGGGGAGCTACGAATGAGGCATTAGTTCAAAATTCCTCCGTGAACAGCGCTGTAGTAGAGAGCACTTTGGCAATGAAGGTTTACTAATACTAATCGCAAAAATCGTTCTGTTCATAAAATAAAATTATAAATGCCTCAAATTCAATTTTATAATTTTTAAAATATAAAATTAAACTATCATAACCTAACCGAACTAACCAAACTTGCTGATAATTAAATAATATAACAAATGTTTAGTAATGAAAAAATAATTCTGTTTATTAAATAAAACTAGAAATTGCTAAATTAAAATTTATAATGACTTATAATAAAATTAAACTGTCATAACCGAACCAAACCAACCAAACTTGCTGATAATGAAAATATCTTGGACAAAAAGTTAGTGCTACCAGCGAGATTCGAACCCGTGACCTTCAGCATATCAGCCCGGCACGCTGACCACTAGACCACCGAGGCCGATGGCCACTGACCGTATTGTTTCGGTAATGGCATTCCTTCAGCTAATAAGAAGTCCACAGCTGTCATCGTAGCCTCTTCTGTACCTCCCCTGAGTAAATACCTAATAAAACTATTGATTGGTTAGGTTAAGCTGAAATAAACAAAACAGAATACAGTAATACAAACAAATAATCTCATCTGATTTTAATAAGGTAATACATTTTTTTCTTTTAAGAATAAAACACAAATGAATACAGCTGAGGTATTTTTAACATTAGGTATATGGAAAGTTCCCATTGGAAAGCAATTAAGACCTTATAGGGCAATTTAAGAAATAATGAATAGTTTTTCGCAAGGTTTCTCGTTATGACGAACATTTTAAGTATAAGGGTGTGACTTGTAGTTTTCTCAAAAGTTCATGGGTACTTTTGGCTTTATATATAGATTTAAGCTCTATTTTGCTTTGGCATTCTATCTCACATCTGGTGATTCACTTGGTAAAGTTTATTTTAGAAATTTTTCTCATTTTTTACTGTTATCGTTTTAAGCTAAATTTCAAGACATAAACTATGTAATATTTTAAAACCCATGTAAATTACCTGGTTGATCACCATTTGACCAAAATAGTTGAACATGCCTATGCTTCCCATGATTTCCAAAATCTCAATACCTCGATGAAGTAGATCTGCTCTTAGCATTTCACTTCCCTTTAAAAAATCAATTATAAATATGACAACACAATTAGGTCGTCAAGTGGTAGAAAACTCGACCAAAATATGCAATGTACAGACTTCTTTGTTTTACCCTACACTGTAAATAAAATATGTGATTGGAATTTCTTCCATTTGTTTTGATTTTCTGTTTATATCGTGTTGTTATTTCGTCACCAGCATGGCAACCCATAAGTCCATGTTAATTTTTTAAAATTTTAAATTAATTTGTTGTGCTTATTTTTTAGCCTATTTTAATTTATGAACCTATTCTGCACATCTACAGAAAAATATCTTTCCAACAGTATGCGTAGATTTTCCCTGCGATGCACACAAGCTGAGAAAAAAGGTTTTTAAGAAACATGTTTGCTTATTTAATATACAGTATCCTGCTAATATTATAATGAGAAAGGTTGGATGTATGTATGTATGTATGTATGTTGTAATACTGGTCAGATTAGGCTGAAATTTGGGGTGATGATAGCTCACATTCCCGATTAGTTATCTCAAAACTCCTTTCAGGATCCGCTCCAGTGGCTCTCCAGTGGTTTCCTATGTTAACCTTATTCTGTGTATAGTCAATGGTTCTATGATATTCAATAGCATTAAAAAGTTATAAGGTTTACCAACAGGGTGCAGCACACTATTATATTTGTTCCATTATGATAACAGCTAATTTGAAGTGAGTAGCATCAAAAAGCTGTGATACACTATGAGAAACGTCAAAATATGATTGTTTACAGCAATGTTTATGTTTTTAATTTAATACATAATTAATACGATACGTTAACTTAACTTAATTTAATATTTAATATTTTATTTAATTATTATATTTTATTAATATAATTTATTTATTTAATATTAAATTTAATACATAATTTAATACATAATTTGTGATATTGTATGAATGTTTGATAATTTAATTTTTTTAATGTTTAGGTGCAGTTGTAGAACAGAATGGCTATGGTAGATGTGTAATACTATACTGTATATACTATACTATATCTGTAATACTATAGCACACCGTAAGTATAAAGAACCAAATTATCTCAAGCCTTATCCTCCCCCATTGCAAACGCAAAGCTAGAGTACAACTGCAATAAGCATTTTATAGGCCTACTTATACGCCAACACCGTACGAAGAACGGGTACTATGCTAGTAGATTAATAATAATTAATTGTAAAACTTTGGAACCAATAATCTGGTTACCTTGGATACTTTTGGTACCGTACCAAAATACAAATTACATCAAACTGTGGATTTATGTACAGCTATGTATATAGAACTAGCTGTACCCGCGGGCTTTGCCCCGTTTAACTTCATCAGTATTAATAATAAATTAAAAATGACTACCTCCACTAAGCTTGTGGTTATATTGGCTCTATTCATGAAACAAATCTGCTCAATTGGTCAAGTTGTCGTCCTGTCCTAATGTGGTTTTTTGTCAATGCTCGTTAATTTTCAAGATGAGCTCGTTCGCATGGCTCAATCACGTCCTGATTGAAGTTCGTTTGCTACGCTTACTCACCGTTAGGTTGGAGCTCGTTCGCTGCGCTCACTTGCCTTCTGGTTAGCTCATTCGCTACGCTAACTCGCCTCCAGGTTGAAGTTCGTTCGCTACGCTCACTCACCTTTTGGTTGCAAGCTGTTGTCATAAATGTAAAACAATAATAGTGCTGCACCCTGTTGGTAAACCTATTAACCCTTTAATGCTATTGAACATCACAGAATCAACTTGTTTAGTTGAACCAGCTGTTAAGATTCTTTAATTCCATTTAAATATGAGTACTGATATGGTTAACATGGAATCTCCAGAGCCACTGGGGCGGAGCCCGAAAGCCCGATCAGAATAAAAACTACTTAGTTTTCCTATTTAATGCCCAAAAAATTGTTGTAGTGAATTTCAGCCTCCTGGGTAAATGGGAAGTGGGAGAATTAGTGATGAGTGAGTGAATGAGTTAGTGAGTCAGTGTGCCTTTTATAAGTATAGTTTACAAAACTTAAAATTAACGATCTAAAACAAGTTAAGATTACAGAAAGTTCCACTATTTATAAAGGATATATGTTTCGAACCTGTAAGCTTACGGTTAGAATTTAAATATTTGACAAATGAAATATTAAACTAAGCTATAAATACTCACAAATCCAATCTTGGGGATGGCCAGAGCCACAATCAAGGCTCCAAGCTGGGTGCTGATTAGAATTGAGAAACGGAAGGTTTTGTCTGTCAGTTTCACAAATCTGCAAAATGATGCCATTTTTATTGTAACCTAATATAATTACAGTTGTGTTTATAGTATACGGTTATTTATTTTCTTGCAATTTTTGTTTATTGTTACGTTTATTTTATTGCATTTTCAATGAGTCAGTAGGTTTCTCAGTTACACAAAAACTAACTATGTTTACTGATAAACTGATTATGTTTATGCATTACCGTTTTATTATGTTATTAAAATGCTACAGTATGTCTATTTACTAAAGCATATTTTTTATTTTTATCCATTAAAAAACAATCATCATGTTCAAGCCAATTGAGAATTTTTCACCACTTAATAGACAATTCAATAAATAAAAATAATTGTGTATCAACGTTTTTGTTAGATAAAAATGAATTAAGATTTAACGAATTACATTTTAATGTGAAACTTTTGACCCCCAGTTGCATATCTTCTTAAACAGGGTGTTTTGAAAAGGTGGGGACAAAATGTACGTAGTCTAGTGATTCCTTGGGTCAAAATAAAGAGAAAATAAAGAACACACTTTTTTCAATCACTTCGTTAACCAAATATCTGCCATTTATTACATACACATTTTTATCATTGGATTTTTCAACCGATCTTTATGAAACTTGGTGTGTATGTTAAAATAAAACGACCCTTGTTAGGAAAACAGTTAACTTGATCGAAATAAAAAAAATAAAATTAGCGGTCATTTTAATTTTTTTTAATTTAAATTTTTTAAAGTGGCCCATTTTATGGAAAAATGTCAACGTAACTTTTTTAGCATCTAAAATATTCTATCAAACGTAAAAAAAGTTAAAAAATATCGAAATATATGAAATATCATAATTATATGTGAAATTTGGTTGAGTCAGGATAAGCTAGTCGGGTTTGCCTCATTGCGATTTAATTTACTGAATTTAGTTAGTAAAAAAGATTTACTATCGTGATGTATTTTAAACTTTTATAATCAAACAAATTAATCTGTATTAGTAATAGTTTTAGTAAAAATAATATGAAATGGGTAATGAATATTGTTCAGTCAAGTTGCCTTTGTGGTTATGTATAAATTTAAATGTCTTTGTTCCTAACAGTCTAGCTGTAATTTCCATCATAAGACCATATGTAAATTTCCATTGTTGCATTCATTTACCGCGAATCCCCTCTCATAAGAACACGTACTCATTTTTTCTCTAATAAAATAAACCTCTTTTATATAAATTTTCTCGACTTTTACTCTTGTATTATAATTACACTGTACAAATATAATATATTAGCAACCATACCCGTGCTTCCCAACGGGAAGAGAACGCTTAAGAGAATACTTACTATTCCACATATCTGCTGTATGTAGATACATTTTTAGCAATCCACTAAAAGTATTAACTGGCTACTTCGTTTCCCATACAATTAATAATAAATAAATAAATAAACTATACAACTACAACGTTTGGGGTTTTTTTAACATTTTGGAAAAAAAGAAAGTCAATAAGTTAATGAATTACGCACTTAAAAATAAAACGCCTTTTTTGCACACAATCAAAAATTATTTATTTAATTAAAAACATAAACATAACTGTAAACAATCCTATTTTGACAGTTCGCACTTTGTATCACAGCTGCTTGGTTGAAATTATCATCTGTTGTCATAAATTTAAACCATTAATAGTGCTGCACCCTGTTGGTAGACCTTGTAACCTTTTAATGCTATTGATCATCACAGAATCAAATTGTTTAGTTGAAACAGCTGTTAAGATTTTTCCATTTAAATATGAGTACTCATAAGGTTAACATGGGAAACTCCAGAGCCACTGGGAAGGAACCCTTTTGACGGATCTGCACCAAACTTCACACAAACTATCCTTGAGTAATTCCTAATAATGCCTCAAAATTTCATTGCAATCTGTTCAGTGGTTTCAGAGTCCATAGGGTACATACATACATACATACTCCCTCTTTTATAGATTTGGATAATGTATGTATATATATTATAATTATTATATGTATATTACATTTTTACTTACTGAGTTATATCTATGTGCCGTTTAACCGTAGCTTTCAAGAACGTTTTGACTTGTTCTGCAATTATACGATCTCTGTTTTGCTTTTGGATGTTTGAAGGTCCAGGATTAAGTTCCTCAGAATGACTTTTGCCACAACTACGATATGGGCAATTTTGGGTTTTAACTTTTGGATTTGCCATTCCAACTTGATCTTCGGCTGTTTTTAGTTCCAAAACTTTGAGTACCGGTACAAAATTACCAATGTTCTCCAAATCACTGCAAAGTAGCCTGATTTCACATTTTATCTTGATTGTCATACAATACATTATCATGAACCACTGGAATGAGCTTGAAAAAATTATAGACATGCAGATAACATTCAGAAATAGAAAAATACCGTCGTATTCCGTATTCCAAACCCAACCTATGACTAGATGGATGCATTCCTCATCCTTCATATTGATATACTTTGGTATTATCATACTCGTAACGACACAATATAACAAAGCTCCCAAAATGTATGTCGTAGTCACCACTTTACAGTAAAGATCAAGCTCTTTCACGAACTCTTTCTTTATTTTTGAATTAGCTATGTTTTCTTCTCTATCGTAATCGTGTTCTATAATCTCAATCAGGGTTTCCGCAGTATGTCTGTTCCTAATGAAACATGGTTCGAGAAAAACAAAGGTTAGTAGAACCAAAGCGTCGTGAAGTTTTGATATGTAAACATCTTCAAAATCCTTTTCCGTATTTATGCAAGTTACTGTCGAGTAGAAGAAGAACCCTACTGTTATAAGCTTGAACAATCTCAATGTTGCAAGAATGTAGGCATTTCCTGTAATCAAGAATGTGAAGCCTCCCAGGGATGTAAACGTTCTCGTTTCTGATGTTATTTCCATCGTGAGAGTCAGATCTGGAAAACAAAAGAAATAGTTTGAAATTTAATAATCGATTATACTGACGCAAGTGAAATGGACTTATAGGGATACGTTGTTCAAACTAGGTTTTTTGTTGTGTGCAAAATATAGTCCAATGGCTCATAGCTTAAGGGACCAGAGTTCAACATTTTGATTGACCTTTCATTTTTTGCTGGATTACAAACCTGGATTAGCGGACAGCTAGATATACCGGATGTGTTAGAAACATTCGTAAATAACAAGGATTTTTTCAAACATTTGTGTTACAGTTTTTGATGTTAAAATATAACATTGCAACTCAAAAGCATTACTACTCGTTATTGAAATAGCTTACTTGTTTGTATAAGTAGTGGGTGTTAATCGTATGGAAAACTACCCGTTGAAAGTAACTTTAAAATTACACAAACTAATCATAAGGCCCTATTAAATGCTAGTAGACCTATAGACTCATAGAAAAAAAGTATATATATATACCCTCCAAAAAAACTACCACTACATAATGTAAGTCATGTATGTATTGGATATCGAATTAAGATGCAAAAATAGTGTTTATATGATTTTAAATCGTCATCATTAATACCAAAAGTACTATACATATAAGTTATAGCAATGGTCGACTTTATACTCTGCCTTAAGGAACTAGTCATTTAGTAAATTAATTGTTCTTCTTCTTACCTAGTTCAAAGTGCTCTGCTCTCTGGGTATGTCTAAGCCAACAGTGACGTATGCGGACAAGTTACAAACTGCTAACAGCTAACTAAAACATAAACATCGATCTAAACAATACGTCTGAATATACCAAAGTCCTCAATGTGATGACAATTATAGTTTCGAAGTTTTGCTTGTACAAAACACACAGTGTGTATTTGCTGACACGTGGGTAATAGCCTCAGTGAAGAGGTACACTAACGAATCGTTGATTTAATATTCGATTAATGTCAACAGTGCATCGTTATAGTTCTTGTTCAATTACTGAAGTTGCTTATATGAACGTATAGGCTATATGTGCTAAACATTATTTAAGCTGTTTGCTTTCTGCGTAAAATGTTACTTATTGATTTTGAATAGAAACACTTTCTTTCATAACTGATAACATTTAAAAATAAATTAAGTTTTGTCATTTAGGTTTATGATTTACCGTCAGTTTAACTAATTAGCTATAATTGGGAGTCCGTTTTCATAATAATGCTATACCATAAGCTAAATAGTAAAAAATTTTCATCGAATTACATAATTAATCTAGATATTCATTCATCATTGAGTTCAGATTACCACTAACTCTAGATCACACCTAGTATAGAATCTGAAGCACAGTTACTATCGTGTATACTCAATGGTTGTAACTCGAGAACTTCTGCGATATCAAAGCCAACTTTGAACAACCATAACAGTTATGAACGTCCTCAGGTGTGATATTAGAGACTTTGATAATGTACTTAGATAATGTAAGTAAGACTTGAATGCTTTGATAAAATTTCAATAACCGGGTTAACAATAACCTTCTGAATAATTATGTTTTTACGTTAGATCCATGCACATTGACTTATATGGAATTGAAGCCACGTTAGACATCCACTTCAGTGGAAGCAATTTTATTTGCTACTTAAAGACTGATTACTGAATTAAATTTGAGAGAGCGTCTTATTTTAACGAATTTCAAAAACTAAGAAATTCGTAATTTCAGAAGCAACGAAATTCATAGCTATTACCGTAGATGGCATGGTAGGACCTAGACCCGGGACCGATTTACTTGTTAAATGTGATGTCTCCAGAGGTCAAAAGACACATCCGTAAACGTGATTACTCAAATATATTTGGGTCCGATTTTCATGGAATTTGGCTTGAAGGAAGCTGGATAAACCTAAATGAGCTCGCAAACGAGCAGGTTTGGGTCATAGAAACAGAGTATAATGGGGTTTTGAAATTTCCAAAAACTGGGGGTTTCAAATTTTTTACCGTAAAACATGAAAATACCCAATTTTCTTTACAACCATCTTGTAAAGCTCACAAAACCAAACAACTTTGTATATTAAAGTGTTGTTGTAAAATTAAACGTCATGGAGAAAATTACCGTAGCTTCTAAACGAGTAGCTTTAGAGAAAAAATGTTTAGAGTAAATATAACTAAGCGAATTTTTACATTTGCCTGATTTGATTTTCGTTAGAATACAAGTAAATTTGGCTTATTTTATTTTTAGTTAGGCCTAATGGCTCCCTTAATTAACCAAAGGATCGTAATAATAAAATTGGTTTCAATACAAACCTGCAGAAATAAAAAAGTTTCAAAAGTAATAACAAGTATATTATTCTCGAATACTATATTAAACAATGTGAAACTTATTTTTTGAAGCACTGTAAATACACATTGTGTTCATATATATCATACAGAAACAACCAGCAATAATTTAAGCTGTAGGAAATTGAAGTCATATTTACCTGTTCAATCTGACATATCGAATATCTGAATGGTCTATAAATATTACGATGATACAATATTTTACTGTTGAGTATTATTAAGATGAATTTTGATCAACATAACACACTTCTGAAGATTTAACTTTTCTATGTTTGATACTAAATAAAAACACAGTAAAAGCACGAAAACTGTTTCTTTTATTTACAAAAGGATTTTCCCGATAAAACCACTCTTCATAAGGTTTCGTTTGATAGAGAGGTCATAATGTATTTACATTATGTGTTGCTGTTACTGTTTATAATGTTTGTACAAAGTAAATTCCATGTTACTGAGCTTATACGATGTAATTATGTAATAATTGAAGTTGTAATTGAACTTTGGGAGTACTCAAAATGTGTTGAAATTAGAGTGTTTCAATTTATATAATCTCTTATACTGAATTTAAATACCATATAAGGAGTTTTATATACTTAATTGAAATTAACTTTCTAAACACCATACAGATTTATTTAAGGTGTTTTGTACAAACATAGTTTTATGTTTACCCATTCTTTACCTTGTATTTCTGAAACTTGGAAATAATAGGTAAATTCAATCTCCAGCTTAACGATATTGCGATGTTGTAATGTTGCAACGCTAAGTACAGTACCTAGCTAAATAATTTCAGTTCATACTAATAAAGTAATGATACTTTTTTATTTTCTACACTGGTTAGAAAAATAATATGTAACATAATTTTATACATTGGAGGTTTTCATAAAACATTTAATTGAATTCATCGAAAAACCATGTTTTGTTGTAAAGTAAAACGATATTACTGTTTATAACGTAATATGTTCGGTCGTTTCAAAGGCTTCCATTTTCTGAGATATTGCTATTTCGAAGAAGAAGCCGTAGACAATTCCTGGTCGTTGAACCTTCCCATTTTAAACATCAGTCCTTGCAGCTTAAGAACAATTTTAAAAATCATTCAGAGTAAAGAAAGCAAACAAGTATAGTAATTTAAACTAATTCTTAGGGCGGGATGGCTTTTACATATTTATAGCACTCAACAGTTTATCATACTATTATAAAATTGAGGGGGCGTCTGTCTGTCCAGCTGTCATGACTAAATACTAAACCGATCCAGACAAAAAATAAGCACAAAGATGGTCCACATAATATTATTTAGTGTAATATTATATAGGAATATCATAGGCCTTGGATGTCCAAAGTTTTGAGAGGTTTTCAAAAGTAAATATAAATTGGTCTCCATGGAAGCATGAGCAATGATTACCTTTACGTTGACATTTAAATGTTAACAATCAGAACTGCCAAACGCTCATTTCACAATTTCAGGCAGGCGATCCAAAAATTAAATATATTTTACTCAACTATGTGGTAATATTATTTGATCTTAAGCTTTATGATAGATAATTAATTCTAAATCTATGTTAATGATTATGAAACTGATTTTTATTTTCGTTGCAAAGTATGGTACAGCAGCTTAGTACCTATTAAATAAACAATTTTAATCTTGGGACTAAGACAGTGTCTTATTAGCTGAAAGCAAGGGGAGCTACATTATTGTGTTCAGCTTGGTAAGATTTATATAACCAAGGTTTACCATATCATTCATGAAATATTATTTTAACTGGCATAAGGTATTTTGAATTAATCAATTTTAGCCAATCGTAGCCTATATTTTTCATTATACGTAAAAATACATGTTAAAATGGACCATAAAGCGTAATTTGACTTAACTGAATGATACCATAGATAAAACATACTCTCTTTGTTGGTAAGTCTATGATGATACTTTGTATTTTATTTTTGCAATATCTTAAAGTTTAGTTTTTAATTGTATACGTGGAAATGTACAACTAAGAAAAGTCATCCATAAAAACCCCTCCACATAGTGCAGTAAAAATAAGAGAAAAATTCCATAAACCTAAAAAAAATTAGCACAACCGGGGAATTTGGTACAGATGTTGGGTTTACCTTCCTTTTGAACATACTAAAAGTCCCCTAAAATTGAAGCTGTGCTACAGCCGCCATATTGGAAAATGGCGGCATATTTCTGTATTTTTCGCTATAGTGACTTTATTATTAGAGATACAGGAAAAAGCCAAGCATACTAAATGTAGTCCATCTAAAAATACACATTTTTTGTATTTACTATCTTTCTCTAAACCCAATGGTTTTTGAGTTATTTGTTATTAAGTATATTTAGTTTTTTCTATTTATCAAAAATAGGTGAAACACATGGAAATTGACCGTTACTTTCAAGGATTATGATAATTTATCCCATTTAGTTAAATAGTGTGATACTATAAAATCTTAAAATTTAAGCTTATTTTATGAGTAAAACAACTCCGCCACAGCAAACCTGCAGACTCAGCAAATTTCCATTTGATTGGATGTTTTATTAATTGTATTTAAATAAAATTAGATTCAACAGGTACCTAGGTTTGCTGCTACAGGTAGGTTATTATAGTGTGTTTTTCTTCTAGTAAAATATCAATAACTTAGTATAAAATAACTAATTTTCTAAGTTTGATCATATTATATCTATAAACAAACAAACTACAACAGTTAACTAATTCATAAGAATAGCATGGTAGTTTAAGATTTATATTTACAAATTTAAATATACAAATTTTGGATGTGTTTACTAAAAATATGGCGATTATTCGTCACGATTCGAATACTAACCGAAAGCGTTTTCAAAAGGAGATGAAGCAAGTTATTTAAGTACTGTAATATTAACTCGTACAAAGTATCGGAAATTTTGTATGCAGTGAGGTAATCAACCATATTTTGTAAAGTACGCAATAGTCATATTAATATTATACTAATTTTTACCTATTTAATAAATTATCATTTTAATACTTTGATGGCACTACCACAATCACTCTGATATCAACTAAGTGGGATGCATAATTGTCGTAAACCTTGAAAGTAACCGTCGATCGCGATGCGTTTCACCGATTTTTGATAAATAAAACTTAGTTTTCAAACTATACTATACCATACTTAATTAGTCACCAACATGAACTAGACACGAAAAACAGCCTTCCAAATTTACAATGGGATGTCAAGTATAGTTAGTTAGTGTGGTGGTGCCATCAAAATACTAAAATGTTAACTATTAAATGGGTAAAAAATGAGGATAAAATATTAATATGACTATTGCGTACTTTACAAAATAAGGTAGATTACCTCACTGCATACAATATTTTCGGTGCTTGGTACGAATTAATATTACTTAAATAACAGGCTCCACCTCCTTTTGAAAACCCATTTGGTTAATATTATAATCGTGACGAATAATCGCCATCTTTTTAGTAAACACGACAAAAATTTTTATATTCAGATTTGTAAATTGTAAATTTAAAACTCCCATGCTATTCTTATGAATTAGTTAACTGTTGTAGTTTGCTTGTTTATAGATATATTATGATCAAACTTGGAAAATTTGTTATTTTATACTAAGTTATTGATATTATACTAAAAAAAAAACACACTATAATAACCTACCTGTAGCAGCAAACCTAGGTACCTGTTGAACCTAATTTTATCTATATACATTTAATAAAACATCCAATCAAATGGAAATTTGCTGAGTCTGCAGGTTTGCTGTGGCGAAGTTGTTTTACTCGTAAAATAAGCTTAAATTTTAAGATTTTATAGTATCACACTATTTAACTAAGTGGGATAAATTATCATAATCCTTGAAAGTAACGTTCAATACATTTTGTATATTTAGCTTTTTCCTGTATCTCTAATAATAAAGTCACTATAGCGAAAAATACAGAAATATGCCGCCATTTTCCAATACGGCGGCTGTAGCACAGCTTCAATTTTAGGGGACTTTTAGTATGTTCAAAAGGAAGGTACACCCAACATCTGTACCAAATTCCCCGGTTGTGCTAATTTTTTTTTGGTCACAACATATTTTTATTGTACTAACAGTATTCTTACAAGAAATTGTCATCAGAATTAATTTAATACCATAAGGAATTTAATATTTTGGGCGTAAGAAACGACAAAGCCAAGTATTTTGTAAAATCCAGTAGACGCTTTCATATTTGTCCCTCAAATGCAAAAAAATGTATTTTTTTCTTCACCACAATCTTCAGATCAGGGAGTCGTCAAAAATGTCTCCTTCTTCATTCTCTTGGCAGCCTTTCAGCTTGCCCAATGTAAATGTGTATAAGTGTGCTCTTGTATGTATTCCTGTGTTGAGTAATATGGTTTGTTTATAAGGTAATTTTTTAGTGTTTTTACAAATGTGGTATGATGTGAAATATTTTTAATTTTTTTATGGTAGAAGATTTATGTATTTAGATCCTATGTATGTTGAAGTGTTACTGAACTTGTTTAGTCTGTGTTGTGGAAGGTTAATATTGTTTTTGTGTCTGGTGTTGTGATTATTATATTGTGACCGGAGTGTTGGATAGGATTTTTTAGCTAAGATAATGGTTTCTAGGATATATTGTGAGAAAACAGTGGGGATTTTGAGCTGGATGAACAGGGTTCTACAATGTTCCAGATAGTGTGTCCTGCATATTGTTCGTAGTACTTTCTTTTGTAGTATAAGAGTTTGTCCATATTGTTTGCGATAATGATCCCTATGTTGCAATTCCATAACTCAGATGAGAAGCAAAAAGCGAGGGGTAGGCTATTCTGGAGGTTTCTTCGTCGGTTATGGTGCGAATACGTTTGATGACATAGTGTGCAGAGACCAGTTTTTTACACAGGTGTTCAAAGTGTTGCTGCCAGGACAAATTTTTATCAACAATTATTCCCAGGAATTTAGTGGTTTCTTGCGTTGTGATATTGAAGTTGGTCCAGTCGCTTTCATCTTTTAGGTTATTGCTTGGTTTAAAATTAATATGTGTAGTTTTACTGTTATTAAGTTTTAGATTTAGGTTGTTGCATATTGTTCTTGCTTGTTCTACTGCTGCGGTTATGAGTTGCTGGTTGTTTTATCTCTATTATTAGGAGTAATCATATGTAAACAATACGGTTACCAAAATAATTTGAAACAGTCAACACAATCATAACGGTTAAATTTGTTCAAGAGTCAATTCTTTTGTTTTTTTTCAACACATATAATTATATAATGTAAAATATTTGTATACTCTATAAAAAAACATAGCATGAGAAAATTTCCAGTAGATCTAAATTAGGACTTAATTTATTAATTTATAGAACCTAAATTAATCTAAAACGGTTTTTGAAATATCAACCAAATTTATGTGTTTTGTCTGTTAAATTAAACTTCAGATTTAAACACCGTTAAAAGCAGGGGAGAACGATGTCATCAAATATCAGGTATGATTTTGAAAAGACGTGGAAATAACACCACAGTCTTTGTACACATGAACATTAGTACGTAAATAATACTCAACTAAAACCATATGAGGTGTTTCTATATTTTCAAACAAATACAAATTTGATATTGTTAAACCTGCTTATAAACTACAGTCCCACAGAGCTCATTTACTGTACGTTGGTAGAGTTTGTCCTTGTCAATTAAAAAGTTTTGCAACTAATAGACTACGCTTAGGGAATAAACATAAATACTTAGTGTAGATAACTCTTTTATAACAAGTGAAGTTATTTGTAACATTCCTTTGACATTTATGTTTCCTGAATCCTGACAGAAGGAAGTTAAATTATCACCACTTTCTTGTTACGTAATATTCACCAAAATACATACACACCCTGTATAATACAAGGTTTATGAATTACTTTATTAATAACGTCAATTAAGTTCCGCCGAATTCGGGGGTTTATATAATTACCCTTATACAAAAAAAAACCAGTGAAAAAATCCATATTAACTTATAGTTTGTAATAGTTTCCCATTTAAAATATTTATCCTATAGGCTTCTATAATACGATTATCGTTTGCGAGCACAATGATTTCAAAAACGGCTCCAACGATTTCCTCCATATTAAGACATACCTCAGTTTAAGGGTTGAATGCAATATTATTTATGCTAGGTTCTGTACTGGGAAAAATCATTTTTTGTTAAAAACATTTAAATTTTTTATACATCTTATGGATTGCGTAGTAGCCATGCTATTTTTTTGAAAATGTAGTAAACTAATTAATTGCAGCATATGCTTATAACAAAACCATATACTGTAGACTAGCAAACTACTAAACACAGTACAAAAGAATAGGCAATTCGGATGAATACTATTGAGCAAAATTATAATTCAATTAATGTGTATTGATGTGAAATAGGATAATCGCGATTATTCTAAAATACGTAGATTACTTTACAGCAAAACATTATACACTTATATTGAACCAAGCAAGAGCCTTGAGGAAAATCCTGGATGTTTTGTAGTTTTCGACGATACGCTGTTCCACAATCCCATAGTTAGGTCGACGTTCCGCGATCCCAGAGACTAACGTGTCACAACAAGTAATACTGATCAACAGACATATAGGTTTACCATGAGCTTGAAAAAAATCATTGTAGAAATTGGTGGTATAGATTGCTTGTCCGTATGAAAAGTTTGTTAGATAAACTGAGAATGAGAAGGGAATTGTCTACTGAAGAGTACTGGGTTTTACAAATAGCTAAACTGAAGATGGATGATTTACAGTTTAACAAATAAGTACATATTGAGTTTTAACAAGCTAACTAGAGTTCAAAATCAAGAATTTTGTTTTAACATGATGTTTTGTTTTGACTTATACTAAATGTGGATTGGTATAAAACTAATCTCTTGACACTCGTGTAATTATACAACTCATAGGATGTAGACCCTAGCTAGAGCATAAAGTAACGACTATGCCTATGAAGTAAAAGTGTGTAATGGCTAATGAGTATTCAGAGTTTTTATGTGCAGTTATAAAAACATGTTTTTTCATTAACACTGTTTTCAAAATATTTTTAAGAGTGAATTTGTTAATGGATTTCGCCTTTGATCGTTGGGGGTTCAGCCCACAAGCCCCCGTTTGGGGGTAGCGGGAAAGTCCCGCGGGGTACAGGATGTTATGCGGCAGTTGGCGTTGTAATAGCTATTTACCTTACAAGAGTAGTAAGAGCGTTTTTACATCACGCAGGTGAATGATGTGCAACGAGCGGAAGCGAGTTGCATAATTTACCTAAGTGATGTAAACACGCTCATGCGTAACGTGTAACGTACAAGATTTTACCTGACCCGACAATATGCAGGAGGTTACGAACAATATTTATTATTGTCAATTTCACTCATCTTCTAACAGTAACGTTCATTTACAAACAAAAGCTAGGTTAGGAAAATTCTTCAAAACATTACAATAACATTCAAGCGCACAGCTGATTTCTAACGTTGAACGTCGTTGGCTCCATAGAGGTATATTTTTTAAGCTAAGCACTAAATGTTATTTAAATGGATTTCATTACCTCACCGAGTGAGTTTTTTTCAAATTTACATTACTCGAAAGTAAAGAAGTTGTATACATCACGCTTGGGATAGGGAAGTTTAACACGACGGGTTAGGTAATAGCTATTTACATTACAAGTGTAGTAAGAGCGTTTTTACATCACGCAGGTGAATGTTGTGCAACGAGCGAAGGCGAGTTGCAAAATTCACCGAAGTGATGTAAACACGCTCTTGCGTAACGTGTAACGTACAAGATTTTACCTGACCCGACAATATTCAGGAGGTCACGAGCAATATGCTTCATTATCAATTTCACTCATCTTCTAACAGTAACGTTCATTTACAAACAAAAGCTAGGTTAGGAAAATTCTTCAAAGCATGACAATAAAATTCAAACACAGCTGATTTCTAGCGTTGAACGTCGTTGGCTCCATAGAGGTATATTTTTTAAGTTATCCACTCAATGTTATTTAAATGGGTTTCATTACATCACCGAGTGAGTTTTTTTCAACTTTACATCACTCGAGAAGTAAGGAAGTTGTATACATCACGCTTGGGATAGAGAAGTTTAACATGGCGGGTTAGGTAAAGATATGTAAAGAGGGTTTGTTTGAGGGGAATATCAAACAGGTCCCGATATTGGGAAGAGCTCTAATAAGTGAAGTCCGCTAAGGCATTAACTGTAAAACTACAATCTTAGAAGGTAGGGGAAGGCAACAATATTTTAGATAGTAGAAAGCCCTCCCTGGGAGAGGGGGGGGGTGTTAACGTCATCAGTACGAAGAAAAGGGGGGAGAAGGGGGGAGGGGTTAAAATATTACGTGTTAACGTAAATGAGGACATTCAATATAGTTGTAATTTAGAACTCTATAGTTTCGGACCATCAAAGCTACAAAAAACCTAAATATTTAAAACGTCTAAAACATTTTAACATTAACTTTCTACAGAGGGACTATTGTAGAGGGGGCTTCAGATGGGATAGGTTATTCATAGTTTTCCCATTTATGCCCTTGGTCAAATTACCTAATGATTATGAATTTTGAAAATAGTTAAAGTGATATGAGCCGAATACTAACATATGGAATTTCAAAATTTTAGCTCTAATAGAAATGGGTTAGTGGGCATATCCTCAAAGTTCAAAGATACAACAATCAAAGTCGGTGTTTTTGAGGAGGTTGAGGTGATGATAGGTGAAAGACATAATAAACTAAATAAGGTCGTGTAAAATGTGCATATAAAACATTAGTTTGTTTTTATATAAGCTTATTTTTATGTACTTTAACATTGAAGGGATATTTCAAAATTTTTAATTTTTGATTTATGCTCGAATCTCCTCCCCCATTTGTAGGATGAAATAGGGTAGATAAAACCCCCAAATTGTCTAAGAATAAACTTTACACATATATCAATAGATATGAAAAGATAAACATGGCAAACAAATTTTTACCCCACTTTAGGCCAGCCAAAACCTTTAAATAAAAACCCTTTAAATAATCAAAAACGTAGTATGTGAGATTAATATTATGGCAAGGGTATAGAATTTTTGTATAAACAATTCTGTATGTTGGCCAAAACCAGATTAAAGAGTAAACCTACTCTTTAATCTGTGATAGAATACAGGCAATCTCACCAACACACATTATTGCAGTATATTATTCCGAATAGCCATCAGGTCAGCGTATGTTCAATATATAAAGAGCTCGGCACAGATTGATGCAGTGCATTACAGTCCAGATCCAAAATCGATAACATCTTTTCATCAACGAGCATCAAAAACCCTTTGATCTTCATCCTTTTATGGGATATTCAGTTTGAGAATACCTATTTATTGGATGAACTTTAAACGAGCTTTTGTGGAGTGAATACGTGAATCATGCTGACTTAAGTCTTTTTTCCTACTTCCATGTTAAACATCAATATTCTACAGTTTGATACTAAAAATAAAACGAAACTAGTGCTCGTCCTATGGTCGAAGACTCGACCAACAGTAAGTTGACTAATATGAGGTACATACCTTTACGTAAACAGTTCAATTGTAGTAAGTAGAACTCACAACATGTTTCGCCTATTCAGGCATCGTCAGGTGATATCCTAGCAAGAATGCTTTGTCTTCATCCATGATGGGGTCGTCAAGAAACATTTAAATAAATATACACACATTACGCTCGAAAACATTAAACAATTAGAGTAGGCCTACTATTACCGGTCGCGGTACGTTCTGCCTCCATACCGCCATAATAAAATTTATTAATGCATAGTATATTATACATTACTGAGTTTTACTTCACTTGTTCGCACAAGTTTTGTCAAATATTATGTCACGTTTCTTTACATTACTAGAGCAAGCTCTGCAAGATCAGACCGTTAGCTGTTACAGCGAAAATGAGAACACATAACCGATATCGGCAACACTAAACTCTCTGGTATTATACCGCTTATCTTTAACTTTGCCAGTGTTTTCGGTTTATTTGTTTAATAAATGATATACTATACTAAATAAATACTACTACACTCGACCAAACAATATAGTATATTTATCTATTACAAATTACGGAATAAAAAATGCTAACACATATTAATAATCTTTTAGAGTAATCTACGCTTTTATACAATTTAAAACATACGGAATGAGAATAAATTTAATCCTCTGTGATGTTTGTTATACTTTACGTGTTGCATTTTCCGAAGTAAAAAGTTGCTTAAACTAATAGAACTTATCCATCTGCTCTCAAGAATGTCCATTAACCATCCTAAGCTGACCATTCTCATTGTAAGTAAAATAAGTTCATTTTATGTGGCATTTCATTGTAATTTTTTTAACTGAAGGAATGTTTATGTGTATAGAAAATATAAGGAATCACTATCATTCTGACTTTTTATTTATTTATAGCAGATGAAAAAATATCCATTTGTTGAAAAAAATAAGTATTTAATGCTGTTGCAAAATTGATTTCCAATACCAAATATGGATGTAGGAAGGTGAACATCTGCTTCAACATTCGCAAACATCCCACCCAAGAGAAACATTGCACAAGAAATTACATTGACACATATTTATTTTTTCCCAAACAAAACATCTTATATTTTTCCTGCAAGCAAATACCTTGAAATTACCATGCCATTCTAAATCAGGATAAAAATGTTATGACAACATAAAAAAAATTATTTCAATCAATATTTCTAATAGTAAAGGCATATTAACTACAGAATCAAAGATGTATTTCGTTAATTGAGTTGTAATAGTTTTAACTGTTTTACCAGTTTTTTGGGGGGTTTTTCTTTGGTAAAGAACTTAGCTGGATTGGCATTTTTTTTTGGAAAATTTCCACTTTAGTGAGGAAGCATATTACATTCCAGTAGGTGGCAAAATCAAACCTAGACCTGGAACCGATATATTCTTACATTCCGATGTTCCCAGAGATAAAAGCACAATTGTTTAGGAATGTTATGTATATGTCTGTGAACATGATAGCTTCAGTAATTTTGTTTAGATATTGATAAAATTTGCCGTGAACGTATACGTAAATAGGCGAACCAGCAAAATTGGATCATGATACTTATAGGGTTTAAAGTAAAAAAAATCTGTTTTAGTTTGTTTTCCTAAAAGGACAAGCTGTTACCATGTGCCCGTGAACACGATAACTTGATTAATTTTGTTCGATTTTGATGGAATTTGGTTGAAAGGTGCAACAAATTCTTTTAATAATATAGATACTCATAAGGTTGACATGGACAACTATAGAGCCACTGGGGTGGAGCCCGAAAGGATTTTTGAGATAAGAATATGTCTATATTTCAATCGGGAATGTGAGCTATTATCGTATCATATTTCAACCCAATCCGACCAGTAGTTAATGCGTGATTTGACTTGCGATGATTAATCATCTATAAAGAAAACCCCTCAATAGATATTTCTATATAAGTTTGCCAAAAGACTGTTTCCTGATTAATATAAATAAACAGTTGTATGTTTTTCAATTGAGATTGATCTTCAAACAAATAAACAAACTTTCACATTTATAATATTTTAATGATAACATAATATATATATATATATATATGAATACTTAGTTAACTAAGTGCTAAGAGGCTAAATTGAATATACCGTAATCGGTATCAATACGCTCATTAACATCTTTTGGGAAATCACGTTAATGACTCTTTAGATAAGCCTAATGCGATCCTGGGCTTTGAGTGATTTCCCAAGGCCTTTAACAGTGGTTTTTAATGTTTGAGGCATTCACAGAAAATCTTTACCATACTGAAATTTCGTTTAAAGATAGTGAAATCACTTTGAAGAATTAATACTAATGAGAGAAGAATAATAATCGAGCATGTTTATAGGGCCAAAACAAGGTTTATTAAACTTAATTTAAATATAGAAAATGTTTTATTGAATCGCATAAAATAAAATACTTTTTATTTCTGTGTAACAAGATTCACTATTAATTATAGTTTGAGTTTCCTTCAAAGTACCGGAAGAAATAGTTAAAATCCATAGCTAATTAATAGTACTTTAATTTAATATTACTATTTAAAAATGTCTTATTTATCCACACTGTATTTTTGAACGTCTTGTTCGTATTAAATACATAAATACAAACGTTGGTGTAAAATATTATATAATTCATTGCTAATGGTAAGTAGTCTCAAAAGGTTAAAACGGGTTTAAAAGCTACGGCTGGAGTTGGCACGAGCGAGTTTCTAAAAGAAACTTTGTCAATATATTAATCTGCACTTAACTAATAATCACATACAGATAGTTCCATGACATTATTAAATTGTTTACAACATTATTTAAGGGTTTTAATCCCACATCCTAAACATAACCGATCGTTTATTATGGTATAACTGGAAAGTAACATATTAAAATATATTCATGTTAGATAAGTCACCACTAGCTTCATATGCCGATGTTAATATCCTATTCATATGAACACTTTTTAACTCGTATGATATATAAATATGCCTCTCAAACAGTACTCAAGCTATTGAGGTTTAACATTACAATGGAATGTCTTTAATGTATATCTGTAGTCAAAGATAATAACTAATCAATTTCATTATTCCCAACTACAACTAAATTATAATTAATGTAATATTTGAATAATTGATATAAAAAATCTATCGCCTATGTTTAAAGATTGATAATTATTTTTACAAGCAAAAATTATAATTATTTTACTTAGAAGAGAGTTCTTTGGTCGTGGCGAAAATCTAAAATCTTCAAGGATATGAAAAATTAAATCTATTACACAAAATATAAGAGTTTAAGTCACAAGATTTGCTCTTAGTACACCCACAGAGCATACACTGTTGACACATACAAGTACATAACAAAACAATTAAACTATTATTTAAGTATATACTCTAATAATTTTAATACTAGTTTTTTATAAAATATTGGATATTATCAATTGGTCAAATTGAATACAAAGCAAACTTACTTTTCCCTCAATAAATTTGTATATTTATATTAAATTAGCTTCAAAACATTCGAAGAAGGTAATATTCATCCAACATACAGCCTGTCAAACATGCATTTGTTTGGTTTGGGTAAAGTTGTCTGAGAGAAATTTGAAATATCAAGTTGGAAACTTCCAGGCATGTTATATATTAAACTCCGCATATAATAAAGTGAGTGATATGGGAAATGTAATATTTAGTCATATAAAGCTTTATTTATTTTTCTTTACTATTCCATATGTGATATTGTATGTAGCTATAAATCGATTCAATTCCTATGGTCCAGATACAGATTTATTTGAAGATGACATATCTATCAGAGAAATATAACAAATTTGCAACAAATACATATTTACTGTTGGGAAAGGATGGAATTAGTAGTACATTAAGCTAACAAAATAAGTTTACAATATAATACTAACAATAAATCAAATTAACTTAATGTTGAATGTAAATCTGACTTTCTATTTTTACGAAACTAAAACATACTTGAAGAGAAGCATGAGTTATTACGCATATACAAAATAAAGTAGTTACATAGATTATCATGAAATACTTTCTACTGTCCAGATTAGTAGCACTATATTGATATAACACTTCCAACATATTGTTTATCTAAGTAGTTACCTGGCCTAGCAGTAGAAAAAGCAGGGTAGTAACTGTAGTTGTTACTTCGTATAAAAACCTCTGTCGTGTTTTTACAGCTCCATAACGCTTCATAAAACATTCACAAGTAAATGGAAAGTTTCCCCTGGCGTAAAAGGTTTGTCAATTAACTCATACACTCAATTTGGCAAATGTTTACTACCATAAAGCTCTTCTTAGTTAAGGTAAAAAAAGGATTCATGACGGCATTAACAAATGCATGTTTATGCACTAAACTTATAATGTATACTTGTTATTTTATGGTTAAAATTATAAATTTTTTAATACATTTTAGTTATGAAACAAAACCTTTTCATAAACATAACATAAGCTTACAAAGATGAAGAAATCAGAGGAATTATTTCACTCTGAATTAAATTTACATAGAAATGTCGAAAATTACAAGAATATTTTTTAGGTTTATGATTATTGGATTATCAACATTAAGTCATATCGGGTAAAAATAAGTTCGCTACATTTAAAAGCTCGTCTATCGTATGAATCAATATTACAAAATACTATTTTTATAAAGTCACTGTGTTAAATATGTAATCAATTCTTTAATAATATGTCGTGTAAAAAAGCTTTGTTTACAAAGCAGAACATTATCACAGGCAGAAAACGTTTTCATCTTGTGTAGAGCTTTCTAAAGGCCTGGCTGAGAACTCATTATTGTGAAAACATTCATAAAAGACCATGTTATATTACAGTTCATGTTTTACATCTATATATTGTATATAAAATCCAATGTACTGTATGTTTGTTTGTCCTTTATGGCCTCCGAAACCGCTCGACAGATTGTAATGAAACTTTCAGGTATTATTAAGCATTATTCAAGGATGGTTTGTGTGAAGTTTGGTGCAGATCCGTCAAAAGGGCTCCGCCCCAGTGGCTCTGGAGTTTCCCATGTTAACCTTATGAGTATTCATATTTAAATGGAATTAAAGATTCTTAACAGCTGGTTCAACTAAAGAAATTAGTTCTATGATGTTCAATAGCATTAAAAAGTTAAAAGGTTTACCAACAGGGTGCAGCACTATTATTTTTTTCAATTTATGACAACAGCTAAATTGCAACCAAAAGGTGAGTGAGTGTAGCGAACGAACTTCAGTCTGGAGGTGAGTTAGCGTAGCGAATGAGCTAACCTGTAGGCAAGTGAGCGCAGCATACGAGCTCCAACCTAAAGGTGAGTGAGCGTAGCGAACGAACTTCAACCAAGACGTGATTGAGCCATGCGAATGTGCTCATCTTGAAAATGAACGAGCATTTGACATAAAACCACATTAGGACAGGACGACGTCTGTCGGGCCAGCTAGTTATGTTATAAAATTGAAATCCTACAAAGGGTAACGGTGGATAAATGTTAAATAGTTAGTACAGATTTAGTGAACCATTTAATTGAATTGTGTTAACTAATATGTCATTCTTGTTTTACCATATCCTCTTGTGACTTAGCTGGAAACAAGTTAGTAATATTCCATGTTAGTTTGTATGATTAATTATTTATCACATTGCTGCCATGGTCAGTCTTGTCAATACGGTTTTCATGTTAGTAAAAGATAAGTATATTTTACGGCAAATTTTAAAAATAATTTACAAAGTAACTTTTTGCCTCCAGGTAGTTTACAAACATGGAATGCAAATGGATCTCATTTGTAATCCTTGTTCTCTCAACAACTTTGCATTCTACAGACCTCATCAACCAAAACTGCCACATGCAACATATTTGCGAGAGTTTTCATTTCCTTTTAAACAAATTATAGTAGAACGATAAATTTACTATACAGTTTTAATAATTATTCTAGTTTAATATGGCTTTTCCAGTAATTTTGTAGTATCCGTGATATTGACTAATTTATTTGAAACTCAGTGACTGAAATTTATGTTTCAAAGCAGGTTTTTAATAGTTCTTATACGAACCTATATTCATTTAAAAGTTTGTAAAATACTAACGGAATGCAAATAATTTACATTAAGAAGTTTAGACAAATAAAAACAGTTTATCACATATTGCAATTATTTGATTTATGTAATCCTAGATGGTTCGATATATATATATATATATATATATATATATATATATATATAAAGAGGTTGGCGGCCTCTTTTAACCTTGCATTTGCCCGTCCATATAGACTAAGCGCCTGTGCGTGGATCGTTTACAGCAAAGCAAGGAGTGAGCTGGTACAGTACAAAGGTGAACTGTACTGATAAAATGTATATACAGGGTGAGTTTTAATTGTCCCCCCCCCCAACTTTTTTCTACATTTTTTCAAATATCAATCCCAGACCACTTCCAAACATTGTTGGGTAGTAAGTACTTCATTTTGACAAGGTGGCCATTTCCGGCCGCCATCTTGGATCCGCCATATTGGATGCAAAAATTTTTTTTCAAATGTAAAGGTGGGGTTGTGACCCATTATTTCGAACTAAATTTTTACCCTGATTACAATGCCGCAAACCGTTTAAAAAAATCTTGATTCATTCTAAAGTTATGAGGGTTTTTTAAAACTTTATTTTTAGCCCATTTTAACATTGTGCATTTACAAACTAAGACCATAATCTAAAAATAGTGCTAGATAAAGATAAGTATACACTACCAGTAATTGTCGACCTATTTTCACTTGGTTATGACTGATGTATTTTTTTCGGCCGCCATCTTGGATCCGCCATTTTGAAATGTGATAAATTATTTTAAATATGAAGGGGGTGTTGTGACCCATCATTTCGAACTACTTTTTTAAGCTGAACTTAATTCCATGATCCGTTTTTCATTTTCATTTTTTGATTTTGAAATATTGACATTTTTAACAAAACAATTTCAATATTTCATAAATAAAACTTGATAACAAAAAATGGATTGCGGCATTGTCTTCAGCTTAAAAAAGTAGTTCGAAATGATGGGTCACAACACCCCCTTCATATTTAAAATAATTTATCACATTTCAAAATGGCGGATCCAAGATGGCGGCCGAAAAAAATACATCAGTCATAACCAAGTGAAAATAGGTCGACAATTACTGGTAGTGTATACTTATCTTTATCTAGCACTATTTTTAGATTATGGTCTTAGTTTGTAAATGCACAATGTTAAAATGGGCTAAAAATAAAGTTTTAAAAAACCCTCATAACTTTAGAATGAATCAAGATTTTTTTAAACGGTTTGCGGCATTGTAATCAGGGTAAAAATTTAGTTCGAAATAATGGGTCACAACCCCACCTTTACATTTGAAAAAAAATTTTTGCATCCAATATGGCGGATCCAAGATGGCGGCCGGAAATGGCCACCTTGTCAAAATGAAGTACTTACTACCCAACAATGTTTGGAAGTGGTCTGGGATTGATATTTGAAAAAATGTAGAAAAAAGTTGGGGGGGGGGACAATTAAAACTCACCCTGTATGTACTTTTAACTGAAGTGGCGATCATACGAATGTAGGTTTTTTAAGCTAAGTATGAATGGAAATGAGTTTAGGATGAGTGGTGCGATCTTGCAGTCATTATATTATATAATAATAATAATATAGTTATATAATAAATAATACAGTATTGTGTAAATAACACAATCAATAGTAATACAGTACTGTATATATAAAATTATTTAATCGCTTACTAAACAGCTGCTCGTTTGTATTTGCAAAATTAAACACTAGCTGGAAGCATTGATCTTCTAGAGATCTATGGTTGGAAGGTGTTTTGAGAGGTTATATTTACAGGAATCTTCGTTGTCTAACTTAATTCGTTAAACGATGATGAAATGTGACAAAAATATAGTTCATCACCCGGGCAAAAAGTGTCTTTATATTTCGACCTCGTCTTCGCCTCGATCGGGAAACGTGAGCCCAGGTCAAAGGAGTCACTTTACACCCTAGTGCTGAAATATACCATTAAACTAGGGATGAAGGGAAATTATTTTATTAGAAGTTGAAAAATGATTATATAACAAAATATAATAATGTATAATATAATAATAATAATAAAATACAGAAGTAAATATTAGTGCTATTAAAGTGATAGGTTGCATCGATAAATCTTTTGTATAATAATATTTATTGAAATAACTGAACTGACTAGTAATTAGTAACCGACCGAGAAAGAATTTCTAAACAACTTTAAGTTTAGTCAAGCTAGTTCCTGGAAATGGTTAGTTCGTGTTAAACCCCCTTTCCCGTTCATCCCTCTCTTCATACGCTTCATAAAACATTCACAAGTAGATGGAAAGTTTTCACCCACATCAAAGGTTTTTAGCCATCGTTAGCACTCAATTAGGCAATGTTAACAAAGTAAAGCTTATCCAAGGATAAGTCTTCTAGGGTCTTAATAAATACACCAATTATTCATCATTGCCTCCAGGATTGAATATTGACAATATAGAAAACCCTCTTTTTATAAATACAAAATATTAATGTATCAATTCCTTAGGACTCAGTAAATAATTTTAAATTACGTTATTAAAAACATATACATTTTATTCAGTTGAAGAAGTTTTTAACTTTTACATTAAGCTACCAATATCACATACTGATTGCAGTTGCCAATCGATGTAATAAGTTTAATGCTATAAATAAATTCTTAATAATTCTTACTGAGCTAAGATACTCTTTCGTGCAAACATGTTATTTTAAACGTAGTAAGAATAACTGTTCATATGCAACAATCTGAAAACTATTATTGTATTTCCAAGCCTAATGTTTGCTTACATGGTTAAAATAAAGGGCTAAAAGATTATATATATATATATATATACGTTGTTCATAGTTGATAACCTTCAGTCTTTTACTTACAAATAATGAAAAAATAAAAAACACATGAGGTTATAATAAAATACTAACAAATATGTAAGTAGTACAACATTGTTTTGTTGTATATGATTTCATCTTAAATTTAAAAACCTAACACACTTTTGTTACGAATATATGTTACGTTTCAATGGTAGTATGTATATATAGAATAGTAGCATGGTACCTTTAGATTCTTATGTGTATAAGTAAATTATGCACTGTCCATCCATTGACTATACATTATAAACACACAGGTATTTTTAAACCCTCTTAAACACATATCTATATCTTATTAAACTTAAATTATGCGTGTAATAACTCATTCATGAAATCAAAACACTCTTAGATAAAGTTTGAATGTAATATAATAAAGATAAAATATATCATGTAAAATATATTATAGTTGAAATTTAAATAATATATTACACAAAAGAAATACCTATGAATATAAACGCATCATGACGTTATTCTTATAAAAAAATAGCTGTCTATCAAAAACCAGATAAAAAAAATACCCAGATAATCACGGCGTTGAGTTTATTCTTACATTCCATTCATATTAGTCTTCATTAGAGAATATTTTTTTTCTAATATTTAGTTGATTACAAATATGACAATACCCAAACAAGTCTAGTTACTTACCTTTAATTAACATTTATAATCTTGGATGAATAAGTTTAATTTTTTTTGAAAACTTGTTGAAACCCATTTAAAATATAATTAGCTATAAGCTTTTTTGTCAATTATTATTTTGTACCAGCGAATACGTTTTAATGAAAACAATTATTTCAGCATGTTGTTAAGTTAAATAACATTTCCAAAGCCTAGCGTAGGAGCTCGGGTACCTTGGTAACGAACTGAAACCTTAACATATTCTTAACACGTTTTAATGTAAACATTTTACTCCAACTATGTTATACAGGGCAATTATCTTTTCGACTCTTATCGACCCGAGCTTAAGTTATACGATCACCGAAGTCAGAAAATGAGTGAGGGTTAAAAAAACACTTTGTGCCCGTGTGAATGGTATTTTCCATCATATTGCACCATTAATTTGTACAACTATATAACAAAACTGAAATAGTTTTCATTTTAAAGATAACCTCTCAAAACTACTTCTAGCTTGTTTTCAATTTTGCTCATGGAAACAAGCAGCTATTTAGTAAGTGATTCAATCGTTTCGTCTATTATGATTGTGTTAGTGTACATTATACTATCGATAAGTCGAACCTTTTGCAATAAGAATGCAACTGAAGACAATCGATACATAATTTGGATATATGTAATGTCGTGTACAATCGAAATTTACAACTGAGTTTACAACAGAAGATTTTTACTCCCTAGGAGATACGCAACGCATACGTTTATATTGGTTTTTTTGCTGCAGTATTACAGCAAGTTAATACTTAGTTAATTTTTAGTATTTGGGTAAGTAGAAAGTGATTGTAATTCTGTTACAAACCAGGAATAGAATAATGTCAGACGTTAGTGTTGTATTGTAAATCTGTTCACGTCCCATGCAATTGAATTACCGGACTGGAGAATACTCTTACAGATTTATTTAATTTATTAATAGTATGAGGGTTTTGACTTGGTTACAAATTATTATTTGTTTTTATTTTGTACAAATTTTATCTTGTGTTTCAATAAGCATTTAAATGAATAGTATGATCTCATCACACGTTTTCCGACCTATTAAGAAAGAACATGTTTTGTTATGTGCAGGTATTTTGTCATTTTTACAGACTGATATGTAGCCTATAAATAAACAGAATGGTTCTGTAATCATAAAATACAAAATTTACGATGAGCTTGTATATTAAACTCAGGTATGTTAAATACAAAGTATGAAAACATTATTTTTCAATGAAATTGGCAAATTACGTGGGCACAGTCTTTTTTTAAATTAAAAATCAACAAAGAGCTTTTCAAACAACGATCCGTAAATGATATGTTCTAAAGGTGATGATTGGGTCGTAGACAAGGAAAAATAAAATAAAAATTAAGAATCAATAAAAAAGTGCAGGCAAAAACTAAATAGAGTGAAATCCGTTACGTGCCCACAACTCTTTTTTAAATTACACTTCTATATCTTATAGGAACCTTTTATAGATAATAAATAATGAAAAATACAATATTATTTAGAAAAGGTTTTTGAGGTCGAGAATTTTGATTGGGTTAGGTTAGAACAATGTCATCTAACCTAACCAACCAAACTTCTCGAACAACTAAAGTAAAAACTTGCATTCAACTATTTTGTGTGTTTTCTAAAAATGTATATATTGTTGTTTGTGATCAAATACCTTTTCTAAATATTGCTTTTTTTATTATTTATTACTTATAAAAGGTTGCAATAAGTTATTGCAACAAGTTATAGAAGTGTAATTGAAAAAATAGAGTTGTGGTCACGTAACGGATTTTGACCCTAAATAGTTACAATTGTACCGAAAATACATTTATTTTTATTTTCAACCAACGTTTGCTAAGAGATGACAAAAACAGAGGGATGTCACTAACGATCTGAGTCCAACCTATCAAATATTACTACGAGTTGAGGGCTAAGTGTACTTTAAAGTGTCCCAAATAAAAAAAATCCTCTTTTTTAGCTACTGCACTGGTATTAAGAGTAATAAGCTTATGTTTCTTAGTGAAGTAAACACACAGTTCTAAAAAGGTCACTATAAATTTACTTTTACAGTAAAAGTATCTTCTCTGCATATATCTTAAATATACACAGAGACTATTCGGTGAATGCATTTTTGTTTGTGACCGATAGAAATGTATTGACTTCTGTGACTGTTAAAATATGTTATTTATGTGTCCTCGTGGGGATAAAGCTAACAGGTTTATGCGATTTAATGTAATTCACTTGTCTTTGAAAGGGACAGGAACTTTTCTGAATTATTCATTTAACCTGGGGACAAAAATTAGCAACCAGTCCTGGAATATATTATGAAATGTATTCTCTTTCCTCTGACCATTGCGTAAGGGGGTATGCATATGGAATTATTTAATAAAACAATGGTTTTCATTTCTATTTACTGCAGTATACTGCAGTGTATATAGAACACCATTTATATCACTTCAATGTTATAATAGTACAGTGGACGTAATAGTTGTATGGACTGTTTTATATACAGATTTTATTTCAAACGATTACTTATAATACAACAGTTATATGATAAAATTACGAGTTTAAATTTTTTTTTTCTGTATATTTGATCAATGAATAGCATACGTTTAAAGTAGACCTACATGAAATACAGAAATATGTTCATTCAAATGAGGATAGATATAGAAATATTTATTCTATTTCGTTTAAATTTCATGCAAAAGCTCTATTATTATGTTCTTTGTTAATTATAGTTCATATGTCGTTTATGTATACTATTTTATGAGTTGTATAAAACAGCATTGTTTATACCAAATAAACAAACACACAACTTAATAATTTAGTGCAAATTATTTAATTATTTAAAAGTTATAACGACTCGATATTTCAAAAATGTAAAACTCATGTACGTGTGACTCAAAAACATAAACTGTGATCGATAAAATATATTAAACTGACAACAAAATGTTTTGGCTATTCTTTGGGTTATTGTTCTTTTCATCCCTCCGGTAAATTGGATTACATTCCCTGGGACCCTTGAAAATACGACCCACATGTGCCGAGCAAGGCTACAAATTATCTGGATCAATTTTTGTTTCTAGCAATAGTGCACACGATGCCAAAATCCATTATTAAATACTATAAATAGGGTAGTTAGTTTCACTGTTATAGTGAAATATTAAACTGAAGTAAATTTTCAATAGTAAAACATAGTAAATATTGACGTTGAAAAGAAATCTGTCTCTTGAGAAATGAAAACCTTAAAATACGTATTTGAAATGTACTTCCAATCATTATAAGTGTATAATGTGACATATATTTATTTGATATTTTATAAGTATATTTATATATAAATAAGTACTCAATTTCAATTGAAAAAAACACAAATTTTTGTGATACGCCACGTTTAAGTTTTCATTTGAACGTTGAATTTAGCAATACAACGACCTTACGAGAACATTCTTTTATAACTAGAATACCTTATTTAAATATACTAAGTAACAGGTTATAACGATACTAGTCCTGAAAATAAGTGTTTACCGGACGAGTGTGGTTGTTCCCGTGCGAGACAAAGTCGAGTACGGAATTACCATACGAGTCCGGTACACACACTTTGGACGAGTTACGTACGATACGCCATACTACTAAATCTTTACAAATCCTTATATATTACCACCAACTAATAGACAAAAAATCACTAGTCATAACCTCCATGTGAGGTTATATTTGGTTTATAACCATTCATTGCCACCCAAATACAATTTAATCACCTGATTGGTGTCCGGTAAAACTCAATACAGTACAGTAGTATGAAATGAAACCCCATTTTGATTAAGCTGGCGGCAAACAGCTGTTTTCTGGACTAAATCCTTGCCTGAGAATTTCGTCATAATAGTGTAGTGTGGCGTAATTAGTAGTTTACGCAACGATTGCGTTAAGTTAGTCTTAACGACACGAGTAGAAAATTTAAGGAACGAGCCTATGGGAGTGCCTTAAAAACTTCTACGAGTGTCGTAAAGACTATTAACACGAGTTGCGTACACTACTTTACCAACGACAGTTTTTTAATTACTAACAATCTGGTTTTTAGTTATTAACAATCACTACTCATAACTATTTAGAGAGGTTATGTTTTCGTTTATTGTCAGTGCTTCGCTTTCACTAGCTGACATTTTTAAAACAGTTTAATCTACCTTCCTTTAACTTCCACCAACTTAGGTTAAGAATACGCGAGTATCAACAGGAACAAGTAAGATCAACAATTAAAATTCTTAAATGATCAGCTGAGCAGCTGTTTAGTTGACGTTCAAAGCATTACAATTTTAGTTCTTTTCCCTCAATTCTTGAACCTCATTGGTCCGTTACCCGTGTTGTTATGAGAAAAACTATGCTGTTAAGAAATGAAACTATGCTGTTATGAAAGTAAACAGCTGTTAAGTGAAACTCTTCAATTCTAAGAACTAGACTGAAATGGCTACTTTAAAAAACGGTCGTAGGTAATAGTATATTACGTTACTAGTCCTGAAAATAACTGTTTACCGGACGAGTGTGGTCGTTCCCGTGCGAGACGAAGTCGAGTACGGGATTACCATACGAGTCCGGTACACACATTTTGGACGAGTTACGTATATACTACGATAGTTTACGCCATACTACTTAATCCGTACTGATCCTTATATATTTCCACCAACTAATGGACTAAAAATCACTAGTCATAACCTCCAAGAGAGGTTATGTTTTTGTTTATAACCACTCATTGCCATGCAAATACAAGTATAATCAGCTGATAGGTGTCCGGTAAAACTCATTGCAGATCAGTATTACGTAATGAAACCCCATTACGCCACACTACATAATGTTGACGAACTTCCCACACAAGGATTTAGTCCAGAAAACAGCTGTTTGCCGCCAGCTTAATCAAATGGGGTTTCATTGCGTACTACTGTACTGTAATGAGTTTTACCGGACACCAATCAGCTGATTATACTGTATTTGGGTGGCAATGAGTAGTTATAAACAAAAATATCAAATCAAATCAAACAAAATGTCTTAATTTAGTAAAAAATAATTATTTTTACAGTTTTAACAAAATACAGTATCAGATATAACCTATGACTAGTGATTCTTAGTCTTTTAGTTGGTGGTAATATATAAGGATTTGTACAGATTTAGTAGTATGGCGTAACCTGTCGTACGACACTCGTCCAAGTCGTGTGTACCGGACTCGTATGGTAAACCCGTACTCGACATCGTCTCGCACGGGAACGACCACACTCGTCCGGCAAACAATTATTTTCAGGACTATAGTAACGTAATATACTATTATAGCTCAATCAGGTGAAACCTTTACTTTTGAATGTTTTACGAAGAGTACGTGAATGTGTCAAATACTAAGTAACACCTAATTATAACTATCTAAACATTACAGCTCAGTCAGGTGAACACAATATTCACTCGAACTAATAAGAGAAAGTGAGTTTAATCGATATTTAATTACTAAATTATTTTCATAACAATAAAATTACTTAATGTTACTTTACTGAATTATTTCATTTATTGTGTGTCCTTGTAAAAACCGTTTATTCATCAATAATCTACTAGCTTGGATTTATATAAAATATGGTAAAAAACATACAATGTTATATTCATTTTACACTTTGGAGTTTTTATTTTGAACACATGTTTAAATAATGTTTTGGTTTGAACAACGGGCATTTGACCTTTGCAAAGGTGTCATATTTCTTTAATAAATAGGTCTATGAGTTATTCTCTGATTGGATGGGATTACACTGATTTGCAGTTAAAACCATATTCAAGATTAAATTACGAATATTTCAGACAACTATAAGAAACTGAAGTTCATATAAAATTCTTAGCTTTGTAATTACTTCAATACAACAATACAAATTCATGCAAGTTAGCATGGTTGTAATTTAAATTCTAATTTTGTATTGGGTTTGTTTAAAGTGTATTCACATAGATAAATATTAAATTTGTTGTTATGTTTGTACCAAAAGTGTTTCCCTATGTAAAAAGCTCTCCGTTATAGTGGATTCTATAAATGATTTCTTCCAAGAAGCTGACAAATATGTTTTCATTGGCTATGAATAATGCATTTGTTTTCAACTCAGAGTTAAATTTCTTCTGTCACGAATGAAAGCAGAACAAAAGTTTCAGTTGTTAAGTACGATTTTAGGTTTTTTTATTTTATCTTCCAACATTTTTTTGGTTGAACGAGGGCTATTTTATCTTATATTAATAGCATAATATATTAGAATAGTTTATTGTTTACAAAACGTCGGTCTAAAATTTATAGCTTTATTTTAAGCTTTAATTTATAATCAGTATTGGAACTGATTTTCTAATAAGGTATACATCCTACATTTGATTATTAAATTAATACATTGTATACTCAAATACTTTTTGAGTGTATCTCATACAAACACACAAACAGACACACACACAGACAGCCAAGCATATGCTTACCTGCAAATTGAATTGAATTTCATATAAGTAAGCGAATAGGGCTTACTCAAATCAGTTATCTCAGTAAGGTAATATCCAAGCTAAATTAAATTCTAAAGCCTCTTTTGGGAGCCTGGATAGCTTGGTAACTAACTTATATCGTAATACCTGCATGTGCATAAATTGTTTCTAAGCTAACTTTATAACATTTATATTTTAATTATAACACGTGATGATTGAGCTAAGATTACAATGGAGGACATAGGCGCAGGAAAACTTGAGTCAATATACTAGTCTCTTTTGGAAGCCTAGGTACCTTTTTTGGGCCCTAATTTGGTAAATAACGCCACAGAGAAGTAAGATACTTCTTGTTACATTCTCTGTATTCTTTGATGAAAGATTGTCACCTGAGTGGTTTTTTCCTTTGTGCCATATTTAGCTTGTTAGTTTGCTAACAACCTAACAAGCATATGCTATGATTCTTTGTTTACATCCACGTCGTTATCTCGTAACCATCATGGCAACTCATAAGGCTAATGCTAAAAACATTATGTGGGTTTTAAATAGTACTGACATTATCAAATTGAAATTTGTTTGTGTAACATGAACACTGTTTGTCAAAATAACTCTGGAAAGTTTGGATTAAATATGTTCAGCCGTTATTGAGTTACTTGATTACATAGTTTGCATAAGGTTTGGTCTAAAAGAACTTCACTCACTCCGCTCAATTAAATCGTTAAATATGACCAAGCCATTTTGGTACTCATTGCAACCTACATGCATCTATATACGTAACACTACTGTATAAGTAATTCAAAACATATTTTAAACAATCGAATCCTTATAATCGTCGAATAAACACCGTACGACTTTACATGTTTTTTATGTTGATAGTGTTGAGCATAGTGCTGCGTACATGATAATTACATAGTTCATTGACAAATGTCGTGTTTATGCTGTAAAACATTTAATTAACATAGTCATGAAACTTTCACCTTCTCCCCTTTATTGGATACATTGATGGCTAATTGATTTTACAAATTACTTTCAGATAATGTACAAATGTTGCAAACGCCCAAATACTTATAAAACCCCAAACAATGAACCATAGCATTTGAATTTTTCAGGGAAGTTTAATGCAATTGTTATTTCGTTACGATCCAGAGTAACGGAATAATGGCAGACATTAGGGTTGGGTCGTAAATCTGTTAACATCCTTCATAACCAAATTGCTGGACTCTAGAATACTCTTAAACATTCATAACATTTACTCTTTAGTAGTACGGTGCATGTAGACCTAAACATCAAAATCTAAAGTAGAAGTTCACTTCCAACTCCAAACGGTTCAATACATTACATAATTTGGAGCTTTTTTGCCAAACGTTATGTAGACTGTATGGACTGTTTTGACTTCTAAGTGAGCTTTCATTTTAGATTTTAAATTTAAGTCTAACCACCACACTACATTAGGGTATTGTTTACAGTTACACCTGCAAATAAAAGTGGAGATGTATATTTTTATTAGTTGTGAATGTGCGATTGTAGCATAATCCTTCATATAATAGCATTATGAATGTTGTTATTACATAACATTTGCTTGCATTTAACATTAGTTTACTTATATTCGCATGGTGTAAAAGCCAATTTATAAAAAAATTGAATGGTACCAATGTGTTCAATATTTTCTCGGGTTTGTTGTTCTTTCTACCGTTCGGTAAATTAGATTTCATTCCTTGTGACCCTAAAAAAACTACCTACATGTGCCGAGACTGGCTACAAATTATTTAGGTTAGCCTAAATTGAATTTATTGTTATAGTACAACAATGCCACCCCCTACTGTATATACAGTACATCGATAGGGTAGCTTTTTTCGTTGTTGTTACCATACATTTTAAACTTAATTTAAGCATATATTAATAGCAACAGTAAAAATAATTATCTGTTGAGATATGAAACTTTAAAATATGAGTGTATTACATATAGTACTCTGATCAGTATTATCACAGTAAAATGTATTTACAGTGTGATTGGAAAGTGCGGTGTAATATATACTATTATAGATATAGGAATTACACTTGGTATATCAATGATAACCATAAAATGGCTACTACTCTTTTAAGCTCTTACTATTTTTTTTCTCATAGTGGGACGCCCATGAGGAGTCAAACGAAATTCTTAAATCGTAGCACAGGCCGAGTTTAGTGTCAAATTAAGAGTCTCCGTTATTAAAATACAATGGCACAAACCCCAACGCAAACGGACAATGGAGTAAAAATTACAGCCGTTCAAAGATTCCTTGAATTTGTAATGCGTATACTGTGGGGTGCCCGCTAGAAGTATGAAGGAATAAAAAAAAACGTAAGAAAAGTTCAATATTCACATCACATAAAAGGTCTATATTACTAAAATACAATGTCGAAAATTTGAACTAAAAAATAGCTGGTCATAAAATAATCTTAGTTTTATGATCTTTTTATAGTTAACTTTATTTGAGTTTGTTACAACAATTTGAACGGTTAATGCAAAAACAGTTGTGAATATCTAACAAAGGATTTGTGCTAACCATTAAGATAAACAATATTACAATAAACAAATGTAACATGTGCAAAATTATTGATTGACGTATTTCCTGTGAACATATACATTTTGTATCCAGCTTTTCTCTAAAATTGATGTTGCTAATAATGACAAATGTAGTATATAACGACGAAACGCACCCGAGCAATCTGGCCAAACCAAAGTTACTCCAGACTTAGAGTTTGGATGAAACTGGCGTATGAGTAGGTGGCATTCAGTATCTGAAACAAACATTATTGTAAGAGTTATACAGGGTATAAACAACATTTAAAATCTGTTGGTTATAATCTCTCATAAAAAAAGTGTATTGAAATATGATCTCAGGAAATGTATATTCATCAGATATCCACCATTTTGTTTTTCATACATGAAAAATTTTTATATAAAAACTTTTCGAACCGAACCTTATGAAACTTTGATCCTTATTTTAAGGGGTAAGAGACCTTTGTTGAAAAATTCGGTCCCGTCTGAGATTAAAAAAATTGTGGTGATTTTAATTTTATAACTTAAATTACAAAAGTGCCCTATTTTATGACAAAATAACAAGGACTATTTTATAAAGCATTTCAATTATCCTATCAAATCAAATCAAAGATAGAAAATTTAACTTAAATGTCATGTATTGTAATTGTAAAATAAGGCCGAGCTATGCAGAGTGCACCTTATCTTCCCTTACTTTACAACTAAAAAACGTTAAATTTCAGCTTATAAAAATATTTGATCTTTTTGAGGTTTTGTTTGATATCGTAAATGCAAAATAAAAGAGTTCTTTCATGTTCATAAAATCAGCCATTATTTAGTCATTTCAGTTATATTATTATACAATTCAAATGTCTGATATCTGGGTAAATTTGGATTTTTGGACATGCAATAAATGATTGTATTTGTTTCGCTTTCTGCGAGAAATCATATTCCAAAGTTCTGACCCGCTTTTTAGACACCTTATATAAATAAGAACCGTGTTTGTAACACGTAATTCAAGTTGGCCTATCACATGGTGAAACCTGTATTTGACCAAATCCTACTAATATTACAATTCAGAGAGTTTGGATGTATGGATGGATGTTTGTGACAAGTAAACGCGAAAAATACTGGTCGTATTGGGCTGAAATGTAGTGTAATGATAGCTCACATTCCCGATTAATATATAGGGGCATTCTTATCTCAAAAATCCTTTTGGGCTCTACCCTAATGGGTCTGGAGTTTCCCGTGTTAACCTTATGAGTATTTATAATTATTTAAAAGGAATAAAATAATTTTGTCAGCTGTTTCAATTACACAAGTTGGTTCTATGATATTAAATAGCATTTAAAAGTTTACCAACAGGGTGAAGCCCTATTAACTTTTTTTTGCATTCATGACAACATCTAATTCGAACCAACTAGCAACAAGTAGCTGTGAAAAATGAGAATTACATTTTTTTTTTGTGCAGTGGTAGAACATTATGGCTATGGTAAACCATGTCCTATCCCATTGCAAACGCAAAGCACAAATATAACTGCAATAAGCATTTTTTATTTATACGCTAACCCCGTACGAAGGACGGGTACTCTGCTAGTAAACATATAATTGAAGTTAAGCTGTAGTGTTTGATACGTATATAAACCAACTGTGGGTCGCATATTTTCGAATAAGCAATTTTATTTAGTTTTATTCTCTTAAAATACCAAACGGAATAGCTACTTATAAAATACCTCTGCTGTTATTACCTCTCCAATAATATAAACTCGTTTGATTTTTTACAACTTTTAATAAAACTTACTCTGGCAAAAGTTTCCATTCCGAGAGTGTACATGCCACCAATAGTAAGCCTGAGAGGTTTGGACGCCATGATCTGCATGATGAGCAGTCCTCGCCTCAAACTGTAAGGCTTGTCTGTCCAGTCACAGTTGTACAGCGCCTGCCGAAGTGACTCCGACTGGAATTTATATTTGTCAGCTTTACAAACAATAAATAATACAGCACTACAAAGCTAAATAATAATAGACTAAATAATACTTGCATTATAGGGTGGGGCAATGAAAGCACCCCAACGTGTTTTAAGTGGCAGTGTCCAGGATCCGAACCCACGACATCGCTGTCTTGGGCCCGAAGTCCGCGACGCTACCGACTGAGCCACCGACTCACTAAAGGTTACAAACCTTCTACCCACAAAGGTAGGTCGTTTTACCAGAGTCATAGGATCCACGTCGTGGACGATTGTTGAATTCATTTCCTTACTCATTTGAGTTTACCAGTTCAAATGGTGACGTTCCACTTTTGCATCCTCTTCGGGAGCACAAAAGTGTCAAAAGGACCGAAGATCCTGATAATCCCTGACGGTCTTCAGGATCTGATAATATGAATGGTCCAGGGGCATTTAAGCCTGCAGGAAGATTCCAACCACAGACACACAGATTAAAATATTGCCTGACCTTCAGCCCTTTAATAGGTTAATCAATTCGCATCTGATTAAATTAAACTGTGATTGAAGTCGGAGACTGTTTCCCGTCTAAGGTGTTTTATAATATAGGTGAGGACGATTCGATTGTCTCGCCTCAGAGGTTGAAAAATCCAATATCGTACTCGTATATCCAATATCAAATAGCCAGACCAAATTGAATAATAATTTATTAAGATACGGTGCAAAATCTGCAAACACTGAGTGCTTAGCCTAATTTTGTGCTTGTCGTGAATTGTACTGAAAAGGACAATTTTTCATAGTGCTTGTTCAACATAGAAGAGGAGGATTGTTAGAAAATAGTCTGCTTTGAAACAGTCCACAAAGGAATGGCCAATTGTGACAGTAAGCATTTTAATCACACTTTCCATAACCAATAAAAAGTTACATGATATTTAAGTGACTATTTTACCTCATTTAGTACTATCCGTCCATAGAGATTGAATAGCCCGAGACTTCCCAAGATCACAAAAACCTCCACCAATCTCTGTATTACTCCTGGACTTAGCAGTTCGTCAAGCTGAATATTATATAAATAAATGTATATTATTAAAGTATTTTCACCATGGTTATGATATAATGCTACTCGTGCTGGTTTTTTCATAGTGCGTGTTCAACATAGAAGAGGAGGATTTTTAGAGAATAGTCTGCTTTGAAGCAGTCCACAAAGGAATGGCCAATTGTGACAGTAAACATTTTAATCACATTTTCCATAAACAAATAATTTTAAAAATTACATGATATTTAAGTGCCTATTTTAACTCATTTAGTACTGTTCAAAGGTAGTGTTCAAAGTATTAGTATCTGTCCATAGAGATTGAATAGTCCGAGACTTCCCAAGATCACAAAAACCTCCCCCAATCTCTGTATTACTCCTGGACTTAGCAGCTCGTTAAGCTGAATATAAAATAAATGAATGTATGTAATATATTATTAAAGTATTTTCACCATGGTTATGATATAATGCTACTCGAGCTGGTAGTTTTAAATATGTCTACCAAAATAAGTATTTGAACAAAGGTACCTTCAGTATAATATAAATTCGGTTTCCTCCATAAAATAACACTTACAGAACTTATGTTGGGAACTCCCAAGGCTACTACTATTGCTCCAAGTTGATTACTGAACAAAAATGACAGTCTGTAAGTTTTATCTGTCAGTTTAACAAATCTGGAAAAAAATTATAAATATTTATAAAAGATACTAAATCGATACTTACTAAATGTATACGAATTAAAAGTGAATAGTATATTGAAATTATTAAGTTTAATTTGGGGGGAGAAAGTATATTGTTTTGTGCTATAAAAATGACCGACTTGTTTAGGACAATAAGAAACTTATACAGTTATTAAAAAGGTTATCTCAATGTTGAGTACGTGCTACCTAGAATCTGGAGCATTTATTAATTTTATTATTTAAATACCCTTCATGATATTATAACAAAACAGTACTAAGCGATAAATAATAAATAATAATAGGCATATAGTTATTTGCATATAGTTTTTTTATATTTAAAATACTTGATACCAAGTAAATAAACGTTTGGTCGTATCTAAAATATTGAATATCATCATTTGTAGTCTGGTCTAGTAGTTTTAACTTTTAAAATACGTACGAATCCATTTGTCAATCATTAAAACCAATAAAAAAAATCATCAACCAAAAAAACAAAAACCGAAAAAATTTTACAAAAAAAAATTAAAAAAGTGCTGTTGATTAATGATTCAAACAATTACCCCACCATAAATGCATAGGAACGGTTACTACGTTTACCTGATTATTTCGATGTGTTGTTTGACTGTCCTGCTAAAGTACTCTCTAATCTTATATTCTTTCTGTTCAACCATTAGCATATGCATCAGAGTTCGACTTCGAACATCTATAGTATTTTCAGGTTTTGGTAATACTTTAATCTTTCTAAAACGAGGCAAGTTACATACATCACCGATTTCTCGATCTTTCATGAAATATTTGTATATGTTAACCGATCTTGCACCTCTGTTCGACTCTGTTGAACAATCCAAAGACTCATTGACAACTTCCAAATCAGCACAAAGTATTCTAATGGTGTACTTCAGTTTGAAAACCATAGTGTTCATAATTAAGAACCACTGAAACACACTGACGAGAAGGCTAAAGACACTTAGAGCGTTCAAAAGAAGCAAAGTGTAATACGAGTTGTTATCGTTGAATGAAACCCATCCCATTACCAAACGGGTACATTTATCATTTGGCTTGTTTAAGATTAAAGAGGAAATGGTAGAAATATATACAATTAATCCACCAGCTATTCCAAGGGCGACAATCAGGTATGAATAGAATGTTAGTTCTTTTTCGTGCTGTCTAACAAGCTTAGCATGTACAGAGTTATTTAGGTATTTAGTTAACGGTTGCATAACAAACTCAATGATCTTGCACACATCATCTTTGTAAAATATAGAGGTAGCCTCGATCAGAAGCAAGGTTATTAAGTACACGAGGTCTTGTAGTTTTGACATTTCTTCGTCAGGGTTTGAATTCTGTTTATTTAGACATAAGAACGTTGACATGATGTACAACACGATGGAAAAGATCCTAATGGAGAATAAATACTTGTTGTACTGTTTTTTGGTTGTGTCTAGAAACATGGCGAATTTGCACATCTTTGGCAAATGTTTATCGAATGAAACTTTGCCCATGTCGCCTCTCTGAAAATAAACATATTGGCTATAAATATTCGCATAATCATGCATCTCGTTATTTGATATAATATTATGTCAACCACTCAACAGTGTTTTATTATAATAAAACATAGTTTCAACTCTTCTTACAACATTTCTTTAATAAACAATTTATGTGTTTTTTGACGATGCAAAGTAGGAACCAATCTTTCACAAATTATGAAAAACATTTTGTTGGTTTTATGTTGCATCCTATGTTCTATGACTAAGATAAATAATAAAAATTGATTCGATTGTAAATACATTGTTTTAAACACCAATACGTTTTAAGATAAGATAATATTTTTATAATGGTCAGTGCTTTAAGCTCACTTACAAAGCCATTCAATAGAAATTGAAATATGAATGGATACTGTGGTGGACACAAATCTGGTTTGGAAATCAAAAGGTCAAAAATGTCCAATTCAACTGTATAAAAGCGATAAACGTAGTTTTAATAGTTTAGAAATAGTTGTTTTAGAGAATTTTCCAAATAGAAAATAAGCTATTAGCATTGGTCCCATGGTAAAATCTAGATCCGGGGCCTATTAGTTTATTGGTTTTGATGTATCCAGAGGCCAAAACCACCGTTCGTTAAAATTCGTATCTATATGTGTATGTCCGTTAGCACGATACATCAATTAAAGATGATCCCTTTTGTAATGAACTTTAATAAAGCTTATGCCTTATATGGAAAATTAGCCAAAAAACTACTTTTCGAAATAAAAGCATGTATTCATTGAAGTTGAGAGAATCAGACTCTCAAATAACACAATGTCTTATCTTAAAAACGTTTCAGTCCTTAACATGTTGTATGTCTGCAACCAGTCAGTGAAAAAATAACTGCCAAAAAACTCCAAATGTTCTTATGGCGAATGTATTACTACTACACACTTAGAAAGACCTTATTATGAAAAAAGAAGGCTTCTATTTTGTGCAAGATCTTAATGTAAAACTGAATAGCTAATTGATACTTGAAAGGCAACTTTCAAGATATGAAAGTTAGATAGTGTACTTATAAATAAATTTATTTTCCAATAGATAAACAAATCAAAAGTAAGCTAAGCTTTACTTCTTGTCTAAAAATGAATATTAACATACCTTGATCCCAGGTGAGAATCTTCTCTCCAAATGGTGTGACCTAGTCAGCTATGTTCTGAAGCAGTTTGTGACCATTTTAATTTTATATCCATCCGAGTTAAAGTTTCTTTCGTGTGATGGTAGAACCGAACGGATATAGTTTATTAATATACCGCCTTGAAAAACAATACGTATCATGATGTACTTCCTACGGCTCTGTCAAAGTTTTCTATGGAACAGGCAATGTAATATTGAGGGAGTTAAAACAGCGGTGGGGTAGGGCATAGTATTTATAATTGAACTGTACAACTTTTCTTACTTATACTTCCAAACGTAATTATTTCATGACTTATTTGCGCCTTTTGTGGAATGCGTAATACAATTTTCTCATATCTTAATCATTTAACTGATATTAATTATGCTATGCTGTAAACATTAATCGTTGGGACAGTGGTGTGATCCAGAACACTGTAGAGCATAAACATATTAAAATGATTATATATAAATGTTATTAACATCTCACTTATCGTTTTACTACAGTGCACACTTTATTCACTTCCCTGAGTTCCTCTGTAGTTACGCCCCTTGAAGTCCAAAGTTTTGAGCTGAGGTTTTCAAAAGTAAATATTAATTGGTCTCAATAAAAGCATGAGAAAATTCACAATGTTTATCTTTGCGTTGGCATTTAAATTTAAACAACCAGGACTGCCAAATGCTCATTTCACAATTTCAGACAGCTGATCTAAATAAATTAAATATATTTTACCCAAATATGTGGTAGGATTATTTAAAACATAAAACTTTATCACAGATTATTTATTCTCAATATATTTCAATGATTATAAAACTGATTTTTCTTCCCATTGCGAAGGACGGGCACAGCAGCTAGTCTATGATAAGAACTTAAATACATGAAACAATTAGTTTTAATTTACCTTATCACCATGGATACAGTATTAAAATTAACTAAACACATTTCTGAGCTGGGTTTAAATAGTTGTGATCAGAAGTGTCATTAATATTACAGTAACAAAGTACAGCCATACAACTTAGTGTATTTACTCTAAAGCCTACCTACCTGAATTACATACATATTATGTCTATTACTTAGTTTAGTATGTGTGTATATAGTGTAATCCACACACTAAAAGCTAATATTTATAGCTCAAAACAATAAATGTAAGAGATAAGATATTCTTGTTCGTTGGTGCTTGTCAACTCATTACCTAGTCGACTCCGACTTGTACGGTATTGCGTATTAATGATGTCAGCTTCATTGTTGTTTAAAAATACTATCATGGGTTCAAAACTCATTATTTTGCAGATATTGAGTATATTTTTATGAATTCCCATAATTAAAAAAAAGATTGGTTCACAAATAGTATACTACCATAGTAAATTTTGTAACTTTTCACACGAATCAAATAGGTTTTAAGATAATTCTCAATAATCCAAGGTGTTTATAGAATGATGCATGTCTAGGACAACATCAGGTCAATGGTATTTGGCAGTTCTTTTACTTAACATTAGAATAATTAACAAGCATTAGAAACGTTGCCAGTTTTCTCCAGACACGTTTTAAAACCAGAATATTTTTGTTTTTCCTGATAATTGTGAGCCATACAAGATACAAGCCAACACAAACATAACGTTTACATACGGCTATAAATGTTTTGAAGGAATTTAATTTTGTAGAAAAACTCTGTGAGTTCTCCATGTTGGCGTATATTTTTCAACCCCTGCAGTGAAGACAACATTGCTGCACATAAAATCTCTTAACTGTGAAATGTGCCTTGCGACAAGAGAAAATTGCTTTAATCTTCAACATCTTTATACGAAAAAAAAACAATGATGAAACCAAGGTGTAATAACTACCTATATTTCATAATTTATTTTTTAAGCCCCCTAGGTTAGATTCCTAATACACTATTAGCTCTTTAATTTATTCTTATTTCTGAATATTTTTATCTAACTTCTGATAGTCACAAATAACCATATTCAATTCAATTCAATTCAACCAATTTTATTTATGCAATTCTTAAATTAATTACATAATCCCATGTGCCATGCAAACCACGCGCGGGATGAAAAACACATTTTTATTACTACATTTCATTTTCTTGTTTCTGGCAGCAAACAGTTCATTTTTCCTTCTTTGCCACTTTAACAGAACAGTGAGTAGACATTTCCTATCAACAACAGCATTTCCTATGAGCAACAGTTTTAATCATGTTTTAATATATATTTTTAAATATGAGATGGGGGTGTTTGGAAATTCCTTATTTATTCTTCAATCGCACTTATGACCAAGTGATGTACTTTAGTTTTGTAATTAATAATTAAATGGTTACTGTTATTACTGTTACGATTATATTTCTCTGTATTATTATTGCTTTCCTTACTGTAATTAAAATACTAAACTAACTTAAGTTTACTTTTTACTTTACTTAAAAAAAAACACACACACACACACACATTTAATTTTGTATTAACTATTGTTTTGTATCAACCATTAACTAAATTGGTCCGGGTCTAGGTCTTACAATGAGACATACGGTAATAGCTAATTCCCTAAATAGAAAATTAGCTGAAAACAACCCCGAGTTCCACCCCCCGTTGAATCCTAATTGCAACAGTCCAGAGTGCGAACAATGGTAAAATCATCCAGACTGCGAACACCTAAAAAACGTCGAGGAAATATTTGGAATCTGTAAAAACGGTTGAGCCACTGCAGCTAAACAGGAGAGGCCGGCTAATATACAGGGTGATCAACTCGTTGAGGCCACCATTTGAATATCGAAAACTGTAAGAATTAGAGAAAACTTTAAATGGGGGACATTCCTTTATTTTTTGTGGCAGTTAAAAATATGATTTTAATTTTTCGAAATTCAGCCGCCATTTTCCAAAATGGCGGCCAACTTTGAAATTTCTTATAAAACACCCTATATTTTATCATGTTTTCGGATAGAACAGGCAATTTAAAAACTTTTTTATTCTTGGCATTTTTTCGATAAACCCACTCGTTTAGGAGTTACGGCCAATGGAAAAATGACTTCCGGTGTACATTTTACATCATGTAGCTCCTAAACAAGTAGGTTTATAGCGAAAATGCGAAGAGTAAATAAGTCAAAGAAGTCTTAAAATTGCATCCACATTCCAAAAAGACCATAAAATTCGTTAAAAATATTAATTCTATTATTTCAAAAATGGCGGCCATTTTCCAAAATGGCGGCAAACTTAAAAAGTGGAAAACTGTGTATTTTATGGTCTTTTTGGAATGTGGATGCAATTTTAAGACTTCTTTGACTTATTTACTCTTCGCATTTTCGCTATAAACCTACTTGTTTAGGAGCTACATGATGTAAAATTTACACCGGAAGTCATTTTTCCATAGGCTGTAACTCCTAAACGAGTGGGTTTATCGAAAAAATGTAAAGAATAAAAAAGTTTTTAAATTGCCTGTTCTATCCGAAAACATGATAAAATATAGGGTGTTTCATAAGAAATTTCAAAGTTGGCCGCCATTTTGGAAAATGGTGGCTGAATTTCGATAAAATAAAATCATATTTTTAACTGCCACAAAAAAATAAAGGAATGTCCCCCATTTAAAGTTTTCTCTAATTCTTACCGTTTCCGATATCCCAATGGTGGCCTCCTTGAGTTGATCACCCTGTACATTTGTTTATAATGTATGTATTATGTTATATATGCTATAATTATGTTTAACTGCCATATTCGTGTAAAACTTTTGTTTTGTAGCTTTCATTTTAAGATAATTTGATTATTATTAGCCAAACGTATAAAAACGGCCACTTTATGAGCGAATTTTTGAGGCTGAAAGAATCCGTCTGTAGTATACGTCGCATGCAGACATATGACTTCAAGAATGCTGAAACATCGTCCTGCTCCTGTATGTATATTATCAGCCCTGATTTGTGATTCTAGCCAAATCATTCTTGTAACGATCTGGGTTTCTATGAATATGCTGAAAAGTCCAACTATTGAAATGTGTTCGCAATTGGGAATCATCCCCATCCCGCAGGCGCCCCCCCCCCTCCCATATAAACCCAAAAATGTTCGCAGTCTAGACTGTTCGCAATCAGGAGGACACGCCACTACTATGTACCCTGGCTTCTTCTATTTAGAATAAAATGGCGGAACATCTAAATAGGTTTAATGGTGCGTTATCGTCAAAGTAATTTAGTTCACACCACTATTTGAAATAATGTCCTGATTTTTGGCAATGTTACTCAAGGAATGAAAACTAAGTTGATTAAAGCGATAGGATGATGGTTAATGAAAATAAAATAAATTTAATTCATAACACTGTCTGTAGAATGTTCGATACATCTGGTATATTAATTTAAGAAAGTGGGCTCTTTGTGGGAAATCCTGTAAATTAAGCAAGAGTAACTTCGTGATCTATTATAAATATCTATTCTTGTTTATGTGAATTTAGTACGAGGATTTATTGCATCCGTAGATTTATAGATGATTTTATATGAATTAAGGACGTTTAATCTATTATTTCACATGATAAAAAGAAAACTAAATCTAACTTGATGAGCCTGGGTTGTTTTTTACTCATTAATACTTTAATGAAGTGACTCATTCTGTGTCAAACAAAGCTAAAACAGAATGAAAGAGGCTCAACTTACAAAATATATTTTGGATACAGTCCAAGCTGGATGCTTTCCAAACCTATTGATGTTTATTTCAATTTGCTCAATAAACTTTAAAAACATAAGATATTGCGATAAAAGTATCAACATTTGTTTATTTTTATTGTTAATGATTTGTGTAACATTTGACTATTAATACAACTAGTATCAAATAGTAAATGGTGTAACTAAGGTACTTTGCTCTCGCGTTACACATTATGTTTGTCCCACAGTTACTATAAAGCTTATAAATAAATATCCTACAAAATAACACGTTTTAAATTAGGTTAAATCATGTTAAATCCAAGCGTTGAACGGACAATTTCTTGTTAACGCGAAACAACAGGTTAACTCGTAGTATCAATACTCAAAGGCTGTAAAAAGCTGCACCAGCTGATCGTAATCTCATATATAAGCCACCTAATTCAAGCGTACACGTATTAACGTGCCTTATAAAAGTACACTATTTTCTGTTGTTTGGTTGGAATACTGGAATGAGGCAAAAGTAACTACTAGTTGTTACTGTAGATGCAGTTGTTAGCTACTTGAGTGCTATAAGTAAGTACTGTAGATGCAGCAGTTAGCTACTTTGCGTGCTATAAGTAAGTACTGTAGATGCAGCAGTTAGCTATTTTCGTGCTATCATCAGTGCAAGGAAGCCTGCTTTGTCAGGTAACTGTAGGGGGGGAAAAGACGTGTCGTAGTAGATTGGTATAAAGTATAAAGTAAATTTATACTTAGGTAGTAGCATTTACTATTGGATCCTGAATCAGACTTCCGATCTATATATAGATGGAAAGCATACTTCAGGATTCTTAGACCTTAGTTGACATAATTTGAACAAATGTGTTTGTATTTTTTTTAATTGAAGATTTTCTTTGTAGACTTCAGGGTTAACACAGGGATTTCAGTGGCCTATTTGGAAATGTGGTCTTTTAATGTGGAGTCTTTTTGAGAAACAACTTAACTAATTTTTCAACCAGAATATGCAGAATAACTGTGGGTCCCGCAAAGCCATACCCCTCACTAGCGATAAAACTATTCATCAAGTTACCGATAAATATCCGAGCCCACTTCACTTCGCCAGAGCCTACTAAGGAGGCCCTTGTTTCCATCAAAATAACTGTTTAATGAGCCACTCGCCTTCACAAAAATCCGAGTCACATCCGTCAGTTTAGTTTAAATTGTACATATAGTGTTTTTTATAGATTTATCTGTTACTAGCTGGCCCGACAGACGTTGTCCTGTCCTAATGTGGTTTTATGTCAAATGATCGTTCATTTTCAAAATGAGCTCGTTTGCATGGCTCAATCACGTCCTGGTTGAAGTTCGTTCGCTACGCTCACTCACCTTTATTGGACAAGGATGAAGAGATAAAGTATTAAAGTAAGTATACAGTATGTATACCGACCAGGGTTCGGGACTAGTTCCCAGTGGTCCGTGGGGATCTTAGATGATAGCAGTCACACACTGTACCCGTCTGTATTAATACACAAAATAAAAAAAAAAAAAAATTTAAGTTATACTTCCTTAAGTCTATAAATGAAAGGAAAACATTCATAAAATATATAACTTAAGATTACAAAAAATAATTGTACGTATTAAAATTTATTGTTAATGATATTTTCTATTCAAAGAATAATGTTGTCAGTTCACTAAATTCCTATGTTTATTATTTGTAAATTGATGTATTCAATAATATAAAGTGATTGATAGGTGATTAGAGAGTTTTTTTTTATGAATGTCTTACTTGCCTAAAGGAGAAACCATCAATCTTGTTATTGAACTGGACTTACGAAGCCCATTTTTCCCTAGCGAACTCCAAATGTTTGTTTTCAAATACAACACATTGGGTTGGACATCATAATTGTGAATATATGTGTAGTAACTTTAAAATTTTTTTTAAAAACTTGTTTTAAACTTTGATTGTATAGTATAGTAAATTAAATTGCATAGAAAATATTTTTAAAGTTGGTTATTTATTACTTAAACTCTTTTACATAAAATGCATCTGTTTTATAAAGGACCTAGTGAGTCTGTAATATTTTTGGTAAATCCTATTAATCGTAAAAGAAATAATATTTAGTTTTATATTTAACATTTAAATAAATAGCCTATAAAGCTAAGAAAACATTTTCATCTAAGACGTAAGATTTAAGAAGGAAAATTTCTCTTAGTAGCCTTTTATTTTGCATAATTTTGTTTAGCGAAAGACAAGCTATTTAAAATGCTACAAGATATGGTTTCAACATTTTTGGCAGATCTTCAACCAAATATTGTTAGAACGGAGATGTCAGGTTGACGTTAGTAAGTTGGAAGACGATAGCGAAAACAACGTCTTTCTTAAAACAACTCATTTATCAACAGTTGTATTTCTTCATCAACTGGTTACAAGGTGATTGCATTTTCGGCCATTGACCTATAAAGACGTAAAGAGTAGGTCTTACCTCATGTTTTGAAAGTTAGGATTTAATGGAAAACATCGTTGTGTCTGTCTTTGGTATGGAAATGTAAGGCAGTTCTAAACATTCTGGCACGTATTATACAATACGGAAATAAGATGTGTTTGATGTTTCTGTTCATACTTTTGTAGCCTCATCGTGGTACAATTCAGTAGAAAATGCTCTTGAGCATTATTGCAAGTCATTTATAAGAACTGAGAGACTTAAGTCAGAAGGGAAATAGCTATCGCTAGCTATAGCTAGTAAGTAGGTTTGTGTATTCTGTTTGCTTTGGATTTAACAGTAGTGAATTCAGTAAGTCGAAATTCAAAAATGCTTTTCTACGTGATGCCAAAACGAGTCAACCTACTGTTACAAACTTTTCAGGAAGTAAATCATAAACCGTCCATCATATTGGTATTTAATATTTTTCCTTCAAACCCCTCGGGTCATCCAGTGAACGAATAAAATCATTAGATGGAGCTTTTGAAAGGAAAACGAATGGTCCCAATGGTAATAAAAACCCCAATATGTTTTAGTTTACATTACATAATTTAAAATGGGCTGATATTGTGTATTATAAAAATTTAACGGTAATTATATTTGGTAAAATAAATAGGTTAGAAGTTGAGAAACACTTAGTATGGATTACACTCAGGAGGACGATCAGATCTCTCAACCTCTCGACTACAAACGACCTTCCTCTCCACAACTGAGAATTGAAATGTATATATATAAACTTTCTTGCCATCATTTGAATTTATATTGGGAAAATTTAGTGAATGAAACAAATGCAATGTGAACCTTAACTTATCTAGAAAACCAAAAGGACAAATCACTTAAGGAAATATCAAAAATAATTTTCTGTGTTAGGGAACTCTATATATCCTTATTCATGAAGTGGTAATTATTAATTACTAGCTGTTACCCACAGGCTTCACCTCATTTTAATTCATAAGTATTAATAAAATTATTGATTGGTTAAATTAAGCTGAAATAAACAAAACAGAATACAGAAATACAAACAAATAATTACACCTGATTTTAATAAGGAAATAAATTGAAAGAATAACATACAAATAAGGACAGCTGAGGTTTTTTTTACATTATGTATAAGGGAAGTAGGCAATTACGACCTTAAAGAGCGATTTATGAAATAATGGATAGTTTTGCGTAAGGTTTCTCAAAGTTCATGGGTACTTTTGGCTTTATATATAGATTTTTTACGGAAAAAGAGTCAACAATAAAACACTGCCATAACAGTTTCGACCCGTATTTGAATTTTACTTCGACGATACCAAATGTTATTTTGGAGCCTCTTTGTTTCTGTTTTAAATACAAGGCCCTCAAAAACTCGTCTGGAGTATTAAATGGGGATTTTTACTACGAAACATGGGTTAATCTCGGTATGTATTTGAAATAGCCATGTTGAATATCAAAGCAATGTTTCTTGGAAGAAAGGCATATATCAAAGTAAGAGACTTCATGTGAAGCAACGCTATCTTCAATGCAAGGGGTTTAACAGATACGTTTCAACACTGCTTTATCATCGGTTTGATTGCAATACACAAAACTTTTTAATACCAATAACATAGATGAATTGGCTTTGAATACTATTGTGTTTTGATATGTGACATGCCATTTGTTACAAAAATATGGTAAATCATCCAACTGGTAATACAATTGGTTCGATAAAATTGTACAAAGTGTAACAAAAATATCTCTAATTCAGTATTTTCTCACTAATATAAATTCGGAAGTCGTTTAACCTTTTTTCGAATAACTTTTAATTTGTGAAAAATCTAGGTAAGTGAAAGGTGATATTCTGATAGAAAATAAGATTACCTCCAAAGTACTTTTATGTATTTCTTGTAAATTACTTAACAAAGACAACCAAAATGTGCCTCCAGATAAAAAAAGTGAAATCTCCAGTTTTCAATGTATTTCTTATGGTTTGAAGATTTGCTGCGTTGGGAGTATTTCTTTACTGTTATTGTTGAAAGGGTAAAAAATACTTTCCATATTGTAGAGCGTGTTTGCCTTAAAAGCTTTGCATTAAAAAATGCTTGTGGATATAGAAGAAAACAGCGTTTCAAAGCAGTAAACTGTATTGTTTAATTATTTGGCGTAGGTATTGGTGTTGTTAAAGCTTGTACTTGTACGGAATGTAGACAACTTCAACGTATGGTACCATTAGTAAAAGGTTTTATTTTACTATAAAATCTCAATGAGTATATGAAAAATCACATTTGTTGAATGATATGTAACAAACCAACAACTTGCTTATTCAAGACCTAACATGCCGAACCTTTTTTAGAGATCGAAAGTTATGACAGCAGACATACTATATTTATTTTTTTACAATACTTCCACATAATCATTCCTTCTTAATGTTGAAATCGTGACAGTGTACGGACGCCATTTAATCTGACATCTTGGCGTGTACAAGTGTGCAATAAATGTCACTTAGATTAGGCTAACAAGTCACCCTTAAACAAAACCCTGTCTTTCTCGTTTTGTCCCTCATAAAAAAAAAACAGTTGACCCTTAGAGGCAAACTTATTTCTTTAATAACATATTTTTAATATTTGAATATTTTTTTAATAACATAACATATATATATTATCTTATGTGTATTACGTTACATATATATGTTATATGTAACATTCTACAATACGTTATAAAAAAATCAAAAGTCATTTAAATAACTGTTTAACATAATGAAATGTATAAGAAATTTACTTTGATGTAATTATATACGCATCTATGTATTTATTAATGTATATAATGCATTTAACGATGTATTTATCTATATCAATAAAATCTTTTAAACATGTATTACGTACAATGTGTATTACCTTCATTTTGCATAGTGTTTTTTCAATGACTTTGTATTAGTAAAAAGAAAATCAGCTAAAATGTTACGTGGCCTTATTGAAAACTACGCTAAATTAAATTATGTTTTAGACAACGGAAAGAGTAAACATTACACAGCATCCCAGTAGGGTATGTTAATGTTTTGTTTTCAGGTTGCATGAATAATTCAAACAACCTCCTGTGTACCTTAGCAGACTAGTGCATTACATTAAATCGCTTCAACCTTTTACCTATATCACGTGACATGTATTATTTTAAATACAACCAAATGATTGGATATAATCTATACTATTTTAATATCAACCAAATATTTTACTGAATTATATTTTTTAGTAAAACGCCGATTTGTAGACAGCGGATTTTTAAACTAATTGTTTACGTTAAGATACTAATAAAATCAACTCATTTACTTCAATTAAATACAAGTAGACATTACCTCATAGTTTTGTAATTATAAAATTGTAGAAAGCATGTTTTACTCATTCAAGATTAATTAATTAAAAAACTTTCTTCATATCGGAATTAGACTTAAATAATGTATCGTTAGCGTTGATGTTCATACATTCAACAATTTTTAAATTAAAAATTATGGCAAACATCACATCACCAAAGAAATTATAAACATTGTTGTCATTGCTAAGACGATTTTACTGAACAATGTTGACACTTACGATAAGTAAACATTAATGTAGGGGATTTCTGAATTAGGATAAATTGTTATTTAAACTAGGAATCTACTTTCCTTTTGTATAAAAGTCATATCATTGACTTTTTTTTATGTAACTTGAAACTACACAGCTTCATAATCTTGGCAACAATTAAAAGTGACCTGATATGCACTATGGCGTCCAGGTAAATGGAAATAACTACAACTATATTGGTTAGTAAATGGCTACTAATAATCAAACATTTTGAATTGAGATAGATCAATTAAATGAAATACATTAAGAAACGTAATTATGGGGTCCAGTAGATTCCTTACAACAGATGAGAACAGACCTACATCACGACACTAATGCACACCATTATTCTTCCTCTGGGTTTGTACCAGAATAACAATTACACTCCAGAGATCTGTGTTTCTAAAATCTCAAGTTGTTGCAAAATGAGATATTTTATAATTTTTACAGTTCTTTTTAATTGGTAAAACAACGAATTCCATAAAAATATAATGTATAAACAGCAAGTTGGTGAATTTTATATATACCAGTCTGTTAAATATTCTACGAAAAATATCTTCCACTTGTAATGTAATTATAGTCTTCTGAAACGATATACATATAAATGTATACACGAATTAGGCTTTTTTACTTTTATTAGGTAACCTTAGATAGTGAAATATTTCCTTTATACTAAACGCACGGAGTTTAATAATTAGTTTATAGTAAAAAGGAATCAATTGACAATAATAATTTGAAATATTTTAAGGCGATCAGTATTTGTGATAATTTTAGGCCAGTGATACTTCTGTTTCACTGTCAGTTATAATTAACTAACTTTTCAAACTAGTTAGCAAATAAACTTTGTCTGCAGACTCGCTTGCATCCTGTTTTACAGTAAAATAAATTAATAACACAAACAAAAATATAATCACTGATTTATGAATACAATTTTATTTTTACTGATGATATAGACTTGTATTACACCTTTGAGACCCTAATTGCTTTTGAAATCAATAATGTGTAATACAATTATTTTGTAACCTTACAATATCCTTTTTTGATGTTGGTAATATACATGTTTTGTGGCAACTGCCACATCATCAGGTTTATCATCTTCTCAGGTTCGTCATAAACTTAAAACAGAAAACACAGAACACGTAAAAAAACATAACATTTATTTTATCAACCGTCGGGGTGCGTGCACGCATTTGGTCGGGCCAGCGGCGAAACATGTAGTTTGCCAACACCAAACAAGGATATCGTAAGGTAACAAAATAATTGTATATAATTGTAATATAATTGTAATATAAAGCAATATCCAGAAGTAGGAAGATGAATTCTAATAATGCCTAGTTTGTCCCTAGGGAATTAAAGGTAATATTCAAGTCCTCCTGTTAGTCACGTTTGGATATTGTCGCCCGTTGACAAATAGCCGTACAATGACAAATATACGTTTTATTCAGTCAATTATTGGACAATTGACTTTGATCTCCACGATGCCACTTATACAAAACAAATATTTTGAGTGAATTGATATATAAAACAAATAAATTATACGCACTGAGCAAACATCTCTATACAAAATTTTACGTTGTATTCCTATAAAGTGATGTATACGAACTTATTAGAATGATATTTACCAATTGCTGTACTTTCATTTAACTTCGAATTAGTCTATTCTTTTTTAATATGAATGTCTTGGTTTTTTTAAAGACATCATAATGGGTTTTTCTATACACTGTACAAACACAAACACACATAAAAAAATAAATAACCACCTTAGAAGTAAAACCTACGCCGGTGAATTTATATACTTTCTTAAGTTCTTAAATAGGTCTGAAGTTGTGTAAACTTTTTTTTAGTATACACTGTTTTTAATATGAAATATTAAAAATGTTTTTTCAACATGACAGTAAGACACATACAATCTAAGTAATGTTTTACTTATTGGACAAGAATTCACAAGAGATCCATAAGTAAATCCAGGGGTGCCCACAGGGGGGTTTGATGTCGCAAAATGCGACATCAGAATTTTATTTGGGGGGGGATTTTTTGATTTTGGGGGGGATTCATGCCAGTGGTTGGTTAAAAGCACATAAAAGATTAATCAGATAATTTTTACGACCTCCTTAATTTATTACTGGGGTAATTATGCAATCAAAATCCCGTTTGACATTTTTTATCTTGATTAATAAATCATTTTATAATTGCTATAAAATATATAGATACTTTTATGTGGATTTCCACTTTCTGAATCGTATCATGTTTGACAGTGAGAACAACTCCAAGCCAACTGCTGTCAAAGGATTATGGTTGCTTATTAAATTGTATCTGCAATTTGAGTTTGTTTTTACCTTTCATTATGAACTCATTCTCAAATAGTCTCATTGCCTTGAGGACCTATTGATGGTTTTTTAGGTTTGTTTATTATAATATACGAGGTGTTAGCCCGTCCTACGTACGGGAGTAGTCAGTTAAAACTGTGTATAAATCAGAACACCTAGCTTACACGTATAAAGACAAATTTTATAGCAGCCTACAGTAGAAAGAGTAATTATCAATTGAGAAAGTGTATAGGCCTAGTCAACGATATCACCTTCCAAATCCATCGCATACCTGCCTCTTCCATAATCAATATCAACACAATACAATTACTCATACTATACACTATTTCCAGTAGGTCTGAATAGAAACTCCCTAAAATAAAACGAAAACATCCAATAAAATTCACAGTACACATAATTATAACGTTAGTGTCCTGACATCATTAACGAATCGTCCACACATATCCTTTATATCAATTTCAATGCTTCAATTGCTAAATAAATAAGTGTAAACAAAGAAAAGTAAAAACAACAACATATAGTTTGTTTCGGTAAACAGCTGAGTCAAAAATAAAATCATATTCATTTGAACAAAAGAACTGGTCACATGTTGAAGGAATTTAAAACGTAAAACACGCTTGTAAAGCTAGTGACGTAATAAATGTTGTATGTTTATTATCCACTCCGTCATCAGTTCTAATATCCTTAATAATTAAACCACACTCATTGAATCAATGTACACCGTAATTCCCCATATTCATTTATTTAAACTAAGAAATATTCAGCGCCTCCAAACGTAACCACAACTAAACACATGCCAAACAACTTTTTAGATTTCATAAAAGGATGGTTAGTCTAATTGCAGTATCCTAGGTCAATGATGACGTTGTGCTCAATCTATGTCATTCATATCTGTATATCTTTGGATAAACCCGTCTGGGTTGTGGTGGTAATTTAAAATTATATTCCTAAAGATTTTTGATCTCCTTTTATATGACATCAATATTTCGGGGCCTAATCCAAACAAAGTTTAATCATTCAAAAACATTGATTGTAAACAAACCAAGATGCAAGATGAATTAAAACGTGTAAAAAATGGAGTTTCCTACCCTTTCCTAAAAAAGTTGAGCAGTATAATAATTTGCATATCATTTTTTAAGACTCGTGTACAGAGCCTCGACTTGTATACATCGATGGTGTTACTTTTCTTGGTGGTCTACTAATCTTACTTATTTCTTAAAAATCAATGACAAATCAGAGTAAATAAAATAACCTCATAGTTCTACAGAGCATTTTTATATTTAACCAGCTGTTACTGTAGTTAAAAGAAAATTATTTTGCACTAAAACAAACCGAAGATTGCAAAGATTTATTTAAAAAATCCTTTGAACATCCTAGCATTTTACCTATCTATATTTAAATAATCTGTCATCCTCTTATCGAAGGATTGAACGTATCAGTGATTAGCATTATACATAGTATAAATAAGTCCACCCTTAGTATGTCTTTTAATGTCATCCAAATGCTGAATTTGTGTTACAAACGCTGAATGTTTACAGCTGTTATGTTAAACAAATTATATTACACCAAAAGCTAGTTTAGAATCTTAGCGTCGGCTGCTAGACTTTTCAAAAATTAAAACTTATTTTCTAAATAACTGGGACCCTAAACTAAAATTATGGCTTCGACATTCCCTAGTTCTCATAATTATCTTTCTTTCAACACAAAAATCATGAAAATCCGTCGAGTGGTTGATTCAGAATCGTGAAATAAAAAAACACTGTTTCGTTTTAATATTATAGAATAGATTTTTGATTCATAAAAAAACAGTATTATGATAATGATAATCATTTTGCTATTTTTACAACATGAACAACAACATTAAAGCTTGTGATAATATTTTGGCTCTCCCAAATATATATTATGCCTGGGTCATTTATTCATTGGAAGAAATTGACATACAGTACTGTGACAATTTAATTAAGGTTTTTGATAGGCTATGTGTTTACGTTAACTTCAAGAGCTGAAACACATGATTCTGGATTAATTAAATTGTATTTGTCATTGTCTTTTCTTGAATCTAGAAAGAGCTTCAAACAAATTTTACTAGTCTTAGAATAGATATATAATAATTTTTTACGCCACACTACACTATTTTGACGAACTTCCCATGCAAGGATTTAGTCCAGAAAACAGCTGTTTGTCCTTAATCAAATGGGGTTTCATACAGTACTACTGTACTGTAATGAGTTTACCAATCAGCTGATTATACTGTATTTGGGTGGCAATGAGTGGTTATAACAAAAACATAACCTCTGACTAGTGATTTTTAGTCCTTTAGTTGGTGGTAATATAGGGATTTGAACGGATTTAGTAGTATGGCGTAAACTATCGTACGTCACTCGTCCAAAATGTGTTGGCCGGACTCGTATAAAAAAACCACTACTCGACTTCGTCTCGCACGGGATTCAGTACTAGTAACGTAATATACTATTTTACCACACTATGATGTTTTTAACTGTTTTACATATAGGTACATTAATTGGTGGCTGAAAGTTACGTTTTGCAGGCCAATCCAGCTGTCATCGTCATTTGGGGATGAAGCAGGTTTTTACATCCCTAGGGCCGCAAAATCAGCTGCCCGTTTTAAATACACAATCAGTATCCATAGCATTGCAATAGAGTTGTTTTATTGTCACCGCTGCTTAGCAACTATTTATTATTATTTTTGCTGATTCCCCAAATTATTTATCCACATGACCTTAAAGTTGTGTAGTTGTGTTGACTATATCAGTGTGCAGTGCATTATCATTGGGAGGTGAATTAGTGGTAATAGGGTATAGTGTGGGGCGGTGAATAATAGCGTTCGTACCACGGACTGAAATGGTTTTGCAGTTCTCGATCGTTTTCAATCCTCGACCTCGTATCGAACTTAAAAACTACCTCGAACCAGCAAAACCTCATTTTGGCCCTAGGCACGAAATATGCTATTAAGTTTAGGGCTAGTAATATTTTTGAGACTGAATATTTTACACTTATTTAAAATGGACCAAACTCAGAAGTGGATTAAAGGGCAATTTAGAAAATATCTCAAACTTTTTTACATAACTTCAAGTACTTTCTCCCCTACAATTTAATATGGTAAAAGAATTGTTTATGTAAAAACCCTGATCCCAAAAAAGTGGTTTTCGAAGTGATGTGTGTGTCTGTCTGTATGTGTGTATGTATGTATGGTACAGAGCTACAGACCACGCCTGTGGTCCGAGTCCGATTTTGATGAAATTTAGTATTTTAGGTACCAATCCATGGTCTCTCCAGATGTTTTTTTTTCATTTTGGATTTTTAGTAGTGATATTCCATAAAACCCTATAAAATAATGGATGAATAAAATTTTCTCAGAATTGGCCTGAACGATTTTGATTAAAAATTAACATGTTATACTTTTTGACTATGACAAAAATTGTATAAACCCTCTATGCCGTAAAAATTATGGTTCAAAAGTTATTGCAACTTTTGTGATTTTCCCTTTTAAAACCTATTAACTCATGAAAAATCGGATAAAAAAAAACTACATGGCCAATTTTGATTCAAATTGTGTGCATGTTAAAAATCCAACTCATTTAAATGAAAACTAAACTAACAAATAGTTTGCTACTAGAGTTTTAAAGGAAAATTGTCCATTTAAATTGGGTTAAAAGTTTGATTCAAACGCTTAAATTCCCATAAATTTAAAGAAGTGTAGGGGGCACCCCTTCCCTCCCCGCATTATAAACATAACTATGGGTTAGCCCCCAGACCTTCCGGCATGGGTTAAACAACGAATTTGGGGGGGATTCTGCGACGTGAGCTTTGGGGGGGATGGGCACCCCTGAGTAAATCCATTTATAAATTAAAATTTGAGTATTGACTTGTATTTCCCTTTAGCTCTCTCAGCTATTCTGGAAAATACGTAACAGCACTTGATACACATTTAAATGTAAAATTAATTGGTCAATGTTTTTGCCTTGCATTAACATTTCGAGTTGTATAACAATTTAAACTGACTAAACTCTAAACTAGGATAACTGTTCTGGTTACCCGAGTGGTTATAGTGTTCAGTGTTCACCTTCAAATCTGAAGGAAACTGGTTCGATTCCAAGCGAGATCATTTCAAGGCTGGAATTTTCCTTGTAACATTCAATTTTACAACGATTCAGTATACAATTTTTGTTTTGTTTTTAAGCTCAACACCATGGGTGTTTTAAAACCGGGCATTTTCCTGTTTTACGGGATAAACTGTGGAAAACTAATTTTTAGCCTACTCGGTTCCCATGATCTAGTCCTGCTGGTTCGTGATGTTCTAGTGTATCTCACCCTACACCTCCAAGCCAAATTTCACCAAAAACTGGCCAATATTACTCCAGTTATAGCGTTCATGGACACATATGTGTACAAATTTTAACTATAAGTGTTTTTATTTTCTGAGGACATTAAAATGAAAAGGTAAATCAGTCCTGATTCCAGGTTCCACCGTTCCACGTACGGTAAAAGCTACTTCATGGACTGGACCTATAGGGAAATTTGCTAAAAGGTTGACGTTAGATAGTAAGAAGACCAGGGTTTGGACCATTCCCTTTCTAAACATAAAAAGTACCATTGGTGTAGAAAACACAAAACAAATCAAAATACATGAAGAAAGATCCTCTTTAAAGGAGCTTTACTCAGTAATCATTTGCCAAATTTGTTGTTAAAGTTGGTTGAAAAAGCAGAAAAAACTTTCCATTTACTTGTTAATGTTTTATGAAGCGAAGATGGAGCCGAATGAAAATAAAAGAGGCTTTAATACTGATAAACATTGTTGCTGCTTAATCATTCAAGAAAATGAACAGTTTTAAGAAATTGGTTTGTTTGAGAGAGTTTATAAATATAGTGTTACAAATATGTTCTAAGGAAACGTTTTTGATTTTCTGCATTATCCTACTTTTAGTATTTTTATTCAATTGTTATATATACATCTTTTATCCAAGATCATGTGATCTACCAACAACATAAATGTTTTTTTCTAAGGGAATAATGTATTATTTTACATTATAAACCTAACACGACTAATATATTTGTAAAAAATGTCTAACCAATTAACCTTTCTGAAATTGTTAAAAATCATGTGTAGTGTTTCTTTTCTCAATAAATTGAATTAAATTGAATTGATGATAAAGACTATAAGAGACTATAAGAGACTATATTGGGCCCCGCTATGATGTAGTATTCGTGGAAAACAATAACTATAACGAGAAGTAACGTTAAGGATAATAGGTATAATAGGAGAGAGTCTGATGCTTTTGATATCAATGACGTTTTCTCATTTTTCACCGTGTTCAGCTTACATCCTGGTTTTACAGACAAATCAAATATACCTCTAAATACATTTAAAGTAATTTTGTGATACGAAACAGAAAATGTGTCATAAATATAGTTAATAAAAACAACCTTAGTAATATACGTCGAAAGTTGTCTTAATTTAATTACTTTTACCATTTTTACTATATTTACTAAAACATTATATTTATATCTTTTGCAATGAAAAAGAACACAATTACTAATACAAAATAATACGAGAAAAATACATCGTAAGGGATTCCTCCAGCCAAGGAATTTAAATTATTAAAGTAGTTTAATAATCTATATATTAATTTGAAACTGTTTTTCTTTGTCACAGCTATTTTGAGAGAACGGCTGGGCGTAGAAACTTGGTAGATGTGTCTTAAGAAAGGTCTTGGTCTGTAGATGAGCCATCAAAAGAGAAACATGGTGAATTCCCTTGGGGCTCTGCCCCCGTGGCCTTTAAATTCCCATCCCATGTTATTCTTATGGAGGGAAACGGGGTTTTTGTCACAGCTAATTTGAGAGAACGACAGGGCGTAGAAACTTGGTAGGGGTCTCTAAAGAAAGGTCTTGGTCTGTAGATGAGCCATCAAAAGAGGAAAGAGGTAAATTCCCTTGGGGCTCTGCCCCAGAAGCCTTTAAAGTTGCCTCTTCAGATTTGTTTACATTACGACCATATGCATAATTCTACACTACCTTTTAATGCAACAGCTGTTAATATTTAAATTGTGATTTATTGAATTTGTCAAAATAAAGTAGCCTACAGTATTTGCAATGGATTTTTCTGATTTTAAAATTGATTTTCTTCTGCATCGTGTCATGTTTTGCAATATAATGTCCTATTACCAAATCAGTGGAAAATCCTAATATCACAGTAACTTTTAAAATTATTTCTTATGGAGTTAACTTATATCTATTGTATGGGTTGGTTTCTGCCTTTTTACCACTTCTTGGAGATTGTACGTAGGTGATATTCTTTGGCATATTGCATCTATAGACGAAACTTGGGTTGGTGTAATTATTACAATGGAAAAGAGCGAGAAATCCTGGACAATTTGATATAAGCTAAAAATAAAACTGAATTAAAACTGTGCTACATTTCTTGAGCAATCATTGAAATAACCGATTTGCAAACAATGGAAACATAGAAAAAGTCATAGAACAACACCAAGTAGAAGAAATAGAAATAATGTTTTTTTCACACTAAAAACGCTCAAAAAACAAGATCAGCTTTTTGAAAAAAGATAAGATATTTATAAAAGATTTTGATTATCTAACTCTAACTGCTGTGTAGATCATGAGTTTTTCCATAATCTTTGAGTTGCCTGTAATGCTTCGCAATTGCTCGAATTCGAGCAACAGGTACACTAGTATTGGTAACTTCAGGAATAAGAAACTGTAAAACCTACTATGAGACATTGCAGTTGAACTAATTATCACACTTGAAATTCAATAGATATTTTTAATTGAATGAATCAGTTATATATTATTTATTCCGGAAAAATGAATTTAATACTGTTCAAAACTATTCAATATAGAAAACAACAAACATACATGTTAATTAATAGTTAATAATTAAATTAACCTTATACATTATTATGTTTATCAAAAGTTTTACATAGTTTAATGGAATAAGCTGACACGGGCTTTTAAAATGTGCGTCAACTAAAATTAATTGTGTCCAAACAAATCAATATTTGTTAAATTAGAAAGAAATAAAAAAGGCAATTGTGAAATATGAGTGAAATGGACAAATAGTGAAATACATGTACATTTTTTGGCCACCATCTAAGTTAAATCTTTATAATGAAAATCTATATAAATACTAAGCTATTAAGGTTTGACTTAATTCGACTTAATAAATCCACAAAGACATGCATAAAAGTAGCCTACATCCAAAATAAGTATGTTAAAGGATACAAGATAAAAGAGTTTTTTCATGATCGCTGATTAAAAGATCCCATCGATCTGAAACGTGGGCTGAATACAATGCGTCAAAAATGACATGCTTTTTTATATGCATTAACTGACATTGGGAGATTTATTTAAAAATCCATGTTAACCATGTGTGTAGGGGTGAACATTTTGGGGATTCATGTAACTTACTCTACGAACAATAATATTCAAAATCACCATGCTAATATATATCTATGTGTTTGATCTAAAAAAAAAATTAATAACGCCATTACATATGAAAAATATTTATAGTCATATTTCTTAAAATAATTATAGAATTATAAAAAAATAAAATAAAATTATAAAAGAATTGTATGTAAAAAGTTTGCATTCAGTTGTCTATATACGAATAATTAGCACTTTTATTAGTTTCTTTCCTATTGGAAAAATGTTATTTAAAATTGTACCTATGCAAGGAATATATACTAACTGATTGATTGTGGTTAACATAATTGGATATACAATAGATAATTAATCAAAACCTAAATATTAATTATAAACATGTGGAATAAACCAATGTTATACCTACGTAAAATTAGTATATTTGGGGATAATGTTATTATATTATAACTAACTTACTGTTTTATAGGTTTGCACTAATACATTTTCAATCTCCAGTATAACATAATATCATCTTTCTTGAGTGTTTCGTAAAAAGTAATTTTCAAATGTAAACTTGAATGTATCAAAAATATAAAAACATTAATTTAATTTTAATCTATTTTGGTAACCAAACAAATTATGTAGATTTTGGTAAAAGACATCATGTAGTTAACCAAGTTTCTCATATAATTATGTTGTAATAATATAAATCAAAAACATAGTTAGCCTATGGTAATAATATGAACTCCACTTGTGAGGATAGTTAGTGTACAGCTGGGCATTTCATCTCAGTCACCTCAGCCTTAATTAACAAACTTTTAAATTGACAAAGACAAACTTTACTAACATAAATGAATTCCTCCAGAGTAAAGTTTATAAACAGGCTTGAATGAGACAATAATTAATTTTAAGCTGTGGACAACTTAGAAACACTCAAATAAATTATTAAATGTGTAAATAAACGTAATTGTTATTTTAGCAAGCTGTATTTTGCGTAATGCTAACTTTAAGAATGGTTGCGAAAATAGAAAATGTTTTGTTTATACCCTATATAAAAAAATGTACATGAATTAAAACAACTACACTATTACAGCTTTTTAACTGGCATATGAAATATTAATGAAATGATAAAATGCATCATACAAAATGTTAGATTTTTTACGTTGTTTGCCAGAAGAATAATTTAACTAATACATTTGACTGTTATGTATGTTTTTGTAAAGAAATATATACTGTATGTAGAACAAGTTTGTTAATTGATTGTGGATTTAAACTTTTTTTTGAAAATTTTAATATATGGTTGCCGAATAAATTTTGGTTTGTGGAACAAAAGATTTCCTAGGGAAATAATAGGTGCACTCAAACCAAATAAATGAATACACATTTTACTTTACACCATACGCAAGTTTTTATAATACGGTATAAAAAATATGTTATAAAATTGCATCTCCATACTTGGTTAAAATCTAATACTTTTAATGTTGCCTTTGTTGAATTTAAAACATTTATCCAATAAAATAAAATAAAGTTAAGTCATGTTTGAATTTAAGTTAAGCGTATTACAAACTCCAAAATCAATGGCCAACAAATCGTGAAAAAGATCAACTGCCATTAAGATAATTTAACTGATAATTATGATAATTAAGGTAATCTTGACTAATTTTATTATTAATATTGTTGAGGAGATGGCCAAATTCATTTTATTAATACCATTAAAGTGCATTAAATACGGGTTGAGTTATGAAATGCATTTTAGCCATTTTAAAACATGAAACCATTGTTTATCTTTACATATAGTCAAAATTGTAAGCTTAATAATATACTTAATCAGCTAGTGTAGGTACTTATAACCCTGTCAACCCAAATAATGTTGTCCCCTTCAAAAAAGGCTAATACCGATATAAAATAAAAAAATAAAACATTTTCCCAAACTTTTTATACTCAGGGTCGTTCTATGACTTTCATGCGGTTCCAACAAATCGGTTCTTTCAATGAGTGTTCAATAAATACAATACTGCCTCACTTCAGTTATTTGGCAAAATATGTTAATTATCCACAGCTATCTAATCCGGGGGCCTACAAACTATAAAACTATAAACTATAAACTACAAACTAATATTATTGGTAAATCAGCTGATCGCCCAATATAAATCTAATGGAAATTACAAGTTAAAAGTTACAACTTTGTGTAATTTATTTTTCACCACACTATGATGTTTTTAGCCGTATTACATACGTTAATTGGTGGCTGAAAGTTACGTTTTGGAGGCCATGCCAGCTGTCATCGTAATTTGGGGACCGAGCAGGTTTTTACAGCCCGGGGCCGCAAAATCAGCTGTCCGCTTACTTACTTAAAACACATCGATCTCTACTATTGTAGTAATAATAGAGATCGATGTTAAAACATAATACACAATCAAAATCCATAGCATTGCAATAGAATTGTGTTATTGTCACCGTTGCCTAGCAACTATTTATTTTTATGTTTGCTGATTGCTCAAATTATTTCTTCACGTAACCTTAAAGTTGTAGTTGTGTTGACTATCGGTGTGCATTATTATAGTGGTGAATAATGGTAATAGGGTAATAGTGTGGTGAAAAATTGCGTTCGTACCACGGACCGAAATGGTTTTGCAGCTCTCGATCGATTTAAGTTCTCGACTTCGTCTCGAACTTACAAACTATCTCGAGCCGGCAAAACCCCATTTTCGGCCCTAGGTACGAAATATACTATTATTTCAGTTCTATAGCATGGTTAGATTTTAGAACCAAAACAAATACAGTACCGTACATCTCTCGATGACTCGATTCCATTAAATCCCTAAAGTCAAATCTTGGAGAAAAGATTAGTTTCAAAGGCACAAAATTATATATTTGTTTTCTTGAACTCCAATTTTAAATGTTAACAGCAATACAAAAATAATAATCCTCTTAATCATAATGTAAACAAATGTGTTCGCCCAAAGGAAACCATAGGGATTTTAAAGGCCACTAGGGCAGGGTCCCAAGGAACTTTTCAACATGTCAAACCTTAAATTACATCTATTTAACACCATCTTTCCAACTAGCCATAAGCTAACAAATCGGTTAAAAATCTATGGAGGAGATCAGACGACAAAATTCAAGTTTGACTATTTTATAGATGTATAGAATAGATAAATAGATAGATGGATGGATAGATAAATAGATATATAAATAAATAAATAGTTAGATAGATAGCCTAGATAGATAGATAGATTCATATCAATCGCTGCATTTCGTTGGCAAAATATCACGCATTGAAATGGTATTCCTACAAAATTGAATTGCTTGGCTACATGAGTATATTTTAGAGTTTCCATATTGACCACCCCTGCTGAAGTCATAACCAAAACCATTAAAAATTTGCGAAATAACTTACGATGAATGGGGTTTTCCCTTCAATAAACCCGATTCATTTTCCACCGTATTATTTATACTAAAAGTTTCATGCTATCAAAGTTAGTCAGATGAAAGTTTCTGTTTGTTTAAACTATCGGCAACTGAATGTTTAGGTTTAACTTAGGTATGTTGGTTTTACCTTACTTTTACTGACATATGTTCCAGATGAATACATAATTTTATATAATTGGTCGAGGAAAATGCCTTAAGTATTACCGTTGTATGTTTTAACTGTTTCTACATAGCATCGTTACATGAGAATTAAACTATGTAATAACTACAATAAAATGACTAGGTTGAATTAACTATATGAATATTTTACGAGCAAAAATCTTATAAAAATGCTTGCAAGGCGTATTTAAGATGTCAGTTAATTGAAATCACGGTACGGATCTAAACTATTTAATATTTTTTCTTTGTTCAACAAAGACAAACTGTAATTACCTTTCCACTGAACGTAGATGTTAAAGCTCTATATGATGTTTTTGTTTGAATGCAACCCAAATAATTACAACTACCGTGAGACACAATCAGTCCATCTTACATGTTGGTATCCCTGTTTCATTACTTTATAATTAAATTTCTTTCCTCAATTGTCCTTAAGCTAAATATGACCAATCGTTCAAATAATTAGACGTAATATGGTAGTTTATAGCATGCCCAAATACAGATTGCGAGAACGTCAAGTTGAGACTTATTCACTATACATTCCCAATAGCACTAAAACTCATAGATAACTATGCAACAATGTATATCAGCTGATTGACAATAAAATAAAGAATCCAGAGTTAAGAACATGTGAGATTGTTTGTCATTATATGTTACTTGTAATTTGGGTTGCGTTTCAAATTACACCCTGTAATTAACATGAAAAGTACTAAGCCTAAAATAAGTTGATAGGCTGGAAAGTCGCCCTTTACCGTACCTAAACACAAAAAAGTAACGTTATGTACTTTTACGGTGCACTTAGGTATCTGAGGAAATAAACAGCTAACTGAAACGGCATGTTTTATTTTTTTTATATAACAATATTATAATTTATATTATGTCCTAAATAAACTGTGTCATGCGTTACTAATTTACTAATTATTCTGTGTATTATTATGTGAAGTATCGTATGTTACTCGCCCGGTAAGCCTTGCTTGCATGGTGAAATGCCACTTACCTGGCGAGTAACCTAATATACAATACGAGTGTTATTTCTGTAACGGATAATATGTGTAACATTCGAGACCGAAATAAAAGAATTCAATTTCCTATAAGGTAAGAATATAAGAATATCTACTTCAAACTAGTTTTGTATCTACTCTACCTTTCGATGGATTATGCAGCGTGCAAACACATGTATTAAAATCGTGTCGAATTAGAATTGTGCACGCATTTCCCTATTTAATCAGAAAATACCCTTGATATTCAATAAAGAAATTATGAATAAATAATTAGTTTACTAACAATAATTTCTCCTAAACCTAACCTGTCAGATAACGTTCATGTATATAACATTGTACATGCCATGTATAAATGCTACAGAGATGAGATTCCATATAAATTGAATTCCTATTTCTAAAAGTTAGAGCATACATTTAAATCTAACAAGGCTTACAGTTAATTGCCAATTTGATAAATACCCAAACATGGAGATCGATAATTGAATTACTTTCAATTTAAAATATTTATAAGCTTTAGCAATAAAGGTATGGTTATGGTGTTTCTGTTACTTAAAACCAGCTTTAAACCAAGTAGAGTCAAGTTTACGTGTAAATTAAATTCAAAACCCTTGGAATTCAAGTAATGGGATTTAATAAATCCAATTAACTCACTTAATAGTTAAATCTAACCGTAACCTCTCTTAAGGAGCCTGGGTACGATGGAAACTAATTCAAAATTGTAATACTTGCACAAGCTATTATTAAATTAACGTCATAATGTTTGTGTTATTTAAAACATTTGAGGAAAATAATGTAAACTAAGTTACCATAAACAGGCTAGGGTTAAGAAAACAATTCGCGATCCCAATTTTGGCAATCACCGAGTATATTTAAATGTATTATTTGATATTATTCAATTTTATTTCAGTAAAGATATGCTTTTTCAGTATAATTCCATCACATATATTATAATGTTATTACGGAATGGACATGTATTTTTACATGCAAAAAAAAAACCTTTTCAAGATATTAAGTTGAACTATACAGTACCTGGTATTTGAAATATATTTAACGTAAAATGATATGTATGAATAATTGTGTTTATTACATCAGCAGAAACAGTTGTTGTAATTTTTTAGGTAAAAAATTAAATTAGATATTTAAAGCGAAGTTCTAAAAATGAAATGCTGGAGACGGATCGATTTTGTGATGACACAATGATATAGGTAAAACATGTTTTGGTTTGATTTGGCAAAGAAAATTTTTAACAAACTAAAAAAAAAACCGTTATATTATGACTTTTAAACGAAACTAAGGCATGCCGTTTTAAATAAATAGTGTAGGATGAACCAATTAAAATTTAGTGAAAATACTGGTTTTTAAAATAATTATTTTAGTGACCAAGTGAAGACAGCAATTAAGAAGATATAGGAGTGTTTAAATAGTGCTCATCTGCGTTTCAGATATATTATATTTGTCTTCTTGTAGAGGTAAAGCTAGAAGGCTTATACGATTTAATATAATGTACTAACAGTCTAAAGGGACAGGAACTTGTCTGAATTATTCATACGACCTGAAAACAAAACATTAACAGACTTTGTTGTGATGCGATAAAACTTATTCCCTCTCCTCTCACCAAAACATTAGGTGATTGCAACACAATATGCATTTAGACAAAGTAAATACTAAGAGAGTTACTGCAAGTGTAAAGAGAAGACTACGACAAAAAACAGTTTAATGCCAATAAATTGTAAGTATAAAGTGTATTGAGTGGTTTACTGAACAATTAACTATTTATAAATTTGGTATGTATGAAATAAATATATTTGTATGCAATTGTTTGATAATAATTAATATTTGTATTGAAATTTCATGTGTATGCAAATGAAATAAAATAAATATACATAATCCTTACTGTTTAGGTATATATAGTAATAATTAATATAATACATACATATATTACCAAAATATCTGTACATGTATTTAATAGAAGACAGATACAAATTAATTTGATTGTTTTTATTTCGTCCAACGAAACTATCATAATCTTTACTCCTACCTATAGTTGTTCATATTTTGGATCTGTATATTATTTCTTAAGGTTTATCACAAAAATAATATGTGATTATATTATAAGTTTGTAAACATAACTAATACTTTAAATTTTATTGCAACTGACCGAAGTGTACAAAAATAAATCGGTTATTTTGTTAAACACCTTATATGCATATAAAATAAAATTTAAAAATTAAAAAACGTATCTTAAACTGACCCAAAGTGTTAAGAGGATTTTCTCAGGTGTTCTTTCCAATTCTCCTTAAATTAGATTCCATTCTTTGGGACCTTGAAAAAATACTACCTACGCTACCAAGCGAGGATACAAATCATCTGGATCAACTTGTATTTATGGTTATAGAGCGCACAATGCTTGAGAGTATTGTAAAATAATCTATAAAAATGGCCTTTGAGGGTCTACTGTAACTCTTTTATGTTAAAATGTCCGTCTCATCAGAACTGACAACATGAAATTAATTATTTTACTAAGATCCCTATAGATCCCTATAACTTAAACTAAAAATTTTCCTATACTTATTCTAGAGTGAAAATAGTGAAACTTATTTAGCAGGATTATGTAATAAAACAAAAAAAATCATGCTGTTTTAATGATTTAGTAATGCAACTAATCCATATAAAAATCCCAAAGTACACATGAATTTTTGAGAAAACAAAAAGTCACACCCCCATAAACCATATCCTTAAAATGCTCGTCATGATGAGAAACCTTGCGCATTATTTCATAAATTGTCCTTTAAGGTATCTATAATATTAAAACGAAACCGGGTTTTTTTATTTCACGATTCTGAATCAACCACTCGACGGATTTTCATGATTTTTGTGTTGAAAGAAAGATAATTTTCAGAACTAGGGAATGTCGAAGCCATAATTTTAGTTTAGGGTCCCAGTTATTTAGAAATTAAGTTATAATTTTTGAAAAGTCTAGCAGCCGACGCTAAGATTCTAAACTAGCTTTTGGTGTAATATAATTTGTTTAACATAACAGCTGTAAACATTCAGCGTTTGTAACACAAATTCAGCTTTTGGATAAAATTAAAAGACATACTAAGGGTTGACTTATTTATACTATGTGTAATGCTAATCATTGATACGTTCAATCCTTCAATGAGAGGATGACAGATTATTTAAATATACATAGGTAAATACTAGGATGTTCAAAGGATTTTTTAAATAAATCTTTGCAATCCTCGGTTTGTTTTAGTGCAACATAACTAACTTTCTTTTCTAACATCTGGTTAAATATAAAAATGCTCTGTAGAACTATGAGGTTATTTTATTTACTCTGATTTGTCATTGATTTTTAGGAAATAAGTAAGATTAGTAGACCACCGAGAAAAGTAACACCATCGATGTATGCAAGTCGAGGCTCTGTACACGAGTCTTAAAAAAAGTATATGCAAATTATTATACTGCTGAATTTTTTTAGGAAAGGGTAGGAAAATCCATTTTTTACACGTTTTAATTAATCTTGGTTTGTTTACAATCAATGTTTTTGAATGATTAAACTTTGTTTGGATTAGGCCCGGAAATATTGATGTCATAAAGAAGGAGATCAAGAATCCTCAGGATTACAATTTTAAATTACCACCACAACCCAGACAGGTTTTATCCAAAGATATACGGATATGAATGACATAGATTGAGCACAACGTCATCATTGACCTAGGATACTGCAATTAGACTAACCATCCTTTTATGAAATCGAAAAAGTTGTTTGGCGTGTGTTTAGTTGTGGTTACGTTTGGAGGCGCTGAATATTTTATAGTTTAAATAAATGAATATGGGGAATTACGGTGTACATTGATTCAATGAGGGTGGTTTAATTATTAAGGATATTAGAACTGATAACGGAATGGATAATAAACATAGACAATTAATTACGTCACTAGCTTTACTAGCGTGTTTTACGTTTTAAATTCCTTCAACATGTGACCAGTTCTTTTGTTCAAATGAATATTATATTTTATTTTTGACTCAGCTGTTTACCAGAACAAACTATACGTTGTTGTTTTTACTTTTCTTTGTTTACACTTATTTATTTAGCAATTGATGCAGTGAAATTGATATGAAGGATATGTGTGGACGATTCGTAATGATGTCAGGACACCAACGTTATAATTATGTGTACTGTGAATTTTATTGGATGTTTCGTTTTATTTTAGGGAGTTTCTATTCAGCCCTACTATAAATTGCGTATACAGTGTGTAAATTAAGTCTGGCACACATTTTTTATCTTTTTTTTTATAGTAGATAGAAGAAATCAATTTGCAGGACTGATTAATAACAAATGTTAGGCACTTTTTACACATTTTGAAAATAAAAATTCCCTTAAGGGCAAGGGGGGGTGGGGGGTAACTAAACATTTTCAAATGACAACCCCCATCTTGTGACCCCTCATTTTAAAGGTCATTGGAAGACAAATCCAAAGATGTGTCTGAAAAAAAATTTTTTGCACCCTATCCAAGATGGCGGTTTAAAATGTAGGCTACTTAGGGTTGAACCGGTAAATTAAGTATGGCACTCATTTCTTATCTTTGTTAGTCTTTGTAGATAGAAGGAATTAATTTGCGGGACTGAGTAAGAACAAATGTTTGGCACTTTTTCATAATTTTGAAAAGAAAATTCCCCTTAAGGGTAAGATGTGGGTGGGGGGTAACTAAAAATTTTCAAATGACAACCCCCATCTTGTGACCCCTCATTTTAAAGGTGTTTTAAAGACAAATTTAACGATGTGTCTGAAATTTTTTTAATATGTTTCAGACTTAATTCACCCGTTCAACCCTAAGTACATTTTAAGCCGCCATATTAGACAGGATGCAAAAAAAAAAAAACATTTTCAGACACGTCGTTAAATTTGTCTTCCAAATACCTTTAAAATGAGGGGTCACAAGATGGGGGTTGTCATTTGAAAATCTTTAGTTACCCCCCACCCCCACCTTACCCTTGAGGGGAATTTTTTTCAAAATTATGAAAAAGTGCCAAACATTTGTTCTTACTCAGTCCCGCAAATTAATTCCTTCTATCTACAAAGACTAACAAAGATAAGAAATGTGTGCCATACCTAATTTACCGGTTTAACCCTAAGTACATTTTAACCCGCTATCTTGGATAGGGTGCAAAAATTTTTTTTTCAGACACATCTTTGGATTTGTCTTCCAATGACCTTTAAAATGAGGGGTCACAAGATGGGGGTTGTCATTTGAAAATCTTTAGTTACCCCCCACCACCCCTTGCCCTTAAGGGAATTTTTATTTTCAAAATTTGTAAAAAGTGCCTAACATTTGTTATTAATCAGTCCCGCAAATTGATTTCTTCTATCTACTATAGATAAAAAGATAAAAAATGTGTGCCAGACTTAATTTACACACTGTAGTATGAGTAATTGTATTGTGGTGATATTGATTATGGAAGAGGCAGGTATGCGATGGAATTGGAAGGTGATATCGTTGACTAGCCCTATACACTTTCTCAATTGATAATTACTCTTTCTACTGTAGGCTGCTATAAAATTTGTCTTTATACGTGTAAGCTAGCTGTTCTGATTTATACACAGTTTTAACTGACTACTCCCGTACGTAGGACGGGCTAACACCTCGTATTTTTAATTATTTTTTTTAAGGGAACTTTCTATACAACTACTGTTAAAAATATCTCAGCTGTACTTATTTGTTTGTTATTGTTTTAATGTATTACCTTGATAAAATCTGGTGTTTTGTGTGCCAATACCATTGCTTTGTTTGTGTTAATGTATTCTGTTTTGTTTATTTCAGCCTTACTTAACCAATCAATAGTTTTATTAGTACTTATGAAGTCAAATGGGGTGAAGTCCGAATAATTATTCGGGTGATATTATGTGGGGTGATGTCCTAATGGGGTAATAACTAGTTAAACTAACTAGATTTTGAATATTTTCATATTGAAACTTCTGGTTGATGAGGTCTGTCTGTGCATGCAAAGTTGCTGAGAAAACAAGATATACTAATGAGCACCGTGTGTATTCCGAGTTTGTTAAACTACCTGGATGAAAACTCTGACTTTATACATTTTATTTTCAAAGTTGACAGTAAAACTAAACATAATAGTTATTATAATTTAAAATGTAGAATTAGTTTAAACTGTCTCTGCTACAGTAGTGTGTTAAATATTTTTCTAAATATATATAAGTTGAATTGCTGACTTGTTTTATTTAAGTCACGAGAGGCTATAAAAAATTAATCAAACTTGAATATACATAAAGGGTGATTGGTACTCGGTGTGACAAAAGTTTTTGGTGTAATTGCAAAGTAAATGCAGTGTGATTATGCATATAAAAGATTCCAAGTCTAAAAATTAGCTTTCCAAAGAATTATTTTATGTTTTAAAACATAACTATTTTTTTTAAACTTAATACAGCCATTTCTCAGTTACCTGTAAATGGATTTGAAAAGATAAATGTTATTTTCGTATTCTACCTTAAGTTTAAAAAAATAAGAATAATAGAAAATGATGGGGGGTCAGTTGTAAAAACTCACTTGTATATAGATTCAAAGATAAAAAATAAGATGTTTAGAAAAAATTATAAAACATTGGTCTATTGCATTTATTCACACCCTGTATACAAGAAAGTGTCTGAATATGGTAAAAACTGCACCATTTTATAAGCTTTTGAACCATATGCTACACCATTTGACTTATAAAAATACAATAAATATTTAATTTTTGTACAAACATGATTATTGTGTTACATTTAGAACTATGTAGGCAATTTCGTTATCAATTATCAATTATCAATTATTTAAGATGGGACACCACTATGTGCGTATTTTAACCCAAATATGAGTGAAGGATGAGTGTAGGATGAGTGTAGGATGAGTGGCGCGGTCTTGTAGTCTTGTTAGTGACTAAGGCCGACATTTTCCTTAGACACAGCTGTTAATTTATAGCCCATACAGCTAATGGCAACTAAGGGACCCACAGTTTATTGTGGAATCCGAATCACATTTTTTCCTCGTAATTCACAAATTGGTTAACAATTTTACTCGATTAGAACTGGTCAGGGGGGGATATGTCGTGATTTAGCATAATGCATAAATAATTTGGTTTCGGATAATAATATAATTTATTCGGACGAAAACTTAAACATGTGACATGCCAAGGAGTCGTAGCTCTGCGATGGTAAATAAAGCACCATAAAATGGATGTAAACGGGCTAAGTTTATTTGGTAATAAAATAAACATGATCACCGATACCTTGTTCGCCTTTATCAATTATTTTCCTTTACCTTGAAGTTCTGTAGCCTTTGGTAATCATTTAAATGTTATACTAGTTTGCCCGAGCAAAAGTTTCTATCGTGTGGAATCGAACCGAACAGTCATTATATATTTTAGTTTCTGAAAAAATTATATACATCACAATGTACCTTCTGCGCGTTTGTCAAAGTTTTCCGTGGAAGAGGCAGTGCAATAATAAGGGTGTTAAAAATGTCCCGCAGGGTGGAGATATTTCCAATTGACCTACACCACTTTAAATACTTATAATTCTTTATATAGCTATTTAATTTATCATATGCTCCTCTAGTGGAATTAATTATAAAATTAATTTTCTTATTTTCTTATCATTAACACTGGTAATAATCGTGCAATTTTGTGATAATCAATTGTTTAGATAGTGGCGTTATATTGACAACTATGTTGTAACAACTTATTTATTAAGTGCACAAATACACAAGTACTTCCTCTGGCTAGAATAATAATTAATGAAACTGAAACTTTTAATGACCTATGTGGTTTCTATGTCCGAAATCAATTATTAATGAGAGTTCAAATTATTGCACGGCATCTATTAGTAGTTACGCTTTATTTATTTACATATTTATTTAATTATTTATTAACACGGTAAACAAAACTTTTACAAGAAATACATATAAGTGACATGTTCATGTCAGTATGTTTATTTGACAAATGAAGAACGATAACGTTAAATAAAGTCTTAACCATCTTTTAACATTATATTGATTCTAACATAAATATTTTATGAAACATTGAAAACGACTCATTATAATCTGATTATTACGTGCAAAATGAATCATGCTTTTGGTATTCATTGGCCGTATTAAGTATTCCAGCTCTAAATGTTAACATTTATTTCTAAGTCCCCAATTTCTCGAGAGAAAAGAATAATCTCTTCTTTTAAAGAGGCTCGGGCAAATTTGATTAAAGAATCTAAACCTTCCCAAGAGACTGGTTTTACAATCTAAATACAGCCAATCAAAAAGTCTTTTCGTGGTGATCACCGATCCTGGGGGATATCTCAATACCTTATCTAGCATTTAATTTTACTTAAAATATAATATTTGATATCATAGGTAGTTTTAATAAATCTCGTGGGGATTTTATAAATGCATAGTAAATGTCTGCAATCTGTCGAATGTCTGGTTGTATAACATATAAAAATGACTATGTAGCATATAACAGCTGAGGTGGTCTAACATGTTGTTCTGTGTTTAATAATCTATATTTTAAAATTTGATGTGCTTGGCAAGACTGCCTAGTGTTCTTCATCTTGAAATTACCTCTGTCTATCCATCATGTACAATACTTTATGTCATGATTTAAATACTTCGTTACTAAATATTTCATGGTATAAATCTTATTCCAGTATTTATTATACACACCTACAACGCACACATGAAATGCATTTTAAATCCACATCTTAACCTCATAGGGTCCGATCTAAGCTGTTTACCTCCAATACATTTTTAAGAGTTATGCCCTTTTGTAAAAATATACTTTATGTAACTTGAATGTGTTAAATATCCTTAGGTCAAAATCTTGTAAGCTAAAGATTAGACTTACAGAGCTTCGGGTTTTGGGCTGTAACACAAATTTAATCTTAATAATGTTTTGTCAATTATTTCAAAACTGTAAGCTTGCTGCGTCATTGGGTTTTATAGCAGTCTAAATGTTTAGTAATGTTTGGAGCACCACTTAGTAAGAATAAGGGGGGAAAATTGGTATTTAAAACTAAATGTTTAGTTTAGTTTATACAATTCCTTAAGCTGAAAATACACACAAAAGATATTTACAACGTTTAAGAGCAATGAAAGTAGAATATAAAACACAAAATTACCATTCATAAATTGCACTAAATTACCATTCAAAGCTCACTATTTTTTCGCTTTTCATTCTTCTTATATTCTACGTAAATATATCATTTATAGTATTCCAAGTAAGAAAATACAATAAATGTTAAAAATAATCTTTAATGTTTTAATAAATGATTTAAACTTGTAACCGTTAAGAGTAAAATTTACCAGATTTTATTATATTTTTGACTTATTATAATGTAAAGAATATGCACTATTTATTTTATTTCTCATAATAAAGAGTAATGCTAGTAGAACATTCTTGCAATTTACATTAACTAATTATGATTTTATATAATTTCTTTCTTGATTTAACATATACGTCTTTCAACATGTAGCTGAATTACACTTGGTCCTTTGCGTAGATTAATTAGTAAGACCGGTACATATATATGTTGATGTTCATAGTCATAATAACCTAAGTAAATGTTATCCAATTTTGGCATTCAATTTACATGTGTAAAACGTTTTTTTAAATATTTGAGTTATTCCATTCATAAAAGGACATATAAGTGTAGCTTTATATTAACGTAACAAATAAAAACTATTGTTCTGACCTATGAAAAACAACGGAATGAAAGTAATAATTTTCATTGAAAATAAAAGATAAACTTTCAGTATTTTTCCAATTTTATCCTTTAACAAATATAAAAAGCCATATTTGTAAGCAGGTAAATTAAACGTGGAGCCAAATACGAGCCACGGGCGTTAACAAGTTTTGTATTACATATTACATTGAGGAAACTCTTAACAAGTTTGGAACTTGGTAAACAGCTAGCAACGGATTGTTTGTTACGAATAAATAAATGATAAACTTGGCGGTTGAGTTTGGTAAACTCCATCCCAAATTCCCAAATATATGATTGAATGAAAAACTGACTATTTCTTCTGGTATTTAAAATTAACTTAAATAAATATATAACCTTTCCACTTATTGATAAGCTATTTTTATTAAATCAATAACCAAATGCCTAGCTCCCATTGTTAAAGTCAATGTACGGATAGCGAATGCTACACTCTAAAAGTATAAAATAAATATTTGTAAATATCTCATATGAGAGAAGGGCGTCTTGATTGTTGGCAACTCTTTAGTTACAAAGTGAAATTTATTGCGTACTTCAACAAAGTGCATGTCACAGCATGTAGGTTCAATATGTTGTATAAAGACATTGCCATGGTTTTATAATTTAGAAATACAATTTTAAAAAGTTTTTTTAAACAAGTTTTAAAATACATCTTGCGTGGTTACCATTACTAAATACAAGTAAATTTTATTCGAGGATATTCAAACGTTTGTCACAAATATGTTTATGTTTTCAAATCACACAAAAGATTGTATACTTTGGAAGATTTTCTTGGTTGAATTGAGCTATTGCCGTTGTTCTTATATTAGGTTCTATGTTCAATACCAATACAAATCAGTCGTAGTTCATTGTTAGCGAATTTCCCATATAGGGAATAAGCTATTACCGTAGTACTCATGGTAAGACCTGGACGCGGGACCGATTTTTTTTTTCGTTTTGAGGTCCCTAGAGGCCAAAAACACCATCCGTTCAAATTCATATATATATATATTTATATATTTATATATTTATCTATACTATTATAAAGAAGAGGTGGTGTCTGTGTGTGTGTGTGTTTGTATGAGGTAATCTCAAAAACTATTGAACCGACTGGGCTCAAATTGCACACAAATGAAGCTACAGCTCCGAGGATACATATAGAACTATTCCCACTTAGATATTTTCTTAGGGCTCTGCCCCGTTGGCTTTCAAAAATTTGAGGTGAGAGATTTAAAAGTAAATATTGATTGATGGTATCCATGGTAACAAAGAACAAACCTACAAAGTTTAAAAATGTAAACAAGCAGAACTAACTGTCAAATGAATTTTGATATCATAATTCCACACAGCTGGTTCAAACATATTAAATACTGCACGAATATTAGAACAGAGAGGGTAAGGATTATAAATTTAAAATAATGATGTCACTAGCCCGAATGTAAACATTATTTGACATTACTTAAATGTAGCTGTCAAACCATATGTTAATGTAATTTGAATTTCATTAGTATGATTCTTTCAGTTACTTCATTTGTTTATGTTTATGATCTATTACTGAGTCTGTTCTAGTAATGCTGTAAATATTTTACAGGGAATAATTTGTTGTAAAAAAAATTGTTCATGGATATAGGAAATAATTAAGATTCTATAATCATTGCCGTATCAATCTAGGCTCTTATCCTGAGTTTTATGAGTTTTATTTTTTTATATTTATTTTTGTGTAAACAGTAATAACCCCCCTGCCGCAGCAAATCTATAGACTGAGCGAATTTCCATTTGCCTGATTATAATTTCACTAAAATATGTTATAAAATTGCCCTTATTTTCGATATTTATTTCTATTTTCCTATTTTTCGGTTTTGAACTAGTGTGATAGTTTTTCATTTACAGTGCAAACCATGAAATACATTCTTTTATTATACCTTAAAATCTATCTTTGGTTTTGTATCGTAGGTAGCATAAATAAGTAATCACAGTAAGAGTTAACAAAAACGTACTATTATCAAGTTAAGTAGTACAGTTTGGAAAACCATTTGGCATGTTTCTAAGAACCAACATTGTCTCTTTTGCATACTGACCCCGTTGCAAGGCACGGGTATAGCTACTAGCAAATACGAATAGTTGTGCTGATTTGCAGTAGCTGTCCAAATGGCGCTACTAATTGCACCAACGTAATTGATTTGTTTAGTATCTAATATGAATTAGAGTTAATCATGTACTACCACAAAGTATTCTTTCTACATAAATTACAATTCCATAATACCCCCACCACAGCAAACCTGCAGCCAAAGCAAATTTTCATTTTTGTGACTTTATTTTCAATTAAATCTAATTCAATAACATTAGGTTTAACGAGTACCTAGGTTTTTGCTGCCTACAGGGAGAGTAACGAAGTGTGATTTTAAGGAACATTTCATTAGCTTACTATGAAGTAAATAAATTTGCCAAGTTTGATAAAAATCGGTCCGTAAACAAGCAATATTACATCAGTTTACTTATCCTACTAATTATAAGTAAGAAAGTTTGGATGTACTGATGTATGGATGGATGGATTGATGTTTGTGACAAGTAAACACGAAAAATACTAAACCGACAAGGTTGAAATTTAGTATGATGATAGCTGACATTCCCGATTAACATATAGACATATTCTTACCTCAAAAATCCTTTCAGGATCCGCCCCAGTGGCTCTGGCTCTGGAATTTCTCATGTTAACCTTATGAGTATTCATATTTAAAGAAATTAAAGAATTTTGTCAGCCGTTTCAACTTCACAAGTGGGTTCTATGATATTAAATAGCATTAAAAAGGTATAAGGCTTATCAACAGGGTGCAGCACTATTATGTTTTTTTGAATTTATGACCACAGCTAATTTTAACCAACTAGCAACAAAAAGTTGTGGCACACAATGAGAACTTAACTTTTTTTCATGGTTTAGGTGCACTGATAGAAAATTAGGGCTATGGTAGATACTGTAGGACACTATAGGATACCGTATAAATTAAAAGACCAAATTTTCTTAAACCGTGTCCTCTCCCATAACTACAATAAGCATTTATACTTATATGCCAACCCCGTATGAAGGACGGGTACTCTGCTAGTATATATATATATATATGTGTCCGTCAGCACGATAACTCAAGCAAAAATGATCCTAATTTTTGATGAAATTTGGTACAAACGTGTAAACCTACGTTTATTCGAACGAGTTCGCGATCCAGCATGATCGGACCATGGGAACGGGTGTTTACGGGGGGTTTTATGGGGTAAAAATAGGTTTTTCCCATTTTTGACTCAAAAAACTTAAAATTTTGCAATTTATTTCCAAACCATTTTGTAGAGCTTAAAAAAACAAATAATTTAGTATATTGAAGCGTTATTATGTGCCTAACGGTTACGGAGAAAATTCAAAAAAAATTTTAAATTTAAAATTTCCATGTTATTCTTATGGAGAATAAGTAAACGGTTGTAGTTTGCTTGTTTATGAACATATTTTGATCAAATTTGGAAAATGTTTTTATTTCTTACTAACTATTAACATTTTACAAAAAAAAACAAACAATTTTACCCTCCCTGTTGCAGCAAACCTAAGTACATGTTAAACTAATTCTATTTAAATCGGGAATAAATGTTATATTTTTAAGTAGACATTTCAGTGTAAATCCAATCAGTCAAATGGAAATTCGCTTAGTCTGCAGGTTTGCTGCGGCGGGGGTATTTTTACTTCTTACAGTTTACAAGGTGATACCACTTTCAAACCATCTATTGTAATACTAAAAAAATTCTCTAAACATTTTAAAACTGATTGTATACACATACAAACAAACACCACCAAATAATGTGTACACAATTATTAGTAGTATGATGCAATAGGAACAGTTTTAGACGAATCGATAGCTGTTAGAGAAACCCATGTGTCACTCTCTAAAGTTCTTTATGTACAATCTATATGTTACGTATATTTTTCAACCCCTGCAGTGAAGACAACATGCTCCACATAAAGTCTAACTATTAAATGTTCCCTGCTATACGAGAACAGTTTTCATCTTCAAAATCGTTATACGAAGTACAGACCATGGTGAACACAACAAAGTTCTTACTGTCTGTATGTAATTATTTCTAACGACAGAATTGACCCTTATACGTTGGGTCAATAAAATATTATTTGCTCTTTCATTTTTTTTTTTTTTTTATTAATAAGGTTAGAAATGGTGATGGGGTTATATAGGTATGTACGCTTAGGTTATTTAATTTAATTTTAAACATTCTTGATGTTATCTGATTTTATTTGCATTTAGAATAATTTATAATTAATTCTCTAAGAATTATGACCAAAACAAATGTCAACGTAATGACTATGGCTTGTTTTTACACATCATCGAATGAGAATGAATAACACTGATAATTTTCTGTACAACAAAGCCAAACATGAATGAAAGATGCTTAAATTTCAAAATATGTTTTGGCCTCAGTCCAATCTGGATACTGCCCAATCGTATTGATGTTTATTTCTATTCGCTCGATAAACTTAAAAACCCATAAGTTATTTCGGCAAAAATATATTTTTGTCCACGAGATTTGTTCTTCACGAAGAATATTGTTTATATTATGTTGTTGTATTGAAATTATAGGTAATACTGATGGATCATTCGGCCACCCACATAATCCCTGATAATTCTCATAGAACGGACCTCTAATCCAAGAGATATTTTAATACACCATATTGAATTATTCGACCTAATTACCCGTCGGTATAGGCTACAGACTACTAATTTGTCTGAAGATTTAAAGACAGTGATGTAACTGTTTCTACATGTTTCATATGAGTAATCACGTAGTCACTAGAGTAAAAAAGTATCTCAAGAAGCTCGCCTTTAATTAGCAATCTCAGACTTACTTAATGCACTTCTTTACTAAATCCCCTTGTCAAGCCATGGCTTTATTATAATAAGCATAGTTGGCGGGTATTTAAACTTGTGTCTTTGCGTTATGTTTTTAAGACCCATTGACAGCACATGAACAATTGAAAACACCATTGTTCGTCCCAAGTATACAGTGAGTAATTACAAACACGTTGATCAAAGCTTGCCACAACAAAGGTGTAGGTTAATGTCTAGCTACGAAGCCTTGTTGTCTGTTGATCAATGATATGGAGTATCTGTAACGTAAAATAGAATTTATATGAAGTATTCTAAAAAGCTTGTATAATTTATGAATCACACAACATAAAGCCATTTGTATGTACCAAATACAAAATTTAATGTTACAGATATGTAATTTCCATGAAAAACTTGATTGAAGACTAACCAATTATACATGTACATAACTTACCAAAATGAATGGTATTTGATTAAATATCTTGGGCTTCTTTTATTCGCCGATTCACCGTGGCACGTCGCAGGCCGCCGCGGACGACCGCAGCACGGGAAGGGTGTAACAGTGCTGCCAAACAAATTGCTAACCAGATTACAGCAAAAAAAAAAAAGAGGCGTTGGAAAGTACATCACTTAAATCAACATTGAGATGTAGATGGTGATTTTAGAAATTACTATTTGATTAACTTGCTATGAATGTTTGACTACAAGACCTGAAATTCTCCAAGGACGTGAAATCATACCATCTGGTAAACCAGAGAGCTACGATACGACCACTCAACTAACTACAATGCGCACAGCTGAATAACAATACCAAGTATAAGTGACACTGGTAACTTGAGGTGACTTGGGTTGGCAGCAAGGGGTAGCGCATTTTTATCCCTTTGGAATTTTGCCTCCTAGGCAAACGTGACGTCACAAACCAGGGGGTAAAATTCCGGCCGCGAACTTTTGAGTTGCACGACATCAGCTCGATGGATTAAACACGGAATTAAACATATATTTACACGGTTGTGAATTTAATCAGAACACATCAAATTATAAAATCTAGGGTGTACGGGCCGGAATTTTACCCCTGGACTTTTACCGCCTTCATGAGGTCAGCTCAAAATGTACGGCCCGGATTTTTTCCCCAGAATTTTACCCCCCGGATTTTTACCCTCGGATTTTTCCTCCCGGATTTTTACCCCCGGGATTTTACCCCCTGGCCAGACATATAAATTATTGAGGATGTTTAGTTCTCTTAATTCAGTTTGTATTTAATAGAACACATTTTATTGTTAAGTAGCCTCTCTTAATTACTTGTAACATCAACTAATCGACCAGGTTTTTAATTTCAATTTTGAGATTCGAGTATCAGGATTCGATCTTTGAAGCCAACTGTTGGTTTATATGACGTATAAACAAACATCAGAATGGTAATTGATTCGAATATTTTATTAACGATTATTATAAAACCGTGGTAAATCAATGTTTTTCGATTGTATTGTAACAAAACAAAATATGCCTCATTGTTTCTTTACGAAGAAATGTTCACCCAATTATCATTTAAATGCGCTACTCAGTTTATTTTACATACTTATTAACCAACAGTTGGCCCCAAACGCAAACCCCGAACATCAAAATTAAACGGCCTATTCTGTTTACTTAGTTGAGATTACAAAATAAATTAATAAATATAGGCTAAATAAAATGTTTACAATTAAATAAAAAGAGAAATAGAAAAATCAATCATTCTTAATAATTTCTATATCCGGCCAGGGGGTATAATTCCGGGGGGGGGGGTAAAAATCTGGGGGTAAAAATCCGACCCGTACATCTTCAGTTGTCCAAACGCTAGTTATGAACAGGGAATACAATTCCGGTTTTTATTGCTAATCTAATTAATCACGTTTTGTCTATTTTCATTAGACTTCCAAATCCACGGGGGTAAAATTACGCCCACGAACAAACTTTTGAGCGCTCAGGTTACTACGTCATAGTGACGTCAGCTTTGCCCAGGGGGTAAAACTCCGGCGACCCGGCAGCAATGCCAGAGCGACGGCGGCGGGCTGCCGCGTTGAAATGGTCATATACAACACAATGCATAGGAACAAGTGGCTAAATTTCCAAAACGCAGTAGGAAACTGCTACTTCTGAGAGCGCTCATAAAAAAAATAAAAACGCCATTTTGTTGTAGGATATATATTTAATCTAAAAAGCGTTGTAATTTATAAACATTTCATGTATTCCAAAACCCGTTCAACTATTAGATATGATCAAGTACATGTGTGACTTATCATATATTTATGATACCCGTTTAATCGATCAACTATGTCTTGGTACTAATATATTCTGCTTCAATAAACCAGGATTGTATACAAAACAATATTCTAAAATACAATACAATATTAAACAAATAACAATTATTTTAACAGTGTTTGCTTATGTACTAGATAATAACCATCCAACTGATTTGTGCCATTTTTGAGTTAAGATAATTCATTCTAAGATTGTTCATGAAGGAATGATAGACATTCTTAAAATGTACTACTGTGAAACTATTGAACAAAATTATGTTCATACCATAGATATTGACTGCATTGTTTAACTTAAAATGCACTTGATTCAAAACAAATCTTCACGAACAACATGAAAATAAAATATTATTTGTTTAAGTTGCTTCCAGAAATTGAGATTAAGTTTTAAAACTGAGATACTTAGTTTAGTCCGATATTATAAAATATTATAAAATAAACCTTGGTCCACAACCCTTGACCAGGAATGACCTCATTTTATCTTGACTTAGTGATTTCCCCGTGGATATCAGAGTCAGTTTTCTTTCCAAGTTTTATTGCCTTTCCCAGCTGCTTTCTGATCAAGTATCGTAAATATATATTTCCATTTGAAGCCAAGTAGTCCAATTAGTTTGAAAAAATAAGTTATTTATCGTAAGCCATACCCTTCAATAGGGCAAGTTATGAAAATATAATACTACGCAAAACTTTAATAATAGGAAAACAATAATCAACACATTTTGATTTGTAATTCATTTTCAAGTTTTATTTGCTGTGGGTTAAAAAACACACAACAAACAACCCACACACATTTATTTAGGTAAACCGAACAGTTAAAATTCCATAGTCAATTTTACCTTTTATTTCTAATTCTTACAATTAGTTTTATCAATAAGTAAAATCACATAGAACGAGTTTAAATCAATTTCAGAGAAATATTGTCTTCCTTCCGAAAGAAAGCACATTAAACATTCCTGCCAACCAAATCTTTTATATTAATCATTATAAGGAAAGTTAAGCCTAAAGCTTGGTTACCTAATAAATTTTTTATCAATTATATTATATATTTCTCCAACTTTAAGCTAACATCCCTTTGTAAGTGGGATTTAACTGGTTCATGCGAAGCGAGGTAAGATTTCACGTTTGTCAGATTCATTCACTAGATTAAACACAAGTAGCAGTCAGCCAGCAGTTTTGTTCTAAAGCAGACTTGTATTTGATAAATCTTAGCCTTGCGATAGAAGCGTGTATTAGACAGGCCACGGAAAATAAATTATCTCATTTCTTGTTTTAACAATGATTAACTGATACCAGTGATTTTGATTAACAATTTCAGAGGAATGTATCAAGGTGTATTTCAATGTAGGAAATACGTATAATATTTACGCAATAAGCTCGTAAGTTTTACGGATAAAAAGATGTGCCTTTTGATATATGGAGAAGTATTTTAACAGAATATTTAATTATTAGCTTACTTAGACTCTGTGCGCTACTCTTTTATAGTCATATAATAATTTTTTAAGACGAAAGCCTCTTTAACACATTTCATAATCGATTTAACATGACCATGCAAATGATTGATGTATGCTAAGAGTACTACAATGATTTACAATCGGTCTTTGAGAGTTAGTTATAAATCGTTGTTGTTCAAAGTGTTTTATTTATTACAAAAAAATGTATTATTCCATTTCATTAAGGCAAATAATATCATCCCCGCCACAGCAAACCTCCAGACTAAAAGAATTTTAATTTGTCTGATCGGATTTTCACTAAGGTATTTTCTTAAAGAGGTCAGATTTATTCCACATTTAAATAACATTATAATTAACAAGTACTTAAGTTTGCTGCTACAGACAGGGTTCAAGGTTGCTTTTCTTGTAAAATTTTCAAAGCTTAGTATTTAAGTTAAATAAATTTGCTGAATTTTATAAAAAAAATTCCATATATAAGCAAACTTCAATATTATATTGGATATATATATCTCAAGCCTCTGGTAACAACATATTAGGTCTATGTTGTTAACAGACGCCGAAATAATTTTAATAATTCAAATTATACACAATTACTAAAAAATGTGCGAGTAACCATGGCAAGTGAAAATTACTCATTACCGTGGTAAGCGATAAGTAGTCGACAAACCAAGGATGACATTTAAATTGTAAATGTTTGTTTGCAAACTTTAATTTTACGTAACTATAAAAATATCATATAATTTTAGATTATAAAATATTTTACTTGTTTGTGTACCTTCAATTTAGAAGGTACACGAAGCTGAGTAAATTTTGATTTTAAACATGAAAACATGTCACACCACGATGTAATACCCTGTACTATAACTGTATTATATAAGTCGTTAAGTGTATGTATTGACAGTTTTTTACATTCAAAACACCATCGTTATAGTGTAGTATAAATAGGGTTTGAGGTGGAACTAATTGCAACAGAAATTATTCCAGTTAGAAATGGTAGGTAATACACTTTTAAAAAACATACTAAAAATATACATTTGTACTGTTACGCAAAATACGGTTTTTTGGTCGCCATTTAAAAAAAGTGTAAAATTTTAAATTATTGTTAAAAAATCTGGTTTGGTATCAAATTATAGAACATTTCATGCTGGAAAAGAATATAATGGTTGAATTTAAAATATACTGTTAACGATGATGCACTATGGGCGAAAAAAGGTGGCATTTGAAAAGTTTTTTATTTATAAGTTATTTTATACTTTTAAAATTAGTTTTTTTTAATTTTTGACCCTTAAAACGTAAAATTTCCCGATTTCTCTCTAGACCTTCTTAAAGAGCTTAAAAAACTAATAGTTAAGTATATTAAAGGGGTTTTGTACGATTATTGGTGAAGGGGAAAATTCAAAAAATTGGAAATTTAAAATCCCCATGTTATTTTTATGGAGAATATGGTAAAAATTTGTAGTTTCCTTGTTTATGGATATATTTTGATAAAACTTTGAAGATTTATTTATTTTATACTAAACAATTAATATTTTACTAAAAACACACTTAATTGGTTTCCTTGTAGCAGCAAACCTTGGTACTCGTTTCGTTAAACCTAATGTTATTTATTTAATAGACTAGCAACAGAGCCCATTGTGGTTAAATTAATGCAACTGTCTCTAGTAAAATAATGGTTATGAAATCCATACACCACTTTACTCACTAATATTTGGTACATATTAAGCTCATAACATTAGAATCACACACTAAACATAAGAAACACACTTTAAACACAAATGCAAATTGTTAACAACAATATTTAATCAAAGAAAATTTAATTAAATAACAGTATAACAATTAGCTGTTAAATTATCAACTCATTTTTCGTATGGTTGGATTATGCATACTGGTAAATCAATTATTGCCATCTATAAAAATAATTGGTTTTTCTTTTCCGAGTCGGGTTAGCTCTTCTACAAGACCGATTTTCATAATTTTGTCCTTAAGCCGGGTTTACACTATGTAGCTAAACCTGCTACATTGCAGATTTGTGTAACATCTAGCAATGTTATATAACATTTGCTAGAAGTAGAAAAAGTAACTTTACAAAAGTGCTATATAACACTGCTATATGTGGCAGATCCTGCTATATATAGCTAAAATTGTGCTATCCATCGGGAGTCGGTAAATATCAAAAGAAATACGTGCTACATCTAACATTGCCATATGTAGCAATGATAAACATATATTTTTCGTCTAGTATCTGCTATATGAAGCGCTGAACGGTTTTGCTCAGCGATCTTTGTTTACAATGGATGGACTGGAAACGGAAAGTGGCAGTGCCTAGGATCGGGATGATATTATCGGGGCTATTGATATTATAAACTTAATTGAACTGTTCCGTGGACAACCGGCGTTGTGATCATACGTAAAACGTTTTTGAAGTTACCGTCGCCTTATTTAGCGTTTTAATTATGGATTGTCAGGGTATTCATAATCATTAAGGTCCCGTAATAAATCTGCTACACTGTACTTATTTCTCGAAGCAAGAAGCGGTCAAACCTAACTTGCTAAAATCTTCGCTCCTGTCTGTCTCTCTCTCTGACTTCCAAGATCACCACGATAGCTGCCACGAACAATGTCTCTTCAGCGCACATTTCGATACGGAATGCGAATGAGGTTGTGCTACATATAACATATAGCACGAGCACCAGAATCACTAAAATTGTTTGTAAATTTTTCATACAGCAAAAGTTATAAAGCAATGTTATATAGCAAAAGTTATAGTTATGTAGCAGGTTTTGCTACATAGTGTAAATTCGGCTTTAAACTAAAGCTATAGACACACCATAGATTTGCTATTAAGCATCAGCACTCATTTTGACGTATATTTTGAGCTTTGCACAAACTGCCTCCCTGTACATTACTTACGGGAGTAAAATTTGTTTTTTTCGAGTTCGTTTGGCTCTTCTACCAGACCGATTTTCATAATTTTGGTCTCAAAGCTATGCAAGCACATATTTGTCATAATTAATCTATCAAATGTATAACCCTACGAAAACAATTAAATTGGATTTTTTTCAATTTTTACTTCAATTAAAAATGTATTCCAGCAGTTACATTCCCCTATATGTTTTTATCTAAAAATCTTCATTGAAATACCAGATTCCATTGGAATTATTGATTATTGAGATTGGACGTACATAAAGCACACTGCTAAATTATAAACGACCCAAATTGTTTAAAAATGGAGTTATCTATCATCGATTTATAGTTAAAAGATCTTACTTGCAAACTCAACAGTACCAAAGCTAATTGTCGACGTTGAAGGGTTTCACCTAGCAAATCTTAAAAAATCAAACTTTAATAATTATTTGAAAATCTACACGAATTCCTTTCCAATGACCCATTAGGTTATAAAATCGGTCCAGTAGAACTCTAGATTTAGTTGTACAAAAATTTTTAAAAGTGAATTACTAGATTTAATTGAAAATCAGTTAAGACAAATGGAAATTCGTTTAGTCTGCAGGTTTGCTGCGGCGGGGGTGTTTTGTACTACGATCGTATTTCTAAATAGTGCTTATAACCACTATTATAACATTTTTCAGCATTAAATTTCCTATAATTTGATACCCAAAAAGTTATTTTTACGAATATTAAAATTTTGACAATTTTTTCAAGATGGCGGCCAAAAAACTTATTTTGCGCCACAGTACGGATGTATATTTTTAGTATGTTGATTAGAAGCACACTACCTACCATTCACAGGAAGAATCATTTGTGTTGCAATTAGTTCCACCTTAAGCTATATTTTCGATTATTTCTACTGCACTATTAGCTTGCCAACTGAACGGATATTGTAATGTCGACACAAACTGCGAACGTGCGAAGCATAACTCATGTACTTGCATCGACATTCGTGTTGAGCAAGTTATAGGTTATAACTCTGTTAAGGTAAAACTGTGTATATTTGTACTTAACATATCTAATTTATAAAATGTCATTTCACGGGTTTTACCTATGTTTTATACCTATGGTTTATTACCTATGGTTTATGTAATAATTTCACATTTCTTTTCAATTCTTCTTCGTATCGAGTCTTAATAATAGTGTTATTGCTGTTTCTTTTGGAAAATATAATAAAAAAAAAAAAAATAAATAAAAAAAATACACCTATTAGTCAAGCTTCTACTTAATGGATTCACATGCTGTATTCTATCTATTGAGTTGATTGTATATATACACATTTTACACTAACAAGATGAAAATCAAACAAAATAAACGTGATGTGTGCACAGAAATATTTGCATAATAGTGTCAATGATTCTTTTACTAAAATCTCGTAATAGTACAATGATCCCCAATCTTTATTTGATTTGTTTATTTACAGTTTTGGTAAAATCTCTGACGCATTAATATGCTTCTTCAGCAAAACACCTTTTACTGCTCTCCCAAATCACACAGTATCCCGTTCAACCTAATAAAGTCAGGGAGCACGTTGAAGAAATTGACTCCATTGTGCTTTAGCTGTCTTTCAATGAAACTGGTCTTGTGTTTAGGGGGTTGGATGGAGTTTCTCCTACGCGTGTATTGCGTCTGATGGTTCTGCGGTAGAAAACAGATAACGTTATAGTTCATACATTTTAGTAAATTGAGTATGTATATGGACGTAAAGGGCATTAAGGCTTAGGCTTACACGAAATGTGACGGTACATCCTGAAGATGACTCTAATACCTTTCTTTCGCAGCCGTAACACATATGTGTCCTGCCACTTTCACAGCTCCTGATGGCCACAAGGTAAAAAGATGAGGAAAAACGAGTCCATAGTATAAACAGCATAAACCGATTCATTTAGTACATTTGTTGCACACCAAATGTCTAAGCTTGGCATAATTTCCCTCTTAGTCTGAATTGTTTTGTACAGATAAAAATTTATATCGTACTGTCAGTAATGTACTAAGATTTTATCATTGGTTGTATATTCAGATTTCCTAAAAAAAAAAACACAAAACAGTTTTTTTTTACTATTCGATCTCTGTTAAATTTGGTTTTAGATTTCTATATACCGATAACAGAGTAATAAAATCACTAAAAAAGCAAAAAATAAATCTAAAAAGAAAATACTTTCGTTGTTTTGAACGTGTTTTCATTCTAAGGATATTGTTTCTACGTATATTAAACATCTTGGTATTATGAGTTAAGTTTCACATGAGAAACTCCTTGTAGATAGGAATGTTGATATCACCGCAGGCTGTTTTACAAACGCTGCATACAAACGCTCTCTTTATACAATAAACAAACATCAAACATTCAGAATATAAAATTACCCATTATTATGGAGAACACATACAAATTATTATTTTTTTAATGTTGTTTCCATATAGCTATAAGAAACGTCTATACATAAACACTAAATTTTCGATTGATTTCGGTTAACATTGTACGGAATAAAATAATTATGCTTTTACAACATTTTCACTTTTGTCCAAACGGGTTGCAAACTTATATACATTAACAGAATTTTGTTCATGATGACTCCACTTGTGAGGATACCTAATTTATAGTTAGGTATTACATCTCAGTCACCGCCAGCCTTAATTAGTAAACTTTTAAATTGACTGAGACAAACTTTACCAACGTAAATGAATTCAAGAGTGTAGTTTTAAACAGACTTGAAGATAACACTATTTAATATATAGTTTTTTTTTTTGAAAACCAGGAACAGAGATGTGCCTGGTTTGTCGTATCAAACGAAAGTAATAAAAATACAAGCTCACTGACGTATTTGCATTTACAAAACATATATCGTTTGCATTTTTTGTCTTACGTTACAATGGAAGTATCATAGGTATTAACAATATTACTCTTGTATAATGTTTTCTAGTAATTCAGTATATTAATAAAGATGTATTCAATATTTAACTCTTAATGGAATCTCTTACGTTGGCACTTGAATAATTTGACTCATCGGCACGTTTCCAAAGAAAAGTATTTTATGTAAAATGCAGTTTTGTAACAATTCGAAAACTTTCTATACTAATGCACTTAGGTATAAAGTTTAATTATTTAAAACACGTTTTATCAAGAAGTGAATTTGTACACTACCCAGTACCCCTGTATAGGCCAATCACCGGAGAGTAGGTAGGCAAGATTTAATTTAGAATTATTATCCTTCAACACCAAGCTAACAGCTAAGATGGTGTTTGCTGAGATAACCTATCATTTGGTGATTTCCCTCAGATGGTAGGATGCTGCACAAATTACTCCAATGCATGGTAATAACAAATTATAATTTTATTCTTCAAAATAATGAAAATCCTTTATAATCTTCCTTATAAATGATATCTAATATTACTATATCAGTAATTAAATGGCAACAGTCTTACTTGGTAAAATTCCTACGATTTGACTGGCTTAAATAGGCTGTGATTCCCAGTTCCTACGGACTATGACTGTTTCGAGTACAGTAGGCCTAATGCTTGAACTCGTATTTTCACAAGTTTGTACAATTTTTAAGGGAATCAGCCAACTAAGAAAGATTTGAAGAAACAGCTCATTACAAAAATGACTTTAGTTAATTAACAGCTGTTCTCCAGTTCTGCCAACAAGGTGAAGTGTAATAACAGTCAAACTAGTTAGCCATTGATCATGATATTATATGTACATTATATATTCTGTGAATTAAAATAATTTAAATTTAATTAACATTTCCCTTACATCAGTATAAATTATATAACTGCGATATGTTGTTTAAGAGGGAAATGTAAACTGGTAAGATTAAAAAACCAAATAGATTCTGTGGCTTCTTTCCAAAGCTATATCTCAGGAAAGAAGCCCTGGAAAAGTATTTACACGTTTTATTGTAAACAGGAATGAAGTTTGCAGCACAAGGAACGTCGGTTGGCAAATGAACCCTTCAAAAAGGCCATTTTAAGACGTATGACATAAAGTTCGTAAACAATTGTTTTAAAAGTATCATAGATCAAACTAACTTTAAGTTAACTATTTACACCTTACTTGTCAAAATGCCCATGAATTTACAATAAATACAACGAATACCATTAAAACTACTGTATACGACTATGGCAAACCTTTTCTCTAAACAAATGTTTTAGAATGTTTATGTATTTCCTGACAATTAAAACCCATCGATAATAAAATAAAATGTATAAACTCTACACTATAACAATAAATATTTATGGTATAGTGCAATTATACGAATGTGAATTTAAGTTGTCCAAGAAAAAAGGGCTGCAACGGTTGACTTATATTTTCGAGCCCCTGCAGTGAAGACAACAATGTTTCACATAAAGTCTCTTACATGTGAAATGTGCTTGCTACAAAGAGAACATTGCTTTAATCTTCAACATCGTTATACGAAGCACAAACACAGATAAATCCAAACTGGATACTAACCATAGTCATAGGTAGTTTGACAAAACATATTCGATCTATATGAAATAATATTTATTTGTTATAAGCTCTTTCATATGCTTTTTATATTTTTTCACGTTAAACTTTTAAAATCTTGGACACAATTTGAAAAAATCTATTTAATTGAATAAGTGAGTTACTTTAGTTATAAATCAAATTTTAAAAAGTCGATATACATTAAGTGGCATATACTAAATTATACTTTTAAATATTTCATTAAGAAATATTTTATTAGATATATCTGTTTTCTATAAAGAGTTTGTATTAGAATTGATTGTACTATCGGATTTGTTTTGTATTTATAATTTTCTTTATACGATTGTATTAAGTTGATATGGAAATTTACCATTCACCCGGTGAGTGTAGCTTGATTTTACAAGCCATAGAGTATAAATACATAAAGCGAATAATCCTGTGTAAAAAAGGATAATATAAATTTAAACACGCTTAAATTTGTAAATTTAATTTGGGCACCGTCCAAGAATGATATTGTGTTTGGTACTAATGTTTATTTCTATGTAATCAATGCACTTTAAACCCACAAGTTAATTTTATATACGAATTTAAATATTTATTCCTCCGTGGTTTTGCTCTTTGTGAAATCTTTTGCCATTTATAGTTGCACTTAAATTAAAAAGGTTACGCACTGTACATAATTTACTTGACTGGAAGTACAATCCCTCATAATTAACATGGAAGATAACTTTTCCAAAATGTCCTTATCAAATCTTTGTGTAAGATTTTGCAACTATGTATTTCTCACATCCTTAAACCAAAGAACCATTCAATAAAAGTAGTAATAATCAGATTAAAAACATATTTCTATTACATAACATGGGTAAACAGCAAAACGTTATCTCATTAATGTCCTAAGGAACTATAATCAATAAGTAGATCGTTCGACATTAAAAACCGCCCAACAAGAACAATTGATTTGTTATACCGTCATCTCAAAAATTTCCAATAAAGTTTATGCAATATAATTAGTGGAAGACTAGTGTAATTTTTTCATAGCGTTCTCACTAGCCTCCCTTCATGCCATCTGAGTTTACCAGATCTACATAAATAACACAGTTATGCTTGAGGGATAATTAGTACAGCTGGCCAGTCTCCAGACAGCATTGTGTGGCTTATTACCTAAGCCACTACTGCTGAAATACCCTGTCTGTAAGCAAAATACCTTGAAATACCTCGTCATTAATAATAAGCTAATTGCGTAGGTATTCAAACTTGTGGGATAAATTATTTATATTATCCATTGACAGCACAAGCAAAAACGAAATTCTTCATCACTATTAAATGAAGAGAGTCAGGTGACACATTCAGGTGACTCTTTATATACTAGTGTTTGTACTGGGACAAACACTTTGATCAAAGATATCTTCAACAAGGTGAAAGGTGTAGTTTGATGTGTACTCAAAGCTTGGTTGTCTGTTTAGATTGGTTATATGTACACAAAAACACATATTTCAAATATCACCAACACAAAAGCGAATTGCGACAGTTATAATACGAAATACTTCGCGGAAGCAAACCTGCAGACTTATTTCTTGGCAAGCGTATTTCCAATTGTATTTTCACAAAGCAAATTTTTACTGGACAGATTCATCCTCTGTTTAAACAGCATTAGTTTGAACGAGTACTTAAGTTATATGCTACAATGACATATAGTTAAGTGTGTTTTAGTAAAATGTTAAAAACTCAGTCTAAAATAAATTATTTTGTCAAATTAAATCAAAATATAACCATTAAGAAGTAAACTTACAACAGTTCTTGCTTCTTTTTCCATAATAATAGCATACGAATTTTAAATTACAGTTCAATACAGTGTATCTGCATTTTTTTCGTAAGAGCACAATGATGTTATGAGATACTACATCCTTTCTTCATCTAAGCTCTAGAAAATGGTTCCTAATGGTATCGTAAAATTTTCGTTAAAAGAAAAAAAAATGGGTCGGCGAACTCTCTGTAACGCTTTGGTATTTCTTTCATCATGTAAAAACCAAACAAAAACACAATTTAAATCAAATGGTTCCTAAGAAAGAAACTTTTAAATGGTCACCATTTTGTTTTGGTGAGTTGTACAAAGGTTGGTCCTACTAATAAATACCTACGCACTAATATTGAATTCAATAACTTATGTATACAAAACAGTGAAAATCACAGAGAGAAAGTCAGACATTTTAGACCAATATTATTCATATGAAATTTTTAAATGTTTTGATCAGAACAAAAATTACAAAAGCGTTACAGAGAGTTTTTATACATGCTGTATGTTCATATTTCGTCAAATATTGTACCACCTTTGTTAAATTAACCCAATGAGGTTGACTGTTTCGTCTGAAGCAACATGATTCAACATTTGTCAGATTTGTTCAGTAGATTAAGCACGAGTAGCGAACGGCTCTGTCTGAAACAAACTTGTATTAATAAATCTTTGATTTATGAAATAACGTGGATTGGGCAGGACCTATGAAATAAATTATATAATTTATTATTTTAACAATTTATTAAACCACAGTTCATTGCTTGTAGTTTAAAATATCAGCGGAATACAGCTATGTTTTTTCTTTAGAAATGTCGTATCAATCATAACATTAGAACTTAAGAAGTTTAAGGGGTAAAGAAATCATAATTTTGCCAAAAATATTGTATGATTTTTTTCCTGTATTGTTGCATTTTCACTCGATCAAGCACTGTTCACTACTTTTCCATGGTCAAACAATAATTTTAAATAAAATACAAACATCTAATTAGTGTTAGGAATATTTTTACATATCATGGGCAGGATAAAAAGTCGTAATTCAGAAATTAGGTCTTCAATTTGTCACTGATATAAGTTTATTAATCAACTTCAATAAAAAACAACAACATATTTTCACCACAATACACAGAGTGCAGCTTCTTTCTGTACTCATTTTTGACCAGAAAATCATTGCTTACGGAAAGGGACAGCTAAATTCAGCTGGAATACGGTAATGTCAGCTGGAGTTAGGGATACATGCTGGTACTTCTTGTTACATACTACAACTAACAATGCTGTGCTGTCAATGAAGCCACCTCCCCTCCTCAGAGAGTATAGACACTGCAACAATGCAAATACTGCGTTTGTATAAATAACTTCGAATAACGGCTTCATCGTCGTATTATCTAATACAAACAAACAAAAACAAGTAACATGTGATCAGTAGTAACAGATATGTTGTATCGTGGTATTAAGTTACAATATACACATGGCATTAATAATTCTCCCATCTGAATTACTTTCTTAACATTTAATTAGTTGACCAACACGACGCCTCCAGACAGTCACATCCCCCTACTTTAGAGACTGTCCAAAACCCTACTTTTCTTTCAAATTTTGTATACTTTATTTCTTGTACTCTGTCTTCCTCTTCTTCTTAATATTGTGTTGCTTGCCTTACATGTTAAGTTTCTTGATAACCTGTAGGGTGTGTAAAGAAGCTTGTGTATCTTCCTACCAAACATCAGGTGGTACGCATTACAGTCGGATACATTCACGGCTGGACGTGGCTCCATCTATCCTCTCTTCCTTGTCTCCCATTGCACCGAGTGACTTCTCCACAGGATGAATATAACGCTCAGCCTGTCTGATTAATTGTAAGGTAGGTTAGGTGGTAAGGAACAGTTGTTTTGTGTACCCAACAAGTTTCCGATAAAATTGTTCAAGATGCTAGATGTAAATTAACTTCAATTGCAGAAACTAAAATCGTAGCAAGACCAAACTTAGCGAATTGTTTTATTGTACAAAGTTCTGTATAAGTACTCTTAGTAGGTTTTGTTAAAAGCACCGACTATTGTAAGGAATTACTGTACTTGCATTAGGGCTGGGGCAGCAAAGTCTATATGTTAAATCTTCCATGGTTCCGGAGGAGCTAGCCATGGATGACTTAGTTCCATTGTTGGTTTATTTGGTTTCAAACGTCAATTTTGCCACATTTTGCCATTCGCTTTATATCTCGGTCAGTATTCTTCCATGCACAATATGTTCTGGCTAGGGTTTTAATTTCATCTATGCCTCAATTCCCACTATGAAGTTCACCAAGCACCTATGAAGTTCACCTGCCGTGTAAGATGGAGGACACAATTTCCTTTGTTTTATTAATAACTCTTAGAGTTTTGATGGAAGATTTAAATAGTTATCCTCAAATTTGCATCCACATTATATTAAAAATTTTGAAATTTTCTTCGCCGGTATAACCCATACAGTAAAACAATGAGTCATAACTGCTTCTTACATAAACAAAGCCAACTTCAGTACTGTTATAACAGAATACAGATGCATTTATTAAATGTAATCGATGATGTAATAAATAGTACAAGAAGATTTTCCCAATGACTGAACAAATTCTGCTCTCGAAGTAAACTAATGATTTTCCCCGAATAATGTTCTATCCCCAGGTACTTTGTTGGGTAAGACGAATCATTCTCATACTGTTCGGAGTATGAAATGTGGATGATTATTACATATCTGAGGCTTCTCTCATTTTGTACTCGGCATTACTATGATGAGAATTAAAGCAATGTTTCCTCGAAGCAAAGCATATTTCACAGTTAAGAAACTTCATGTGAAGCAATATTGTCTTCACTGCAGGGGTTTGATAGCATGCGTCGACAGTTTGACGTCTAAGTTGGTGTATACTCAGTTTCAACTCGCAAAATACGAACTGATTTATTTGTACTTATCACAGCGTAGTGTATATATTTTTCTAGCTTGATATTTTCAGAAAAAAAAATATAGTTATATTGAAATAATACAAAACTAGAAATATGTTCAAACTTGAGTACCGTATTAAAAATTAAATAACTTCTTGATCAACATTGTACGTGTTATTAAATTTGCGGAAAGTAAATGAAATACACGTCTAATTAAATAAAACGTATATTTATGCTTATACTGTTAACTCGCAAGACGGTAAGTGGCGATTGATTTCGATTGGATACTCCAATCATTATCAGACGAATGACTATTGGGTCATCCTTCATTCACCTATTAGGTCTGATGATGATTGGAGTGTCCAATCGAAATCGATCACCACTTACCATTTGGTATGTACATATATCGTCTTGTGAGTTAACAGTATAAACACAAATATATGTTTTAAGGATTATACGATAATTATATTTTATTTTATTTCCGACAATTTATAACTATAAACAATGCCAATTATTTTTACCTTAAAGCACACATGATTTGTCTTTATTTTTTATAAGGGTTGTCTCTATTTTAATAAAACTTACAACCTTAGATATCACTTTAGCAGCAGGCACTTAACATAGTTGACATCTTTTGACATTAAAGTCAATTATCCTTTCAACTTAAGGAGAGAGTTTCAAAAAGAACTCTTAATAGCGCACTCCAAGGAAAATTAGTATTACTTTTTTAAAAGTATAAAGTAAAGGCTACTTGAAATAATGAATTCAACATCCTACTCATAAGAACCTGCTAAAGTCAGTTTCTATATATAAAAGAGCATGGTCAAACAAATTATTATCATTTAAGTTGCGTCTAGGTATAGTAAAAGCGTTTGCGATATTGAAGAAACTTTATGAGCGAAAAACTGTCTTACTTTTTTTATCAAATTAAGCAATCATTATTATAAAACTTAGGGAAATGTATAGCTTCAACTATGGACATTGAATAGTTTATGGCACTGTTTCCTTGGACAAATATAATATGAATGTGTGCAACTGGTAAATATTATTTCTAAAATAATATGTAAAAGACCAACAATTTGTACATTTAGGTCTAGCTGCAACGTTTGCTATCAAGGGTAAGCAAATAAAGCCACGACCATCGCTAAAATAAATTGATTGTTTACACAACCTTTCTTATGAACATTTATCAATAATTCTATATCTTGATATTGTCCAGACGGTACTGAATCCGTCATTTCGGCGGGTACACGTGTGCAATAAATGTCACTTAGCTTTGCTAACAAGTCCCCCTCGACCATCCCGTACTTTTTGTATTTTTTATTATCAATGGTTGGCATTTAATAGAACCACTGCACTATTGTATACATACAGTATTACTTTTTAGTTGTAAAAAGGTCTCCATGTATATTATTATATAAGGAAAAATAACAAACCTTTATCGTTTTGTTTTCCTGGGTATATATTATTTTATTTTCTTCTTTTATCAAGAAACATATGTTCAAGCGTAATAGTAACATAATATACCCCTCAAAAGTCTACATGAATATCGATAAAACTTATTGATGATTCAAAGTTTCAATAGACATTGGACATAAATCGACTGTTGAATTTGGCAGGTTTGAACAATTGTAGTGGTATCAATGCTTTTTTAATCAGTCAAATATGATAGAAATAACAATAATTGTGTTTATAATAAATTAATATCACAGATAAAGGTAATAGAAAACTAAAAACGAAGTAGTAGTGACTATTGTTTGTCTATTATCATTATCAACTGGCTTCACAGTTTATACTTTGATCCAGATTAATTTTTGATTCTCTAAAACGAGAATAAAAAAATAAAACCCCCTAAATTAAAATCATGAGACCATAGTTTCCTAGATTGCGAACAAAAAAGCGTGTTTTTAACTGTAATATTTTGGTAATAAAAATCAGGCAATGAGACATGCCCTTTGTGCTATTACCTACCACAAAACCAAATCCGATTTGTTTCCTGCTTTCACACCAGGCTCTGCATATATCCCTGAGTCGTCACTTTTTTTGGTACGGTCGCACACATAGGATTCGTAGTGGTAAAATTTTGTATTATACATACTTTTTTATTACAGATTGACATCATTTTATAAATTTTATTTACATAGTCGTACCACAAATAATGGAGTACACTTTGACGAGTCATGGTGTGCCTAAGAATTCTACAGAATACCCAAAGGTGTGTCAGGCGAAGTTTAAAATAAAGATTTTTTTCGAAACCCGATTTACTTTACGATACAAAAATGTAAAAACAATTTAAACTAGATAAGGTGAGTTAATATTACATTTGATTGGCTAATACTTAAAAAGAAATCAAAAGTATGAAAAGTTCTTTAGAATAAGGAAATATTTTGTATATGATAAAGTTGAGTTAGGTTATTTTAGTTAGATTAGTGTCCCAACAATCCTAGTACAGTTTACGAACAACATTTTTAAGAAGCGATAAGTTAATTACGGAAAACGACATTGGGCAAAATAATTCCCCAACCGAATTTCATAATAGATTCTTTATAATAGTCTGTCAAGAAAATACTGAATCCTAGGATTAAACTGCGATATTTAATTGTCTCCTTCCCAGTTATTCCTTCGTTTGCCATTAACATCAATAAATCTCAGGGAAATTCTTTGGAGTAGTGCTAAGACAACCAGTCTTTGGTCATGGAATACACACGTGGCGAACTCTTCATTGCCAATACACACACGTGGTTTAAGTTAACTAATCGAAGGAACATCTTTTATCGTCTTAGAAAAAAAAAGAAAAATACTGCAAAGACTGCTGTGCTGTGAACTCAATTTGGTCTTCCACCATCTCCACCTTTACATACAAAACCAAAATAGAGTACCCGAAAACGTCAATTAAAAAAGAATCAATAAAAAGGCCTTTTTCTCTTTTGTCTAGATTGCGCACGATACGCCAGGTTCGCTAGTTTTAATAATTGTTAGTTATTTATTTAGCAGTCCCGAGCAACATAGGCTACAGTTCTGTTTTATTCATCTAGCTGATGACACACAATTTTCTTTCTTTGTAAATAAATGAATGCCAATAATTTACCTGATTGAACAATTTTCTAGCACACATCTGATAGAAATCCTTTAAAAACGAACTGCATGTATTCTTAATTTGGTAATAAGTATTTAAATTTTCTTTGAAAATGTGTAACTGTTAGTGATATTAACAATTTATAAAAATATTCTGTAACATGTACTAGTAAGAAACATAATAAAAAATATCAATTTATACTAACATGTATTTGCAGAAATGACACAAGACATTTAGCCGTAAGAATTGTACCAATTTAATTCCTTGAGCAATATGTTCTTGAGATAAGTTTGTGAATGTTTTATCGAAGCAGGCGTTCGTCTTCCAAGATACATTCTCAATATTAGAGAAATATATTTTGCAATTGTATACAATGTATATACGTGTTTCATAAACTATCATATAAATTGTTTTTTTTCATTTTGTAGGTTTACAATGTGGAATTACGGTTCTTATAATTAAATTATATATACTTAGCCGGTAATATCGTTTTGATTAGTCCACTGGATTTAACAGAAATGTTTGATCAACATTACGACATATTGATCAAGATAAGTTTCTATTAGTTGAATATCAAGTGAATTAGTGCCTTGATAGTTTTAGTTTGGAATTATTTAAAATGTAAAAAATTAAGTTTAATGCACACTTTTAAATACTACAAAGGTCTTTACAGGATATTACATGTCTTTGGAAAATCTTTTTTTCCCACAGCATCAAGTATTACGAGAGTATTGAGAGAGTACGTTAGGCCATGATAATGAAGATTAATTTTACAAAATAAAAATAGAACATTGAAATGAAGTTTTAAATAATCATTAGATTATAAGAGTCTAATGCCTTTGATATCAGTAATGTGTTCTCAATTTCTCGATGTAACGACCTACGGCATTGATATAAAATCATAAAAAAATATATATCAAATGTTTTTAAGTGAGAAAGACACCAGACCCAGCTTTCATTCGTTATCAATGCTGCGATACACTCAGTGTAGCCTAATTAAAGTCCTGGAGTTTTATATTTGTGAGATTATATTAAAAATTAAGTTTCTTGTTTCTCTTCTTCCATACAACCCATATCTTTTCAGAAAATACTGTACTATTTGCTCGCGTAGAGTGTATTGTCAAAATAAATAGGAGGTTTCAATCATATATCATAATGTAGAGTGAGCTTTGTGAACCGAGATTTTTACATGGAGAAACTTGAGAGTATGCATTCTTCTTGTAACAAAATCGTAGCTGTTTTAAGCAGTCAAATTTGTTTATTATTCCTGTTTAATTTATAAATACATTTATTCTTATTTTTATTTTGTTATTATCAAAAATGTAGTTGCTTTTAGCTCTTTTTTTAGCATCCATATACATTTCTTTCTGTTATCTTATACTATGGAATTTTAGCACCTTTTTAGCCATTGCAATTTGAATAATTAAAATTGCCGCCATTTTGAAATGTTTAAATTGATTAAGAAAATGTTTTTCTAACGTGGGTCTGTTTTACCTCAACATACATACCATGTTTTATGATGATCGGTTGAAAAAATTCTAAGATATAAATGTTTATGTGAAAAAATTTCGGATGTCTGGTTAAGGAGGCGATTTTGGAAAACAATTATTCTTGATTTTCTCTTAATTTTAACCCATAGAACTATTTCCCAGAGTTTGAATGTTTACTTACGGAAAACCCTGTATAGTTAATTTAAAGTTGGGTAATGCATCTTAGGACGAAAAGCCTTACTTAACAAACTTTTAAATTATTATTAAATACAAACTTTATTAAGCTACATGAATGCCTCGAGATTGCAGTTTACAAACACGAATAGCAGATAATTTAAATTATTTTTTAATTGGTAAATAATATACGAATCCCAATGTGATGTGATTTGTTTGTAAAAGCTATTTAACGTAAAACTCTATTTTATCATTAACAATGTTTTCTAGTAATAAAAGAACTCGTTGTGTTATAGTTTTAAGTGATGTCAAGACTATCATGGGCATTTAGAAGTATAGTTTTGTACCACCTTATATTACGCTTTATTATATATTTTGTTAATATTAGTGAAACCTGGTGCACGTATTTTTTTATTTATTACAAGTGTGTTTATTAAAAGAAACAGTGTCTAGTAATGTTTAAAATCCTGGTAATATTGATATCATAATTTGGACAATTATTATATGCAATTTAACTATTTTGTAAATAACGTCATAAAGTGGCATTGTAACTACTAAACTATACGATTTTAGGGATTGTAAAACTATCTAAACGTGTATGTTCTACTTTACACGGGGTTACAGGACATCTTTCGAGGAGTTTTATTTTAATCTCAAGTAGAAGTTTCAAAATGATTCTTGAAGAAAGGCCAATTGCCTTAAAGTCTAAAATTGAAGCTAAATCACATTCAAATTTCAATTATAATTTATGTGAGTTATACTTATTTATAACACTTGCTTAAAACTAAATAACAATTATTTACCAAATTTAACCTATTACTGATGGTAGTCCTAGGCACAAAACCAAGATAGGCTTTATGAAACAGGTTTGAAAGACAGTTTTGAAAATTAAATTTTCCAAAGCTAAACGCTTTTATACCCTAGGATATTTACATATTATTATATTTTTCGGAAATATAGAAGATTGCAACATATAATGTTCAGAATTGAGTTGTTAATTCATTAGAATGAACACAAATCTCTTGGGATGTATTTCATTATCTTATCAGATCACTTTGCCTAGTTGAACGTCCCGAATGAATTATATCTGAGGTGCTAATGTAATAAGCTAAGTTAGAGCCAAGTAATAGCTTATCCCTGTAATCTCACACTGGTGTTCATATAGAGTAAGGTATCAAGTTGATCAAATAGTATTAAAAACAGTATAGTACGATTGTTATATGCCAAATTTATTTCGTAGTTATTATTTCATTAGGTGATTGTTTTTTTCAAATAAAGTTTAAAAACCAAACAACAAAACATATACATCTTATAAATTCCCTTGAATTTAGAAGCTTAAACAGGTAAAAAGTAAATAGGTAAAACAGGGCTTAAACTTATGTAAAGAAAATAAATCCTTTAATGACGGCCTATTACTGTTTTCGTCAAAGTAGGTTCATTAGCGCTTCTCAAATCAGTGTTTGTAATTGGTTTTATAGTTGTGATTCTGTATTTTATAGAATTCGGTTTCTTTTTTGGAGATAAATAAAAGCTAAACAACTTATGCTGAAATAAGATATTTTAAGAAAGGTTAAATTTTAAGAGACACATGCTTAGTGAGTAAAGTGCGCTTGCTTTAAAATTGCTTGCAAGACGATATTATTTTTGCTAGGGTTAAATAAAGACAAATTCATTGTTTTTACCGTTGCAATTTTTACCGTTTTGCAATAAAATGAACTTCAATAGAACTTTTGAAGTCCATTTTATTGCAAAAATATCATAATCTTAGTGAAATACTTTTTTTCATTATTAACTGTGTTATGTGAATAAAATGTAGCCTATATAGTATAGAAGATTAGATTAAATTAAATTTCAACCTGCACCAATTAGTGCAAGAGTGTAATTAGTGTTTTACGATTTTTAAACGACTTGTATATAATAATTGTTGGAATGTGGTATAATGGCAGAGCACGAGACTTTAGTTCCCGAGGTCCTGGGTTCAAATATTGCCAATTACCAATGGATTGTATTCAAGTCTTGCCGGTACTCTATAAGCCCAGCCCTTAGTAATATGTAAATAGTTCCGGGCTGGAATGTATGTCCTAGGATGTAAAGTTTAGACAACAACAATATAAGAAATATATTGTATGACGTAAGTGTAGTGCCTTTAATAACAAACTCCTTAGTTTCAACAGAGATGAATTCCTTAGTGAACAGTTATCACGTTGAAGGAGCTGCAGATCACGGATGAAATCTTCAGACTAAGCCTTATAAGCGGAACCAGCGGAAGTCTCGAATCCGATCTCCATTGAATGAAATTCTTAATGTTGTCAATAAGAACTTAGGCTACCTCTATCTCTCTCTAAACACACACACATTATCAGTCTGACCGACACTTTAGAATATTAACAAAATTCTCTTGTACTAAATAATGGAAACATAACTTCCATTGTTGTTTACCCGTAGCAATATGATTAATTCAAAGAAATAATAAGTCTGATAGTAATCAAACAAAAAAAGTTCTACAAACAAATAGTTAATATCAATAAAAACAAAATAAAGTTAAATCAAATACAAATTTTATTTAGCTACCTTCCCCAAAATAAAACAAAACCGTAAAGGAAAAAAATAGCCATTTCAATATTTATTCATGGTAAATTACGTTACATATGTTAAACTTAGACTATTTACAAAACATAGTTTTTAATTTGTGGTTCAAATATAACAATTAGTTATGGTAAAATCAAAATTTTAATATTATTGCAACACACAATAGAAATACTTATGTAATTAAATACAAAATCAATAAATGTAGACGATAACACTAAAGCAAATATTTAATAGAGTGTAAACACTATTTGAATACGCTCGTGTGTTTACTTATCGAGTCATGAGAATGATGAAACTCTTTTTGAGCTTTGGTTACCACTATATAACTTTGGTTTCTAATTATAAATATATATTTTTCAATAGCATTTTTGAAACAGTAACGTCTGATTTTAATAAAGTATGCTAATATTTTAGATTATTTGACTTTAGTTAAGATAACATATATTCGTAACGTTGATAGACAATATAAGAAAACCTGTTATTTCTAAAGTAAAAGCTTCTTATAACCCCACGGGTTTTTTAGAGCATTTAAAACATAATATTGCATTATGCAAATTATTAAATTTGTTTATTAATTTATAATGGTTATAATTATAATTTATGTTATGTTTAATTAATTAAATTATGTTTTACTACTTTTTCATGTTTTAAATCATGCTATAGTCAGTTTAAGAGTGTAGGATTGTTTCCGTCTGTGATGGAGTTGTAAGGTCAGCAGATTTTTCTCTTGGGCGTGATCTATGCTAGGCGTTACTGAGTTATTGGCACTACCCAATCAAGTTTCAGTTTCTATTTTATAAGACATGACATAAGTCTATTTAAAATTACTATAACGTAATATGAATATATATATTCATATGTAATTACTTTTATTAATTTTATATGTACTGTAATTCTATCCTTCAATCTTCTGTATTAAAAATTAACATTATTTATTTAACGTTGTATTCAGTTTTTACTGCTGTGTTGTATATCAAGTGGAACTTCTTAGAAATATATTGAATTTTAGCCTCCTGAATGTATATATATGAATATAAAACACGTAACAATTTGTTTTTGATCGTCATGATTTGTCCCTAGGAATGACTTGTTTTCGCCAGGGTATTTATTATATTACTCTCTCTAAATAATGTGTATTTAAAATTTATTTATGTTAAATACCAATAAATTCATAAGAGAGGGTTCAATTCAATTAGCAGATTGCTTTTGGTAATTATAATTCTCTATTTTCAAGAGATATGCGTCGGTCATTGGTAAAGAATCTCTAATCTTTAATTTAAAGGTTATTTTAATAGTAAACGTTTAGAACTAGGAACGATAAATCAATCTGACACATACTTACTCCCATTAGTTTGGCAACAACCCTAACCATGGATAAGCGGAAGAAGTAACTATGGCATTTTTGGCGACAAGTGTGTGTAAGTTATAATTAATAAGTTATTGCAGCTTTTATGAGTATTATTTATTTAACTTATTATTTATAACTTTTACAGCAATCCGGGTTGTAAAATTTTGTTAAAAATTTAAAGGACTATAACATACTAAATTTGGACAAACATCAGTTGGCTCGTGTTTTTACCAATCTCTCCGTTATTTTACGGGTTTTTATAGACAAATTACACAAGTTTCAATAAATTTTGATCTGTAATCTTTACAGCAACGGGGGTCAAACCTTTTTGTAAAACATTAACAGTTCTGTAATATACTAAATTTTTAACAATAGCGTTGGGGCCGTTTTTTTAAAAATAGATTTAATGGGTTTTATGGACAAAAAAAAAACGCCTGGAGATAACATTAACTGTTGGTAACTACATACTAAATTCAATGAAAATCGGACCACAGTTGTAGTTTTTAGTATTGTTATAATCTAAGGCTTACCTTACGATCCAATTGATTTATTAGAGAGACCTAGGTTTCTACGTGGAGCGTTATCGTCAGTCCTGGGCTACGCTAAAGTTTTTGTTTATCATCTCTTACTAGGGATATTGTCGGTTTGATAGAAATTTTACAAATACAAACACTGAATATCCATAAATATTTACAAAGACATAGACATTTCATTTCTCCAAATGAAAAGTAGTTTTAGCTCTGTACAACCCCCCCTCCCCACACTAACACCCACACACAGAAATCACTTCTCAAACCAATATTTGGGTTTAGTGGGACCAAAAACGGATATATCAACCCAACACTGAAACTTGAAAATTTGGACAAAAATAAAAGTAAAAATAGGCTGTGGATATAATTATTATAAAAGTACATTAAGTAATACCATTAAAGTTTACTTAGATAAGAATACATACCTCTGTATCGTACATCACGCTTTCCGAAACATCATCCTGTAATCAATTACTTTTGTCAGTTTATATTCTTCCCTTTACAGGAGTTGCCTATTTCATGGTTCATAATTACTAGTATGCTTGATGTAAATTTTGCATTTAGAACAGTTCCTTATCACAGTTCAGCATTGATGTCACTTGAAATAGATTTCCCAAAGGTAAGCAGCTCTTCCTCTAGCAAATCACGTCTCGTCTTAACTACAAATGTCCACTACTAGTTTGTGATGTTAATTTTATATGTAATTCTATCTCCTTCAATCTTCTGTATTAAAAATTAATATTATTTATTTAACGTTGTATTCAGTTTTTACTGCTGTGTTGTATATCAGGTGGAAACCCGTTTTAGTATTACCCTTCGGTGTTTAACCCTAAATGTTCGTGTTTATGTTCGTGTACGTGTGCGTGTTAAATGTATTTATTTATTATGAATTGACGACCTTCGAATGAAGCAAGAAGACATCTGTACTGGTCCGACGATGACTCCTTTGTTAGTCGAAACCGATTTAATTTATTTAACACCAAAATTGAAAAGTTTGTTTACACTGTGGTGGTTTGAGTAACATAAAAGTTGCTCTAATTTACATAAACTGCGTTTTCTCAGCTTAGTCAAAAAGTTGATATTCCATTGAAATCATTGATTAACATTAACACGCTCTGTTGGTGAATTAAACAAACTTGATATCAGGTTATTCTGAATCTAGCTACAACCATAGATTATACACACTCCCTGTGTACATTTTTCATCCTAATGGATCAGCTGATGACATTTTAAATGTTAGTTCCAAACTGTGCCTCTAAAAGCGTTTTTTGGTTTAAAATTTGTTCCTTGTCAATTGTTTCAATACTAATTTAGACAAGCTACACCATTGAATAATAATCAATAGGTCGTCTTCTGGTTTTATAACCAATAGGTAGAGCACAAATTATGAAATTTACTAATATTACTACAATAAGAGAAACAAAAATGCTTTGAGATTATTGCTCAGTTAATAGGATCTAGATATGAAAAAGAAGATTATATTTGTACAATGTGATGATAATTTACTTGGTTTAGTTATTGTATATTTTCCCCTTACATGGTAATATAATTGATGGATAGAATTTAAATAATATAGAATTGTATAACAAACAGATTAATCTAGTATTGTAAAACAAACAGACAACTAGGAGCACTAACTTGACATGAACAACGCTCTACAATATTTGGTTAAGCAAACAAAAGTCTCAACAGTATTTTATACCAAATTGAATCACTCTATTCCATTCTGATACTTGCAAAATGTGATTGATTTCATTTTATAATGGAAAAATACAATTTATCTGATTTCAAATACATCATTTTTTTTTATCATAAATATACGCTAATCAGTAAAATAGTGGACTGTTTGTAAATAGCCTACTATAAGCAATAGTCTTCTTATTTCTGTGTGTTTACTATCTGTGCAGCTAATAATATTTGTGTAGTTCTATATCATACTAATGATGTTAAATTGTGGTTACCAAATGTTATAGTTTTTACCTAGAACTACTAAGAAAATCAATGTACAATATTACTTTGATTACAACTCACATACCAATAGGGCATGAATTTAAAATACCAATTGCAATTACAATTTTTATTGGAATATAGTTTTATCTATATGTTTTTTTTTTACTGAAATCTATTTTTAGTGCAATTTCCAAAGACGAATATTTCTACAAATCTCATTTCTTCTACGTCAACTGCCTCGATCACAACTTCAGTTCTATCCGCTATACCTCACTTGGGATGGATTTGTTGTTCAGTTTTGATCAAACGTTATTTTCAATTTATTTGAGTAACAACTACCATACTTTCTTGAAAATATTTTATTGCGAGAGTGTATTAATAATTACAAAAATAATACAGTAATACCAATGTAATATTATTAATATTATGTTAAACAATATTGAACACTTCTAGAAGTATTTTTAATAAGAAAAATGCATTTAATTGTTTCGATGACGATCTGAAACAGCAGACCTATATTTCCCTTAATCTAACACACCCAAAATAGTTGTACAACATACATGTTTAAAAAATTACAAATAATCGAATAAATTGTTAAAAATATGATTAACCTATTAAAGTTATCATCAAAACAATATTTCCATAGAAAGTTACAAATAAAATAGTACGTGTTCAAATGTATATAAAAGTGTATTTGAAGAGTTCCTGGTGTACAACTAAACTTGCCTTTTATTATTATCACTGTTTACATACGTGTTTCTATTCTAAATATTTTACTTATTTTGAAAATTGTTGCATCAAAACGGGTTGTAAAAAAAGTGCGTGTCTCTAACATATAAATCCTGTTTAAAAAAAAAACATCAAACTCAATTAACAGTTTGCAAAATACAATTTTTTGGTACTAAGACGCTAGGCACGAGCCCAAAATTGTGTTTTACATCACTTCAGGCTAGACCTAGGGGTTACAGCATAATCACTTAGGTAAAATCCGTTGGTGACTTGACGGGTTTTGAACCCGGGACCTCAGGGACTGAAATCCTGCACTCTAACGACTAAATCCTGCAGCTCGCTCCCCAAAATGCAAAATACAATGAAAATATTACTATTATTAACGTTCTATGTATAAAATATTTCTTCGAAAGCTTTATTTTCCTACGGGCCAACGCTCCCATATTTTATTTTACAAGAAAGCTGTTTGTATGCAGCGTTTGTAAAACAGCCTGCGGTGACATATCAACATTTGTCTCAGCAAGTTATTTCTAACTTACGTGTAAAACTCGACAAACGACACCCATACATACATTTATATTATTGAGCTTAGCAGTAATGTTTTCTTAACGTATGATTAATATTAAAACTTTGCATACGGTTTGAAGGCAACTAATAGTGTTAACTAATAATGTTAACAATTTGCCATCTACCTTAGTGCAATGGTTAAATGTCCAAGTATTGTGCATATCACACATTATTGTATTTTACTGATTTAAGAAATTAAAAAGAGATTATTTAAATGTAAAAAATATTTTGTACTTTATTTAAAATTTTTGTAAGGTCTAATATATTTTTAACCTCAGAAGTCAGTCAAATTATAACAAACTGTCTTAATACACATAAAATAGTAAGAAAATTCTATCTAAAAGCACTCATTAACATAATACTGAACCAAGTTTCCATATAAATGCACAAAATCCTAATTTCCAATTTTAAGCCCCCTCACTTGTTAGAAAGGGCTTAATTAGAATTTGACATGTCTCAGTAACCACCAGCCCTAAATAACAAACTTCAAATTGACAACGATAAACTTTACTAGTATAAATTGGAAAATTCTTAAGGTTGTTTTTTGAATTTTGTGTGGAAAACAAATTAAATTTCAACGCAAAGTAAAGTAAATCTCTGTAAGTTATCTTCAACGCTGACTAAAAGGTGCTGTTGAGTTTGTTTTAGTTTCGCTCTTTGCGTATACGGTAATTAATTGGGGTAAAATCATCGGATTTTGGTTTTAGGATATAATAATAATTATGCCATGGTTTTTCTAGAAGTAATCTGTCTAGTATGTAAAAAAACCTTGTAAATAGTGATAATTCTAAAACGCTTATGCTAATAAATTATTATTAGTATTGCTCCAATATTTCACATTATTCAAAGTTAAGAAAGTCCCAATTACCTTATGAATGTACTTTGCAAACAATTTTATGTTTACATTCATTTAATATTTATATTCATTTTCATTTTGATCGTTTATCATCAAATATATCTAAACACTCTTATACATAGCTCACGGTAATAATAATTCATTGTAATACAGTGGTTACTAATATTTGTACTTAAATACTAATATGTTTCATTTCTATTATTTATAAAACCACTGTTGCCAAATTTATAGTTCTTGTTACTTTAATAAATAAATAAATGAATAAAAATTCCTTTATTGATCAAGCGTTTCTCAGCACAACTGCTTTTCAGAACAACTCTCATCATAACTTATAACAAACAATAACTAACAAACAAATAAATAGAAACAATAACAAAACAGAACAAGAAAATATAAATAACAACTAATAATAACAGTGCAATTCCTTAATTTTGGCTCTAAAAGATGGCAAGGCATATTTTTTGAGGCCAGAAGGGAGGTCTTTGTACAGCTTTGGGCCGAAGTACGAAGAGAAAGCTCGAAGTTACCCCGAAGTTTGGGGAGAAGCTTCTCCTTCCAAACTCAAGCCTCACTCTTGGAAAGTGAAGCTGGAGACCTCCATGGCGGGTACTGCGCTGAGAGACCTCCTCCCGGAAAGAGAGCCTCTCAAGAAGGTACTGTGGCTCCTGTAGGACAATATATAATGATATAAGATATAATGCAATTATTTTGTATGTAAATTGTAGAATAAATAAGAGGACAGGAAGGAAGTGCCGTAGGTGGCTTCAAAAATTTTAATAAAACCTACTCCACTGTCGCTTGAAGTATTAATGTTATTTTTAGTTTATATAGCTAAAGATTATACCTCAAAAGTAACTTCACTTTGATGTTTAAAGGACGTATACGTCAGGTGAAATCTGTTAAGATTGGCTAGTATGATATAAATTATAATATAATATAAACATGTGACATAGCGAGTAAGAAAATATGAAACTACAAAGACTTTTAAATGGACCAATACAGGATAATGTTTGAACATTGCAATAAAAACGGGATAAATATTGTGAAAGATGTAATCCAAAGAATGTCTTCTGAGGCCATGTTGATATTGAACATACACAAGAAATGCTCTAGCCAATCAGGTACTGTACGGGTGTGGTGTTGTGTTAGGCGTACCACATCATTGGATTATCCACCTCCGGGAAAATTTTTTTTTGCATAACATTTTTAATAATAATACATTATTTTGATACAAATTAATATTATTAGTTTCATATATAAATATTAACTAATATTATATTAACCATTATTTTAATGCCGTTAGTAAAAAAATCTAGGGTAGATTAGCAGTTTTCTATCGGCTTTCATTAAATCTGTACCAACAAAGAATAATTCTTTGCATAGAATCGTATAAAACAATTAATTAATATTAATTATTTAATTACAGAAATTGTCTTAAAGTTAAAAATGAATATATTTACTTCGGGTTTGCAAATTTACATATAGGGAAGTGGCTATTATAATAGGTAGCATGGTAAAACCTAGACCCGGGACCGATATACTTTTTCATTTTGATGTCCCTTGAAGCCAAAAACGCCATTGGTGCCAGATGCTACCTTTAGTGCTGCCTGGCGCTGCACTCGGGCGAGCAGCATTTTATATAACTCCTTATTTAGACCATCTGATCACACCTCCACACCGTACAAGAGTACGGACTGGACCGAAGACATTAACAGTCTTCTTCGACTCTACCGTGGCCCTCCGACATTGGCCATCAATGGGCTAAGAGAAGAAACCACCCTAATGGTCTTGTCCGCCGTACGGAAGATCTTATCCCACCAGCTGAGCTTGCTGTCCACCGTGATCCCAAGGTACTTGGCAGTACAACCGGTCTAGACTTCGACGGCCCCACCCTCAACGGCACGATGGTGTCAATTCGTTTTTTTTTCAAAATCACGATCTCGGTTTTGCTCAAAGTGTGTGAGAGATCGTGATCTGCCATCCATGCGTTTATGGTACGCATAACTCGGTTCAGCTTTAGCTGAGCCAGCTCAACGCTACGTGCAGCTATCAAAGCTGCAACAGCGTCAGCGTACCCAACCAAAACAGTTTCCTCAGGCATTTCAGACCTCAGAAGGCTGTCATAAACGACATTCCAGAGGTCTGGGCCGAGTTAACCTTGGAGAACACTGGAAGTGACACTCATCGTCCACGGGCCTTCCGTACTAGTGTCATACATGATGAGGCGGAACCGGGGATGATAATCCTTTATGATGCCCACGAGGTATGCCGAACGTGAAGGTGTTCTCCAGAGCATCCAGCATAACCCACCATCTCGCGGAATTAAATGCGTTTCAGCACAACCCTACGAGAGTCGTGGTAAAAATCCTCAGCTCTCATCACAGCTTGCTTCACCTCTTTAATAGCGTCAACCGTAGATCGCCCCATGCTGAATCCATTCTGACGAGGGGACATGTCCCCCACAGCGACCACGGCTGAACTCAGCTGGGAACGGATCAACATCTCGAGGACCTTGCCAGCCGTATCCAACATACACAGAGGTCTGTAAGAGGATGGCAGGTATGGGTCTCCCTTCCCCTTCCCAACAAGCACAAGCATAGCTGATTTCCAGCACGAGGAAACCCTCTTTGACTAGGCAGGCGTTGTACATGCTCAAAAGTATCAAGGGGTTGGTTAGTAGTCAAAACCTTCTTGAGGACTTCGCCGGGTATCCCATCGGGTCATGGAGCTTTATTGTTTTTTTCAGAATAGGACGGCTGCCTCCATCCCTCCAAGATTGAAAAGTGGGACGTCAGCCCGCACGTGACCCCGCAATTGTACTCAGATGCATTACACACCCAGAATGCAACAGTACCAAGACTGTCTAATATACTGCCTATTTATATACCATTACGGTAAACGAGTTCTTCATTTTGCTGTGACGGGGCGGATATAGCTCTTGATGGTAAACCACTGAAGTATTAGTCCCAGTGAAGTTGTATATGAGTTTGTAAACACATCTTAGTAAATCAGTTTATGTTATGAAAGGGTTTTCCTCAATATGTTAAGCATGAGTTCTAGGAGCAAACAAGTTATTTATTACATTTTCCTTCTGCGAAACTTGCTAAATAATAAGCCCTCAGTTAATACCCTTCAGCATATTACGTTGTGAGCTGACACCAATTATCTACTTCTTTGGGATTTGTTAAATATATTTCTAGTGTCTAAAATCTTAAATAATTAGATAGAGAAATCAGAAACCAGTTTAACAGATCCATATTGATTTTAATGACATGATTCTAAGCTGTACATTCAATTTCGTAATCTGTTTATGAATTCTTTTTTATAATGATTTGCTCCATTACATTTATTATTGTGACTTATCACTGATCGGGTTTTAAGGTAAAATGTCAACATAAAAAATACACCCCAAAATAAATATTAATAATAGTTAGTTGCGAGTAATAGAAATTACAAGCAAGGTTTCCCTTATAGCAGTACATTTTCAGAGTAACGAGAACTTCATAACAAAGCGGCTTTGAATGCCTCAAGGAATGGGAAAACGTTACGCTTTTGCATTCAAACCTGTATATGTATATGTATGTATATGTATATACAGATTTCTTTCCTTTATAGCAAAACTATTTGCACAATGGTAGCAATAGATTTTTTGTACATGAGCAAAATTAAATTCTCCCAGTTGCATTACATCGCTGAACATCGTTCTTCAATGGTTTGTCAAATCGAAACTTGAATCCCTCATAAACTACGAGTGGCTTTGACTTCTCACTTATAATAAACTCCATAAGAATAGATTAAGAACATTCGCCAAGCTCAGCAGTGGAGGAACTGATAGACATCTACATTCCTGTATTTAATTGGTTTCACTCACAGAAATTTGCATGAAATTTTTAACTTAGGAGATTTTACCCACACCTTAAAAGGTCATTTTAATACATAAATATTAACACATCCTATAACTACTGTTTTTCAATATTTACGGCTATATTAAAGTCTGGCAACACTTTTTAAAAACAAAACGGAGAAAATATGTAAAATAAATTAAAGTTTTAAATGATTTTATAACCACATTATTAGATGTAATTATTATTTTACATTATAAAACACTTAGGTATTCATAAAAGAAAAGAAAGTCAGTACTAGTGGCAATGTCAGGTACTAGGACAACTAACTGTCAGCTTTTGGTGCAAGCCCTTTGTTTACTGTCAGCCACTGGAACGGACACAAGGTATTAACACAATTAGAACATTTAATTAAATACATGTTATAAACCCTTTCCAAACGAATTGAAAACTACACTTTATATTTTGAATAATCTGAAATCAGTAATATTGTTTCAGTACCTATTTTTTTAAACCGCTGATTATTGAGTGCGAATACTTTCTAATACTGTCAGCTACTGGTGCGTTTACCTTAGTTGTATTTATAGAAACTTGTTGACCGGAACATCAGGTAACCAATAGTATAAAAGCAGGGACGCAATCGAGATAATTATTTTTTGCCTATTGGGTTTGATGATGATAGGAGTGTTCAGTCGAAATCGATCACCACTTACCATCTTTTATAGGTGTTTACTATCTGAGTAAACAGTACACGTTTATATATATTATTCAAAGTGTTATTTGATGCATTTTTTACTTTCAGGAACCGTTTTGTGAAAGAAAGAAAACCTGGATGGACTGGAATCGTGGGGAGGTGCTTCCTATTTATATAAGGCCTTAGTTTTGCGGTAAAAGCTATGATATATTTTTTAAACCAACTATTGGAATATCCCTGCAAACCTATCTTAAATAAGAAAAATTGGACCTTTTGTAGTATGTAAGTCTACCTACACCTTCTTCTTGCCAAGAAATACGCATTCATCATACTTATATACAGGGTGTTTGGTAGTTAGTGTCAAATATTTTTCGATGCAAATTGTGATAAAAAAAACGCTATTTGGAAAGTTATATTTTACTCCTCCGGCAAAAGCCATCTTTACATTTTCCTAAACTTCTTGAAATTTCATAATAAAGCATACTTTTTCAACTTGTATCCAACATAATGATATTTTCAATGTTTTTTTTTTCAAAATCAAAATAAACTACCGTAACCGGTTTATTGTAACTTACTAAGAATAAAATAATTGTTTATGACAATGCAATAAACTCTAACCTATGTAGCTCCTGCCTCTTTTGCATGTTTTGCGCCTATTTATATTCAAAGTTATATTATTTACATAGTAAACGATGTTTGAATATTAATTGACTCAACATTGGAGATAGGCCAAAATCACATGTTTGGCACCTGCTGTATTATGCTTTGTTCTAAGGCTGTGTCTGGCCAACAACATAGATTGTATTAGGGTAGGTAATGTGTCCAAGCTTAGTAGCTTGGTTAACAGAATTTTAATAACCTTCGTATTATATTTTGATTTATATTTCACACGAAGAGTACTACGTTAATTTTGTTTTAGATAAAACACCATCTGTAAAATGATTTATTACAGACTTTCAATATAACCAATATATGAATAATAAGTATCATAGTACAAATGATTTAGTAAATATATTTTTATATAAAGGTTACATGATAAATTATAGTATAGTTGCTTAGAAAATAGAGGTTGAATTTGCATTTGCTATTCTAACTGTGGTGTATCTGTAAGACTTACACTTCGGTGTATATTTGAAGCTATATTAGAAGGCAAAGTGAGTGTAGAATGAAGTGTGATGATTAGAGTAGCTTTTTTAGTGAACAAACTAAGCTGTTTCTGGACCATGGAAATCTCAATTTTTACAAATATCGATGAAAGCTTGATCCATTTTCAAACCAGGAAAAAGTTACTGGTTTATTTATTAAACCGGTGACGTTTTTATTGCTATTTATTGAGTACTAAAACCTCTTACCTAACCAGCTGTAAAAAATCAAATATGAATACTCTGAGAATTAAAACAAATGTTTGTATCCAATAGAAACCCGCATTCGATAACGCATTTGGCGTAATAAAATACTTCAATGTGAAACCAATTGTAGATTCACCAATATAAAATGGGGCTGCTAAAGTGGTTGGGCTCTAGGAATTCAGTTGGTTCCCTTAGCTGTAAAATTCGGGTAAATATTATCCTTATGCTGTTTAATACTGAAAAATATATCCATCAAAGGTAAATTATCAACATTTATAAATACGATATAAAGCACCGTACATTTACCATATAAATACTTCTAAAAAAATGACAAGGCAACATGTTTTGGCTAACCTTTGGGATTTACTACTGTACACCTTTGCCAGTCTTTTTATATTACAGCCCCATTAAATAGCATATACGTTAAATAAGCAGTTATATATAATGCTTACACTTTTAAACTTACAGAAAAGAGGATAAAAATTTACCCTTGTCAGTTTTGTCTGCAACTAAACACGTATTATTTTATTTCCTTATCGTGTCGAAAATGCTAAGTATAGTGAGTGTAAATAATGCAGAAAATAATAACATCTGCAGTACAGTACGTAGAAGTCGGTAATGCAGTTAATGATTTGGTTCTCGCTCTAATTTTTGCTAATTGATTTGACTATAGCTGTCAAAGTTCTACAATCTTTTTTCCTATATGTATTACAGAGCGCGACTTATGCCTGGTATATGAATAGGGTTTTCCTTACACCACCAAATAAAATTAAAACTCAAAATTTGTCTCAGGCAATGTTTGATCCAAAGTTTGGCTGATTTTTCAACAAATTGTAATTTAATATACAAGAATAACCAAAGTGGGCAATTATTTTTATCTTTTGTCGAGAAACCAGAATTCCTTGGGTGATCTAAGGAGTTGTTATATTATTTCAAATAAAACAATGTATTTATTAACAAAACAAGATGCATAAAATAATTTTGTTTAATTTGTTTTAAAACACTGATTCTATATAAAAATATAAGAATGATCAATTTAGTTGGATTCATGATTGTTTCAATGTTGCATCACAGATGGACGCAGCAGATAGTATTGAAATATCTGCATATGTAGAGGCTAGCAATAAAGAGTCCTTACCAATACAATGTTGAATTAACCTAAAACAGTTGGATTATTAATAATTATGCCGATGATCTTTAAATAACTTCTTGATCAACTACTACTTCCCAATGATTTTTACGAATAACTTTTCATATGATTCATCTCAAATTTATGAGTCTTTATTGCATATGCCTTTTGATGTAAAAAAAATGTTTATCCATCCAATCAAATAACTCATTTTTTATTAAAAACATTATAAATAATCCAACATCGTAGTTGGACAGAATATTTTTGTTTTGGATATTACATTTTCAGCAAACGTGTATCAACGAACCACTAACCAATGGATGTCATGGCTAGGAATATTTACACACTCTTTCCTTTAAATATTGAATGGATTTTTTACTTGGTAACTGACGAGATGATTTGTACATAATGATAAAAAAATCCATACTTTTTATTACAAATATTTAATAGGTAATTCAAACACTTAAGTTCCTTATTGAAATGTAGTAAAATTACTTTCCTAAATAAATAATTTTGAACTTTTTATTGATATTGTCAATTATGCAGTTGATAAAACAGAATTGGGATTTGCACAAAAGATAATTTGATTGGTCCATCTATCATCGTAAAACACGCTGATTGGAGCAACGACGAGTGTATTTAAACAGGGTTGGGTCGTAGGTTCGTTAAGAGAAGAGCAAATTACTGACATCAAACCTGTTATTCGTGTTATTTTGCAGTAGGTTCGTCACAATGTCATAATAATGAGATATGTTATTAATTGTACCTTTGGTGTACAATGAGCTTAAGGAACAGGCATTATTATAGTTTGTAGATATTGAGAGACGAAAGCACATGGATATTGAATGTATATAATATTCTTTTTATTAGGAGCTTTTCATAATTCTGTAAGTCTAACGTAAAAACTGAGAATCATAAGTTTTTTATAAATCCAAACCTCAAAAATAACCTTGCGTTGCCTTCACGTATTCGTTTCCATGCTATACATAGTTTGTACTAGACATGTTCTTTCTTTTAGTCCGTATAAATGTAATTTACTATGTCATAGTTTGGACAATGTAAAACAGGATAAAATTATTAAAAGTCACAGTCTAATAATCTAATCAAACCTAACAGTTGAATGAAAGATGTGATTAAATATGGGAATAAATAATCAACCTAAATGCAATATCGATTTTTTAGGATTTCGTATTATTTACTGAAATTAAGTAAAAAATGGGGAACATGAAGTTGTACTTTATTTAAATTTAAAAGCTTGGTAAATTATGTTTAAAATATTCATTCGAGTTCACCATAAACTGCATGATACGTGAGATAAAATCCCGAATTGACAAATCAAGTGAAAATATTGATGTTATGCTATTGGATTTGTTTTTCCAGTAAACCAGGAAAAAAGCAGCGTATGTGGTTGTGACAGTTCACTTTATTAAGAGACTTCTTTAATTTGGGTCGCAGTAGGGAACACATATTGCAATCTAGGTCTAAATCCAACACTGACCAGATGTTTCAAAATACATAGCAATGAATCATCTACAGAATGATCGCCTTTTGCTTATTTAATAACCACATTCTACTTTAGCCTTGCTTAAATTTGCTGTTTGATTTCAGCTCTTGACATAATGGAATTGGGAGCTATCATATTGATGATTATATAAAGATGATCATATCCCTAAACTGAAGAAGATATTGCATATAATGTTGATATATTGTTTTGTACTTTGAAAGCCTTTTCGCAGTAGCATATATGAAAATGTTACTCAGTATATTTTGAATGTAGTATTAGAATTTGCTTTATTTTCTGCAATTTATTTGCTGAGGTTTTCTTGTCTGTGTTTTTTTCAATGTAGCTAAATTAGAAGGAGGTTTTTGGAATTATGGTTTTTTTTCAATATTAATTTGAAAAAAAAACTAAAAAAAAATAAAAAAAAATAAAAAAACAAAAAAATTCATTGCTTTCCTAGTCATGATTATATTTCTTGTTACCAATGTTGCTCTGATCCTGCCATAGATTTAAGTTTGTTGTTAAGTTTTCTGTTAAAATGCATGTTGTACCACATAGGCTTCTTGTACCCTCATTGTAAATTGGTGATATATATGCCTTTGGAATAAATAAATAATAATAAATAAATAATATGTACGGACGGTACCTTGGAGTATATTAAAAAAAATATATTGAGAGCAAAAGAGAAACTCGTTTTCAATTGTTTAGATAAGTTTCTATTTCTGCACACAAATCACACAAATGGCCAAAGCGATAAATGATGTTTGATTCGCCGGGGTTGCTGTTTGATTTATTACACTGTATGCGGAATGATTTTCTCTCTGTTTCAAATGTTTGTTTTCGATTATAGTATCAATTGTTAGCCATGATAAAGACATTAAGAGTCTTTGGAGGCTATACGTTCTAACTTGTAAAACAATAAAAATACTACAAAGAAAATTTCTACCCTTACAATTTACTAGATATCTAAATTAAAATCACTCCGGTGTTTGAAAAAATATTTTGAAATGGTAAATAACTCTTCAGCAGCTGTTGGAAATTATCCAAGATGTCCGATAGCCTCCAAGGAATCTTTTAAGACATATTTCAGAAGATATATTATTACGTTCGTCAACTGTCTTGTTATAAATAAACGGTATCAGCATTCTGACACATACTTTCTCCCATAAGTTTGTCAACAACCTTTATCATGTGTAAGCGGTGAGAGTGAATATACGGAAATGGGATTTGTACAATTTTCTTCAGAATTTAAAAGGACTATAACATACTAAATCTTTATCAAAATCGTTCGAGCCAATTTTGGGAAAATCTGATTTTCCGTTATTTTATGGGTTTTTTTTTATGGGAAAAGAACATAATTTACAATAACTTTTGAACCGTAATTTTTACAGAAATGGGATTTGTACCATTTTGTAAAGAATATAAAGGACTATAACATACTAAATTTTTATCAAAATCGTTCTGGCCATTTTTGGGAAAATCCTATTTTTCCGTTATTTTTTGGGGTTTTATGGGAAAATCCCCATTAAAAATAAAAATTTCTAAAAAATGAAAAGATCTATCAAAACTGTAAGGACCATAACATACTATGTTAAATCAAAACCGGATTTTTGTTTAAAATCCTATTTTTCGTTATTTTATGGGGTTTTTATGGGGAAATAACATAATTTACCATAACTTTTGAACCGTAATTTTTACAGAAATGGGATTTGTACCATTTTGTTCAGAATATAAAGGGCTACAACATACTAAATTTTTATCAAAATCGTTCGGGCCATTTTTGGGAAAATCCTATTTTTCCGTTATTTTATGGGGTTTTATAGGAAATCCCCATTAAAAAAAAATTCTAAAAAAATATAAAAAACTATCAAAACTTTAAGGACTACAAGATACTATGTTAAATCAAAACCGGATTTTTTTCTAAAAGCCTATTTTTCGTTATTTTATGTGGTTTTTATGGGAAAATAACATATTTGACCATAACTTTTGAACCGTAATTTTTACAGACATGGGATTTGTACCATTTTATTCAGAATTTAAAGGGCTACAACATACTAAATTGTTATCAAAATCGTTCGGGCCATTTTTGAGAAAATCCGATTTTTCCGGTTTTTTATGGGTTTTTATGGGAAAATCCCCATTAAAAATCAAAATTTCAAAAAAATGAAAAAAACGCCTGGAGATACCATGGATTAGAACCTACATACCAAATTTCATCGAAATCGGACCACAGGTGTAGTCTCTAGCTCTGTACACATCCAGACACACAGACACACACACACACACACACGTCTTTGTATGAGGACCCCCCTAGTTCAGGACGTGTGTGCACACAAACCCGTAACGGCAGCAGCGAGGACTTGGCGCGCATTTATCACTCTACCGAGGACTTCAACTTTCATCCATCGGTTTAGCTACGGATAAAATATAAATTCGCCATGTTCTATATATTTTTGTAATCTCCTCCATTACCTTATCACTGTAAAAAAACATCTAATCTCTACACCTAACTTTCAAAACTTGTTATTTATTGCACGCTAGCGAGGACCTGTAAACCCTGGATACAACAATCGAGAACTCAGGCGGACTGCCAAAAAACGTGCGCTACCGAGGACCTTACGCTAAGTCCTCGGTCTCGCCGTTGGGAGTTCGTGTGACCCACGAACTCACATTTTGACTACTGAGGACGTTAATACGAGACCTCAGTAGCAGCGTGCATAGTTTGTATATTCTACACACTCAGGTGGTCATAAGTGAGGACCAAAGTATGGTTTATAAGACTACGCTAGTGAGGTCTTGAAGCACATCAGATATACCGTGGTCATGGTCGTTAAACTACTGATATACCATATACAGTATTAGATGGTTTGTTATGACCATAATTTTATGATTTTATTGTTTACATTTTCCTTGGTAATTCGTATAACTGTCATTACAGTTGAATTTCTTTTTTAGCTAGAAGCGGTTAAGGTATGGTGGACTAGCTTTGACAATGAACTTCTTTATCTGCAGTGCGATCATGTGTTCATACATATCACATTTGAGGTTACAAACAAACATAATGGCATATTATATTTTCTATAAGTGGCCGTGTTGTATTACGTCTTCAAACTGCCCTCGGGATCCACCCCAGTTGCTCTGGGGTTTCCCATGTTAACCTTATGAGTAATCATATTTGAAAGGAATTAAAGAATTTTTTCAGTTGTTTTGACTACACAAGTTGGTTCTATGATATTCAATAGCATCACAAACTAATGCGAAAAGGGCAGTTATGAGGACTTAACTTTTTTCTATTGTTTAGGTGCAGTAAGTAGTAGAACACTAATTATTTATATCTATGGTAGAGGTGCTATACTTTGGCATACAGTAAGTTTAAAGAACGAATCCGTGTCCTTTCCCAATTCAAACGCAAAGCACGAGTATAACTGCAATAAGCATTCCATACTTATACGCCAATTTCGTACGAAGGCAAGTACTCAGCTAGTATTTCATAAGAAGAGTAGAAAGTGAGTCATTACATGTTTGAGACCACATGATTTATCGAGCACTTTGACTATGGTTGAGAATGTAATGACCCACTTTCAAGTGTTACTTTTTGCTACACTATAAAGCCTAATAATTTGTTAAATTAATAAAAATAGACATTGGAATATTTCTTGACTAAGGTTAGGAACACGTTAAAACTAATACAAAAGAGTACCTCATTGATTGTACAGGTTTGGTTGTTGCAAATTGAAACAGTTGAACAAATTTACAACGTAAAATGTTGTTGGATTAGTAAACAATGTAATGAAGAATTTTCGCAGGTGATCAACATGAAAACAGGTGATTTCACAGTAATGTAGCGAAAAAGTATTGTTTACTATCTTTTTCCCACATAAACAAACAAACATTTGTTATAGTTTTATTAAAATTTTCAAATCACATCAACAAAAACTGTACAATCAATATAAATTTGATCTTTATATAGAGGACATAACCTAAAAAATGTATTAGTTTTGAAGTTTTTACTGTAATAATTAAATAGTCCAATGTCTGTTTTTTACACTAGCATTCTATGACCAAAATGTAACACTAATCAACAGATGCTAGTCCCACATGTTTGGGAGCTTGCTTATCGCATAAATAAGATGGATCTGAGAGGCCCAAGGCATTTGTTTCAACGATTGCTCGCCTCTAGTTGTTTTGTTTTAATAAAAGATCACATTCTTAATGACTTAATGAACTTAATGAACTCATATTATTGAACATGTAAAGTATGAAAACCAAACAGTAAACTCTATATACAGTGTATAAAGCTTACAAGGATCTGAACTTAAAAACCGTAAGCCGCAAACCTATCAACCGCATACTTGAATAAAAGGTGTTCATAAAAATGAAACTTCCCCTCAAATTATCAGTTTTTCGATAAACCCTCTTCTAAGGCAGATACTTTGAATGAAGGTTTGTTTTTTATAACATCTAAAATATTGAATGTTAGTCAGCTGATCATTTTAGTACAATAAAAATAGGTTTTGAACCCAAAATAATTATCACAAGCAAGGAATTTGGTACATATGTTGGGTGTACCTTCCTTTTGAACATCTTACTAATATTATAAATCTGAAAGTTTGTGAGTTTGTGTGTATGTTTGTGTGTGTGTTGCTCAATCACGCATAAACTACTGGACGGATTGGGCTGAAATTTTGCATGATGATAGCTCACATTCCCGATTAACATTAAAGCATATTCTTATCTCAAAAACCCTTTCGGGCTCCGCCCCAGTGGCTCTGTAGTTCCCTATGTTAATCTTATGATTTTTCATATTTAAAAGGAATTAATGAATCTTAACAGCTGTTTCAATTAAACAAATTGGTTCTGTTCTATGATATTCAATACCATAAAAGTTAAAAGGATTACCAACAGGGTGCAGCACTATTAATTTTTTTTAAATATATGACAACAGTTAATTTCCAACCAAAAGGTGAGTGAGCGTAGCGAACGAACTTCAACCTGGAGGCGAGTTAGCGTAGCGAACGAGCTAACCTGAAGGCAAGTGAGCGCAGCGAACGAGCTCCAACCTAAAGGTGAGTGAGCGTAGCGAACGAACTTCAACCAGGACGTGAATGAGCCATGCGAATACTTATGAAGTTAAACGGGGCGAAGCCCGCGGGTACAGCTAGTACTAAATAAAAGCTGTGCTACAGCCTCCATATTGGAAAATAGCGTCATATTTCTGTACTTTTGGCTATAGTGACTTTATTATTAGACAAACAGGAAAAATCTAAATATACAAAATGTAGTCCGTCTAGAACTACACATTTTAGTTATTTGTAATTTTTCTATAAACACCACGGTTTTTGAGTTACGGTATTTGTGATTAAGTATATTTAGTTTTTTTTATTTATAAAAAATAGGTTAATCCCGTGAAAATTGATGGTCATTATCAAGGTTTACGACAGTTCATCCCATTTAGTTAAATAGTGTGAAACTATAAAATCTTAAAATTTAACTTTATATAATGAGTAAAACAACTCCACCACAACTAACCTGCAGACTCAGCAAATTTCAATTTTACTGATTGGATGTTTTATTAAATGTATACAAATAAAATTAGGTTTAATAAGTACCTAGGTTTGCTGCTACAGGGAGGGTAATATAGTGTGTTTTTTAGTAAAATATCAATATGCAATGTAGTCCATCCAAAAATACACATTTTTTGTACAGTATTTATAATTTTTCTCTAAACCCAACAGTTGTTGAGTTATTTGCCATTAGGCCTAAGTATAGTTAGTTTGTTTATTTATAAAAAATCTGTGAAACCCATCGAAATTGCCGTTTATTTCCAAGGTTTACGACAGTAATTCATCCTACTCAGTTAAACAGAGTGATATCATGGATAAAACCCAAGTTTGTCCCATAGATATTTTATCCTTGTGGATCAGCCAAAGTATTTTGGTGTTAGTTCAGTCTGGTGGACTGTAGGTAGAGGTAGTGTTTTGTTTACAAATAGTTTATAGTTATTTCAGTCATTGAAAACCTCGTTAAACCAAATAAAACGATCCAATCGTAAACAATAACTCTTACCCTAGTTATATAACCAAAGTACACATCACAAAATACCCTAAAATAATAGTAACAACATTTCTTCGTCACGAAAGTTCAGTGTCACCAACATGAATTAAACACGAAAAAACCTTCCAAATTTACAATGGGATGTCTAGTCTACTTGTGTTAGTGTGGTGGTGCCATCAAAATATTAAAATGTAACTTTATTAAATGGGTAAAAAATGAGTATGAAAAATAATTAATATGACTTTTGCGCACTGTACAAAATATAATTTATTACCTCACAGAATACAATATTTCCTGTACTTGGTACGAGTTAATATTACTTAAATAACTTGCTCCATCTCCTATTGAAAACCCCTTCAGTTAGTATTCGAATCGTGACAAAGAATCGCCACAACCACAATTAATTGGTAAATTTAAATTTGTAAATTGTTTATTTAAATTTCATTTAAAATCATAAACGTAAGCATAGGTTGATATGCACATCACATTAAAGGTATTTATTAGTTGAATACAATGCCGCAAACCTTAGCTCAAAACAATTGCTGAGTAAAAAATGGTAGGCGTTCAAAGATTCAAAATGGCAGATTGGACATTTGTGAACGGCTGGCATTTTTGACTTGGTTGTACGTTTGAGTTCGGGTTTGTGGTATGGTATTTTACTAAATAAGACCTTTAATTTTATAACAAACTTTACCTATGCTGCAATTTGAGAGTTTCGTCTTGGCCCTCGTACGCCGTCCCCCTTAAGATGGAAAAATGTAATAATAGCTTGAAAAAGGAGACATTTATAGTTATGATTGATTTACAAAGTGTCATTCCTTTATCTCTAAAGGTCAAAAATATATTTGACCTTTCTGTTCCGGGTCTTTTCAATCGCACTGTATAGATTTACACAATGATGTTAAGGGGACAACATTCATATTCAGTGCTGATAAGAGGACAGTTTTCTTAACATCCTTGTATACCTATAGGTACAATTTAGTGTCCTTTTAACAGCCTTGTGTTTGACAAAATAGGCATAGTAACACACTTGTAGGAGAATGAATTTCCCAAATAAATCCCATACATTTTTAAGGGGACTGTCTCGTCTCCTGAACAGCCGTGTGTAATTCTGTCCTCACAACATCTTTGTGCAACGGGATTCCCCATCTATATTTCTTATTCCGTTGCTTATTTAGTACAATCAGCTCGTAATTGGCCCTACCACAACCGGAGCCATCTAACCTTGATTCTCTGTCTATAGAACAATATCTATATATGTTGGTAAGCATATCACTGCACTAGCAAAAAGATTTTCTAAACGTTACAGTTATGTAATGTTCTCTGTGTGTTGATTGATTTCAACACTGTATTCGCACATAATATTTTACCGCGGCTCGTTAATCTTGGTTTGTCAGGCCATCTGCTGATACCTTTGTTCATCTTCGTCTTCCTTATTTCTCTGCTTATTCAGTTGAATCAGCACATCGATATATTTGTCTTTTTTCCGTTTCGGCTACAGTGACCGTAACCACCTATGGTGTTTCGCCACTGTTGCCTTTACCACAACGAACGTGCATATGCTCCCGCAAACATGCCTCCGATTCCTCGTCTGTCACTCAGGTCGTAGGAGTCCTGTAGTTTTCTAATAAATGCCTAAATCGTTCCACAATTGTCTTTGGCAGTTACCCACCCCTTTTCATTTGTGAGGTGTTATATAAACAATTCAGCGCTCTCCGCTCCGCCTGACATCCATAAACCCGCACATATCTCAGGCGACAAGTGTTCTGCGAACTTCAAATTACTCTCTTTCCAAAGCTTACATTGCTATCCAACCGTAATTTAAGTTTCGTACACTTTCACAGTTGTCTCGAGGTGTAGTTAACATCTCGAGTCCTCCTTATTCGCTTATTCGCCGTGTATAAGTCATACTCGGTTGGTAAATGGATTTCTCACTTTTTCGCACACCATCACGCACAATCGAGTTGTAAATTTTATTGCAGTGTAGTGGAACAATTAACTTGACGTACCGGACCGATTTTGGTGATTGGAGTAGTGCCATAAAAACATAAAAAATCACAGTCCTTACGAAAGTCGGGGACGCTTTTTGTCTCTCATATTCGTTCTCAGGTCGTAAAGAGTCATGCAGTTTTTCAATATATGTCTCTTAATAGCTCATAATACCTTTTGTATTCTGTAAAGTGTATTTCACAGTCGTCTCGAAGCATAATCGACGCTGTAAGTCCTCCTTATTCGTTTGCGCCTAGACGTGTATAAGTCATACTCGGTTGTTAAATGGATTTCTCAATTTTTCGCACCCCATCACGCACAATCGAGTTGTAAATTTTATTGCAATGTACTGGAACAATTAACTTGACGTACCGGACCAGATTTGGTGATTGGAGTTGTGCCATAAAAAAATAAAAAATCACAGTCCTTACGAAAGTTGGAGACGCTTGTTGTAGTATACCTGCATTTGTCTCTCATATTCGTTCTCAGGTCGTAAAGAATCATGCAGTTTTTCAATATATGTCTCTTAATAGCTCATACCTTTTGTATTCTGTAAAGTGTATTTCACAGTCGTCTCGAAGCATAATCGACGTTGTAAGTCCTCCTTATTCGTTTGCGCCTAGCCGTGTATAAGTCATACTCGGTTGGTATTCGCACACCATCACGCACAATCGAGTTGAAAATTTTATTGCAGTGTAGTGGAACAATTATCTTGACGTACCGGACCGATTTTGGTGATTGGAGTTGTACCATAAAAAAATCACAGTCCTTACGAAAGTTGGAGACGATTGTTGTAGTATACCTGCATTTGTCTCTCATAATCGATCTCATGTCGTAAGAGTCCTGCAGTTTTCAATAAAGGCTTGTAATATCTCGTATTATCTATTGTATCGTGTCAAAGATTCACATCGTTCCACAATTGTCTTTGGCAGTTACCCACCCCTTTTCATTTGTGAGGTGTTATATAAACAATTCAGCGCTCTCCGCTCCGCCTGACACCCATAAACCCGCACATATCTCAGGCGACAAGTGTTCTGCGAACTTCAAATTACTCACTTTCCAAAGCTTGCTTACATTGCTATCCAACCGTAATTTAAGTTTCGTGCACTTTCACAGTTGTCTCGAGGCGTAGTTGACATCTTGATTCCTCCTTATTCGTTTGCGCCTAGCCATGTATTAGTCATACTCGGTTGGTAAATGGATTTCTCACTCTTTTCCACCCCATCACGCACAATCGAGTTGGAAATTGTATTACAGAGTCACCTGATTGCATATACTGCATATACGGCATTCCCGATGACGTGGAACATACTTTTTTCGACTGCCAGCGTTGGGAAAGGCCTCGCCTGGAGGCTCAACAGTCAGTAGGACTGCTGTCGGTGGACACGGCCATACCGATAATGACGGAGGGTGAGGACAATATATTTTGTGCTGCAGTTTCCTGTATTATTGTTGTTCTGAACTGTACATCCAATGAGCCACCCCAGTTTCGTTTTCTGGAGTGTTGGCTTTCCAGGTCTTTTGAATGCCAATACAAAATCATAATCTTTTCATCATCATTCATCACCTATCATTTTTTTTTTATTAAATCTCAAAATAATTCTTGCCCAATAAGTAAATCAATTTTGTTAGGCCTTCCGAATGAGGTGTCTGCTAGAATGATATGGTTAGGAATTTTGAAATTTGATACAACAATTTGCTCTGATGGTATCCTACCTGTTATCTTAGGAATAATTGGGAACAACTGTAGTTTTGTCTTGAAGTTCGTAACGCACGAAGCTATTGTATTTGACGTAGTTGCCTTTACCTGCTGTACGGTTTGATTTACACTTGTATGCTCTGCTTGACTTTTTGCAATCCCAACTGCTGTGCGATGTTTTCAATGATGTAACAACACTCTGACCCATTGTGAAGAAGGGCTCGGCATTTTATGCCTCGGCCCGTCGGCCCACTGACCTGCACTACGGCGGTGTTAAGGATGCCCTGTGTCAAACCGACTGCATTATACTCCGCGCCAAAGCTGGTGGCGGCTGAGGGATTAGGACGGCCAGATCGGTGAGCAGGTCCGACCTATGTAGTCCTACCTGGCGGTCCTAATCCCTCAGCCGCCACCAGCTTTGGCGCGGAGTTTAGAAGACAAGAAGGTTTTTGTTCCCTCATGTGGTTTTGTTGCGGTGGATCATCCGTTATTGGTGGGTTGCCCAACGGACGGTTTATGGTCTGCAGTGTGTAATATCGTATAGTGCTTCTTTGAGCAAAATTTACAACCCTTTACTGAATTGCAATTAGATACTTCATGCTCTAGTTTTAAGATAGTTAAAACATTAAAACATACACATGCCTTTGTAAGTTTTTGATAGAGTTCCGCTTCTGGTGATTTCAGCAAAACCTGGCAATAGTAAATTAGATGTTTACCATTACATATACGATAGTTGTTATAACCATGTATGGCCATGAAAGTTTTTTTTTGTTTGGAACCATGTGCTAGAAGAACTACTGTTTTGGGTGCTGTTGCACTTTGCATAGTACTGGTTGAAAATTGAAGTTAAGATTAAATTTTACTAGCATCATGTAATTTAAATTCGTTCCTACAAAAACATCCCCTCGGTTATCTAAATAACCTTGGGAAGATTAGATTAAACATGTTCAGAAGACATTTCGTGATAACGTAAGGGATATTTACCCTGAAGCCGGTCCCAAAGAGCTTCGCTCGTTCCCCTCAATAACAAAACATGATGCACTTTTTATCGTTATTTTTAAGTTATCGTCAGGTGAAAAGGATAACTCTACCGTGAAGGAAGCGGTGAGCTAGAACAGTTTTATTTGAAATTACTGAATATTCTTACTTACTACAATCGACACTAAACCTGCCACCTTTCCTAAGACTTAATTATATTTAGATAAAATGAATCTCACTTTAAGTTTTCGAATTACTATTTCAGCCTTACAATTGTGTGTTGAAGGTCAAATGACAAGAGGACTATGATGTAAACAGCAAATTAGGTAATTGACATTTTCCCCTCCAAATAACAGTCTCAATATAGTATTTCTGGTAGGCCGTTGTTAAAAAAGTTTATATATACAGTTCAATCATATTATATCATATATACAACCATAACCTAAGCGCATGGGTAAATCAAATTAATAATATACAGTGTGTAAATTAAGTAACGAAACAAATCTGTATTTTTTTAAACCGAAATAAATAGAAATATTCTGTTTGTGGCATTGATTCTAAACAAAGATTCCACAATCTTGTACATAAAAAAAAAATATTGTTTAACCCCCCAATAGGTTAGAGGGTAGGGGGTGAATTATTTTTTTAATAGCAATTGTTGAAGTGCTTGCTAGGATTAAATGTTCACGCCATAATAAGCGCTCATCAGATAGTTTAATATCAGTTACAAGCTCATTCAGGCTTTTTTATTAATCAATATGAAGCAACTTTTTCATGAGGAACTGTCTGTAGCTTCATTTAAATGGTTTCAATCTACAGTTGTAGGAATATTATTATTATTTATTGCCTTCTATGCACAAATATAAACAAAATAAATGTTAAATATTTGTGGTTTTCAGCATTTTTACCAAAACAAATATTATGGTACCAAAGGCAAACTCTCCTGGTTATTTTGGTGGTGAAACCACACTGATCAATAAAAAAATCACAGAGAAATTGTTGAACATCCATAAAAAAAAACATTTCCACAAACGAATTAAGAACCTCCTCCTTTTGTTGGTATTTGGGAAGTTGGTTAGAGTGTTGACTCACGCTATGACCATGTAACACTATAATCTTAGCAACACATGGTTGGGAGCTTGCTTATCACATAGATAAAAGGAAGAATCTGAGACCCATTGTATTTGGAGTTTTTTATTTAATTGGATAATAGAATACCAAACATATTACTGACTTTCTTTAGGCTTACAATTTAAACAAACTTTTACTAAAAATAAATTTTATTTTTAAAGCTAGTTTTAAAACATTGTATGACGATTTGTTACTTTGGTGCCGTGTTTACTTTGGCATAACGTCAAATTAACAGTCAAAATTCATGTTATTTAAAAAATCACAAATTACGTCATAACAGCCAAACGGTAAAGGTCAGACAAGGGTTTATGTACATTTTTTGTTCCTTTAGACGAGTAGAATAAGCTGTTAAAATTAATGCACTCAGTAGTGACTCACCCTGTATATAGGATTTAGGATATTCAAACTAAGTAGATTAGTTCATATTTCACTGATCTTCAGTTTTTAAAAGGGGGAGGATATGTTTTGACACCTCGGTCACGGTTACTCAACCTCATCAGTTGACGCGGTTGCTCGTTGTACGCGTCGGCTCCGATGCTCCGATCGGCAAAGTTCGACCTCGTCTAGCTAGAGTTGGCGCTAGAAAAAGGCAGTAGTCTTGAAGGGGGTTGACTGACAGGCAATAAAACCGGCACCCGTTGCAGATTTTTCCACGTCGAGAAGTCCAAACAGTCGATTTTAGCTTAGAAACTTGTCAATGTATTCCCATTACAAACATAAACGTTTAGCCACTTATATGAGTTATTCGATGTCAAACGACCAAACTGTACTAAAACCCCTGAACTGTAGACGCACCATGAAATTATATTTTCGTAATTGATTTGGCGTTATAGGCCTATTGATTAAGCTAAATGTCGGTAATTAATGGGTATGAAGAAAAACACAGATTTTTGAAAAGAATATAACCTGTTGATAACGCTAGTGTTGTTTTAGTGAAAATGAAATAACACTTCAAAGAATAATTTACACAACTTGGATGAAAAAATTGTAACATAAAAAATACCGAGTGATGCACAACAGAGACGTTCGGACGTTGACGTTGGTGCAAGACTACTTTACAGGTTAAGTGTAAGAGAGGGCCATGTGGCCCTAACTTTGCCTGATTAAATAAATCATTTTTCATTTCATTTCATTTCATTTCAAGACTGGCCTACATTTCTCACTCCCGTCAGTGTCAAGGTTGTGGAATACCCTTGATCAAGTAAGGTAGTTGATCAAGACTAATTTATCAGGTTCTGACCAACCTCTTCAATGTCGATCAAACTTGAATCAAACACTTAGGCAGTCATGATCAAATGTGTTCATCAAACTTGATCAAGTCTGGTCACGGATGATATATACTGATCTAAATTGGCCACACAGCCAGGTTTCAGTAAACAAAATCTTCAATATTTTACTATAAACTATTAAGAACAACAAAAAGTATAACGTTCGCCTGCTGTAGCTACGTAGACTCTGATCATTTTTATTAGCCTACCTATAGCCTACTAAAGTCATATTCAAGGAAAATTCAATTAACTAACTAATCTGTATATTAAATCTGCATACATAAACAAGTGTAGTTTTCGACATAAAATTATGAGTCATCCATTGCTAAGTATATCGGGCAGGATTTTGCATTAAAATTGTCTCTAAACGTTGCCAACATTGTTCAAAAAATAAATTAAAACTATTGCATTTACAAAACAAACATTATTTTGCATATGACTAGACTGTAAATAATTACTAAACAAATCAAAATATGACCCCAATTTTAGTAATTTAGCTAATATGGTATGCATATAAAAATATTATGATAAAACAATTCACACAATTCAACAATTCACAATTCACAATTCACAATTCAATTTCACACAATACAAACAAAGATTACAGTGACTACTATCAATAACAAACACAAACGTATTTATAGACAATTTTAATAGTGAATCCAAAGTGTAGATATAATTTGGTTAACCCTTAACATAGTATTTAAAAGTACACAATGTTCAAACGCGCGAATTCCTAAAATTATAAAAACCGGAACCAAGGCAAAATAAATAAGCACACTATTTGCAAACCTACGCTTTCAATTTCGATTCTAATCGTATAGAAATTGCAGACAAAAGGAATCTTTATTGTATTCCAGTAAAACATTTTTGGATTATTATAAATGAGATAATGGAGTTCTCAAAACGGTTTTGAATACTTGAAGAAATAAATAACGCGGTTGAGGAATCGGTGAATTTAATTAATTACATATTAGTAATTCAAAATAAATCAACTATAGGAACAACAATTTATTTAATACAATATACAGGTTATCAAGGATTATGTATAAACACGTTATAAACGAATTAAAACAATAAAAAAAGCAATGACACCCTAATAGAGCGTTTATTGTAGTGGTTGCCGTATATCTCCAACCGACAGAGTGTGTGGATTTGTGATTATTGTGTGTAGCGCAAATACTCATCGTGGAGATATCTAGCGGGAATCAGGTGAACTAGAACTAAACTCAGAACGGCGGAAGCGAGGACCTACTACCGAGGACTCTGATTTAGGTCCTCGGTAGTGCTCAAGTCCTCGGTGGTGCCGTTCAGAGTGTACGTGGCGTCCTCCCTCATGCCTCCTACAAACCCACACACACACACACACACACACACACAGACATCACTTCGAAAACCACTTTTTTGGGTCCAGGGGGACCCAAAACGAATATATCCACTCAAAACTCAAACTCGAAAATTTTGACGAAAACAATACTTTCTCCATATACTATGGTATAGGGGGAGAAAGTAAAAAAGTACCAAGGTACTATATACTTAAGGTACTTAGTTAAGGTACTATATGACTTTTCTGAAACTTTGAACCGATAAAATTAGTTTAATGTATTCACGTTGTTGGAAATTGATGATTTTGCTTTAATTTGTGTACATTAACAATTACAATATTAACAATTAATTACTTGAAGTTTAAATTTAAATCTCGTGGTAAGTTTTTAACGCTTTTCAATAATTTATGGTGTATTTTTACAGAGCTTTTTGGTTTTGATTTAAAGTGCGTGGTTCTCATTAGATTATACTATTACTTACAAAATTAATAATTCTATTTTCATACCTTTATTTATTTATTTTTACTAAATAATGGTGTAAATACCTCCATTTATGTGATCAATTTGTTGCTAAATTGCAACCGGTTTCGACTCACAAAGGTGACATCGTCAGGCCAGTACATATGTCTTCTTGCTTCATTTGAAGGTCGTCAATTCATAATAAATAAATACATTTCACACGCACACGTACACGAACATAAAAACAAACATTTCAAAACGAAGCATAATACTATACGGTAACGGGATACGACGTGATACTATAGTATTATCATTCGTTTTTAATCCTAAATGTTTGTCTTTATGTTCGTGTACGTGTGCGTGTTAAATGTATTTATTTATTATGAATTGACGACCTTCAAATGAAGCAAGAAGACATATGTACTGGCCTGACGATGTCACCTTTGTGAGTCGAAACCGGTTGCAATTTAGCAACAAATTGATCACATGAATGCAGGTATTTACACCATTATTTAGTATTTAACTGTGATCAGGAGGCAAAAATTCAATATAATATTTATTTTTATTCTATTGTTATACATCAATTTATTTGAAAACATATTATATTTAATATAGTATTATATATTATTATATTTTTACTATAAACTTTAATGATATGCCTATTGAACATTTTCAATAATGTTATGTTGCGAATTTTACGTAACAAAATAACTACCCTGCTTTGTCATACTTTGTTCACAACATTGATATGCAAACACTGTCCATAAGAAAGAAAAGTTATTCAATTTGGTAAGAATATGACTCAAAGTTTGTTGGCCAAATTCCAAACAAATATGGCAAAGAGTTCTACATTCAAGTTGACGATTTTATAACTTTACATCTGTAGTTGATTCGAATACATTCATCTAAGTTTTTTTAAATTAAAAAAGATAGTTTCGGAAATGTAATATGTATTGAAACTTTTCATTAATGCTGTTTAATTTTTTAGGCAAACAAACGAAATAAGTATTGAATTGTAATGTTTTTAGGGGGAGAAAAATATGACCTAACATTCTTTCATTTAAAAAAGTCAACATTTTTGTTACTGTAAATTAATAAGCAATATGGACTAGCGTTTACATTTCAACTTCTGATCTTATTTGTTCTAGATATGATTTATAATGCGATGTATATTTAATTAACACAATTACACCATTTAACATAATTAGCACGTAAGGAACCTAAATATCATGCCATCAAACAAAGTTTAGTTGGGCATAAAAACTCATGACTTTCTATGATCTAATGAAGATTGGTCTTATCTTCATAACAATGCAAATGACAAACTAGTGTATACACACCCGATTGTTACCTGGGTACCGTGTTTATAATCGACTAAACAGTAGAATGCCTGATTATAGTCTAACTATACAAACTCACGGTATAAATTCAGACGCTGTCTTTAATAAGATGCATTGTATCACGCAACACACGAGAAAAGCTTACTACTGTATATACTATTCATGATGTAGGTGTAATAGAGACTATTGTTCTTAATATATTTGAGGGTGTTGTGTGTTGAACGATATTATGCATGAATGGTTGCCAAATTTATATCAAACATTTATCGCCAGCTTTAACCATCGTAGAATTACTAGTTGCGTTTTTAAATAACTAATTATTTCAAACAAATATACCGTAGGCATTCTTGTTGCCTTGCAGAACCGATATATCAATACAATGTAGGTAGCCTTATACAAATTAAATCCTCAGAATTTAAAAAATTACTTAACAAAATATAAACTTAAATATAAAGTGTAAGTCAAACTATATTATAATAGTAGTTTAATGAAGCATATTTGAGGTTTAATAAAAGACGTTTCTTCAACGTCATCCAAAAGATTGCGTCAAATAAGTTCTTTATACTTAAATGGAATAATTTCAAAAAGGTTTCTTTTAAATGTTAACTTTAAAATCTTAAATCTATCATACCGTTGCGCTATTGATTGTGTTGAAACCGGTATTTCCTGAAGTAAATTATGGACCCCTTTAGTGCCTTGGTATTGCTTTACACAAAAAATTAACTTTTTTGAAACGTCTAACGATAAATATTATTCTCAAACTCCATGTAATGCAGCCTTGATATAAATTTTTCCCAACCTTACATTGTCCTGATACAAAGGCCTGCAACAGCTCTTACAGTACTTTATACCATTTAAACTACCTTGGTCATAAATGTAACGTCAGGTTTATTTCTTCCATTACTGTAGCAAACGATGTTACTTTAGTTTGACATTTAATTGAATTTATTGCGATCCGTATATGTTCAAGTAATTATTGTTATAACTGTGTTGTGAGTATCTTCCAAAAGATTGTCACAAAACTATAAAATGCTTGCATTATTGAAATCATATTATGAGGTGTTTCCTCAGGCGTTAAAATGTACGAAAACAGCTGTAGGTAACATTAACTAACAACCGGGTTCATTAAACTATAATTTAAATAATCTAGCCTACCCTCAAAGGACTTATATCAGTCACGAATTCACATAATGCCCGACTGACCACCCTGACAAGTCTTTTCTGACATCAAAAGACGATTTGCTAAAGTTCTAGAAGTTTGGTCCAGTTATGTTAGAAAAGCCTCATTTTATAATTTACTAATGATCATAAGATAGTTAGACCATTCCAAAGATTTTACAATCCTTAACCCTACAGAGATAAAAATTCTATTGAATCTTAACAAAATGATATATCTCATAAAATTACATTAAAATGTGTACGATTGGCTGAACACTTTCATTATATTTAATTGATAACAATTGTACACAATTTTGAAATTATTTATGATAATAGATCAATTTTACAGCATTATAATATTTTTTTAAATACGGATAACGTAAAAACAACTGTTTAAAAAAAAGTGGAATATAACACAATTCACCAATTAACTTGCATTTGTATGATTATGTATTAATAGTAAAACGCTCGTTTAAAAACGAATAACTGGTTTGTAATCTGTATCTAATTAACTAATTTGTTAAGTTAATGTAAAGCTGTTAAACATTAACACTAGAGACTTTCAAAATGTAAGATAATTTGAACGATAAGTGCGGTAATTCACCCGGGACTATTCAACGCCAAACTAAAGCAGTTAAGGTAAGCCTTAAACTCCAAAGATATACGATAATTTTCATTATACCTTACTCTTTGGAACTTTCACATCCAACCTTTTCAATTTATGTTCGAGAAGAGACAATAAATATACCGTATTTAATCGTTCTAACTTTTTTCAAATTGATATTATTTGACTGTGACGGTGGTGCCCTTTAATCCAGCTACTAGGAGGTCACGAATTGTGGATATTTATTGGCATCCACTGTGGATGCGATGATCCCTGGTGTGGATTAATGTCCGCACTAGTTAGTACATTAATTCAATAATTGCGTTAGATTTTCTAAAATTTACTCTTTTATGTTTATGCTCAGATTGGCGTTTCTGATAACAAAGTTAATGACAATACTTTATTCAATGTTATAGTCAAGAACTGTATAGCTATTTTGTATTCGGAGTAAATAGATTTATTATTTAATTCTTTAATGAGCTTAATTCTTTTTTTTCTCCAGGCCTATGCTAACAACTAACTCTCGTCTTGTAAAACATAGTGTCTTGTAAAAGGAATTGTTCATTTTTAAACGTTTCCTTTTTTAAATCATGAAACAATTGAGTAACACATAAGAGAAACTTTTTTAAAGCATCTACAATTAATTCTTCAATCGTTTCTCAGAAATGATTAAGCTTATTTTTTAGGAATTTTTTTAACTCTTAAAAATTCAATGGATCCTGAATCTGTTTAAATTAACTTAAATTTAACTTCACTTATAGCAATGTATTTATACATGCAGGGTTTTAACGATATGTTTTAATGGTATTTCAAACATTATTTTTGTACAGTTATGTAAAAAATATTCTAAGGACACAACATTTGTAGTTGGCTGATTATGAAGTAGCATAAAAGTTGAAACTCTTCATGGGAAAATTTAAAAGATTAAAATATCACACGTAAAAGAAACAAGTACCTCTTGAGTATCACAATACAATAGAAATAGCATATTTACGTTGTTGAAAGGAAAATAACATACGCTTGGTTAGGTTATGAAAACGTGTACATAACTATACAAACTCGAGATACGAGTATGTACTCTGTCTTGTGAATACATTCCTGAAATCTCTGGCGAAGTTATAGCAAGTACACACAGTTGTGAACAAATATATCCTAGGTCTACCTTAACTTTAGGTTTGCAAAGGATTAGACCCGCATTTATTGTGAAAATGATTATTTAATGGCAAATTTGTATTTTTAACGTACCAGTAAGTAATTGTATGGTTTAAGAAAGATTTAATGAACTCTCGTCAAAACTTCTCATCAATGACTTTATGCTATAAGTTCATTTCGTTTATAGCATATAATTGCAATTGTATAAATAGCCAACAGCAGTACACAGTTTTAAGTTTATCTAAAATTGTAATATAATTTAGAGTATAAAGGAGACATTAAAATTTGCATATATTGCCTTTAATTGTAATTTTCATAAGCGCTCTTTTTATTTTGGGCACATAAAGGACGTCTTGGAAAATTAATAATACCTTAGATCATAATCATGTTCTAGATGCTAACTATGGGATGTAAAACCAAAATCTTATTTCCCAGCAACGTAATTCATTAAATACACTTTTTAGTCTTGTATAAATTTTGTAATAAAATATTCTTACTTAAAAAGAAATTTTATAAACACTTTATTCTGCACAGTATCAAAAAAATCATAATCATTTCTCGAATATTTGTTCTCGCGTGCTTACGAAATAATAAAACTACCTTAATTAATGACGGGTTGATCCGGAAAAAGTCAGGGGCTTTTTGTTAACTTAAAGTTGCCCTCCTTAAAAAGCTTAAAAAGAATGTAAGAGTTTTCAGCGCACACCTGCTATCCGTGAGTATTATCTACCCTCCTAGTTACTCAGATGAGAATATTACATCTTAGCTAAATATGATCTGTTTTTTGCCAAATTTGTCTACAACAACAACTTAATTTTATTGTTACCATTTTTTATAAGTTCCAATAATTATCAATCTAACATTTTGGCCTTATTTTATACAACCAAATCTACTTAGAAAACCAAGTGAAATTATTGGAAATTTATAATAGAAATATATAGAATAGAAATAAATATAAATATATATAATTTTAGAATTTAATAGAAATAGAATACAATATATATTGGCTTAGTTTATTGTCTACGATATAAAAGATTTTATATTTACATGCTTTTCTTGAAGTTAAATACTACCAATGGCACTATTACAAATTAATGAAAATAATAACTGGTGCAATGTAAAATTACCATTATTTTCTATAACTATAAGAGACGAGAAAAGTAGAATTGGTGTAAATGTATAAAATATAGTTTTAATTTTGACGTGTATATGTAATTTTTTTATGATTTGATAGAATTAGATTTACCAAATAACAATAATAAACTGAATGTATCAGATAGTGTAGAAAGAAACATGAAAGAGCTTTAGAGCGCAGATTGGCTCAGTATTATTTCCAAGACTTATTGAATGCTTCTATATAATAGATAACTTTTTGATCAGAATCGTGCGTGTTATTAAATTACCTGAGAGCACAAAAATACGTCAAATAATAAAGAAAAGAAATACATATAAAAGATGGTAAGTGGAGATCGATTTCAATTGGACACTCCACTTTCAGACCCAATATTCGAAATGTTTTAGCCAAATCTATTGGGTCTGATTGTGATTACAGTATCCAATCAAAATCGTTCCCCACTCACCATCTTTTATAATGTATTTAACGTCTTGGGAGTAAACACGATTAGTGTATATTATTTTAAGTGTTATTTGACGTATGTTTTGTCCCTTCAGGTTCTATATAATAGAAAGCTCAGAGTTACGTTAATAATATGATATTTATAAGTTTATACTTATTATATATCATTTGCTCCTTTTAGGACTCATCAATATCACATTATAAACGTACACATTTACTGGTATGGACAACTAATAGTTCAAAATACTCTATTTAAATCAAAAGTTGAACTACATTATTCTATATGGATCAAACTTGTATATTAAACAAAATAGCATTTAGTTGTGAAACAAATATTTTACATAATTTAAAATCTGTTCAATCTTTTTTAATAAAATATTTTTATAATAGTTATTTAAACCCGATGACGTATCAAAATTGTACAAAAATACATATTTTTCATGCATATTAATAATGTTTACCAACTCAACATCTTAACTATTTCGACTTAGTAACATTATTAAACTTATAAAAATGTTTATTTTAAATTCCAATACACTTTAATAGTATGAGTACTAAATATCCTTAGTGATTTTAGGAATTATACCCTTTAACTGAACATATTACTTGGTTTTTTATTAAAATATATAATTTGTTAATTGTGTTTTTAAATTCTATCAGTTTTGGACGCCAGGCAGGATAGGAAGTGGTCATGGAACATTCAGGGTTACGGACTTCCCATTTGACGCTGACCCAAATCCTTAATTAAATTGCAAATAGGGTTTACGGACTTTTAAACCTCAATGCCCTTTTTGTTTTTGTTTTTTGTTTTTCTACACAAAGTTGTTTTTCAGATAAAATATTTAAAATGGTTAACTAGTTATAAATTGTTCATATAGTAGGAACGCATCAGCTTTGTGGTACAATTAAAATTGTTAAGCTTTGTCTTGTATATGGGAAATATATAACACAATGTTTAACAACCATGGTATTTTGGGGAGGGGTTTTATTCCTTGTCGCAACAAAGGCTGATAGATTTAAATATGCCACAAAGATGATCAATGAAATCCAACTATAAAGCCCTCACGATCCATCTTATCTGGGTCAATAGTTATGAGCACAAGCGTTAAAAAATTAGTGAAAGCGATTAAAACTGAAAGAATGATACAATATCTTTCCTCGTCAACAAAAAGAACGACTGCAACGTTTATATGTTTCACTCTGTAGTTAGGTCAGTTTCCAATACCGGGTTATCTTTACGAGTGCTGTTACAGCTTAAACGACATTCAATAAGTACACTCACAATCCTTTGTTGGTGGAAAAGTAGGTCGAAAACCTACTTGATAGGATTTTAGTTGGACCGTGAAAGAAAATGTGGTTCCAATAACAAAATTAAAACGTTTATGATTACAAATAATTATTTGTTTAAAGTTGTGAAAACGTAAACATTCCCTACAATAAAAGGTAGAACAAAACTGTTAAACATTTTAATTTTGTTACACTAAATGTATATTTAAAATAAATGTTATTAAATGTATGTTTCTTATAATTACTATATACACGTCTGAGTGTAATCAGGTTAATTGATTATATTCTATTGGAACATAAAAGACAAAAGAATGCTTTTTAAACGGGTCATTGCGTTGATGATACTTACAAACATACGCTACTGTTTAATTGGCATTTTCTGATGTAATTATGAATGCTACGTTTAATATTACATGCATTCTCAATCTTTTTAAAACATACTAAGATCGAGATCTATATCTTCAGGAATTGATACCATTATCTGGACAACTCTAAGCTTGAGTTCAAGCAAACCTCTGGGGTAACTTTGAACTTTAAGCAGCTTATAAGAAGAACCCCCAAAGGAAGAAAAGAGTTAAGTTAAAGCTTCTAACACCGAACACTTGCACTTTTTTGACATATGCTGGTCTATGAAGGGTGTTGTGGCTTCAACCGCTTTTTTAGGGTTTTGACTGCTATCCCAAATAATTTTAACCAGTTCCCTATTGCTTGGCTATCTAGAACAGCGCCGTATTGACCAAAGGTGGAATGTGATCCACACAATATGTGCGTAATTGCACTAAACTCACTATTTTAAAAATAGGTTTCCGTATCAAAACCACAGTGTTAAATACTCTTTAGCACAATCTTTACTAACATATCATTGCTTAATTGACAATTTAAGCTAAGCTAATAATGCATTGTTGCATTACTTATAATTTAAAAGTGGATGAAAATTAGGGTGCTATCATTGGCCCTAGTATAATGGATTCTTGAGTGAATAACCAAATGCTAAATATTTTATTTTATGGTTCGTCTAATGAATTGTGGATCGTATATGGTTAAGGTATAATATATAATGTAGCGGTTCTTAGGTAGCTATGTACATGTTTAGACACTATCTTGACATCATTGACTGTTGACGTGAAGTTAATTGAGTACTTTCTCAAAGAGCATGTAATATATTTAACACTTGTTTGCATGAATCATTTAGAATGTATAACATAAGCTCCACATCTTGCATGCTTAATAGATATTTAACAATGTATCAAGGAAAGCATAATAGTATTATGCGTTTTAAGTGATTCAAATTGATATAAAAAATCTTTAAGTATTTAGATTGAATAACGTAACCCATTTATTTATTTGAATTAAAAGAATAAATTGGCACCAAACAAAAAGTTTATTTTGTACATTGCATTCATCTGTGAATTTTATAAATGTCTTTTTAAGAGGTGAGCCAATCCAGAAACGGCACACAAATAATACTAATGTAACAAATACATATTTTACAAATACAAATGTATAAAAGATTAAATTAACCATGGCTTCATAAGTGAAATGATGCTGTTGTAACTCTAATCTTGACTTATATTTGAACATTGAAGACAACGTGTGCTGTGTAGATGACCTGTGCTGTGATTCTATAGCCTGTAGTCATTTATATAAAAAATGTTATAACAAAATGTATATGAATAATAGTCTAAAAATGTTTACCAGGCATGTCTCAGCTTATTTTAACAAAATAGAACTAATTATGTATTCAAATAAAGGTTAATGAAAGGTAAATAAATTAGTGTAAAGTCTGTAGTGTTTTCAAAGTGCAAACGTAAACACTACAACTATAAGCAACACTCATATGACATATAGGTAAAGTTGATATTTCAACATATGCAAAACTAACAACTGTAGACTCTTAACATGTAATTATGTAAAATTACAAAGTTACATTGAACGTGAAATGTTAACCACCAAAACTACTAATAATAAATTGTTTAAATGTATTTTAAGCTGTTATCTCATAAAGTTTTAAATGTTTACACCCAAAAAAATATAAAATCATAGGTATTGTTAGGACTTTTATTAGTGATTGAGTCTATTTTTATTTTTACATGCTGTCGATTGTCCCATTTTAATAATATTTTTTGCTAAACATATTCTTTAAACAAAAGCAGAAGATCTTAAACACATCCGTTGAACTCATTACCTTTGTGTTGGCACGATTCCTTTGTATATGAGACTTAACGGTTATATCAAAAGCGTAGCAAGTTTAAATGTTTGTTACTTTTATTCACTAGATTAAGCATAAGAAGGCGAGTGAAAATTGTTTAAAGCAAAGGAGTTTTTCATAATACTGAAATTTACCGAGGGTAAGATTAAGCAAATTAATTAAACCAGGCGTCCTGTCACGATCCTTAACGATTAATTAACTAAATCCAGCCGCCATTCAGTAATCATAAAAATTGTAAAAGAATCAATTTGGAAAAGCTAAAAAATAGGATATATAAACACAAATACGTTATGCTAAGATTAATAAGTAAAATTAAAATTCCTTTTAAATATTTATTTTGGAAGACTAACATGTGTTTCGCTCAAACATTCCCACACTTGAATCAAATAATAAATTACCTCGGATATTAATTTGATGTAATTGGAAATATCATTAATTTTTAATTAATTTGATATAATAAAACAGTAGGTAGCTATATGACCGTTTTAGTTTTATAGGCTAATTAGCTTATTTAGTTTTGAGAGTATGCATTGCTTTTGGCGAGAAGATTGTGAGGAATCCCCCATTTATATCAAAAAGTTTTTTTTATGTCAGGTTTTTAATGACAATTTTTATAGTCGTAGCTTATTTACATGTGTGATTAATTGTAACGTTTAGTTACCTTTAAAACTCAAAAAAGTTTAAATGCTAAGCATACTGAGTTAAAAAAGTATCATCAAATATCACTGTGATACGAGTCAAGTTTAACACGCAAGTTGGTAGCTACTTGGGGAGAGGAATGTTGATATTTCACCGCAGGCTGTTTTACAAACGTTGCATACAAATCGCTCTTTTGTGTAAAATGTGGGGACACTGACTTTTCAGAAATTTCTACACGAAAATGAATATACAAATAAACATATGAAAGCAATCGTAAAATGACTGCTGTACACTAGAAAGATCATACGAGAATATCAATGTTACTAATCTACCCATTTCGAGTTGATACATATTTAGAACTGAAATTAGCTTGAAAAGTTACGATATTTAAACAAGATTTAAAAATAAAAATTTTCAGGAAATATTTTATTAAAAATCCAATCAAAGAAAAAGAAGTTCACTAAATCTGCAGGTAGCTGAACAGTTGGGGGGGGGGGGGGCACAACTTGTTTATTGAATGATTTATTATATCGCATAAGAAATTAATTTTATTTGTATGTTTTACAGTATTTCATAAAATATAAATTTTTTTTACATAACGTATGACCAAAACCAATCTCCAATTATATTCCAACTGAGATATAGGAAGTAGGATTGCAATTGACTCTGTCATCGAGAGCTGACGTCAAAGATGTAATGAGATTTTTAAATCACATCTGCCTCTAGGAATTAAGATATTCTTGTAGAATCGTGGAGTTAAAATTGTTTAAATTACATTTGAGGTTGGATAGTATATAATAGGTTTTATATAAGAGCCTGATATGTTTAATTTGTAAATTTTTTTAGATTATACAATACATAATAATAGACAATTAGATTTTCTTGAATATTTTAAACATGTATGGTTATAGCAGTGTTTAAAGCTAATGCAATCCTCAATAAAGAAAGATATTGGAAATGGTTGGAAAAAGTTCATATATATATATATATATATATATATATATATATATATATTTTTTTTTCGTATTGTGTTTTGTTGTGTTGTTTTTGTTTTGTTGTGTTGTGGTTTTTTGTTTCCCATCAGTATATTTATATTTAAAAAAAACTGTTTTTTGGAGATTCCTTAGTTTAACATGTAAAATCGTACTTCGTAAAGACCGGAGGCTGGTTCCATCTATTCATCTAATTATCAACCATACAAGTTACAAACAATATGTTAGACAACCATATGTTAGGTAATGAGAAAGTATTGAGTACGCATTGTCAAATATAAACAAGGTTTAACATAAAAAGAAAAATTTTACCTGAGTACATACAATACTGCACATATTAATTTTCAGTAATGGTGCAAGTAATTAATTAATTATGATCCATCATCATGGATCAGCTTAATTGGTATTGCAACGGTAATTGAATTACAAGCCAACTAATTATAGGTTGTATCTCTTGAGCATTATGCAATCCGGAAAAGGTTATCGTTTATTTCATGGGCGAGTTAATCGTAGTAATTATATATAAGCTAAACATAAACAATTATTCTTGTGCATTAGATTTATCCAGTTTAGCTATAAATACAAGTATGTAGAAAAAACCAATGCATGTTTGTATGTGAATAATAATTTAATTGTATGACCATTGTGCTTGTTAAGCTACTGCTCTTACAATATATTTTTATTGAATACTCACCAACTCTGTAAGATTTAGTTTTAGTTAATATTTTGATACAAAATATATTTGTGAAATAGGGGGAATAAAAAACACTACCGATGATCAGATTTTATCTCGTTGCAGTGTGATAAATGTTCTTGACAAATGGGATTTATGGTATTTTTAGTGATCCTACAAATTTCCCATATAACGCTATCTGATTTAAGTTCAATTATATTGCTTTTTAGGAGAACTGCGTGAGACAAATATTAAAATATATTTTTAATTTATACATAAGAAAACTTAAATTGCATATTTCAACTACGTAGTCATTATGGTTAGTTAGTTATTGAAATGAGCACTATTTAGGCCCTTAAAGCACTGGTGGACTTAGTTCTCTAGAAAAATATTCATTTATTTTTAATGGTTCCATTTCTGATTCAAAATTATGCATTTTAAAATCTGCAGTAAGTGTTACCACAGCTTCCGTAGGGTTCTTATCTTGCAAAATTGTTCAAGGAACAAACTGATTCCATTTTAATATTCGTTAAGAGCAATCTTAAAACCTAACACATTTTGCCTAATATAGGATGACTTATAACTAACAATTAGTATGAAAATCCATTATATAGTATATTAAATAATTAATTGTTGGTAATATATTTCTTGTAATAGGTATCTTAGTTTCAAATTATTAAAAACAGCCAGATAATTATTTTGATATTTCAGACAGAACTTTGTTATACACCAATTCGGATAGAATTTCTAAAATACAACTGGCGTGTCTGTACAAATTTGTAAATAGAACACACTAACTTGTAAATTTACTAAACACTACTTGATTGCTGTTTACTATTTGAAAGACAAAAATACAAAGCAAATAAATGAGCAGATAAAAAAAAACATTATATAAATTGAATGCTAATAGAGGATTGAAAGTGGAAAATTCAATTTGCTGCCAATTTATGTGCTAGACAGAGCAGAATGATATCCATGACGCCAGTGTAATCAAAATAACGTGTTTTGAAAGTGAAGAAGCATTTTAAAACCAATAACATGGTTAACTTAGGTAACCAAACCATTAAATTAAAATTTACATAATTTTAATCATACATATTTTTATGAATATGTATAGGTTTGTTGTGGAGAATATTAATTGAGTGTATTTTAAAAACTACCACTACTAGAAAATAATATTGTTAAACGTGTTTAAGCGATGTTTTTTTTTTTACCAAAAAAACATTATTTTATTGCGTTTTTATAAAATATGACTACGGTTATATCGACTATGAAATATATTTCCCCTAATTATAAATTATTGTCAAACTTAGATATATGTGATACTATTTAGTCACTTATGAATCCATAATATCAAACTCTTCGTGAACCTAACGACGCAGTAGCATACGATGGTATTCGTTTCTCTTTTAGTACGCAGCGTGGTCTATCGCACCCATGTCTGGCGACCTAGACACGATGTTCTTAATGGCATTTTGTTACACAAATTGTAAATATTTTTTTAATCTTATGAAAATATTTCGTATCTGTAATACAATTTAAATAATTAAACATTTATAAGATTACTGACTAATGGAGACCTTTACATTAAACACTACTTACTGACGCAAGAGTAGTAGTCATTTTGTACGTTCTAGGACAGAGGAGGGAGGAGTGTAGACCACGTGGGTTGAGGTAGGTAACCTCACTTTGCCTAACCTAACCTAACCTTACAGGCAGAGACTGATCCTCTGATTTGGACGACTTTACAGAAACGACAACAGCTTTTGAATCTCATTTTATATAGGACCACCAATAGGTTCTCAACTGCACAAAAATGGCGCCGATTGCATCATTCGGTGCTCATGTTTTCACTAGAGGATTTGTATGAAGATGCAGTATTTCGATCTCAATGTATACTGACACGCCATTTGAAACTCACGTTCTAGGACAGAGGAGGGAGGAGTGTAGACCACGTGGGTTGAGGTAGGTCGGGAAGGGAGGTGTGTCCATGACGTCACATGTAAACAGAGGATGATCTTACAGACAGAGACTGATCCTCTGATTTGGATGACAATTTTTTTTTTGTGTAGATATAAAGAACGTTAAATCAGTTCTCATTTGGTATACTTGTCGTATAATAGGATCTCACGGCTGAGATCGAAAACGACAATAGCTTTTGAATCTCATTTTATATAGGACCACCAATAGGTTCTCAACTGCACAAAAATGACGCCGATTGCAACGTTAAATCAGTTCTCATTTGGTATACTTGTCGTATAATAGGATCTCACGGTTGAGATCGAAAACGACAACAGCTTTTGAATCTCATTTTATATAGGACCACCAATAGGTTCTCAACTGCACAAAAATGGCGTCGATTGCATCATTCGGTGCTCATGTTTTCACTAGAGGATTTGTATGAAGATGTAGTATTTCGATCTCAATGTATACTGACACGCCATTTGAAACTCATTGTTTTCATGTTGATTTTTACGTGTCTTCTGAGTGACTCAGCACGTGGTTCCGACCACGCCAATCCTTCGGAGGCGAAAAAATATTTTTTTGTGTTTTTCAGTTATTTTGCGTATTTTATTTCTGTTATATTAGTTTATTGTTGTAAACTCGATCTGACCATGGCTTTTGGGTATCAAAGCAAGTTTTTCGTTGACACCGTTGTTGTAGTTTCTAATCATGACGTCTGTCAAAACGTTGTTGTACCTGCATGGGAGATACAATTTTCTAAGATTGCCACAAGGGTCTTCTTCGACAGTAGCAGTTACCGAGGGACCGTATCTCGTCACGACTCGCTGCAACTCCACTATTCTGTAGGGATGCTCATGTCGCAGCTCTTCGATTTTAGTGTATTTGGGTGCTTGGCACGCGTTAAGTAAATCTACCAATTGTGCCATGTCTCTCACTTATATAAATGTGCAGTTACATCACCTTGATTATGTTCCTTGATATGTCGTAGGCAAACGCGTTTTCAGAGACTACGATGACATATGCGGTAGTGCCTGAATCGGCCGATGGTGATGCGATTGCGTTTGTGAAATCGAATTCTATTTGAATGTCACTTCTAGAACGGTCTGTATTCATCGGATGAAGATGTGTGTCGACAACACACAGTGGGTAGTGTGAAATAAACTCGCTTGGGTCAATGATCATTGAGCTGTCATCGAAATTCACCTTACGATATCTCATGAATTGCTCGTAAATCACTCTCCAACGTCCCTCGAGGATTGCAGCGTTTTGTAGTTCTTGAGGGTAACGTTGACCATTTATTTTAACTGCAAAGTTTTTTATATTTTCGCTGTCAAATTGCGCTGGGTTCTTTTTCTGATCATTCGTGCGGTTAGTTTGAAAGCACATGATTACGAATCTAGGGTTGTATACGTTTCTATAAACGTTTGTAATGTCGAATGTGTACGTAGATCCGAACACACCCTTTTTGTCAATACATTGCCACTGATAATAGTTGTAGACCAACTCGTCTTTTTCACTAAGTTTTGTTAGACCATCGATTAGTTGGATTTTGCTAGTTGACGTATATTCCACTATGGGAACTCTGAGAACGAAGGAAGTGATTTTCACTTTGCCATCCTCAGGTTCGGTAGCTGCGGTACCGGTTCCTTTCCAATGGTATAGAGCATCGTTATCTTCAGCTCTTGTGAATACAATCTCGAATCCACCTTTGTACATGGGGTATCGCATGTGGTCAAAGAACCCTAACCCGAGATGCGCTAAGGTTCCAATTGCTTCGAACTTGCCACCACCAAGCGAGTATCTTGATGCGAACCCACAGTTTTGCAAAGCGGGTTTCATCGATTGAGGATAGTTTAGAATACTTTTGATAGTGCTTGTAATTCCCGGATGATCGACCACATCGATTGTTGTGTTGTGTTTTTTCAGTTCGATTCTTGTAAATAGGTATGGTATGAAATTGTCAATAAGGGCTATAGTGGCAGTCGCATCATATGCTTTACCATCGGATTTTTTTACTACCTCACCGCAGATGTGATATTGAATTGCCGAGTCGTAAAACGTGTCTCCGTGATCGAGTTTGAAGATTGTGTAATTGTTTGGTGTGTTGAAATTCAACTCGGATATCGGCATAACAGCTCGGTACTCGCTTTTCACCACTCCGGTGGAGAAACGTTCGTACAGTGCTTCCATTGTCTACAATGACTTAATAACACAGAAGAACAAAAAAAATATAAGCTAATTATTTTTATTTATTTTTTAATTACATGGTATATATATATAGGCTTACTCATCGAACTCCTCTTCCATGTAAGCTTTGTGATCATCCAAAAACTGTTGTGAAACGATCTGGAATTTTTTAATGTATTCCCAATCGACTTTGTTTGCGTAGTCGTGTATGAACGACTCGGAAAGTATTTGGTGCTTGCTGACAGCAAACCACGCATGCTCAAAGTTTGGTGCCATCTCACGAAGGAAGCTCTCACTGAATTTTTGCCTCTTCAGAATAGGACCCCAGTCAACACGATGAAAGTAAATACGTAGCATATCGATGGAGAAATCATAGTGAACTGACAACAGGTCCCAGTTGAGGTACCTATCGAACTTCATAACGAGCTCGTCGGTGAGTACACCGTTCGGTGCCTTCGGTTCGCGGGACAAGATTCGCCAAGCGTTGTCCATGCTGTTCACTTATATATACCCATTTTTTCTACAGGGATATGAACACGCGGATGTACCTAAACCCATCCCTAGTTTACGTTTCAACCACATCGCACCCGTGGTCGCGAGGGCTACGCTCCTCTCGTTAAGGTCCGCGTCGCTAGACGTCACTCTATCCCACGCCGCTTTCTGTAACGCTTTATCTGCGACCCATCTGTCTTCGGGCTTCCGGTGGTCTCTGTACCATATGTCGTGCTGTTTACACGCATCGTCTAAAGGGTTCACACCCTTGTCACCACGACCTAATCGTTCAGCGAGCTTCGTGCCTGGACCGCAGAAGTTGTACGTATCGAATTTCCAGTTACGCGGGGCGTGTAGTTCTACAGGTAATTTGTTGATGATGTCGTTCAACAATCCCGAGCCTTCTATCGCGCGTTCAGGCAAGGCTGACAAACATCGTACTACGTATTTGACCCCGTTCGGTTGGTCAATCAGTTCTTGCATACGGTCGGATATGAATTTAACAACAGATAGTTTTTCGTTGTGAAAGTTGTTGTTGCCTGCAACCTCCTCTGCGTAAATAAAATTCAGACGGTTGATGAGCTCGTTGAGGTCTTTGATGTAGCGATATTCAACCGGACCGTCATGGTAGCGTTTTAAACCGGATCCCGTCAATAGATCCCTCTCCATATCTTGTTCAATCGGATCGGTCGGTTTGATAACTTCGCCCCAAATAGGTTTTATCATTTTCCGCCATTTTTGTCCTGAACTAGATTTTGGACGTCGTGTAGTAGGATCATTTTTCTGGAAGATAGAGTTTGTCATCAAAAGCATATCTTTATATGTCTGCCAATCGTTTGATGTGTATTCATTAGACTGCACAAACCCTTTCTTCGTTAAAAGTTTCCAAAGTCCTTCAGTACCTTTAAATCGTTTGTTGTTTACAATAATATCATCATAATCAAACCCAATCGGTTCAGAACCGATTTTTAGTTGCTCATCTATCTCATCGAAATAAATGCCGAATTGAGAGTCACTAGCTCGTGGTAGATATTTAGCTCCGACCACTCCGAGATTAACGACCTTGGTATCCATCAACTGTTTTATTGATTGATCCGCAACTACTTCCATTTTTTCATCTTCATCATCATCGTATTGAGTGGAACCGATATAACCAACTCGGTCTGGTGTACTAGAGACTGATGGTCTAAAGTTGCGTTTCATTAGCTGGTTGTATTTTTGTTTTTTCAGCATTTCTTTTGTTTTTTTCTCCAGTACCTCATCCTTTTCTTTTTTCTCTTTAATCGCTTTGGTGATAGCCTCGTACTTTTTCTCCCTTACACGTTGTTCCTCCATTTCCCTAACATGTATTTCTCCGAACTGGTTTTGCAGAGTGGTTTGCAGTTGCTCCAGTTGTCTAGCTTTTTCAACTGTCAGAGGTTCATCTCGCGTTTTACTTGTTACTCGTGTTGGGGGTTTTGTGATGTCTTGTATTGCATGTGTATTGGGATGGGAGTTTGTAATCTCCTCTAGTTTCTTAGCTCGTTCTTTCTTTTCCTCCTGTTCCGCTGTCCGAAATTTTTTGACGAGATTCTTTTCTAGAATCTCAAGTCGCTTAGCTTCTTTTGCATCCATTGTGCACTTAGTAACACATAAACACAACGTAAGATTCACATCGTTATTCCAACATGTACATGTGAAACGTTTATTGATTGTAGAAACGCTCTTTACATAAATATGACGTTTATTTAGTGTAGAAACGCTTTCGATAAAAATATAACGTTTATTTAACGCAGAAACGCTCTTTAATTTGAAATATCGTTTTTTAGCATAAACACTATCATTTAGTGTAAATACGCTCTTACGTATAAAATATCGTTAATGTAACAAAATACACGTATTTGATGCAAAAATGTTTTTATTAGGGATATAGCGTTTCCTTAAACATACATCTATATTTACCTAGATGCGTTTTTTTAGTAGTGTCTATTGACATAAAACCGTGAGGTTCCGCCCAACACTTTTTACACATGCCTACAAACTCTTGGTATATCATATCGGATCCAACGAAGTCGTTGTATATCTTTTGTGTATAGTGTTTGTTCTGTGTGAATATACACAAAAGATTAACGTTATTCCTTATTACTTGCATGTCTACCCGCCCGTAGCTCTGACTCAAATAAATGCAAGATACCTGTTTATGACGCCCTCGTATGAAATAGTCTTTTATTTTTGTTTGTTCTTCTTAAAGACAATCGTCAAACACCACCAAAGAGTTGGACTTACATTCGTCTAGAGGTATCAAGTCACTACAGTTTGAGTAAAAGTATGCAATAGTTGTGCCGAGTGCGTGCTCTACTTTTTCATAGTGTTTACGTAGCTGTGTGTATGCTGGCTGATCAATGGATCGGCTGAACACATAAAGGTTTTTGAACTTTACACCCTTAACGTTATAGATAAAATTGAGCAATAGGTTTGTTTTTCCACACCCTGATGAACCGACTATAAGACATCTTAATGGGTGTGGTAATAGATTATTTATGGATCCTTCTTCGATGCAGTAAACATTGATATCCATTTTAGGACTTATATAAATCTAAAACTATTACACATTCAACGTTTTCGTTTTGAAGCAAGCGATTGTTTTGATCTCGGAGAGTGATGTCGATTCGGTTGATCGTTTGTAAGCCATTCCTCAGAGGAACGTACAACTTCTCCGTTGGCACTTCATATATCTTGTAGCCATGTGCTACATTCAGGAAGAACGTGTACAACAGTTCTGCTTCCACATGTTTGTGTCTGTTCTCATCGTGGTTGATGTAACTGTGCTCTACGATGTTGCAGTGTACCTCTATGGCGTCTACAGCCCTGAAATTGGGTGCGTTTGGCGCAACCAGAAGCGTATTGGCATCGTAAAACGATTCCTGCTCGGTTAATGGTTTCTCTCCAGGACTTGAGAATCCGAGGAATGAAGCCGCCTTTTCGTCGAGATAAAATTTCAATGGACTTGTTATTGCAATACGATCATTTTCCCTTTTGATTGAAAATTGGTTGGTAGGTACGTTAAGTTTCAGTGCAGTAATATATTCGTTGATTTTTTCATTTAGTTTTCAATAGTCCAATATCCCCTTGAGATCGTAAATGACGTCGAGATCAGATAAATATCGCTGTCCCAAAAATATATGTTACCCGGTTCTAACACTTTGTTTATGTAGTTCTCCGACATAAAGCTAACTAGAGCTAGTCGGCACTTGCTACCATCACTGAGGCGGATAGGGTGCTCTGGATGGAATGTCATTTGGCATCCTTTGCCCCGGATTTTCACTAGCGGCATCTTTGTCACTTATATCATAACCATTTTGTGCTCTCTTTAAATTTATAATGTCATCGTGTATATTAACCAATATCGTGTTAAGGTTTGTCTGGAATGTAACCAGTTTTTCATTTAACTCGTTTAGTTCTTTCCTTACGATCACGTCATAAAGATCTTTTGATCTGCTGACTTTTCCTATTCTTCGATGTCCGTTTAAATTCACCACCTCAGGGTTCCAAACATCGAATGTTTTTGTTAGTCTATCCACCGTTGATTTGACAGTATCCAATTGATATTTGTTTACAACATCATGTTTATCAATTGCATTGGAGACGCTAACCAAACGTTTGCTTTTAAAACCAATGAAATTATCCTTGATGTTCATCGTAGATTCTATTTTACCAAGTCTAGTGTTTAATGCTACATGGCTCGAATCGTCGTTAGGTGTTCTCATCATTTTCTTCATTTCCGAAAGACCTGATTTGACAAGATCTCTAATTTCAGACTTTGTTTGTGATTCAATTTGTAGACGAATTGAGCTTTGGTAGTCCACCTCGTCCCCGAATCTATTGAACAGGAATCTTCCGCTGCCACCACCAACTCCATACGTATTTATCATCCCGTATAGCTCTTATGATATCATCCCAAGGCTCATCACTAGAGTTTCGTCGTAAAACCTCCAAACACAAATGACCACAGATAGGTGGATCATTATACTCTTGAACAGCAATGTCATTATAGAAGAGATCGTTTGAACCTAAATAGCCTATTAGTTCTAGTGATGGGGGTGCGTTTCCAAACGAATCGAAATAAAACTTTTTGTTTTTGTCTTTAACATAACAAGTCCAATGGGTTCCAGAAGAATCGATATTACCCAGATTCAAGATTCCACATTCAAACTCCATAGGGGCTTCGGGTAATATCTGTCTCATAAACACTCCTCGAAAGCCACGGATACCTAATTGGTTAGCGTAAAGCTCTATTTCTCCCAGTGACATAGGTTCAAACGATCTTACGGGTTTTTCTAAAGAGAGTCCAGCTTGTTGTTGATGCATCGCTTAAGGCCGGCTCCCTTGGGGTCTTTTTCAATTATTGAATCTAGCTCGTTATCGATCAGGTTTTTCAACCACGGCACGAATCGGTTCTTGAGAATCGGTGCCACCTGATGTCGTATCAATGGAGATATGAAACGTTTTCCATATGGCACCTTTGATTCAACCATTTCCAACATCTCTTTCAAAAGACCACCCTCTTTGTTTTTCAAAAGCTGGTCGTAGCTCACAGCCAGACGTAGACCGGTTTTGCTCCGGATAGCTTTTTCAACAGCCTTGTGTTGTGCTTCGTTAAGCAGTATATGATCCGCTCCACGTGAGAGGCTATCATTAGTTAAACCAATTATAGCAGTTCTACGCTTTTTAAACGCGATGCGTAGCTTACGCTTCTGACCGTCGGACAAGTGAATTCTGTGTCTGTGCAGTTCACTCATTTTTAAGTGTTTCCCACTTATATAAGAGCCAATGGAAATCTACTGTATGAAATGCAAAAGGAAAACCACGTCTCAAGACAGTGGGGAGTATGTCAAAACCGTTAACAACAAATGGCGTTTAAATACGACATGCAATATTTGCGGTCAACGTAAAGGCGCCTTTGTCAAAGTTCCAGAACCCAGTATGGCCGCCAAGGAAGTACATAGACCAGTGATCAAGCACTTTCCTCGACGACGTATTGTTACTCTAGGTATAGACGATCTGTGGGCCGCAGATCTGGTTGTCATGAGAAAGTATGCCAGTGAGAATGATGGCTATAATTATATGTTAAATGTGATTGATACCTTTTCAAAATTCGCCTGGTCAGAGCCGTTGATGACCAAACGGGGTGCAGAAGTAGCGGAATCGTTTATGCTCATATTGAAGCGAGCAATTGACGTCAATGGTCACACCGCTCCCAGACTGTTACACACCGATAAGGGCAAAGAATTTCTTAACCGTGATTTTAAGTCAGTTTTGCAATCGTACAACATAAAAATGTATCATACTGAAAATGAGGAAAAGAGTGCAATCGTTGAGAGGTTCAATCGTACGTTGAATGAAAAAATGAAAGTCATATTCGAGACTCGAAATTGTTTTCGGTGGTTGGACATAGTTCAAAACCTGTTACATCAGTACAACAATAGTGTCCATCGTACAATTCGTATGAAACCTGCAGAGGTTACTAATGCGGACGTACCTAGTTTGCTTGAGAGGTTCTCCAATATTCCTCACACACCTAGAAAAATAAAATTTCAACTAGAAGACAGAGTGAGGATTGTGGCAAAAAAAGATACGTTTGCCGATAAATACAGTCGCAATTGGACTAGAGAGATATTTACCATATCCAAAGTGCAAGACACCTTTCCAATAACCTATAGAATCAAAGATAAAAGTGGTGAAGAAATAATTGGATCTTTTTATGAGAAAGAGCTACAAAAAACCTTGTGCACACCAGGGCAATAAATAACAACAGTGTAAAACACGAAAAAAATATATTTTACAGGAATAGTTTTTTTTACATTTTTTATGTACATTCAGTAGGAATTCTTCTATGTCCCCAGGGTAGCGTCCTTATTCCGTCTCGAAGAACACACCGTTTGTCGTCCTTTGGCGAAAGTGATTTCTTGAATTGTGTCATACTATAAACATCGTGCAGGTGGCTTCGGATGCTGTTGATTTGTCTGTACACATCTTCGAGAGTCTTCAAACATCTGCGATAGTCATCTATTGTGATTTCATTTTCCACCACTGATTTCTTGATTCCTTTAGCCTTTTTAGATGTTTTTATACAATTCAAACCTTCCTCTACGTCAGTAGCATACATTTTTGACTTCAGACCAACGTATTCAACCATGATCAGACCTTCCAGCTCATCTTTCATTTTTCCGAGAACCTTTTTGTTTACTCGAGGCATACCAAAAGGGTTGGAGCTTTGATATGCACTCGTGTCGAACTCGTCAATCATTTCTTTCATGTCCATGTACCAGTCTTCTGTATATATGATGTAAATCAGTGAGTCGGTATCAGTATAGGTGAGTATGACTCGATCACCATATCTGCTCTTCATCACTTGATAGTGGAAACGGTATATAAGGGTTTTCGACACATCTAGAATAGCCGCCCCCACGTAAATCGGTTTGTTGAAAAGAAGTGATGTTTTGGTCATGTGCACAGCTGCAAGATGGTCCGTAAATATTTTCCTACTCTTGAATGTAGGTTTGGCAATGAATTTATCCGCCTGTCGTTCGTCGGTTACCAGACGAACGTCCACTCTATTCCGAAGGTTTTCCATAGTTTTCCCAAATACCGCGTTATTCATAAGCTTGTAGAAGTCAATTTCGAATTTATTTTTTGCTTTGGTCCTCATGTTAGTGTTTAAATCGATGTATGGTTTCATCCACGGTTTTTGAGAAAACTCAAGAACCCGATGTATATTTTTTAGTTTCATTCCGAGGTTGAGATACTGTTTTAAATTTCTGTAGTGTACAACGTATCTAGATCGGTCGTACAAAGTGGTGACCAGTTTGGATATTTTTGACCCAGGTGGAATCATGTGGTGAGGTGCGAGTGGAAAGTCTGCATGGTGGTCATGAATTTCTTCGGGATACTCGAGGTCAACTTCGAGAATGTAGCCGGTGGCCGCGTCATCACTGATGTCTAAAACATTTATTTCAGTATCTTTTCGCCATCTAAAGTCACCGAATGGCATTGCCTGCGACATAGCCCAAGCATATAGGTTATTCGCATCTAAGTACACCAGGTAGCTAGGTTCTTTGTTCTCATCGAAGCCTTGACTCATGTACTTGTTGTTGGCTCGAGCTTGTCTCAAGCAACACTGCGAAACACCTCCACGAATTCCTTTTTCAACCATTAGAATCATATCGAGGTCGGTTAGTAACTGGAGTTCTACATCAGTGAGTTTCAGCATCGCCGACCAGGCTAATCCGGGAGCTGTGAAGTACCATGCTGGATCGAGACTATATGTTTGAAGGCAAACGTCTCTGAAGTTGTCCATAACATCTGCCAACTGGAGGACGTCAATCTTGTTGTAAAACAATGTGTACTCTCTCATATCTTTGATGTTGAACTCATTCCAAACCTTTTGAGCATGCTCATAATCTGATTCTGATACATCACACTTATTTAATTTGTTTTTGAAATCATGAAGTTCCGGCAGAGTTGTCATATCATATTTTGTTATGTTATCCATAAAGTCATAGGGATAAACTCCTTTTCTTGTTACCAACTCTATCTGTGATGATCTGACAAATCTCTTTGTATGCTCCAACTGATCTGTAGTTAAATTGTTAATCAATTGGTCTAAACTTGCACTTAAAAACTTAAAAGAGTCCAAGAATCTCAGTTCCAACCCTCCCCTAACTTGAACGGTGAATGATATATATCGCTCATCATTTTGGGGAATCACTTTGAGTTTCTCACCTTGTCGTCCTATTTCTTTGATGAACTGATGTATGTCATAGCCAGAAAGGTTGTGCAAGAAAACAGGAATAAATTTGGGCTTAGTAAACAATAAGTTACATTTGGAATGGGCAGGGCCTCGATACAAACCGGTGAGGTGGTCGTGATCCCTCACTTTGTCGGTTTCATTGAGAGGTTCCTGGCAGATGTGACAGGTTACCGCTTCTTTATGTCTACGTATCTCTTCTTCCTCCAGTGGTTTCATTGGAATGATCTTTTCGTAGATTTGTTTTATCTCTACGGCCTCCTTTTTCAACACCTCGACAAACTTTCGTCCAGCATCTTCCCCGAAATATGTCGTTGGAGGCTTTTCACTGCCAGAGATATAGTAACAGAAACTTATAGCTTCGTGTTTCTGATAGCTGTATCTGTACGATCTCTTAGCACCGTTTTCATCAACTCCCGATGGTTCACAAGTAGAAATCGGGAGGAGCATGCTCTCCAGATCAGCATAAATGACATAAGGAACTTTCATTGATTTATTGTGTTCCGTAAATCTTATTTTGTCATTTTTTCCAGCGGTAGGGAGCTTTATTTTTAAGGGATCATGTCTAGAGCAGTCCTCCATATGTGTCTTCAAATTGTCTTCGTTATGAAAGTGTTGAAGACAACGTCTGCATATATAGCATTTTCTATTATGTTTTGTAGCTTGACTGTGAACTAAACGAGATAGGTTTTTGATTAGACAGTAGTGTGAGTTCGTTCCATCTTTAACCAACAACAGGTCTACATGCACGGGCTTTTCTTCATCTGCTACACACAAAGAAAAACATCACTATTTTCTTCAAGACCGTATACATTGATCGATAATCCTGCACGCTTTTCGAATTTTTTTACATCAGTCAGTTTGACTGGAAAATCTATCCCATCAAATAACTCGAGAAATCCATCAACATAAGCAGTGTAGCTTTCGATCCACTCCGGGTGTACCTTTGGAGGGTGGAGTGCTGCTAGACAACACCACATGAAACAACGCTGATCATTGTTTTTTATGTTTACAACAGCACGTTTCAAGCGAATTTTTTCTGGCAGGGCTCTGTAACTAGACCCTTTCAAAGGCTTAAGTCGGTTGATATGTAAAAGAAGACATTCAATCGTTTTCATGTTCCAATTGGAGCCTTTGTGGTTAAAACTTTCCATCTCAGTCAATAGTTTTTGTTTTGCCTCATTTAACAAATCTGATGGATTAGAATCTTCGTAAATGATGATGTTTTTCGTTTTGAATTCAAAATCAGATTCGACTTTTTCCGTAATCCCTTTAGCGAACTTTGCCTTAAGGATAAGTTGGATTTTCAATGAAGTTCCCTCATCACGAACCTTTTCAATTATAAGTTTTTTGGAATCTTCGATAAAAGTTTCAACACTTTTGTAACCATTTACTTTGACATTATTGATCTCAAACGTCTTCATTCGACCTCTGAACGCCGTTTTAGATTGGATGATTTCAAGATTAGGTGGTGGCGGAGGCTTACGTGGGACTTGCACTATGATGGATGGCCGAACTATGATGGATGGCTGAACTATGACGGATGGTCGGTTTAGTTGCTGTTTTTGTATCCACGCCGCTTGGTGAGCTCCACTCCCAGTATGACGGGCCCAGTTTTTCCTAGTAATACTGAGGTGACATATATCACAGAACTTTAATGTTTTTGTATCGGCTCTCCTGACAGGTAGAACCTGCACGACATCCGAAACATCTTCTTCCTGCTCTTGAATGTCCATCATCTCACTAGCACCTTGTAGTTGTTCCAAAATATCCAACTCACTATGTTGGGCTCGACGACGCTTCGGTGATATAGGACGGGTCTCGTTATCACTGTCGTTGTCAGTAGGAAACGACCGCTTGGTAGCACTTTGAACAACCGGTGACACATGATGTTCTCCGTCAGAGACCGAGGCAACATCCAAGCGGTGTTCTTCCCTAGCACCTTGTTGTTCCTCAATATCGTCTTTATAACGTTGGAACCAACGACGCTTTGGTGGTGTAGGAAGGCTGTCGTCATCACTCTCGTTGTCACTAGGAAACGATCGCTTCGTAGCACTGACACTAGCCATTACCGCAAATCCTCGTCACACTTATAAATGGTTGAAAACTTACTTTTCACGCACTACACAATTTCAAAGACTCGAAAAATAGCACCTCTCACAACCACCTCTCAGAGAAGACTGACGCAAGACCGCGCGGGCTGTTGCACAATCGTCGAAACACATGACCATATATGGTAATGTTCTCGAACGTTCCAAGATGATCACGTGACCTATCACGTGGCATTTCCTTTTATGGTAATGTTTCTAGAACATTCCATGATCACATGATCCCAAGACAAGTGACGTCACTAAACACGGAACGACTCAACTCAGAAGACACGTAAAAATCAACATGAAAACAATGAGTTTCAAATGGCGTGTCAGTATACATTGAGATCGAAATACTACATCTTCATACAAATCCTCTAGTGAAAACATGAGCACCGAATGATGCAATCGACGCCATTTTTGTGCAGTTGAGAACCTATTGGTGGTCCTATATAAAATGAGATTCAAAAGCTGTTGTCGTTTTCGATCTCAGCCGTGAGATCCTATTATACGACAAGTATACCAAATGAGAACTGATTTAACGTTCTTTATATCTACACAAAAAAAAATTGTCATCCAAATCAGAGGATCAGTCTCTGTCTGTAAGATCATCCTCTGTTTACATGTGACGTCATGGACACACCTCCCTTCCCGACCTACCTCAACCCACGTGGTCTACACTCCTCCCTCCTCTGTCCTAGAACGTGAGTTTCAAATGGCGTGTCAGTATACATTGAGATCGAAATACTGCATCTTCATACAAATCCTCTAGTGAAAACATGAGCACCGAATGATGCAATCGGCGCCATTTTTGTGCAGTTGAGAACCTATTGGTGGTCCTATATAAAATGAGATTCAAAAGTTGTTGTCGTTTCTGTAAAGTCGTCCAAATCAGAGGATCAGTCTCTGCCTGTAAGGTTAGGTTAGGTTAGGCAAAGTGAGGTTACCTACCTCAACCCACGTGGTCTACACTCCTCCCTCCTCTGTCCTAGAACGTACAAAATGACTACTACTCGCAAGTACTCACTGAGACTTTGGTCTCAGGCGCAAAAACAAGAAACATTCTAATACGTTCTAATACGTAGTTTTTCAGTTATAACCCCCTTACCCCCTTCCAAAGTTAAATTTTCCTCTTTATGTTATTTTGATGGAATTTGACATAATTTGATAAAATGGACGAGTTTGACAGAAGTAAAAAAATACATTGTAAATGACTGACTTTCGTATACTGACCTAAACGACTTTTAAACGAATTTGAAAATACGGAAAGACTTTGGTGATAGAGAATAGTTATTTGTGTACCTAGTGGGCGAAGTGGCACTTTGCTGCTCTTTGGAGTGCAGCAAAGGCAGTTTGCCCTCGTGTTACAAATTATATTTTTCCTACAGATACTATAATTCATATATATATATAACTAGCTGTAACCCGCGGGCTTTGCCCCGTTTAACTTCTTAATTTTCAAGATTATCTCGTTCGCATGGCTCAATCACGTCCTGGTTGAAGTTTGTTCGCTACGCTCACTCACCTTTAGATTGGAGCTCGTTCGCTACGCTCACTCACCTTTAAGTTGGAGCTCGTTCGCTGCGCTCACTTGCCTTCAGGTTAGCTCGTTCGCTACGCTAACTCGCCTCCAGGTTGAAGTTCGTTCGCTACGCTCACTCACCTTTTGGTTGCAAATTAGCTGTTGTCATAAATGTAAAATAAATAATAGTGCTGCACCCTGTTGGTAATCCTTGTAACTTTAATGCTATTGAACATCATAGAACAAAACCAACTTGTTTAATTGAAACAGCTGTTAAGATTCAATAATTCCATTTCTCATAAGGTTAACATGGGAAACTTCAGAGCCACTGGGACGGAGTCCGAAAGGGTTTTTGAAATAATAATATGCCTATATGTTAATCGGGAATGTGAGCTATCATCATCCCAAATTTCAGCCCAATCCGACCAGTATTTTTCGCGTTCACTTGTCACAAACATACATCCATACATCCATACATCTATACATCCAAACTTTCTCATTTATAATATTAGTAGGATTAGTCTTTTAAACATTGTACAACACGTTTTTAGGTTAGGTTGAATCCAAACATTGTACGAAATGGGAAACGCTGCACCAGCTGATCGTAGTCGTAATATCTTTAAGTGTTGCCAACTTATTTTCAAGCGTATACGGATTACGTTCATGATAAAAGCACGCTGTTTTGAGTTGTTTGGTTGGGATACTGGTGTGCGCAAAGGTAAACTGTGCACCAAAGTAAAGACTGCGCACCAAAGTAAGGCTTTCTGTACTATAATCTGTGCAAGAAGCCCACTTTGTCGGGCGACTGTAGGAAAAGTATTATTTTGTAACCCACCCAACCTTTTTAGCTTTGGTCATTGAGTACGACTATTTTATGTGATGCGAAAAACGAAGTTTGTAGTATAGGGAAAGTGGCAAGTTTATATTTCTCAGGCTTACACAGATAAAAAAAATTACGATCCATCTAGCAGCGTACTTGGCCTGTGTGTGTGTCCTCTTATGACATATGGTGCCCCAATATAGGGTACGGAAATACCTAAAGCAGAGATATTTTTAGATTACGGAAAAAAAAAACTAAAACTATTACTTGGGAAAGGTAGATTGAAACCCTACAGAGATGCATTTTCTAAAAGAAATCTTGTAACTTGTCCGTTTATTAGCATGTTTTTAATTGCTCTCTATACCGAGATACAGAGATAATACAATTTCCATAATATTCAATGCTAAAGAGTTACCCAACGCAAAGCTGATTTTTTTTTAATTTTCAGATGGCGTGTAGTTTCAGATTTTAACACCTTCAAGAATCATTTAAAACTATCTAACACCGCTGTGTTTTAAATACTTAAACAGTAAATCGAGAGTGTGTTACCAGTTGTAAGCTTGATATATCATATATTGTTATTTTTATTCCACTAAATAGTTTTGGGTTAGTTTTAATTACATTTTCTGGACGTTTGTCAATGCTATAAAAATAGTTGCATGGCAAAATGATTTGATTTTAGATTTCTGAACCCTTATCCCCGAGAAGCACTACAGCAATTTTAACTGTTATTTTAGTATTAAAAGCTTATATGAGTATGGTATGGAAATATTTAATATCATATAATAGCCTAACGCTGTTACGTACAGCTAGTAAGGGTGCAAGACTTCGGTCCTTGAGACTTAGATTGATAACGACTACCAATGACTTGTAACTCAACAAGTACTCAATTTATTTAAGCCCACCCAAGGAGTATCAAATAACGTACTTAGGTGAAAAATACATCTCTGTATTGGGAGAAATGATACATTTAAGGCTTAGCAAAACCATTTTTGTTTGCATGTAAAATGCTCAATGATGACACCTCATGCATGAAAGGAAGTCAGTACAAACACATAGATCAAAGCAAGCCACACCAAAGGTGTAAAATGATATTGACATACTAAGCTTTGTTGTCTAAAGATCAATGTTATACAGAGGCTTCATAGTACCATATGTATGGTAGCAAACACAATTTATGATCGATTCAGGTTTTGATAGACACCGTAATAAAATGCTATGTATGTAATACATGTCTTTACTAATTATTACATTTATAGGATTTTTCGGAAAGACATTTATTTTTATATGTCATGTATTTCTAGATATTTATTTTATACTTTTTTACTTTTACTATAGCTGTATTAAACTAAAGATTTGGTTATCTAACTTATTACTGTTATGTAACCATATAGAATAGAAATAAATATAAATTCATTATACAGTTATAGAATATAAATACAAATTTTAATATATATTGGCTTAGAGTATTGTCTACGATATAAAAGATTTTATACTTACATGCTTTTCTTGAAGATAAATACTACCAGTGGCACTATTACAAATTAATGAAAATAATTACTGGTGCAATGTAAAATTACCATTATTTTCTATAACTATAAGACAAGAGAATGGTATAATTGGTGTAAATGTATAAAATATAGTTTTAATTTTGACGTGTATATGTAATTTTTTATGATTTGATAAAATTAGCTTTACCAAATAACAATAATAAACTGAATGTATCAGATAGTGTAGAAAGAAACATGAAAGAGCTTTAGAGCGCAGATTGGCTCAGTATTATTTCCAAGACTTATTGAATGCTTCTATATAATAGATAACTTTTTGATCAGAATCGTGCGTGTTATTAAATTACCTGAGAGCACAAAAATACGTCAAATAATAAAGAAAAGAAATACATATAAAAGATGGTAAGTGGAGATCGATTTCGATTGGACACTCCAATCACAATCAGACTCAAATAGGCGAAATGTTTTAACCAAATTCTATTGGGTCTGATGGTGATTGGAGTATCCAATCAAAGTCGTTAACCACTCACCATCTTTTATAATGTATTTAACGTCTTGGGAGTAAACACGATTAGTGTAAATATATTATTTTAAGTGTTATTTGACGTATGTTTTGTGCCTTCAGGTTCTATATAATAAAAAGCTCAGAGTTACGTTAATGAAATGATATTTATAAGTTTATACTTATTATTTATCATTTGCTCCTTTTAGGACTCATCAATATCACATTATAAACGTAAACATTTACTGTTATGGACAACTAATAGTTCAAAATACTCTATTTAAATCAGAAGCTGAACTACATTATTCTATATGGATCAAACTTGTATTGAACAAAATAGCATTTAGTTTTATTAGTTGTCAAACAAATATTTTACATAATTTAAAATCTGTTTAATCTTTTTTAATAAAATATTTTTATAATAGTTATTCAAACCCGATGACATATCAAAATTGTACAAAAATACGTATTTTTCATACATATTAATAATGTTTACCAACTCAACATCTTAACTATTTCGACTTAGTAACATTATTAAACTTATAAAAAAGTTTATTTTAAATTCTAATACACTTTAATAGTATGAGTACTAAATATCCTTAGTGATTTCTGGAATTATGCCCTTTAACTGAACATATTACTTGGTTTTTTATTAAAATATATAAATTTTTTAATTGTGTTTTTAAATTCTATCAGTTTTGGACGCCAGGCAAGATAGGAAGTGGTCATGGAACAATCAGGGATACGGACTTCCCATTTGACGCTGAACCAAATCCTTAATTAAATTGCAAATAGGGTTTACGAACTTTTAAACCGCAATGCCCTTTTTAGATCCTTTGGTTTTTCTACACAAAGTTGTTTTTCAGATAAAATATTTAAAATGGTGAACTAGTTATAATTGTTCATATAGTAGGGACTCATCAGAAGCTTTGTGGTACAATTAAAATTGTTAAGCTTTGTCTTGTATATGGGAAATATATAAAACAATGTTTAACAACCATTGTATTTTGGGAAGGGGTTTGGTTTTAATCGAAACACAGCCCGTTAAATTTAAACATGCCACATAGATGATCAGTGAACTCCCACTATAAAGGCCTCAAGATCCATCTATTCTGCGCCAATAGCTATGAGCATAAGCGTTAAAATACTAGTGAAAACTATTAAAACTGAAAGAATGATACAATATCTTTCCACGTCAACAAAAATAACGACTGCAACGGTTATATGTTCCACTCTGTAGTAAGGTCAGTTTCCAATACCGGGTTATCTTTACGAGTGCTGTTAGAGCTTAAACGACACACAATAAGTACACTCACAATCCTTTGTTGGTGGAAAAGTAGGTCGAAAACCTACTTGATAGGATTTTAGTTGAACCGTGAAAGAAAATGTGGTTCCAATAACAAAATTAAAACGTTTAAAAATACAAATAATTTGTGTTTAGAGTTGGGAAAACATAAACATTCCCTACGGTAAAACAACGAACAAAATATCTGTTAGGATATGAACTGTTAAACATTGATCAACAGTAAAGTTAGCCTACATTTTAGTTTTGTTACACTAAATGTATTTAAATGAAATTCAATTAAATGTATGTTTCTTAAAATTACTATATACACGTCTGAGGTGTAATCAGGTTAATAGATTATATTCTATTGGAACGTGCTTATATTCGTGATTATATTCTTTTTTGACATATGTTGGTCTACGAAGAGTGTTGTGGCTTCAACCGATAATTTTTCGGGTTTAGACTGCTATCCTAAATAATTTTAGCCAGTTCCCTATTGGTTGGTGATCTGGAACATCGCTGTATTGACCAAAGGTGGAATGTGATCTACATAGTCTGTGGGTAATAGCACAACACTTACTAAAACAAAAATAGGTTTCTGTATCAAAACCACAGTGTTAAATACTCCTTAGCACAATTTTTACTATCTAATTGATGTTTTAAGCTAAGCTATCATGCATTGTTGCATTACTTATCTTTTAAAAGTGGATTAAAATTAGGATGCTATCATTGGCCCACCTAGTATAATGGATTCTTGAGTGAATAACCAAATGCTAAATATTTTATTTTGTTGTTCGTCTAATGAATTGTGGATAATATAAGTTGGTTAAGGTATGAGATATAATGTAGCGGTTCTTAGGTAGCTATGTACATGTTTAGACACTATCTTGACATCATCGACTGTTGACGTGAAGTTAATTGAGTGCTTAGTCAAAGAGCATTTAATATATTTAACACTTGTTTGCATGAATCATTTAGAATGTATAACATAAGCTCCACATCTTGCATGCTTAATAGATATTAAACAATGTATCAAGGAAAGCATAATAGCATTATGCTATTTCAAATATTATTATGCTAATAGTATTATGCTAATCAAATTGATATAAACAAATCTCTAAATATTTAGATTGAATTACATAACACATTTTTTATTTGAATTAAAAGAAGAAATTGTCACCAAACAAAAAAGTTTATTTTGTGCATTGCATTCATCTGTGAATTTTACAAATGTCTTTTTAAGAGGTGAACCAATCCAGAAACGGCACACAAATAATAATAATGTTACAAATACTAATGTATAAAAGATGAAATTAACCATGGCGTCATAAGTGAAATGATGCTGTTGTAACTCTAATCTTGACTTATATTTGAACATTGAAGACAACGTGTGCTGTGTAGATGACCTGTGCTGTGATTCTATAGCCTGTAGTCATTTATATAACATTTTATAACAAAAGGTATATGGATAATAGTCTAAAAATGTTTACTAGGCATGATGTCTCAGCTTATTTCCAAAAAATCTAACAAGTTATGTATTAAAATAAAGGTTAATGAAAGGTAAAAACTTAGTGTAAAGTCTGTAGTGTTTTAAAAGTGCAAACGTAAACACTCATGTATAAGCAACACTCGTATGAAATATAGGAACGGTAGACTCTTAACATGTAATTATGTAAAGCTACAAAGTTACATTGAAAGTGATATGTTAACCACCAAAAATACTTTTATAAATTGTTCGAAAGTATTTTAACCTGTTATCTCATAAAGATTTAAATGTTTACACACAAAAAAATATGAAATCATAGGTATTGTTAGGACTTTTATTAGTGTTTCAGTCTATTTGTAATTGATCCGTGTTGTCGATTGTCCCATTTTAATAATATTTTTTGTGAAACACATTCTTTAATTAAAAGCAGTAGATCTTAAACACTTCCGTTGCACTACCTTTGTTTTGGCACAATTCCTTTGTATCAGACTTAACGGTTACATCAGAAGCGTAGCAAGTTTTTTTGTTTGTTACTTTTATTCACTAGATTAAGCACAAGAAGTAGAGTGAATATTGTTTAAAGCAAAGAAGTTTTTCATAAAACTGAAATTTACCGAGGATAAGATTAAGCAAATTAATCAAACCAGGCGTCCTGCCACGATCCTTAACGATTAATTAACTAAATCCAGCCGCCATTCAGTAATCATAAAAATTGTAAAACAATTAATTTGGAAAAGCTAAAAATATGATATAGCCTATAAACACAAATACGTTATGCTAAGATTAATAAGTAAAATTAAAATTCCTTTTAAATATTTATTTTGGAAGGTGCTTCGCTCAAACATTCCCAAACTTGAATCAAATAATAAATTACCTCGGATATTGAATTGATATAAATCCAAAAAAAGGTATATTCAGGTAGGTAAGCTATATGACCGTGTGAGTTTTTTTAGGCTAATTAGCTTATTTATTTAGTTTTAAAAGTATTAATTGCTTTTGAGAAGATTGTGAGGAATCCCCCTTTTATATGAAAAAGTTTTTTATGTCAGGTTTTTAATGGTACTTATTTACATGTGCGATTAACTGTAACGTTTCATTACCTTCAAAACACAAAAAAGTTTAAATGCTAAGCATACTGTGTTATAAAGTTATCATTAAATATCACTGTGATACGAGTCAGGTTTAACACGCAAGTTGGTAGCTACTTGTGGAGAGGAATGTTGATATTTCACCGCAGGCTGTTTTACAAACGTTGCATACAAATCGCTCTTTTGTGTAAAATGTGGGGGCCTTGACTTTTCAGAAATTCCCTCACGAAAATAAATATACAAATAAACATATGAAAGCAATCGTACAATGACTGCTGTAGAAAGATCGTACGTGGATATCAATGTTACTAATCTACCCATTACGAGTTGATACATTTTTAGAACTGAAAGTAGCTTGAAATTTTACGATATTTAAACAAGGTTTAAAAATAAAAATGTTCAGGAAATATTTGAGTAAAAATCCAATCAAAGAAAAAGAAGTTCACTAAATCTGCAGGTAGCTGAACAGTTGGGGGTGGTTTTATTATTATTTCATAACACGATTTCTTTATTGAATGATTTATTAAATGGCATAAGAAATTTATTTTCTTTGTATGTTTTACAGTATTTCATTAAATAGAAAATTTTCTACACAACGTACGATCAAAACCAATCTCCATAAATATTCCAACCTTGATATAGGAAGTAGAATTGCAATTGACTCTGTCATTGAGAGCTGACGTCAAAGATGTAATGAGATTTTCAAACACATCTGCCACTAGGAATTAAGATATTCTTGTAGAATCGTGGAGTTAAAATTGTTTAAATTACATTTGAGGTTGGATAGTATATAATAGGTTTTATATAAGAGCCTGATATGTTTAATTTGTAAAATTTCATAGATTGTACAATACATACTAATAGACAATTAGATTTTCTCGAATATTTAAACATGTATGGTTATAGTAGTGTTTAAAGCTAATGCAATCCTCAATTTAGAAAGATGTTGGAAATGGTTGGAAAAAGTTCATATATATATTTGTTGTTGTTTGTTGTTTTTGTGTTGTTTTCGTTTTGTTGTGTTGTGGTTTTTTGTTCCACATCAGTATATTTATATAAAAAAAAAAACTGTTTTTGGAGATTCCTAAGCTTAACATGTAAAATCGTACTTCGTAAAGACCGGAGGCTGGTTCCATCTAATTATCAACCATACAAGTTACAAACAATATGTTAGACATTCATATGTTAGGTAATAAGAAAGTATTGAGTACGCATTGTCCAATATAAACAAGGCCATAAAAAGAAAAATTTTACCTGAGTACACACAAATACCACAACTATTCATTTTCAGTAATGGTTCAAGTAATTAATTAATTATGATCCATCATTATGGATCAGCTTAATTGGTATTGCAACAGTAATTGAATTACAAGCCGAACTAATTATAGGTTTTATCTCTTGAGCAATATGAATTCCAGAAAAGGTTATTATTTATTTTATGGGGGAGTTAATCGAAGTAATTAAATATAAGCTAAACATAAACCATTATTCTTGTGCATCAGATTTATCCAGTTTAGCTATGAAACTAGTATGTAGTAAAAACCATTGTGTGTATTAAATGTTAATTTAATTGTATGACCAATGTGCTTGTTAAGCTACTGCTCTTACAATATATTTTTATTGAATACTCACCAACTCTGTAAGATTTAGTTTTAGTTAATATTTTTATACAAAATATATTTGTGAATTAGGGGGAATAAAAACACTAGGTTATGTTAACGATGATCGGATTCTATCTCGTGGCAGTGTGATAAATGTTCTTGACCAATTGGATTTATGGTATTTTTAGTGATCCTACAGATTTCCCATACAACGCTATCTGATTTAAGTAAAATTATATTGCTTTTTAGCAGAATTGCGTGAGACAAATATTAAAATATATTTTTAATTTATACATAAGAAAACTTAAACTGTATATTTAACTAAAAATAGGCTTTACCTTCGTCACTGCAGCTCAAATTCTTGTTGTGTAACTATGTTACGGCCGTTTCGGCATTATAATGCCATCGTCAGACTACAAAAACACAAACTCGGCTGAAGTAGCGTCGTATTTGCAGTGACGAAGGTAAAAGCCTATTTTTAGTTATTATACAGCTCAGGGGCTAAAACATGGATTTTAATGTATATTTAAACTACGGTTTAGTCGTTATGGTTAGTTTGTTATTGAAATGAACACTATTTAGGCCCTTAAAGCACTGGTGGACTTAGTTCTCTAGAAAAATATTGATTTATTTTTAATGGTTCGATTTGTGATTCAAAATTATGCATTTTAAAATCTGCAGTAAGTGTTACCACAGCTTCCGTAGGGTTCTTATCTTGTAAAATTGTTCAAGGAACAAACTGATTCCATTTTAATATTCGTTAAGAGCAATCTTAAAACCTATCACATTTTGCCTAATATAGGATGACTTATAACTAACAATTACTATGCAAATCTATAATATAGTATATTAAATAATTAATTGTTGGTAATATATTTCTTGTAATAGGTATCTTAGCCTCAAATTATTAAAAACAGCCAGATAATGATTTTGATATTTAAGACAGAACTTTGTTATACACCAATTCGGATAAAATTTCTAAAATACAACTGGTGTGTCTGTACAAATTTGTAAATAAAACACTTGTAAAATTTACTAAATTTACTCAACACTACTTGATTGTTGTTTACTATTTGAAAGACAAAAATACAAAGCAAATAAATGAGCAGATAAAAAAAACATTATACAAAATTGAATGCTAATAGGGGATTGAAAGTGGAAAATTCAATTTGCTGCCAATTTATGTGCTAGACAGAGCAGAATGATATCCATGACGGCAGTGTAATCAGTATAACGTGTTTTGAAAGTAAAGAAACATTTTATCACCAATAACATAGTTTACTGATTGGTAACCAAACCATAAAATTAAAATTTACATAATTTTATCATACATATTATTATGAATATGTAAAGGCTTGTTATTATTAGTTAAGGAGCTAGAATATTAATTAAGTGCATTTTAAAAACTGCCCCTGAAAAAATAATATTGTCAAATATGCTTAAGCGATGTTTTTTAAAACCAATAAACACATTATTTTATTGCGTTTTTAAAGACTATGCCATTATTTTCTTAAGAATTAAAGTGTTTTAAAACGCAATAAAATCAATTATATATTTTGTTTTTTATGACCGTTAAAACATGTTGATATATTTAGATATATTTGATATTTTTGAGTCTAATACAATTTGTTCAACCCCTAGCGTGTAGTTTCAGATTTTAACACCTTCAAGAATCATTTAAAACTATCTAAAGCTATCTAACACCGCTGTGTTTAAATACTTAAACAGTAAATCGAGAGTGTGTTACCAGTTGTAAGCTTGATATATCATGTATTGTTTTTTTATTCTACTAAATAGTTTTGGGTTAGTTTTAATTATCTATTATTTAATTATTATTATTATTATTATTTTAATTAGTTTTGGACGTCAATGTTATCAAAATAGGCATGGCAAAATGATTTGATTTTAGATTTCTGAACGCTTATCCCTGAGAAGCATTAAAGCAATTTTAACAGGTTTTTTAGTATTTAAATCTTATGTTAATATAAGTATGGCATGGGAATCTTTAATATTATATAGCCTAACGCTGTTATGTACAGCTAGTATGGGTTCAAGACTTCGGTCCTTAAGACTTAGAATGAATACGACTACCAATGTCTTTTAACTCAACGAGTACTCAATTTAAAGCCCACCCAAGGAGTATCAAATAACGTACTTAGGCGAAAAAAGTATCTTTGTATTGGGAGAAATGATACATTTAAGGCGATGCAAAATCATCAAAATGCTCAATGATGACACCTCATGCATGAAAGGAAGTCGGTACAAACACAGAGATCAATGCAAGCCACACCAAAGGTGTAAAATGATATTGACATACTAAGCTTTGTTGTCTAAAGATCAATGTTATACAGAGGATTCATAGTACCATACGTATGGTAGTAAACACAATTTATGATCGATTCAGGTTTTGATAGACACCGTAATAAAAGGCTATGTAACACATGTCTTTACTAATTATTACATTTATGGGATTTTTTCGGAAAGACATTTATTTTTATATGTCATGTATTTCTACATATTAATTTTCTACTTTTTTACTTTTACTATAGCTGTATTAAACTAAAGATTTGGTTACTGTATGTAACTTATTACTTTTATGTAACCATTTCCAATATCTTATTTGAAAAAAATGATACATGTCTTAAAAAAACCCACATAGCATGTTAATAGATAAAACGTAGCTTACTGATTGTTAAAACTATATTTTCATTGAATACACCATGGTTATATTTGATTTGGAATAAATGAATAGTGTTAAACCATAGGATGCTCTTCAAGGAATCGGTATATTGCTTTAAAAAATATCTTGATATAAAATAATAATCATTTAAAATAGCTGTTACGGTACAGTTGAAACCAGCAAGAAAAAAAGATCATTAATATGAATATGGTCTCAGTAAGTATTGTTCACTCTTGATTACAAACATACGTACATCAAATGATTGATTACAAACGTGTATATTGAATGATTGATTACAAACATATGTACATTGAATGATTGATTACAAACATATGTGCATCAAAATGATTGATTACAATCATATGTGCATCGAATGATTGATTACAAACATGTGTGCATCGAATGATTGATTACAAACGTGTATATAGAATGAATTATTACAAACGTGTATATAGAATGAATTATTACAAATATAAGTGCATCGAATGATTAAGTACAAACATATGCGCATCAAATGATTGATTACAAACATCTGTACATCGAATGATTGATTACAAACGTGTATATAGAATGAATTATTACAAATATAAGTGCATCGAATGATTGAGTACAAACATATGCGCATCAAATGATTGATTACAAACATATGTACATCGAATGATTGATTACAAACGTGTACATCGAATTATTGTGGTCAGGAGGGTTCGTACGAGGTAAGAGGTTTGCAAACAATCTCTCTCTTGCTGTTTATATATTTTTTTAAAGAATATTACACAGATTAAAAAAATATACATTAGTAGCTTATAGATAGGTCTTTATGTCATATAAGTATTGATCTTCGTGTTAAGTTTCAATAATACACTAAATTGTGAACAACAAGTTAAATATGTTTTAGGGTGTCAAATGAAATAATGAGTAAAGTTTAAACACAAAACTTTTTTTTTTTATGAACATATAGGTTGAAGTGGGTCAAATTTATTGATTAGAATTTAGTCAAAACAGTTCGAGAAACACAAACTATTTCCGTTGAAACTTAAGTTCCAAAAATTAAGTGTATATTTATTAATTTTTCACATACACATTGGTTCGGTTTTTATTTTGTATATTTGACCATAATGTAGGTTTTTAACTTTTCTAAGTAGTTTGTCCAAATGACTTTCAGCCTTTTAAAATCATGTACTTAGTAAACGCCATCAAACTAATGCGGGTTTAATGAAATACACGTTAGAATTAAGCACTTTTCAGTAACATACACGTTTTATCTAGCATATAATTCTTCTTCCACAAATCTTATTTTATAAAACTCTTAAGAAATACCGTTACGTCAGTGCTATGCTGTCGATTGTTTGATCCTAGAATATTGATGTTGAACACTAATATTAATGAATAAACATTCTCTGAAAGTGGCATAGGTTTATAACTAATGAAACCAAGCCAGTATTTATTAAACAAAAAAATGACAAATGAAAGACATTTTTATGCCCAAACGTTTTTATGATACAATAATTTTTCAAACAATCAATTGTTTACAAATCAAAGTATCGGTGGTGAAAAATAAAGTTGTCAATGAGGATTTTCGTTGATATCCAACTTGGCGAAATTCGGCTATAAATCGTCATCAGCTTGAGCTTATGAGGTCCATTCTTCACTGATAGAGATTTCGGAAAAGATATTTACAAAAATGAAACCTTGTAGTGTTCTTTCTTCAATAGTAAATATAACGACTGATTAAGCTAACTCGACAAAACGAAAATATATTTATATCCATATCCATATATAGGTTGTACATACATCACCAAAAATTGTGTTTATAACATTTAAAACATTACTAGAGGACCCATGCTGCTCCGCAGCGTTTAAATAATTATTATATCCGAGAAATAATCAAATTTATAATTTTTTATTGAGTAATACGGTATCTTGAGCTTAACTGATTCAAACAATCAATAGCTCAATTTAAATCCTATAATTTACTGATTATTTTGTGTTTAAAACATATAGAAAAACAGGAAAAATACTGGAGCTATTGATTTTTAACCATATTAAAACATTATGAAAAATAATTTTTATATTGGTTATTCACCTTGCATTTGCTTGAAACTCGTCAGATTTGAATAACTTAAATGAAAGCCAGTATTTAACTGAAGGTTCTTAGACTAAAATATATGGGATTATAAATCTATAACTGGTAAAGGTACATCTTAATTTGAAGTAAGAAATATAAAATAAATCAAATTATGTGTTCTGGTCGTGTCTTGGTCGTAACCAATACTGTAGGTAAATATTTGTAGATGATTGATGGCAAATTTGTGCGTGCATACCTTCAATTCAAGACCTCAATCATGAAAATCGGTCGGGTAGAAGAGCCAAACGAACTCGGCAAAGAAAAGCCAAATTTAACTTCCATAAGAAATACATGGGGAGCAAATTTTCATTTGCGTATACCCCGAGTGGGATTATAGATAAATATATGTCGATTTTTGATGGTAAATTTGTGCGTGCATACCTTCAATTTGAGACCTAAATCATGAAAATCGGTCGGGTAGAAGAGCCCAACGAACTCGGCAAAGAAAAGCCAAATTTAACTCCCATAAGAAATACATATGGAGCAAATTTCGTTTACGTATAAGCCTAGTGGGATTATAGATAAATTTGAGACCTCACTCATGAAAATCGGTCGGGTAGAAGAGCCAAACGAACTCGGCAAAGAAAAACCAAATGTAACTCCCATAAGAAATACATGGGGAGCAAATTTCGTTTACGTATAAACCGAGTAATACTATAGATAATTATATGCCGATATTTGATGGCAAATTCGTGCGTGCATACCTTCAATTTGAGACCTCAATCATGAAAATCAGTCTGGTAGAAGAGCCCATCGAACTCGGCAAAGAAAAGCCAAATTTAACTCCCATAAGAAATACATGGGGAGCAAATTTCGTTTACGTATAAACTGAGTGGGATTATAGATAAATATATGCCGATGCTTGATGGCAAATCTGTGCGTGCATACCTTCAATTTCAGACCTCAATCATGAAAATCGGTCGGGTAGAAGAGCCAAACGAACTCGGCAAAGAAAAACACAATTTTACTCCCATAATAAATACATGGGGAGCAAATTTCGTTTACATATAAACCGAGTAATACTATAGATAATTTATATGTCGATGCTTGATGGCAAATCTGTGCGTGCATACCTTCAATTTGAGACCTCAATCATGAAAATCGGTCGGGTAGAAGAGCCAAACGAACTCGGAAAAGAAAAACAAAATTTTTTAATGTATAAGATAATTGCATTAAAAATGTGTTTGAATGTTATTTTACCCAAGTTTGGTTTTAGATTATTAATATTTAAAGAACCACCCTGGTAACGTTATTACATTTTTATAAGTAATAATCATATAATAATATTTCACGAGATTTTTGTCAACTGTCAACTAGTTTAAACTCTAGTAAACTAGATAAAGGTTTACTGAAAATGTCTGAATGCTATTAGCTGAACTTAGTCAGTAACAAAACTACACGCATTATCTCGCACAATTATATACTCACATTGTATTTATATTCCGTCATACGCAGCTTGGTATAAATGGTCTTATTAATGACATACGTATAAAATGACCCTGATACGTAATGATAACATTGTTGTTTGACTCTCTCATGATCGTGTACAATAGTTCATGTAAAAAAATTATGAATATAAAATAATTTTTATTTAAATAAATAAATTTAATTCGAAACTGCACTTTTAAAATGTAATGCAAACAGTAAAGCAAAATATCCCCAATGGTCTATTGTGAATACGCACCAATAAGTTCCAGTCATTAAAGTTGGTTGGTGTTCAGCAGTGTTTATTGAATTTCTTTGTAGCGTAATTTCAATCATGGGTTTTTCATTTGAAAACAAAGTAAGTCGTATGAGTATGGTAGAAGGATGATAGTGTTTGACCTAAAATATAAATAGTGTTCACAATTTGGTTCGTGGAAAAAATCACGATAAAGCGTATATTCTGCAGATGCGTTAGTTCTTTGTACCTCAGAATACAAAACTTATACACGTGTTCTAATAATATACAGTGTGGAACAAAGTTAACAAAGGGTTAACAAATGTTTGTTACGTCCTATGTATTAGTGACAAAATGGCACCAATCAAGGATTCCATACCCTCAAAATTAGGGAGTAACATACAAAATACGAACTCTTTAAATATCAGTTCTTTTAACATTCTCGCTTGGATAAAATTTCCATAATTGTAAGAAACATTTAATTTCCTTAGAACTTATGACTTTTGATTCAGGAGAAAGATTAAATAAATTTTACTTATTTTTTATGTCACACTGTAGAGAGTGTCAATCATTATTGAAAACTCTTTCAATTAAACGCCTTTAAAATTATAAATAGAAACAAACTTTTTTCTGGAATCTCATTCGAAAAAAACGAAACAGCTATGATTAATTTTCCTGTAAAACAGCAAATAACCTTAATTATATGATAATAGCTGCATTACAAATAATGTTTGAATAATGTTTGAATGGTTTTCATTTATTTTTATAATCTTAGTAAAATCCCTAACCAGATTTTACTTTTAAAATAAAATTCTGAGTTAGTGAATATATTTACAAAAGATATAATAGAGAAGAGATAAATTATAATGAATTATAAAAAAAATATCTTGTAAAGTGGTACTGCAATAAAAAAGTAGACCTGACCATAAACTTACGACAAGCCTGTTTTTATTTTCATTTCGGTGATTTCCCCAAGGTTATGGTGTCTGGTTTCTTCTCAAGGTTTTTTTACATTATCTGGTTAAGTTTAGCCGGAGTCTCTTCATATTTATTCTGTATAAAATGCTACCTAAAATCAAATTCGCAAGAAATATATAAGCTTACCGTATTCACTAAATGTCAACGCAGAGAAACGTGAGAAACTAGCTTAGTTTGGATTAATGATATTATTTGACATATGTTCGTTGTTTTTTGAAGAAACATCTTACATGATTACTTAGTACCACTTTCATCTACTCTTTTAATACTACACTTAGTAATACTTTTAATACTATCTTAAAGTTAAGAAAATTTAAACGTGCTCTTTAGGCCTATTTAAATGAAATAAAGTGAACTGTCGTCACTAAATGTATTGACAAGATGAATAGGTACGCCGGTAAAAATAGTCTGCACGGTTTCTAGAAATATAATTTATATTCTTTTAAATTAAATAGTGTTTATTGAACAGGAGTTTTGTGATATTCGTAAAATGTTTTAGTTCTCTCGAACCTTTAAGCTCTTTTTACTTAGATTTCAATCCGTTGTTTTTACCTGGAACCCTAAAGATGGTTTCAACCTTGGGTGGATTTTAAATATTATACAAACCTTATCCAAATGGAATTTTAACTGCAGTGGACAGCACGTGTTTTCAAATTCACCCACGTCAATCTCATAACAATGATCATAGGACATTTACTATTTATGAAATATAATCCAAGTGATAGTTTTTAAATCTGCTAAAACAACAAACATAAAACAATGTACAGATCTATAAGTTTTCCGTTATTTTTTAGTTCGTTTGAAAAAGTACATGAATATTTGTCACACAAAAAAATTATTTTCTAACTAATTAAGGGTGTGTATATTCATAATAAAATTCAGCTATGTTTAGAAAATCTGTATGTTCGTTTATCGTACAGTATATCAGAAATGGCCTAATACTACCAAATATAAAATATTGCTACGAGTTGTGTTTTCTGTTACTACATTAGACTAAGTACAACATTATCTCGAATAATTGTTTATTAAAAGTTATTTTTGTACTAATATCGTTACAATTCTCACAAAGTTTGTTTCCTGTTGAAATTACTAATACTAATAAACACAATTAATTCTTTTGTTTTGTTTTAAAATTTTGTATAAATACCTGGAACATTTTATAGACATTTTTCAAGGAAATTGATTTAGTGTGATTATGTTCTTTTTGAAAATGTTGCTAAACTAACTGAAAAATAAAAAAGAGGAGAAGAAAAAGACTGTTACCAGTTTAATTTAAAAATATGTATACCATAGACAAAATATTTGTATACAACTGTCATGTACTTCTAGAAATAAGTAAGTTATGTTCTGTATTCAACTGGAGAGGAATTGATATTCGTTAATCGTCAAAGTTAAAAAGGAAACACGTTAACATTATAAGTCAGTCAACCTCGATAGAATTAAGGAGTTATATACTGTAAATTAAACTTGATTCGAGTTCAAATCTCTCGCTTACCAGGTTTCAAGCTTCAAGATTTCATCCGTGAGTATACAGCAGCTCTATGAACTTGATTACTGTTCACTAAGTAAATTTATCCTCGTTCATAGCTAAGGAAGCTGTAATTAATTTTCTTAACGTAGTGTTCATATAATCGTATTATATCTATATTATCTAAGTAGGTTAGTACATTTACCTTATACGTAAAATGTCTTGACTTTTTTACATATACATGTGTACAGTTATATTAGTTACTGTACTTTCCATAGTACGCTTTAAATTTACATTTGATGGAACAATAATAACTTCTTGTTTTTATCGAACCAAATGATCAATTAGTAGTATTAAACAGGTGGTGTACGTACCGATGTGTTTTGATGCATCACAATCTTCAATATGCTTACAAACAATTTATGATTTACTGTATCACTGAGTTATTTAAAACACGTTCGCTACCGCAGTAGTATTACATCTTTTATTCAATATGGACCAGCGACGCATATATGCGACGGCCGTTTTCTACCCATAGGCTGCCGTCACATATTTGCGTCGGCGTACCAATTTTATTAAAAGAATATTATTTTCGTAACGGGCTATTTGAAGGCCCTGAATTCTCTGCAGTGGTCTACAGGGATGTTTGATGCATATCATGATTAGTCTATAATGATTAGATCATATGATAGTTGGCAAAACTGTTTTCAATTTGCTGCATAGCTGGCCTGTTAGTCAGAGAAATATAGGATATGACCTCAAAGAAATTGCAAGAAAACGTTTTATGGTTTTATTTTGTGTCTTAAACCAAAGGCAAATTTCTTAATAAAAATAATTCAATGTTAAATGAAACTCCATGACTCACTTCAGATTTCTCAGGTTTTATTTAGTGATTAATAAAGTCGAAGCCAAACTTGCTAAGTAATTAAAGACCATAAATAACTTGGTGACGCCTTAACAACCCTAGATATAGATCTTTTAATAAAAACTAATTTCTAAAAAGTTAAATTTAATATTGTGTTGGGATTTGTAGCTGGTCTTTAACTCGTCTGATTTTAATGCTCAAGAGCTCGAACGAAAGCCCTTACATTACTGAATATTTTAAGCCTAGAACGAACTGCAAGCGTTAATAAGAACTGGAGATATGAGAAAAATAATTTTAAAAAAATATCAAACTACGAAACGTCTATAAGAAATGTATGGGGGAGAGTTTTCGTTTGAGTATATCTTCTAAATAAAAAAAATATTGAAAAACTAATTTTGGCATTGAAATCAGTGTAAAAATGTATTTTGTAATGATGTGTCACAACACTACCATTACATCGAAACAAAATTATCTATATCCAATATGGCGGATCCAAGATGGCGGCCAAAAAACGTGTTCCCTATTAAAATGAAGTACTAACCACCCAATAAATACAGGTGGTGGTCCCAAGTCAATATCTAGAAAAATGTGCATAACAAATGCATGTGAAATATTTTTTTTTATTTGTCCAATGTTGGGAAAAGCCGCCATTTTAAATTGTGATTTTAGTGGTTTTCTCGTTCCCCGATTTTTTGCAACTTTTAGTATGTCATTTTGCAAACCCAACACTACAAAATAAAATCATAAAACGTTTTCTTGCAATTTTATTAACGATCCCTGTGTAAGTTTTTTAGTTTGCTTGGACTATTTGGTCTGCATGTACTGTTGACCAAGTGACACCTGGTGTATGTGTAATATTAAAATATATCCCTCAGGCCGTGGCAATGACAACAGCGTCACAAATATGTGGTGATCGCTAGCGAACGTGTTAATTTGGGACATTTTACTGTGATAAGTTATCAAATAAGACACAGGGTACCCCATAAGAGATTTAGATCGCTTCTGCAGCAATTCCTACATTTTTAAGCAGCTAGGCTGCAGCTGCATTCATACAATAATAAACTTTAGATTTTTTTATTGTTATAACAATTTATATTTCGACATTGTGATCTTCACCTAAATACATTCTATTGTAGAGCTGATATGAATACTTTATGATAATTTAGAAAATAGTGAGTCATTATTTAGTTTTTCTCAGGTATCAATTTAAAGCATACAGAAACATTTAGTCGTCTATCGGTTAGTTGGCTAGAACCAATCTATAACTGAAACCGAAACATTCAATATTTGATGTTTGAACAAACAGAAACCATCAAAATAGTAGCTTTCATTGCATTCAATCGTCGATAATAATGATATAGTAGAAAATGCATTCATTATATTGAATAAACATTTGTTATAAATATGGTTTTTTAATTTATTGTTTTTAAGCTTAATTAAATAGAGGAAAGTGTCTTAGAGCAAGAATTGATTTGTTTGTACATACACATGTTAGATAATTAATTTAAAATCAAACTTAGCACGAAGGATCTTACATTTCAACGAACGACTTATAGATTTTTAGTTAAATCGTATATATTTTAGCAAATTGACAAGAATACCAACGATGAAATATTTTTTATTGAAATGGTCTTAGTGTTATAAACCCGGCAGGACATTTCGTAAAACCAATCTCACTAATATTGCATTATGGATTGTATACAAAAATATATATGAAAAATCTATCATATGTCGATATTACATTGTATTGGTCGAAAGTTTTAACCTTATGGGGAATATGATTTTTACTTTACTACGATTTGTTAGATAAATCCCAGATTTTCTTTTTCCGAAGATAAATCAGTAGTTTCTTACAAGTGTCAAAATCATACCTCATTTAAATACGTTTTGTTTTAAGACTAGCATCGACAAAAATCTTTTAATAATCGTCAATCAAATCTTGCTCAAAATACTCATTGGTGAACTCGGCAAGCTGATTTAGAAGATGTTACAATTTCAAACTTAAACACTGCCCGTGTTAACTAGAACGTAGATTTTAGATAATTGTAGACTCTAAACAGTCTCAGTAATTAAATAAAGTAACTGCAGTGTTATGTTATAATTTGAACATCTCCAGCGCATAACATATGCACAACGAGTATAATTAACCTTTCATTTCAATACGTCCGGGATTTGAACTGTAATAATATACAAATTCTTTATTAATATACTAGCTGTTCTGCCCATGCCTCGCCTCCAAGAGAGATCGCAGAGAGGACATGGTGATTCTTTGCCACCTCTTCCAATGCAAACTTCTAGTTGGTTAAGCACTTGTTTTTCATGCAAATTAATTTTATCAATGTCCACGATACAGGAAATACCTAAAGATTACTTTTTCCGGTTGGAACACATAAGCCTCCGTCCAAACCTGATGGTTCTTGTGTCACCGATTTAAATAAACAATATTTGGCTACAAGATCAATTGCTGTGTTTTAAAAATACATAATGTTGAACTAATAACTTAACAATTAAAACAGAATCCAAACCAATGTTTTTAAAACCATCCCACATAATGAGAAAAACGGAGGCTACTGTTACTTATCATGATGCTACATAGAAACCCATGGTAGAATCTAAAGGTTGACTCAAGAAAAAGTAAACACACTAACAAAAACTCTATTTAAAAAACTTTATTATCTTAAATATTTTAAATGTGATTCAATACAGGCCTTTGATTTAGGTTCGGGGCCTTTATTGATATTTTTCGGGGAAGTTTCACTCCTTTCATTCAAGTATGCGGTTGATAGGCGTGCGACTCACGCTTTCTGACAACTTCTTGATTATTTTTTGCTTTATAATGGATATATTTACAAAATACAGATTACGTCTTTAGGTTTTTAAAATACAATATTTGTCCTGAAGTACGTCTAATTCAGAAAGGTAACAAAAAGTGAAACTTTTGAGGTTTTATTAGCTGTTTAATCGACTAAATTAAACTATTTTACCAAATAATAATAATCACGTTGGGCACTTGTAAAAACTAAATCAATACCATACATTATTTACTGTAGTGAGGCTTTAATTCAATTATTTGTTGAAATTTTAATTTAAAGATAATTTATTTACTAAGAGCTCAAAATAATACTGATCTTACCAATAGTTTTACTTACAACAGAGAAACGTATGGCTTATTAAATATGTTTTTATTTTTTTAGATAAGTATTTTAAAAGGCCGTATTCACATATCGATATTGTTTATGCTTTAAAAAGTTTATTCCCCTTTACAATGAACGCGTTTGTAGGTTTTCAATGCTTTATTATTTCCTGGGATATTGCCCTTTCCAAGAAGCCACATAATTTATTCAGCAACTGAAATTTACCAGTTTCGGAAACAAATTAGTCAATGTAATTTCAAGCACTCTTTCCTAAAACCAACCTCAGGATATATAAAGAAATATATTTCTATTTTATAGGTTAATAGTGTATATTAACAGAGGTGCCTCTGTTTATTTTAAAAATTTTAGTCTTTAAAGTCTTTGGGCATCTTCGTACTGCTGATAAATGTAATTAATATGCATTAACAATTATTTAGGTAAGTATTAATTTCATAATTGGTGTAGTTTTTGCAACGTCAACAAGATTAAACGAATAGTAAGAATGCCCGAATGCCCGTGCTTGTAATGTTTGTAATTTTATGAGATAAACACACATTCGCCTTTGCCATTTTTATTCTTCATAACCAAAAATAAAAACAATGATCAATACTGCTCATATTGTGCACGAGACGCACTGAACTACCACTCTTAGCTGTGGTGATCGAACTGTGCACGAATCGGTAGGTGTCGGTGTTTGTCAGCCGGCACTGCGGCGTCTGACGGCCATATTGTACCGCGTACTAGGCTATACCACACTACCCTAACGGCACTAGCAGAATATTTTCCACATGGTTGTTTGACGCCGCACGTTTTTGCGGTTCTATGTATGTGACATGCTTTAAGAGTGTGTCCACACCGTTTTTACGTTTGAGGGCAAGCTGACTGATAAGTTATCATTTGCTAAGGGGGTGGGATTCTGATTGGTTAAGTGCAGCTTTAAATGCACTGCACTGCTTAGACTCAGCTAAATACTTTTTGTTCTTGTTCGCGAGTCTCCTTCCTAAGGAAAGAAAAATGTAAGTAAAGGAAAAATATTCAACCATTCATTCCTTACGGATGTGGCCAACCCCTTCCCAATAAAAGGAAATTTACCGTCACATTCTCCTTGGAGGTGACCTCCACAGACCTCAATTGCTTTTTTGCCTTTTGTAAAATGGCCTATGCATGTATAGGATTTTTTGTGTATAGTGTTTTGGTTGCTTTTGCTGCCGATGCTTCGCTTAGGTATAACCTACTTCAAAAAAGGTTACAACAGAAGAAAGATCCGTCTGGGTCACTTAAGCTTTAGGCTATAGACAACCTCCTCCTTTTTTGGAGGACTTTGCGGCGTAGAAAGGTCATCATATAGTCGACTATTACGACAAGTCGAAGCAGTATGCGGTCTTGGAATAACAGTTGACGAGTTTTAATTTTCAAATATGATTTTTGAGTTGGATCATTACAATACTTGGAACGGTGTACAGGGCAGCAGGTAGCGATTAATTCAATAAGAATGAGGCAACTCAGTAATTTTCTCTCTCACTGTTTCAGTATTTGTGTCAAGTACCTTGTTTTGGAGAGAGCAGCTGCATCTAACAGAAATGGTTTTGTGCAGTAGTTTTTATTTTTTTTTTTTAGAATAATTTCAGATTTTTCTGTTTTAATTTCATATTATACGATTAGGTGAACTTTAACATAAACATAATTATTCTCAAGCTTTAAATTGTTACATGTTTAATAAGTGAGTAAAAAACACACTTTCTTACTGAATAGAGAATTAGTTTAATCCAAGTTGAATAAAATAAATTGCAGTGCATGGTACAATGGTATTTATAATTTCATTTTATTAAATATACATAAAACAATTTTCAATGATAGTCTTTTAGGCGTCAGGCGACATCAAAATGTAAAAGTAAATCGTTCCTAGGTCTAAGTCTTTCCATTCCACCTACGGTAATAGATACTTCCCTAAAGAAAATTCGTGAAAAAAAAATTTTTGTAATTTATAGGAAACCCTAAACAGGCTAAAAAATCTACTCTAAGCAAATTATTTTGAGAGAAAATAAAATGTTCCACTTATTTGCTGGGATGCTTTGTATCTATTAAAATTTAAAAATATGTTTAATAAACATACATTTTAAGTTTTAATTTAAGTACATAAAGTGTTTTTGAATGAGATGACAACAGAAGTATTGGACATTTCTTTCCTAATTAATGCATTACACATACAAGGCGTTTTGTTAAATATTTAATTATCCAAACATTCTTTTATTTAGGAAAAAATTTAAGGTTACCGAATGTGGGAAAATTTTTATATTTACTCTCTGTTACCAATTTGTGATCAAAACAATTTACTATTGTCGACTTGCCAATCAATTATGTTTTATTGTAGATAAGAGCAATTTTTTTTCCAAATTACAAATTAACATGTAATTGGGGATGATAAATTGAGTTTATTCTACACAAGTTCAACTTAAACAGAATAGACAAGAAGCAACGCTCGTTTAACATGGTTGGTGAAATCTCGTTTCCAGCATTTACTACGAGTATTTATCCCTATTAACTATTAGTACAGTTAACTATTTATAAGCGAGCTGTTCTGTATAGCACACTTAATATCATTAAGCAACATTTTTCAATAAATGTATTTGACAGTTCGATTTGTAAGAATTGTGAAACCTCATACATCTGCACTAATGTAAATGCACCGACGACTTTACAACCACGTCTGTTTCAATAAACAAAGACTACTTTATAGGCAAAGTATTAAAACATATCGGTTTAAAATTCCAATCCAAACAGCGAAGAAGGAAACACTTTTTTTCCTACCTCTTACCTTTACAGAAAGCGAGTCCTGGAAAAATCACAAAAAACAATAAAATAAAAACTTTTATGTTTACAAATTTATACTTCCTGACCTCTACCTATTAACATACGCCCTTAAAAACAACATTCATATTTCAGTTATTTTACTTATGCCAACACATTGCATAAAGTATTCCTAGCATGTTTTAATAAAATAAAGTGATTTGGCATATAAAATCTAAAATTATGTTGCTGATTTTAAATTTCGTTAATTATATTTTTACGAAGAAAAAAAACACTTTTCATAACAGACACTTTTTTACCTCACAAACTAATCAAATCATTTAATTTTATATAATAAGCATTCTATTCAGATTGAATATGCATTTTAAATTTTAATTTTTCAGATAATAATTATGTTTTTGTAAGATTTTATTACAGTTATTTTTTACAAAATTCTAAAGGACGTAAGAAGTATTTAATGTATAGCTATGAAAATGTATGTTTTCTTTCAAAAATTAAACGTAAAATCTACATTTCAAATTAACCATTTGCCCAGCATTTTTTATGCTTTTAAATATATTCGTCTAAATATTTATTAAAGTACGTGGAATAAAGAACATATCTTCTGACCTTTCAAAATAAAACACTACAGACGACTCGTTCAAGTCTGTTGAAGTCTATATATAAGGCGGATTCAATAATTTATATTGCATATTTTCTGTAATATGTGATTGGTTCTATTTGGCCTATGTATTGGGTTTTTTCAATGTTGATCCATTTTTCACATTCTTAGATTATGTTTTAACAAAAACCTATCATAAGTTGTTCGTAATGTAGAAACACAACATTCTTTTTCCACTTTCAAAATATTAAATTTAAAATTTAATATTGTTAACAACAATGTGGTGAGTTACTTAATTTGTTTTAATGATTATGATACTAATTTTTTTAAGAACAGGTTTGTGTGTTTGTTTGTTTTGAAGTTCAATCACGAATTGACTACTGGTCGGATTGGGTTTAAATTTGGTTTTATGATAGCTCACATTCCGATTTATAGATGTATTCTTATCTCAAAAATTCTTTCGGGCTCTACCCCAGTGGCTCTAGAGTTTCTCATGTGAACCTTAAAGTTTCATATTTAAAAGGAATTTTGTCAGCTGTTTCAACTACACAGGTTGGTTCTATGATACTAAAGACAAATCGAATAAAATATAGACCGACAGCAGTGCTTCGGTAAGCATATGTTCCGGGTTCCAGCGTCCACTGCTAGGAGTGCCGTGTAGTTACGGTATGACAACAGCTAGTTTGAACCAAGTAGCAACATAAAGCTGAGAAAACATTAACTTTTTCCATTGTTTAGGCGGAGTGGTATAACATTATGGCTATGGTAGATGTGCCATAATACAGTAATGCTATAGTATACCGTAAATTAAAATAACCAAATTTTCTCAAACCGTTTCCTCCCCCATTGCAAACTCCTTAACACGAGTATAACTGCAATAAACAATTGATACTTATACGCCAACCCCGTACGAAGAACGGGTACTCTGCTAATGAGATTCTACAACTATTACTTTACAAACATAAGGAGCTGCTCCCCAGTACCAAAACGAATTAACTAATTTACTAACCTTAATTAATTTACACTGCATGTAAATGAGTAATCTTGGAGATAGGCCAGGATAGCATGTTTGGCAAGTGGTCTATTACACTGTGTTGTACAAGGCTGTGCTGTTAGCCAACAACATAGATTGTTGTTAGGAAGGTGTAGAGAATTAATTGATAAGTAATGGCGTAGAAACAACATACTAGTATGTTTTATCTATGGTAATGGTAATGATAAACCATATGTTAATGTCATCAGTATAGGATTCTTGCAGTTACGTCATTTGTTCATGTTTATGATCCATACCGAGTCTGTTCTAATATTTGTGAAATGTTGTAATAATATTTTACAGGGAAAAGGTCGTTCTAAAAGAAATTATTCATAGTTATAGGAAATAATTAAGATTCTATAATCATCGCCGTATTTACCTAGGCTCTTATACTGAGTTTTGTGAATATTGTTTTTTAGATATATTTTTGTTTAAACAGTAATTAAATATCCCTGCCACAGCACACCTGCAGACTAAGCAAATTTCCAATTGCCTGATAATATTTTCATTGTAAGATGTTAGAAAGCTACACTAGTGACAGGTTTTTGAGACTATTATGAGGGCTTTTTCTTTACAGTAAAGACCATTCAACAAATTATTTGTTTATAACTTAAAATTACTCATTGATTTTGCATCCTACGTAGCCTAAATAAGTGTTCACAGTATAGGTTAATAAAAACATACTATTATCAATTTTGTTTCTAAATTAAATGGTAGGCGTGAACATATTTTTGAGGCATTTTCAAAGAACCAAAATCGTCTCTTTTGCATAATAACCCTGTTGCAAGGCACGGGTATGCAGCTAATATTTCATAAATAATGAGAGTATTACATTTTTATCGTTTTGTGGTTCATAGTTTTGTAAATAACGTAATTGAAATAAATAAACATAGAAGTGAATAGTTCAGAAGTAAATAAGCATATGCATCCATTACAAAGCACAAGATATGCATGCTAGAGAAAGGTGGTTTTCTTACATCACCATATTAAATTCCGACTCAGAATCCGTATAAGATCTTCCATTTATTGTTTTATTTAGAGTGTTATTTAACTTTTGTGTCAATTCAAGTTAAGTTGAAATAAAAAAAAATTATTGGTTTTTCGAATGCGGTATTTTTATGTAACATACTGATGTCAGAATGATGACAAACTGGTAAGTGATCATCACTAGCAATATAAAAAATTAAGCAATATTTTAATAACTTAGCAGATTAAGATTGCATAGATTTACAGTTTTACGTTTCGTAATTAAATCCTTAGCCATACAAACCGTATGAAAATATTACTTTTCAATAATATGATTAATTATGTTTAAATAGTTTTTTTTATATCAATATCCTAACAGATTGGCATACAAGTAAAATAACTTTGCTCTTGCTATTATCAGGCAAACGAGCCGATTAAAGCACGAATAATGGCATTCGCTCAAGGTTGGGTAATTTGCTTATTAATATCATAGCATTCATTGGTGTTAATTCCGTCGAAATTTGACATATATAAAAATATACAAAAAAGGACATATTGATGGGACCTTGTATTTATTGGTATGCACAGCTTGTATTAAAATTACAAATAATATTTCAATAGAAATTGGTCTTTTTACCGTGCTGAGTTTAATTTGTTATGTTAACAACAGGGTAGTTGATATAAAACATATTAACAAAATGCTTATAATAGACAGTGTGCTAAATCCTATGTTTAGCCTCTAAAAATTTTGTTTTACTTAAAATCTAGTTCAAAATAGATCATATTAGTTAAACAAATATAAAAAAAAATAAATCATGAGCGAATTACAATGCAGTCGTTACAGATATTTTGAATGTTGATAGTTTATTTACCTTTAAAATTTGTACTATAAATGTGGGGGAAAACTTGAATATTTTACTAGCCGTAAAACTATAGCTGATTACTTCCTCTGACACAGCTGTTCCCAGTAACACAAGGTACTTGACAAATACAGAAGCAGTTGAGGAAATGGCAGTGTTGAATCGTTAGGACTGAAATGAGCGTTTCCTGCCGCACTGGCCGTCGTTGCAGGCACCATAATCAACGTACAGTTATCATCTACCATACGTGCCGTTATAATACCAGAAATCATTTGGTAATAACTCATTACCAGAATTTCTGTTTGAACTGTATTAAATTCTAAACATCTAGTTTTCAATATATTTCAGTGAGTGTTTGTGGTGGTGATGTTTACAAAGGTCATGCGTTTAAATGCTTTGTGTTAAAAAGCTAATAGCTGTATTTGACGAAATTATATTCCGAGGTTTATGACTTATCTTTTACCAGACAACTTATATTGTTTGAGACTAAAATATATATGTAAGCAAGTTTTTGTTGATTTGAGTTCCAATAAACGCTTTATAAACAAAGTTACAATATGGTAGTTTTTTATTATAAGCCCAGGCTTAAATCTTGCCAATATTCAATTGCTTATGATTTGCAATAATCCCTGGATATCCAGCGGCTTGGGGCACACTATTAATTCTAGACATATCTGTCAGTAAAACATAAAGGTCTTTCAGGTGAGAACTAAGTCCATTAATTGTTAACAGTATTATTATTACTACTTTAGATAATAACAACTACACACAATGTTTAATGTCGGAAAACAGAAGTTATTTTGTGCGTTTCGTATCACCACAAAAGCCGTTGACACAAGATATGCCGTCATTTATCAAACGTCGTGTCAAGACAGCGTAAGATATGCTACAAATTCTTGTAAGACGATTCTTGTAACTTGATGGTATAAATTATAGTGTTATGAATTATAGTAACACAATACCGATTCCACATTTTTTATTATTTTTACTCTACTTTAAGTTACTTAAAAAAGTACATCAATTGTAAATATTATTGCCTTTGTATTTTCATTTAATCATCCGAGAAAGACATCTCTACTAAGACATCTATTCCTTAAATATTAGTCAGTGATAGTAAGTCAAATCTTTGTAAGACGATTCTTGTAACTTGATGATATAAATTATAGTGTTATGAATTTTAGTATCACAATACCGATTCCACCATTTTTATAATTTTTACTCTAATTTAAGTTATTTTAAAAGGTACATAAATTGTAAATATTATTGCCTTTGTATTTTCATTTAATCATCCAAGAAAGACAACTCTACCAAGACATCTATCTATTCCTTTAATATTAGTCAGTGATAGTAAGTCAATATTTGCGATGCATAAACAAAACCAAATGCCACAAATTATATTAATATAATAAACACTTTAGCTGTCAGGAATACAATTGATAATTTACTTTCGGTCGAGTATAAAAGAATTTTGATTGGTTTTAAGTACAAAATCCGAGTAAATAATGTGTTGATGTTAAGTTGTTTGCATTATTTGTTTACATTGTTCAGTATACTTTGAACATTTATTTAACACTCTACGTTTTATTCTCAACTAACTCTTTTCCTAGTAACATGTGTTATTATATATTTAATTATTATTTTGGTAAAACACATGTTATATAATATTTAAATAAAACAGTGTCTTGTTTACTTACTAACATGAAATGTGTATTAATTTTGTCTCTCTCCCATATTCTTTAACCTTATTATTTCCCTTCTTCAACATTATGCCCCTCTGGCCCTTCAAACTATTTATCATTACCATTTCTTATTATATTCCCTTTTCTCTTATATTAACTTTCATTAACCAATATTTCCCTTAATCTACAATGCATCTATTGGTACTTCGAGCCCATGCATTGTAAACTCCTACTCCGAATCATTCATACATCATTCGTAATAAAATGTTTGAATTCTTTATTGAACCTAACAATCGGTACAGTATTATATTAATTAGACAGTGATTCATACGTCTCTACCTTAAAAAACTTAATATAATATTAATTTGTGACAAAGTTTACTTAGCTCGTTTTTGCATTAAAGAGTAATTAACACTTACGGTTTATCGGTTTTCCTAATTCTAAAATTGGTATGGCTTCTAGTTTTTTTTTTTTTTTTTTTTTTTTTTTTTTTTTTTTTTTACCAGCATGACTTAGTTTTACACCGTAAGATTAGTAAACGAATATAACTAATTAATTGTAAAACAATAGTAATTGGTGTACACATTATATTAAGTGAGTCTTAGTGAGTTTATTTTTTTAATCAATTATGCACCAAATGAGATATATTTAGCATATAGCTTATATGCTTTTGAAATTCATTACAAATTTGGTTTAGTACATTCTCCTTGTTGTAAAATATGACAAATGTTATAAAGTGATTAAACCTCAAATGAGTTTTAGCTAGAGTAAACCTACTGCTCACCTTCGACTTGGAAATTGGATTTTCTACCCTAAACTCTTGGAGAATACAACCAACTACATCTCAGGCAACCAGGCCAAACAAATTTCAATCGATTTAACAATGTATATGGTAACTGTATGGACATTCTTCAACATAGTCCTTAATAATTTTGCATTGTAAGTCCATATTTCCATGATCCTTTTGGGGCTATCATGCATTGATTATAATAGTTGTTAATGTAATGGTTTTAAGTGTATCAAGTCAGGATACACACCATAATGTCGAAAATGCCAACATAAGTATTTTAGTTATAAATGAAACATGTTTCATCCTGTTAGAATACAATTTTAATCTTTGGTAAAATCTGAGACAAATCGTTTAGGTACTGGTGTAATAGTCCAGGCGCTAAACGGGTTGAGTATGCACTGAAAGTCTGACAAAATTTGACTTTTGATTATTGTTGGGGACATCTAGTAGATGAAAAAAATCGATGATGTCGCATTTCTAGGGTGGTCACAACTCGGGGGGGAGGGGGGGAAGTTGCGCGGGTCATCGGTTTACGTTTCCGCGTCTAACTCACAAACGGTTAATGATAGAAAGGTGAATTAAGCGTCTATCTACGCCTAAATATATTGTCTTTTAAAAAGGTTATTACAACCTTTCTTCTATCTCTTATACTTTAGGCGCTAATCAACATTTATTGCAAAAAATAAAATTTAAAAATACTTAAAAATGAAATATCGGAAATATTGCGCTTGTTTAGGGCACGTTACAAACTATTTATGGTTAGAAAAACTAACAAGTAGTACAACAACACCAAGTTTAAAGAAATCCGTGCAAAAACAACAGAGCTACGTTGATTTCAGTAAAAGTAAAGGTGGAAAATTCGTAGTAGTATCGAGGCGCGCATGGATGGTACACGTAGCCAGCCCACAGTCAATATAGGTTTGATGTTGTAAGTAACTATGGGAAAGCTGAATTTTTCTATACTGTTAGACCATGTTGCGATTATCATTTTCCCGAAAGTCAACACTCCTCCCCCTTTGTGCTTTCCTCTAACCCCCCTTTTTAGATAAATTTACAGCCTCTTAGCAATTAAGATATAACTTTAAAACGGGTAAGTTGATAATAATGCAATATTTTATTAATCATTTTGCGTTACGATAATCTACAAAAAGATTTATTAGATGAATAAATGATGAAGAAGATAGATGATGAAGAAGAAGAAAATGTGTTGATTGTAATAAAATATCAATACAGTGTTTTTTATTTAAACGCAAAGAACAATGGTCAAAGACCGTCTGTTTTGTGTTAGACACACTGATTTTAAAATATTTTAAAACCGTTTAAAAAAATGTCATGAATCACATACAATTATTCATAAAATAAACTGATTTCCACTACAGAACATACACAAATAGCACTACATACTTATAAAGATCAGATGAAAATTGAAAAGAATAATAAAATTTAAATGTAGCCTACTGAGAATCTGAATTTTTCCTACAAACAGTTAATAATTCATAAAACAAACCTGTTACTTTTATAATTTACTTTGATAGATACTTAACAAACAATATTTTATAAATTTTTTAAATTACATAGATTTTTCCAATCTTTGTATCGATATATCAATTCTTAAATTTAATAATTATACTCCATTATCAATCCCCACCCTTTACTCCACGCCTCTTTAAGATAATTTCCAAGTGCCCGCCAATCTTTGCCATTTAAAAATTCAAAAAAAAAACTCATATTCAACAACAACGGGTAAGGATAATAACGCAATCTTTTATTAATCATTTTGCGTTACGATATTCTACAAAAAGTGTTTACCATGGTATCCTAAATATTCATAGTTAAAAATATCATAAACATAAAAAAATATTTTTTACGGATTAATTTATGAAACTTTTCTTTATAGATTTTTTATACGAGGTCGCACAACAAAATGTTTGATACAAAATATGGGGTGCATAGCTTACATTTTAAAATGATACATAGTTATTAACAGTTTGTTTGCATATAGTAGTTATAGATAGTACAGTATATTGATTTTACAGGACTCAGGCTTTTTTGTGCACCGCAACAATGAAAAAAATTACGTATATTATGGTTTTTGTATTTGAATTTGCCGCTTTATATAGATTATATTAACGTTATGTAGCTCATTCAGTACATATACAGACTGTAGTGGATACATATGAATGAATATCGTGCATTTGCTGCTGTACGCCAGAGCCTCATTTTATTATACAGGATGTCTCACCTAAAGTGAACCAATAGATAACTTTTTTATTATGAGATATAGAGTTAACTTCTTATGGGACACTACCCTTTATTTTAAGATGTTTTTTTTAGTGGTTTCGAATTTTAAAAATATGTTCGCCATTTTCCAATATGGCTGACAACTTTGTTAGTCCTATGGAATACCCTGTATTTTATGCTTGTTTTAGAATGTAAACGCACAACTTTTAAGTCTTTTTACAGCGTGAAAAAGCATTCTTGACATTTTTCTCTAAAGCTACTTGTTTAGGAGTTACATCGAAAAAGAAATGGTTTATGAGTACATCCTGCATCTTCACAGCTCACAAACGTAAGTTTAAGAGCGGAAATACAAAGAATAAACAAGTTTTCAAATCACATCTACATTTAAAAAAAACCATAAAATAAATTGTTCCAATATCAAAGTAAGCTAGCATTTTTGAAAATGGTGGCCATTTTTAAAACAACAAAATAAGTATTTTTAACGTATTTTATATATTTTTTTGAACGAGGACTTATATGTGACTTATTTATTCTTTGCACTTTCTCTCTCAACTTACTCGTTTATGAGCTACAGGATGCCGAAGGTACACCACAACATAGCCGTCTCTATACTAGAGATGGCTATGACCACAAGCCTTTCTTTTAGATATAACACGCTGTAACTCCTAATTGGGTAGGTTTAGAGAAAAAATGTCACAAATAAGAAAATAGCTTTTAAATTGTAAAATAATACTAAAATACAGCGTATTCCATAAGAAATAACAAAGTTGTTGGCCATATTGGAAAATTGTGGATATATATTTTTTATTCGTAACCATCCCTAAAAACATTTTTTACAATTAAAAGGGGTCGTCTAATAAAAAGTTAACTCTATATGGAAAATAAAATTTGTGTATGTTCACTATGTAATCTCAACCGGGATGAAACGTGTACCCTTTTTATAGCAGAATCTCCAATTTAAAAAAAGATACGTCAATTTTGGTCTAACAAGTTATATTTAAATGAATATGAGTTTTTTTTTTGAATTTTTAAATGGCAAAGATTGGCGGGCACTTGGAAATTATCTTAAAGAGGCGTGGAGTAAAGGGTGGGGATTGATAATGGAGTATAATTATTAAATTTAAGAATTGATATATCGATACAAAGATTGGAAAAATCTATGTAATTTAAAAAATTTATAAAATATTGTTTGTTAAGTATCTATCAAAGTAAATTATAAAAGTAACAGGTTTGTTTTATGAATTATTAACTGTTTGTAGGAAAAATTCAGATTCTCAGTAGGCTACATTTAAATTTTATTATTCTTTTCAATTTTCATCTGATCTTTATAAGTATGTAGTGCTATTTGTGTATGTTCTGTAGTGGAAATCAGTTTATTTTATGAATAATTGTATGTGATTCATGACATTTTTTTAAACGGTTTTAAAATATTTTAAAATCAGTGTGTCTAACACAAAACAGACGGTCTTTGACCATTGTTCTTTGCGTTTAAATAAAAAACACTGTATTGATATTTTATTACAATCAACACATTTTCTTCTTCTTCATCATCTATCTTCTTCATCATTTATTCATCTAATAAATCTTTTTGTAGATTATCGTAACGCAAAATGATTAATAAAATATTGCATTATTATCAACTTACCCGTTTTAAAGTTATAGCTTAATTGCTAAGAGGCTGTAAATTTATCTAAAAAGGGGGGTTAGAGGAAAGCACAAAGGGGGAGGAGTGTTGACTTTCGGGAAAATGATAATCGCAACATGGTCTAACAGTATAGAAAAATTCAGCTTTCCCATAGTTACTTACAACATCAAACCTATATTGACTGTGGGCTGGCTACGTGTACCATCCATGCGCGCCTCGATACTACTACGAATTTTCCACCTTTACTTTTACTGAAATCAACGTAGCTCTGTTGTTTTTGCACGGATTTCTTTAAACTTGGTGTTGTTGTACTACTTGTTAGTTTTTCTAACCATAAATAGTTTGTAACGTGCCCTAAACAAGCGCAATATTTCCGATATTTCATTTTTAAGTATTTTTAAATTTTATTTTTTGCAATAAATGTTGATTAGCGCCTAAAGTATAAGAGATAGAAGAAAGGTTGTAATAACCTTTTTAAAAGACAATATATTTAGGCGTAGATAGACGCTTAATTCACCTTTCTATCATTAACCGTTTGTGAGTTAGACGCGGAAACGTAAACCGATGACCCGCGCAACTTCCCCCCCTCCCCCCCGAGTTGTGACCACCCTAGAAATGCGACATCATCGATTTTTTTCATCTACTAGATGTCCCCAACAATAATCAAAAGTCAAATTTTGTCAGACTTTCAGTGCATACTCAACCCGTTTAGCGCCTGGACTATAATGTTTTTCACTTAAGCTCCCAACAGTTTCTGTCAAAACAAGATGCACAAATGCGAACGTGTATCGAGGGCTTGCGTAGACGCCTTGAATAGTTATTGTGTTTATTTAATGAATATTGGGACCAAGTGTTGCTCGGTGGAATTAAATTTGTTTTGATGGTTAAGAAAATACTGTATTCTTACATTTATTAACAATCCAGATAAAGCAAATAAGTAACAACTCTGTTAAACTACTCCGTTTTTTCAATGGCAATGCTCCACAACATTTTAATGATATTAAACACTTCTTTAATGATATCGTTGTTGACAGAAAACCTATTACATTTCCTTGGTAAAATATTTTTTTTATTTGTTTAATTAGTTCTCAGAGATCAAACCAATTAAGGTGAAAGTAAGAGCTAAATTTGGTACTTACTTAGAGATGGTATTTTGCTTTGAACCAAAGCTCGCTTTCAATGGAAACGTCAATGTGTCTTGTTGATCGGGTTTTAATCTTATAATATAATAACTAGGTAACTAAGTAATTTCAGTGGAGTATTTCATAGTATAAAACAAACCCAAACATTAGAAACATGACTCTTGAGCACGTTAACGGTGGGTTATCGTTTCTTGTATATATATATATATATATATATATATATATATATATATATATATATATATATATATATATTTAGAGACAAATACTTTTTCTTTTAAACAACCTAGTGAAACAACTATTGAACAATTATGTTACCATACTGTTACGATTTTAAGTTGAAAAAACTAAAAGTTTTAATTATATTTTTGCTTATTTATATAATTATATTAATTGATGACATGGAATTCCATATTTACGTTCACATCTGATCTTCGACGAGTATAAAAATAAACGAGATTATCGATTACAACTAAACATATCATCTCTGAAAGAAATTGTTACTCAAAGGTACAGTATTGTTTTCCACATTTGTATTTTTATTTTAGTTTTTTTTGTATTTTTTTGTTTTGTTTACCGTAGTGGGAGATATAAAAAAATCATTCAAAACAATAATAATTGATAGTTTCGTGTTTACAACGAATAAAATAATCGAATATATATAATAAAATACAAAACAATAAAATTCTGCGCCAGACACCTAAGGACTAGATTATTATTTGTCATCTGTGTCGATTATTATGCGTATTCCTAGTGTTTGTCGTTCAGTTACACAGTAAGTAAATAGTAATGAAAAGTGTGGAAACACGTTGTGTTATTATAGTCCACGGTTCTAAATGCCTAGATTATAGTTTAAACTGTATAAATATAAAAATTGCGATAAAATTACAAAGACAAGCTATGTTACGGTCTTGACACTTTTGATGGATGACGTCATATCAGGTTTAAACAGTTTTTGTTGTTCTACAGATATTATCTGTAAACATTCATCCTATCACTGACTGATTTCCCAGTTAGCTTTTTAAATGTCAATAGAATTAATCATATAGTTTTTTTTTATAGTACGGGAGTCAAAGTCTTAGAGGAAAACTTTTCTAGGGTTGGTTTATAATAGTAAGATGTAGAAAACTAGACAATATGCGTGTGACCAAAATACAGTTGGTTACCATAAATCATGTAAAAATACGGGGATTTCGGCAGAAAAACAATTTTAAATTACTAACAGAATAAGAGTCATTGAAAACATATATATACGAGGAATTAAGTATAACATATCACCCTCTACTTGAATAAACCTTTTCTGTCTTATGTTAAACAAACATAGGAAGTATTTTAGATAGTAAATTACAGCTCAGATTTGTTTAAAAAAGTTTAGAGATTTTTTTTACTAAGTAAAAGAAATAACAAATTAATATGTCATTAATATTCATATAATGATTGATATTTTAATATATTTTTTTTTTTTCTCTCTTGTTTTTTGAATCATATATATATTTTTTTTGACCCTACACTCATAATTATGACTTGTATAAAGAGCAATTTGTTTGCAATGTTTGTGAAACCTGTGGTGATATATCAACATCTACAAGCAGTTTACAACTATCGTGTGAAACATACATTTTTTTATTTGCGATATTTATGTAATATAATGTGTGAGTATTTTGTAATTTGTGATACATTCATAATAGAAAATGTGCATACTGCATATTACATCCGAGTTTTAAAGTGGATTTTCCAACAACAATATACTTATTGGATAGGCTTCGTGGCCACTGATTTTAGTTTTGTAGTTATCGTTGTAGTCGACCGTATGGAAACCAAGCAACACATTTCCACCAGACAACGTTTTGACTTCGATCTTTCTGGATGAGTTTCAGGGTTGAAGTCACCTTGAAGATGGAACTTCATTTAGGTCAAAACGTCGGTGGATTTTTAAGCTAATTTTGCTGTTTTTATGCCGGCAATAAAAGCCATAGCATGTTTAACACATCCTGCTACCACCGCTATTCTCCATTCATTTTCCCTAGTAATGTTTATCGTGCCCTTTTCTCAATAGCGTATGTCGAAGTCGCTAGTTAACTAACATCTGGTCAAGAACAAACATTGAGATGTGTGCAAAATCCTCTTGATTACTAAATGAAATAAAAGCTATGGGTGTATCATTCCAATTCAAAACATAGTGGTTACGGTTCAGACTGTAAGTTTAAAAGTATTTCAATACATTTGTTTACGGGAGAAACAAAAATATAAAAATGCAAACTGTTTTGTATGATGTTTTACTACAAAAAACCAATTAAAGTGTATCCAAACTTTTGGATTGAGTTAGAAGGACATTACAAGGCAGAACAGTTCGAAGGACATTCTGAAGACTAAAGGGAATTTCTTAAAAACATCTAGAGCTTTTTTCGAGTTTGGATTATTGGTACCAGAGAAGAAATTGAAACTGAAATAGATAAAGGATTGATTTTAAGTTATGTTATATGACACAGTTATTATGATTATCTGTAAGCAGTGACCTGAAACTTATTGTAAGTACGGTAGCAATATTGAGGTATTGACCTATACTTCACTTTACTAATAGTAGTCCTTGAGACAGTGTTTGAGTTAATGAAAACATCAAATAGTTGAATTTTAATTTCATACAATAAAAGTCGTTAGTAAACTAACAAAAATTTATGCCTAGGATTTAAAAAGTGGACGTGACTCAAAGATTATATTATCCTATAAGGATTAAGGACTTATCATCCGGATAAAAGGATTGCTAAAAGCATTTTAGTTAGCCGTGAATAATATATGGGACATATGATATCTGGTGCAGGGCTAAGCAGTTTGTATAGGAAGCTATTTAAGATTTGCATTATGTTTTCGTACATGAATATTAGAGACTAATAAAATTACAGTGTTTGAAATTTTATTTGTTTGTCATATTTACAAAATATTTACCTGAGGAATTATAAAAAGGTTGTGTGATCATTTCATATATTTTATGTTATTGATTAGACTCTTTTATGATTGTCAATCATACGATGGGTAGTCCGTCGATGAGTAAAAAATAAATTAAGAATTGACAAAACCAATGTTAAAAATACTCTCCGAAACAAATATGTGCCTTTTGCGAAATTTGTATAGCACACTTGCCAACACCTTCAACCACCGAAGCACGAACTGAAACAATTTATTTACTAATCTCTATCACTTTTACATTGTTAAATTCCACTCTTACACAAAGATAGATCAAATGCAGGTTACCCTTAGGCAGTACCTTGTGTTTAATCTAGTGAATAAATCTAACAAACGTAAAATCTTGATTTCCTTTAAATAGAAGCCTTAGTAAAAGCTATTTGCAAACTTGATGTTTGAGTCTTCATGTTAACTCGAAGAGATAGAAATGCATATATATTTTAGTCTGGATTTTGATAGCTACAATGTAGTTTTTTTTTTTTTTTTTTTTTTTTTTTTTTTATAAAGAAAGGGGTATAGATAATATATATATAATATATAACCATAAAAAACATACTTCAAGTCTTTAAAAAATATAGACAAAATTATAATTAACTGGTTACTGGGGAATTAACTTATCTGTAGATGATATTACTAAATAAGGGGAACATGTCCTTGTCATCTGATATAGCGATTACGCTAGTAGTTTCATAAATAGATTCTATAATCATTTTGACTTCCTACATTTTGCATTCACTAAATTGTTAAAAAGGTTGTAGAATGCTATTTTAATTAAACATTTCGTGGTACGTACCAACGTTTTTAAAAATTGTTTAATGATATTCCAAATAACCCTTTTATACCTTCTTCTAAAATCATCTTATGTTTTCAATATCAATAACTTTCAAACTGACCTGTTAAATTGTCTGAAGAGATATATATATATGGAAAGCTCGAAAGAAGGGTCGGAACACCTTGCCTTAGGGAAATCACGTCAAGACAACATTTAATAGATTATAGTGGTTTATTAAAAGGGGTAGTAGGAATAACAGAATGATTTAGATTTTTCTAAACAGTTGATAGCATTCTTGTAGCGGTAAATCATTTGGAAACTCATAGTTTGGTTAGGGTATTGTTAAAGGCACTAAACTAAATAATAATTTAAAATAATGATTCAGTTTAGATTATCCTCAGTTTCTCGTATAAAGATTATAAGAAATGTTAATTTGTGATTTTTCTGATACGTTGTAAACTGGTGTAAAACAAATTCTTAATCATTTAAGGCAAAACAGTTTTAAGTAAAAAAAAAATGGTTGATGATGTGAAGGCAGTAAACTTTTTAAACCTTTGACTCACTTAGTTATGTAAATAATAAAAACAACGATTACATTTTATGATTTTGCAGAAAACATGTTATAAAGTGTCTTACACATACAAAGGATGTAAATCATATGATTGCCTGCGGGATCACAGACCATCAATTCCCATGTATCCTATCAATGTTCAAAGTCTATTTAAGTCAATATCAAAGCTATGACTGGATTATTTTCTTTATCATGTGATACACCATGTAATCAATATTCGATACATTGGCAGATTGTTGAAGGACTTGTAACATAAGGACTAATCCACAGTATTCATAATACGTTTTAGACATATTCTAGTTCAATCTAAATTATTATATTGTCATATGGCTTGGATTTGGAAAATCTAAATTGCAGAGTTAATAATTTTTGTCATTTTAGATAATTACATTTTTTAGTTTATAATTAACTAAAGCTTGGGGGTTCTGAAACCTGCTCTCTATTTCTAAAACAGCTAGTTACCATCGGTAGTTGCTTATAACTTGTGCCTTCTGATTATTGTTTTGGAAATTTATATACTAGACCACCAAAGATTTGTTTATAAGACAATAATAATCTTTTTGTCATACTGCAGAAAAAACAGCCGTTTTTAATGCATGCATTGCGGGTCTAAAGTAGCATTTTTATTCTCTAGAGAGTAAAAATCGTTTTTATTCTCTAGAGAGTAAAAATCGTTTTTAGCCCCTAGGGAGTAAAAATCTGCTGTTGTCAACTCACTTGCAAATTTTGATTGTAAACAATCGCATGTATCGAATGTATGTATCGATTGTTTAATTGATTGTAGCTAATTGTTGTCTTATTGTAAATAGTTCATTTTATCGATGGTATAATGAACACTAACACAGTAATAGACGAAACGATTAAATCACTGATAAAACAGCTGCTTGTTTCCATTAGCAAAAACATCGTAAAAAAGTTAGAAGTCATGTTGTGAGGTTCTTTAAATGAAAACAATTTTAGTTTTGTATCATTGTTTGTCCAAATAATGGTGCAGTGTGGCGAAAAATATAGTTTATTACACGGGCAAAAAATCTGTTGAACCCTCACTTATTTATTGACCTCGGCTTCACCTCAATCGTAAAACATAGCTCGGGTCGATAAGAGTCACTTTAGGCGCTAGTGATGAAATATACTATTTAAAGTGAGTTAAATCTGACAACAGTGTATCAGTTATTTTTATTTTTAGATTTCCAGTTATATAATGTTAATTGTAATAATAATTAACTTTAATTTTAAAAATAAAACCCACGCACAAATTAATTATGTGTTAGTAACAGAAGAGTAACATTCAATCACTTTTATGTTTCTAAAAATCAACGCTTAATGTTTTTCTTACATATCAAATATTATTTATTAATCCATACACCTCATTTTGGGCTTATTTTTATTTGTGATGCCGATTCAATGATGAATTCGTTCCATATATTGTAGGACGGAGCGTGTAAAACATTCCAAATTGAGTTTGTACATCGTTCTGGCAGGTGTTTGTCGAAATACGATTTCAACATAGAATAGCTTTTTTAGCTTTATCCTTGACCGTTTCGGATTGTATAGGTAATGCTCAAAGGAACCAAATGAGTTTGCTGCTTTGTAACGGTCTAAGTTCAAACCCCGTTTTTATTTTCAGTTTTATACAGTTTTAACGGGTTTTTCATATAGGGAAATACGCTCCGTATGTATCATGGTAAGAAGCACAAGTAAGAAGCCAATGTAACAGCTTTTCCATTTATATATTTTAATGTATTATTATTATTTAAACAATAAACTTTTATTTTACTATATTCAACCCTAAACCCGGGGTCAATTTTTTTTGTTTTCATGTCCACAGAGGCCAAAATTGGAAACATTGAATATCCAAATTTATCTAAAAACCATTTTGTAGAGCTTAAATGAATAGATGTAATGTAAATAACATTATTTTGTACAGCTATTGGTTACGGAGAAAAAAAATCTAAATTTAAATACAACATGTTATTTAACCAAAGGTTAATTTCAAAATACGGAGAGTAAGTAGGCTAAACTGTTGTAGATTACTTGTTTGTCACTATATTATATTGATCAAACTTGGCAAATTTATTCATGTTTTAATATTTTACGATACATGCTTTTAGATAAGGTATCTTTCATTTGTAAAAATTTTGAGCGTTTAACTCATCTGTATCATTTTCTGGTGATATCCATGGTTAGTCAGCATACAGCATATCTTTCCTCGAAACTATTCCACATTTTATTTTATATCGAAACTTATAACTCTTGTTCAACAGGCCGTGGTTAGGCGTTCAACCCGCTTGCGGGACAAAAATCAAATAGTTCAAGCATGCAAATATATTTGTATCCCTCTATATACTTACATAAGTATTGCCTAGCTTATCCATTTGACCATTTCCTTTCAATATAATCGTATCTGCCTATATTAACTTCCTTACTACTTATTTGGTCAGAGACTGAACACTGCAAAAACTATTAAAAGTGTCTTTTAATATCAGATCATAGCCTGTGGATTGATCATGAAGTGAGTACATTTGTTAAATTTTCCAAGTACAAATTGACTAACCATTATTCAGCTGATCCATGAAAATATAGGGTTTCTTGCTTAAAACTATCCATTACGCCGAGATGTCTTTTTTTCCACTAAGTTCCAACAATAAAGGACGGTACAGTATTTCAATTAAGAGAATCGTAGGTGTTTCAAACACTTGTTTGATTCAACAAATGCCCGTGACTTTAATATCCGGCGAATTGAGCTATATACAAATATATACATGACAAATGGTTATTTTCGGTACATTTCTTGTCAAACGCCACTGTTATTTATAACTGAGAACCAAATACTCATCTTTCGTATAAACTGGTTGTCTACTTTTAAATCACAAGCTATGCATATAATAAGCAGAACCACTAACTAAACTTATGTTTAATATTTGGTTTACAGGTTGACAGAGTTATACAACTCACTATCGCAGTTTTTCAAAAAAATCTATTTTTAGAAATATAAATATAAAATTATACCACAATGCAAAATGATAATATAATAATTACAATTAATAATCATCAATTTGTTTGGAAGCTTGGGGAGGCCACAACACAATTAGCTATTATATTAAGCTATGTTAACCTGATATTGAATATAATTTCCCTAAGGTATTTAACGTTCGTTTTTCTCCGACATCGGAGGTTTAAACAGACTATTTACTGATTGCCACACTTTATTTCATGTAATATAACAATTCTGTTTATAAAACAAATAAACAAGGTACGATGATTTGAATAGTGAATCAAAATAAAATTATTTTGTTCTAACATATTCAGTAAACGTGTTTCGTTAGTATAGCAATAAAACGGTTTTTTAATAAAAGTCAAAAAATAACAATAACCGTTCTTTAAACAAACTGTTCTATCTAGTATAGTTAGAAATTAGAGTCACTTGGAATAAAATTGGTCATACGGAGCCTATTACTTTGATTTAAAGACTTAAAATAAATACATTAATACAAACATTAGTTTATTTTGCAATAAGACTGTAAGTGTGGAGATGAAAACATCCTGTCTAATTAAAAACTCCTTAATTCCTATTGAATCGAAGCATTTAACCAACTTACTGTGCCATCAGTTTTGTATATAGAATTTTCACTGTTGTATCCTTGTTATTGTAAAGATATAATCCAATTTCACAACCTCACTTTTTAAAACCTCACCTCCAACGTTGTTTTCTTTCACTTCGTCTGGCAGTTACTTCACTGGAAAGTTGTTTTAGTTTCATTTCTCATTTTACACTGTACTGCTTTGCTTGACGTTTAACTAATATTGTATTTGATAGTTTCATCGATACTATCAAGTATTTAAATCTATACTACTTATTTATTTTAATAAAATCAATAGTTACAAACTAAATATTTTTAATTTGTAATATTTTATGAGTTAGCTGAAACATCTTATATCTTCGGAGTGTTATTTTCATGTTTGTAAGCATTATTGGTTTCATGTGGGCTTAGTTGGTACGAGAGATTTTGCCAAATGTAAAAATTAACATATAGTATAGGTTACACATTCCTCCTAAAGAATTTTCTACCGGAGGTAATCAATAAGAGATATTCAGTATGGTACTTGTAGAATTCGTCTACTTATAAAACCATATTTCCAAATATTGACAAGAATATTAGTTAAATAATATGTCATTATATCTCTATGCCACACCAGTTTATTTTGGTACATGTGACCAGAATCTATATCGATACCAAGCAAATTTCTTAAAAGGAGTTTCTGTTGTGCAGTTTCCTTTCGAAAGATTAAAATAGTTAAAACTGCGAAGAAGTCTCTAAATAATCAGTTAATAATCATTGTGAAGACAACCGACTAGAGTTAGCAAAGGAGTTTGTATTTGAACAAACTTTGCTTGTAGCCTATTAAAAACTGGGATTGAACTACTTACTATTTATATTATGATGAGTCTTAATATAAATTAACTTAAGGTTCTGGTGTTACCAGCTCTCTGGAAGTACAATTGCGTTTGTTGTTCAGGTGTTATGGCTTATCAATTTAAATCGGATGAATTTTAAAACTTTCTAGATTTAACGAATTTAGTTTATGATTCGTTTTAATTCCTGACAAGATTTTTTCTTATCTAGAATTTGTAGTTCTCAAATTCTTCTGACAAAAAATGTTATGGCCTTATCCTTTTCATTTTTTATAATTTAGCTACGCATATTGCAAAGGTTTTTAATTATATTATGTTATATTATAATATTATCAATTTATGACAATAATATACCAGTGTATTAGTTCATTTATATAGATATAATGTTTATCTGATTTTGAAAAAAAGGTAAAGCAATATTCTAAATGTGGAGTTAAGTTTGCAAACATACTGCCAAGTTTTCCATGCATAACGATGTCGAACAGTAATCGTAAATATCAATTTTTAAATATCCAAGACGTTTCTACAAATCTTCTTGACATAGGCAAGTCGTTTCAGGTTTGCACGGACATAATTTTACACGGTTGATAATTATTAGCTTGTATTAATTTTATTTTATTCTATTGAACACTCAAACCCACTCTAAGCTATTTGACGTGTTTCAAATTGCATAAACGATATTTAAATGAACAATTTTACATGTCACGTATCTTTTTTTAGAGCAATAAAGTCTCTAACTAAGTACTTTTTCACTACATAATTAACTAGTCATAGGCTCTATCATTTATCAATTTTAATTTAAACTAATTTTATGACTTAACATACAGTAATTAAAATGCTGAATACAGGAAAACGTGAGCTTTTAAATACGATGAGTGGGTTTGTGATGGCTGAATACTTACGTAGGTAAAAATATTATATTTTCCTTAATTTAAGTATTACTATTGGTTATATAACCTGTTGTACTTATATAGGTTTAAAATAATTAAATGGAATAAAACAACTGTAAATAGCTGGGGATAACAACTCCCAAGGTTCACTTGAGCTAAATCTGATCCCAAACTTTCGTGTTAACAACTTCATCGGAGTGATCAAAGTTCAAATATTAGTTTCCGTTTACACAGATAACACATAATGCAACAACTTAACATGAGCATGGGTTTGAAGACTTTCTAAATAATATTTTACATATATTATAATACAAATAATGTATTATGTTATAATTTATATATGATTAATGTTAATTCAACGCTAATTTACTTATGACAAGATTCCTCTATTATTGGAATTAAAAGAACTTAACTCAAAATTAATGAACACTAATATACTCTTAGGGGTGTATATGGGGAGAAAGCTGGTCTAGTGGTAGAGCACGGAACTTCGGTCCCTGAGGTAGCGGGTTCAAATCCTGCCAAATCATCAATAGATTTTATCTAAGTGATATTACCGTAACCCCTAGGTCTAGCCTGAAGTTTTGTGAAATACAATCCCGGGCTCGTGCCTGGCGTCCTTGGACAAAGAAAAAATAGTGCATTTATAGGCAAAGTAAAATTTAATAACTTTAAAGATGACAGAGTTTTTGTAGCTTACGTTAACCCACTACGTATATGTTAAACGTTATTTTATAGTGATTAGCGTTTATCGGGCTCAACAATGTATATTGGGTCCGCTATTTTACAGGGTTTATCTTAGTGTTATATCGTACCGTTAAAGCCAGCCGTTAAGTGTAAACATATAAACATAACCTAAGTTGGAAGAGTGTGCTGCGTTTTTTTAAAGCTCGATTAGATTTTTTGCTTTGTTTTTTTCTTCAATATGGATAAACGTTTGATATTAACCTTAAATTATGAAATGCCATTATTAAAAGATATAATATGTTACTAAGAGAAGTTCTATGTGAAAACCACCGAACCTTGGCCAGTTAAAGCTTCTAATAAGCTCAGTTATGGCTTCCTGAAAGAGTAAAATTGTCTTCCATAACTACAAAATCAATCTTATCCCGGTATATTAAACAATCCTAACCCCTAAAATATTGGTAAATACAACACATCAGCTCCATTTGAAGTTTAGTTAAATTATCTTACGTTAAATGCGAAACGCTATCCTTAACGTTTAGCGTTTGTGTTTCACGAATATGCAAAAACTCACTAATATCCAGAGTTAGACAGCACACGATTCATTTTTCACTTAGTAGTAACTTTAACAGTAAATTCAGATATTTTAATTTGGGTTTTGTCTAATCGTTATACTAGACATGAATCCAAACTATGCATAATACACGATTATCAATGAGGTTCCTAAAAATTAAAATGTGTTCGGTTACCCAAAATAAATGAATTTGTTTGTTTGTTTAAAGTGCGTAAACTGTATGGACCTGATAGGGCTGTGAGTGTATGGACATTAGAAACGACTACTCTTGCATTAAATTAATTATTCACGTTTAGCTCGTATAAATAATTACTAAAGGTAACCAATATAGAAAACCGTATTGAGAAAGTAAATATTGTGCTAAACAAAAATGCTTTAAAGTTTGTACGTTTTGGCCATATATAATAGCTTTGTGCCATAACCATCGAAAGAATCTTAGTATTAATGAAATTCAAGATGCCGTTTTATCATCTTAAGAAAGTCACGAATAAGACGGTGATGAGTATAAGCACAAATTTAATCCTATTTCCGTTGAGTATTCGTGTGAGCTGCAATCAAATAAGTCTCTTAGTTCACTCAGTTGATTAAAAACCAAATACCTTATATGATGGCTTATTAAAGATTAATCAACAATAATTTATTTATTTATTTTTGTTTTTATAAACCATAAAACGTTTTTAGCAACACTTCCAGATATTACTTACAGTTTCAGAAAACACTTTGACTCAAAATGTGTAATGTTTATAGCATCTCTCGTGATTGGTTTCATGTTTATCCTTTCATAATTCTATATTCCAGTCACTGTATACTTCTAGTAATTTTGATTTATTATAAAAATGACTAATACATAGATTTCATGTACAATCCTCTGGTGACTGTAGGGAAGAGATGGAGACAAATACTTAATAGCATTTTAACAATCTTATTTTCGTTTACAAGGAAATACCAATATTCTTTTGATGTGAAACACAGATGCCAATTAATGAAACAATACAGATGAGTTAGGATGAAGCTCGATTTCAAAACTATGATATTTAGCTTACTAAAAAAATAATAACCCGATCGAAAACTTGTAACTAATAAACTAAGATTTACTCAAAGCCTAGGGAATGCAAAAAAGTTCAATTTAATCGAAATTAGGTACAAACGTGTATACCTACATTTATTCAAACAAGTTCACGAACAGGCATGATCGGACTATGGGAACGATCAAATTATTTAACTTTTTCAAGCCATACAAAATGGCTCAGAAAGAAATTTGCATAAAGTAATGTATTCAGATAAAATCTAGGAATAACCTGTTTTTAACCCCCATAAAACCCCTCATAAATCCTCGTTCCCATAGTCCAATCATGCTGGTTCGTAAACTCGTTTGAATAAATGTAGGGTTACTCGTTACACGTAAAAACCTTCGATTAGACCAAATTTTTTTGCTCGAATTATCACACTAACGAACATTAACAAATTTGAACGACGTATGTATTGTGATATATGTTTACACATACCAAAAGAAAATAACAATCAGATTAATTCCATTCAACATATTATACTATAAATTTAATAAAAAAATTAGGTCAAGTGGTGGATGAGATAATAAATACTCTAACTATAAGATAACTCATAGCTCATAGCTCTAAATAATCTAACTTTGAACTAACTCATATCTGTTTTGAGATTAGGCAGCAGATTTGAACTAATTTATTTCGACTTAACTACTTACTCATTAATTTCACAACATTCTCTATTTTAATTCATTTAATATAGGTAACCAATTTAAGAAAAAAAATCCTGTTTCAATTACGATAACTAAGAAACCCCGTTAACCCGTCAGATAATTAAGCGATGAACTGCACCTTCAACTGTCCCAATTACCTAGATCCAACTGTATAGCTGTATACTGTAATCCTGTACATCCATAGGGTGTTTATAAAAGAAACTGTATTACACTTAAAACTATTAAATGACAATAAACGTATAAGGAATTATACCGAGTATTGGTACATATTGAGTAGTTTACCTAACTTAAATGTTTTTTTTTTCAATTATATGCACACAAATAGTCAAGTCTAAATTCCAACGCGATCTTGACCCACACACAAAATGCCACACGGGGTAATATCTCGTGAACTAGAAGGCTATTAATACGAGCATCTAATACGACTCTAACGAAACTTGTTAATTATTTGTTATTGTTTACAAAGCAACAAAATAAACCAATAAGCTAATAAAACTGCTACTGATTGAAACCTTTTTAGCCACTCTTTCGAGTGGTGTTTATAGAAAACGTTTATGTTACATGGAAAAGGGATAGGAGTATGGTGGAGTTGTAAAGGTTTTTTATAAACACACTGTATATTTCTTTAATTGACTTTATTCCATGAAGTGTAAACTTATTGTTTTGCTGAAAATTTGTTACTTAAAAAAACTATTAGGAATGTTTCGAACAAGATTACAAAATGGCAAATTAAATAATGGTTGCAGAGGGTTCGTGTCCAAGCGTTTTTACTTGTATAACAGTATACGACATTGCTGTACTGTACTTACTATTCAAATTACTTGACACTCAAATACATCTACAACTCGGACGATGTGGATGATAGCTGGACTAAAAGAATCCATTAAATGATAAGTAAAATTACTGTTTATAAGTACCAATAGAATTTTCCCCCCAAGTTTAGAACATTTTATTCGTAACAATTCCTTTTAATTATATCTTAAAGGAACTAACAACTTATATTTCTATTTACAACAATGTTTCGTGCAAATAATTATAAAAAGCAGCTTACAGATACTTTACCAATATTAAATATGGTTTATGACTTAATAAGTACAACGAAAAATCGAAGAGCATTTGATCGTGTAAGAGGACTTTTTTATCGACTGGTACATTGAACTAATATCTAATATCTAGACACAGTAGCAATATAATAGCGAAGAGCTTAACTGGTGACAATATTGGAATCGTGAGAGATGGGGGATTTCTGTTATTGGAAAATAGATAATGTTTGAAGAGAGTTCGGACAAAGTTACGTCAGAATGAAGCTGACCAGCAGGCAAAGTTTCCTTAAATTAATTTACAGTTTTGATAGGAACTTATGGCGTAAAATTCTAATGTGGGGAAATAAAGTTATATTAACTAAGAAAAATAGGCCTACCCTTAGAAACAGTCACGCTCAACTTTCTTCCCCAGAGTACTCGGAAATGTATAAAGGTGTTAACAATATTTGTGCCTATGAAAACATAATGAAAAACTACAGTTTAGTTCCCATCTTACAACAGCTGATGTTTGTCCAGTCTCAAACCTAATCTTTGCTCTTTCTCTCATAAACAATTGATATGGATAGACAAAACTGGTCTACTCTACCTGTGAGAGTCATACATTAGTCAGAAGGGGATTGTTTTTATTCTATGTGAAATGTTTCTTCTTATTATTGTAATTTTGTGCCTCCTTACTATGTTTACCTTTCTCCATGTTAACTTACATCGATTACAATGTTGATCAACTCTGCCAAAAAAGTACTATAGACAATTGAATTCAATATATTTATGTCTTTGTCCATGCAAGTACCAAAATTAGTTTTTTGTTGAAGTGTCTCTGGGAATTATGTATGTAAATTAGTCTTACATTAAGTCCAAAAGCTTAGGGGCAAGAAACATGGATTTAAAAAAGAACCAATTACTAATAAGGAGAAGCACTGACTTTAGTACTTCAAATATTTGATTCTTTAGGATGGGAAGTTATCCTTACTTTTTACCAGCCTTAAATGGAAAAGGGTGATGATTCTTTACGTTTAATTTACTCTATCCTCAAAGGTTTATTGTAATTAGAGAAACTGTTTGAAAATAATTAATGTGATGTATAGGCAATAGCAATCTTAAATCGCAATTATACACTAAGAGGTCATGAAATACTAATAAATCAATACGTTAAAAGGACAATGAGCCTACACCACTTCGCTGTGCGTAGACTATATTTACGAGAAGATTAATAAATTGGTAGTTATTGCGTGAGGGAGGGGCAGACACAACCTACTTTTCGTACCAGCAATTATTTATTTATTTAAAAACAAGACCTTTAATCGTTCACAAATTGACTACTGTGTAGACGGTTAATTGACCTGGCAATCAAGACATTCAAATTAAATTAAAATTACACATTTCAAAAGAAGTAGCATTTTTAAAGAAAATATATTCCCTATAATTACCAAGTTACCTGGCAATTATTGCTCCGTTAGTTTAGGTGTATTAAATAGAGAGCCGAATCCCTTGGACTTAATTTGACACGATATAGATTGACTTCATTGCTAGATCTAACGGTGAGTAAGAATTACGTTTTATAGCTTTGCAACTGTGTTAGAAATATACATTGTATAATGTAAAGACTATACCATCATGGATAAAGCACAGCTTTTCTAATACCTATTGTAGATGAAAATGTTATTTATTCATCACATTTGTACAAAACATGAAGCCGCTATTGTTAAGAAAACATTAAACTTTTTGACATAAATACATTTTTATTGTATTTGTTTTATATGTGAACACGTTTATCACACAGTTATATTTCATAAATCTAGATTCTTTATTTACTAATTATAATACATAAAAACCAAAGTCACTCATTGATCAACACAAAACTATGATAGCTGAACGTTTTTGAATATTTTTTACAATCCCACTAAGAAACCAAATACGGGGTTACATGTAATTATGTATAAGTTGTACGGCAAAACTACCAATTAAATAACATCTGTTTACATTGACAAAATCACAATTTAAGAACGCATATATTGAACCGAGTCGAATCGGTATGTCTTACATGTAACTTTCATAGTGGTGTTGCTTGTAATAGTCCAGAATAGCATTCATATAAACCACTAGTTAATACCTGTAAGTTGATGATAAAACATAGTTGAGTTTTGTCAATCTGTTAAATGTACGTAGCATTTTGTCATTTAACTATCTTAAGATTTATATTTTTCCATCAAATATTTATAGAACTTAGAGTTGGTTGGTGTCATATAAAAAAGTAATGTAACAAACGAAATTTTTGTTTATTAGAGGAATAAACAACCAATATTGCTCGGTACATAATATTCACTTAAATTAAGAGTCCTTGGAGCCTAGACAACTCATAAAACACTAATAGAACTACAAAGAGAATTTCTAATCTCATAGTATACTAGGTATTTAAATTATAATCACTCTGGGGTTTGAAAAATATTTTTGGACGATGAATAACTCTTCGGTGGCTGTTTGAAATAAACGAAATTAACATTGTTCTTATGGCAGGCGATTCCAAGATGACCGTTAGCTTCCATGGACTCTCTTGGAAAAAAAATTCAAAAGTACAAAGAACATTTATAATCTGACAGTATACTACACATTTAAATTATATTCACATTGGTGTTTGACGAAAATTTTTCGGACGATAAATAACTCTTCAGCAGCTTTTTGAAATCAGCTAGCCTCCAAGGTTTTAAAATTGGTCTTTATGACAAGCAAACAAAGAAATTAAAATCAATTTCGGCCGGACAACAATAATTTTATTGTTGTTGAGTCCCATAACTAAGAAAGCCATAGTAGAAGATAACTTGGTTAAGAACACAACAGGTAGAAAGCAAAACTGAGTTTGTATCCTATTTCTAGCTATACAGTTATCTTTAAACTGATTTCTATTGTATCCATTATACAGGATGACAAAAAAGTATGGAAACGGTTTGATATCTTTTTAACTAAATCCGTTAAAATTCAATCCTTTCATATCAACTTACATGTATGAAAACTACTTTTTCCAAGCATTAACATTTGTTTACCTCTACCAAGGGACCACCCATGAGGAGAAGGTACATAATCTTTAATGTAAGCATAGGTTGATATGCACATCATTTTAAAGGGTTAGTCAAGTGGAGTTCATTGCCAGAAACCGTGTCTCAAAAGGTTCATCTGTTACAAAATGGTGGCTGTCCAAAGTTCTTGTGGAATATACCTGCAAAGGCCTTAGTATTGGAAAATACGCGTATTAAACATTAGCTTGAGAGCTGAAACTGTATTTTAAAGCCAACTAGCTCATAAACTAATATTATTAAATCTTCAAAACAAATTTAACCGGGTTTCAAATTTCCCGGCTAATGTTGACTATGAGTATTTCCCAATACTAAGGCCTCTGCATGTAAATTCCGCAAGAACTTTGGACTGCCGCCATTTTGTAACGGATGAACCTTTTTTGACGTGGTTTCCGGCAATGAACTCCACTTCACCAGACCTTCAAATGACGTGCATATCAATCTATGCTTACATTAAAGATTATGTACCTACTCCTCATGGGCCGTCCCCTGGTGAAGGTAAAAAAATGATAATGCTTGCAAAAAGTAGTTTTCATACATATGAGTTGATGTGAAAAGTTTGAATTTTCTAACGAATTTAGTTAAAAAGATATCAAGCCGTTTCCAGACTTTTTTGTCACCCTGTATATGTTAAACACATTGTCTTCTCGTTGTCACAAAGATAGGGAACATGAACAATCGTATGTGTTGTTGCTGTTGTTATTGTTGTTGTTATATGCCAGCTGGGTAAATACAATCGCTCAGATGGGAACAATGTAACAACCTAAAAGTGTTTTATAAATAATTTTAAAACTTACGTTTTAATGAACCCTTTTCTATAGCTAAAAATTCAGGATTTAAGTTATAAGGGTATATCTTAGTGATTGTTTTTAATGTTACATAATTTTCATTTCAGAAGAAGCAAAACAGATGATCATGGAGGATACACGTTCAGATAAGAATCTTCTCCGTGTATTTAGAGCATCCACGTTCCTCTTTGCAGATGTTAAGTATTGTTTCTTTCTCTTCTCCCTCATCAGACTGATTACTTGTACATTCTTTCTGGGTACCACTTTGTTATGTCTTCAAGAGAATGAAGAACGCAACGATGAATACATTTCAAAAGTACACGACGCGTTGATTCTATTCAGTTTTATGGTTTTGGAACTATGTTTCATCGCAAGCAAAGCGAAATGGAAGGAAATATTGGAGATTTTAGAAGAACAATTCAACGACCAAGATGCAACGAATATTAAACTATTGAAATCGTACAAAAAAGAGATTTACTTTTATTGTGTGTTTTTAACACCATTTTGTCTGCTGGGAACTTCGTTGTGGAGTCTAGTCTTGCTCTTATCATCCATAAATTCCTTCGACGATGGCAAATGTGTTCATCTTGTTGCTGGATGGGTTAGGAACTCTGACTCATATGTAATGCTGTTATCGTTGAATTTTACTGGAGATTTTATTATTCATATGAGTTGCCTGCAATGGTTTCTCCTATTCTATTGCATGGTTGCTACGATCAAACACAATATAAGAACATTGTACATTCAGCTCGATGGTATAAATAATTCAATTACTACAGTTGAATTTTCCTTAATGAAACCCAAGATCCCTACAAAATATTTGAAGCAAAAAGAAGCATTAGGTGAATCAAAGGACCCTACTTCCGAGGTAGCAGATATTAAACTCTTAGAGTCAAATGGATGCAATGGCGATCTACTGTATTTACAGATGTTAAATGGAGAAAGTATTATGTCAACTAAAATGTGGCTCCAAAAGTTTAACTGGTATCATTTGAGAGCGATCGAGTAAGTGTTTGAATATTTAATTGAATGTGTCGTAAAATTCAACAAAGTTTCTACTCATGTTAAAATTTCGCTGTTAACAATTATTAAATGTATGTAAATTTTAGGCAGTACTTAAATCTATTTTAAATATAATAATGTAAAACCCAATCCTAGAGAAATTTGATTTTCCGAATTAAAATACAAGTGTAGGATATGGGGTGTTACATTTACTATATGATAGTTTAAAATAGAGTATTTAATGTTTTTACTTTATAATTTGTATTTATGTTACAGATATCTCCACCTAACAGAGAAGATTTTCAGATTCTCTTTACTTTTATCAACTCAGATTGGAGTGATCGTTGTGGCGTTGGCATTGCCAAAACTAAATTTGGTACATATACCTGGAGGGTTTAAACCCCTCAACCCCTAGAGGGCTACATATTTAAGACCTTTATTACTGTGTACTCTATGGCTTTATTGGATGACAAAATATAAAAACAGCTAAACGTTAGTTAGCTTTAGCTCATGGAGCCTACATATTATAAAAACTAAAAAAGTTTATGTCCATTGAAAAAAAAACATGTTTGATAATAAAGTTTGAACTACTTTTATTAAACTCTTGCATGATATTATACAGAAAATGTTGAGCAACATTAAATAGTTCGGATTAAATTTAAATAAAATTTCAGTCATGGTATAAATTTACGTTTAAAAATAAAATCATAACCATGCATACTAAAAAGTACATTATATGGTGGGATATTACTGAGGAGTATTTATAAATACACTTTAATAATAATGTAAACTGTTCGTTACTTGCATGTTCTATATCAAACCTTTATTTACCAGTACAAATCTTCCACAGAATGAAACCCTGGTCGCACCGTTTGTATTGCAGAAAGGGATAGAAGTGTTGGAGGTATTAGGAATCGTTGGACTGTTGAGTTTCTTAGGACAAACACTTCTCAATGAGGTAAATAGCTTATATTTCGACACTGTAGATTTTGGAAAATGTATAGTTCAATCATAGGTGGTTATCATAATTATGATGTTTATTAGGTTGTCATTTTATTTTGACCTGAACAACCCATAACTTAAAACCTAATAAACATCAAAAGACAACTATAACAAATAATGCTTTGGTCAAACCTTTATTTTCTTGAGAGTCTTTCATGTATGAAAGGAAATCTAAACATTTGTTCCAGACCTTCCTTTGTTCTGCATCACTACAAATTCAAGAAAACAATCACCTCCTGTCAAAACACCTCCCATGATTTAAACACCATAATTGTAAACTTTCCACTTCATCTCTTACAGAGTATACTAATTTGTTTCGCAAACTGGCCATACCTACGTGTATTTGCTCTTATGGCTGCACCTGATCCCTACATCTCTGACCTAGAATCCACTAAAAGGCAACCCACCTGCAGTAGGCATACAACATTAATTCTGGCTATGGCAAGAACTAAGAAGTCTACACCACCCTTTCCGTACTAGCACTTAGATACTTGCTTAACAACTTAAACCATTCCAAATCTAATTAATGCCTCAATAATTCTTTCTGCAAACCTTAATACAGAAACCACATAATAATCATAATGCCATCATCTTATAAAACCAGGTAACTTACATTTCTAAAAGGACTCATCGACCATACGTCAAAACACAACCTCACATACACTCTCTGTTTTGACAGGTAAAAGCCCCAGCGTCTGTTTAGGTACATATGCAGTGCCAATAGAATACCACTTTGACTTTTATTGTGATACTAAATTGTTGTTGTATAAGTTATAACAATGCTACAAGGTTTTTTTTACACATTGGTTAAATGCAACTGCTTTAATAAAGGTGTATGTATAATATAGTAACTTAAATCCACGAGTTTGCATTTTTAGTCGGAGTCACTTCGGCAGGCGCTGTACAACTGTGACTGGACAGACAAGCCTTACAGTTTGAGGCGAGGACTGCTCATCATGCAGATCATGGCGTCCAAACCTCTCAGGCTTACTATTGGTGGAATTTATACCCTTGGAATGGAAACTTATGCCAATGTGAGTATGACATTTAAAATGAAGTAAGGCAAACCTAACTTAAAAGGTTTTAGCTTATACAGTAGTGCTAAAAGTTCCTCTTGGACTACATGTGCATTTCCGAGTCATCAAAAAATCTCTGACACCTAGCTTACATGAGATTGAAAATTCCAGTTTTAGTTCGCTAAAATTAGGCACACACTCATTTTAAGTATGCCTGCTATGAGTTGTTGTTTCTATACATCAATTTTATATCGTAAAATGTATGTTATTACAGGTTCTTCAAGCTGCCTACTCTTACTCTAGTATAATTCAGTCGTTTCATTAAAGGAGTAAAAAAATCATAAATGGTGTCAGTAAAAGCTTTGAATAAACCCCATCACGTTAAGGGTTTTAAGTGTTAGAAACTTAGATTTATTGTATACTTTTAAAATCAATTTTTATTTTGATCACTAAACATGCCAAAATTAGCTTATGCAAATTTAAGTAAGCTAGGCCTAGTTTGATTTTGGTGTTATTCACAATTCAATGTGATTTCTAATATGTTTAAAATTAACTTAATTTAGGGTATCTGTGTAGATCTATTGTTAAGCTTTATACATCTTTAATTTTTTTAGTTTATTATTTGATTGTACTTATTAGTGCTGGGGATCGAAAGAACATCATTGTAAACTACAAACAAATACGTACTAAAAAAAATTCCGTCAACATTCCTAACTGTCATGCAGTATTTAAATTTATTTCAGGAAATTGAATAACACATGTCTATTAATATCGTTACAAACATATTTTTTTTACTTGCTTTTTGTATAAAAATCCGTGTAAAAAACGAAATTATATTTGGTACATTTGTTTAGTGCGATCAGTGCAAAACTTGTTGAATTTGTATTGTGTCACAATGTATTAGTTTGAGTATTATTTTTAGAGATGTAAAGCTTTAGTCAATCTAGGAGTCTCTTATAGTACTAACACAAGACACCAATAATGAAGTAGAGGTTAAGTAGAGGTGTTGCTACTGTGAGAAATTTTTCAACTCATACCAAAGTGAAACACAAGAAAATGTATCTTCAATGTAGTATTTAAGTTATATCGAATTAGTTGATCGATAGCTTGTAGGATTGTGGATGAAAATGAAATAAATTCCTTAAATGTGATGATTTATTTTAATATCACCATTATATGCAAGATTAATAATTGTCAAATTCAGAAAACTTTCCTAACAATCACAATTAATTGCAAACATAATTTTGAGACTTAAAATAAACACAATATACTTAGCGAAATAAAAGTATCATCTTATCATTACCCATTATCTTTATCACAGTTGATGTGTTGGTTTAGTTTTATACATTTCGTCCTGTTGCACGAAACAGCTAAAAACTCCGAAGTGCTGTAAAATATTTCATAAAGGAAATAAAGGGGTGATTTTTTAAGAACGACCTTGGTATGAAGACTGAGATTGGATTAGGAAGATTATTAAATAAATGTATACTGTATAGGATAAGATGGTATTTTGAAGTATAACAATTCATTGACTTAATGAACTTTCTGTAAGAGATATAAATTAAATTATTTTTTTATTTATATATCTTACACGGTTAAAATAGAATTAGCCCATCTGTAATCTATTAAAAAATCAATTTAAAAACAGAATGATCAATAGGTGGTCTTTTACAATAATTTGTTGCCAAATGTTTGCTTGATTAGAGAATAGCGCATCCTTTTATTGTCTTTTATCTATTTTTATCGATATCATGTAGATGAGATGAATTCATTATATAAAATACTACCTACGATCTAGACACAAAATAGTAAAAGTAATTTATCATATATTTCAGAAACAAAAAGAAAATAAAACATTCAAATATTGTTCGGCTAAAATGCTTTTTAAACAGAAATGGTTTTTATTTACAGATTAGTTTCACCTATCCATCTTTCAGCACTATACATCTGGTACAAAAATGTTATATACTGCAACAATACCGTTTTTTTTAGTATCTACTATATAATTCTGAAAATCCTGTGTGTTGATAATTATAGTTATTATCAACCGGGTTATTTCTTAAGAGGATGCGAATAGCTTAAAGATCTTGGGATGATTCCCAGCTGCCAGACCTAATTAGTAAACTTTATAATTGTTCTGATGGAGCCAAGCCAAACATGAAATTTAGAGGCACACTGCCGGTCACTTAAAATTCATTTCTTATTTAAAATTTTCTTATTTTCCAAACATTTTTAAGGATTTCGTTTTACTACGGTTAACTTATATTTATAAAAAACCTTATATAAAAAAAAACGTATGAAATAGTAAAATTGAAATAAGCAGTCTAGTACTCTGAAATATTAAAATTTTGCTGATTTGTATAAATGTATTTTTTTTATTCAGCTTTCAGCTGCCAGAAGTTGGTACTTTTATTTCTCGCCAACTCTTATATGTGGCCAAGTAATTATGTTGGTTGAACAAAATAACAAGGAATAAGTAAAGACTAGTAACATGTGTTTATAACAAGCCATCCACAGTATACTAGCAAATTACAATATACAGTAAAAAGGGAAAATGTATGTTGTTACTATTGAGCGAAGATTATACTGAAGGTAACTCGATAAAGGAAAATAGTTCCGATCAAAAACTGATTATTTTACTTGGCTCTCTCTTACCAAAATTTAATCTCTGATGTACGGAGGCAGTTTTAGCAAACTTTGGTCTAACTTGGAAATACATATTTTATAATATTTTATTTATTTTATGTAAATTAGAATTTAAAAAAAATCAATCAGCTGTACCCTTGATAAAGGTTGTTGACAAGCTTATGGGAGAAAGTATGTTTTAGATTGCTGATACCGTTTATTGATATACAGATTATTATTTATCATTATTTTTCATATTAGTTTAAGGAGCATAGCAAATCATCGATAGGCCGTACACCTACATCACATCAATGGTCAAAGCTCAATCAAATCGTCATCAAAGCTATGACAGGATCATTTCCTTTACTACGACACACATCATGTGATCCTTGTCACATTGACATATGTCTGACATTTACTGGCTTTGAATTTACTTTTGTGTTTAATGGATTTGCAAATCTCTTGTAATATTTTTGGTAAACATATGTAGATTTATGTTCACATGTCATCATAATAAGTGAATGAATTACCAGTATGTAATTTACATTATGACCATTTAATTTAACATAAAAATAATCTTCTTGATAAATATAGATTTCCATCGTTAAATAGAAGTATTGATCCAATTGGAAGTATTAGATTTGATCGATTCCTGGTAAACTCAGTTTAAGTCTATTAGTCTAACAGGTATGAGTACAAAAAAATTGTTCACATTTATAGGAATAACCAGAACTTTTTGTTATAATCCTAGAGAAATTCAAATACACCTTCAAGATAACAAGCTTGGAAATCCGAGTAAATTCCAGGCAGTATAAAAGGATATGTCGCATGTAAATTGCAACACTCGCTTCTCTTGGCTTTCCGTGCAAAATATAGGACGAAATATGTTGATAAAAAGTCTTTGTTTCAATACGAAACACTTTTTCAATCTCTCTTAAACCATGTATTCAGTGTAGGGTTATGGTTTTATGCTGTAAAAATAAAATAAACTATAGTTTATTCTAGGTTATAACCTAAGTATTTTTAGCTCGAAAGAAGAAGGTTAAAACATTTGTAAACGTACTAAATATGTACTAAATAATGCAAATTAAATATGCAAGTATATATTGTTGTTCTTTCTTGGATAAAGTAAATGAAATTTCAATAGTTTTTCGTTGACAATTTTTAATTAAAATTGTTGTGCTGCTCATGGAATTGATACTAAATAATAATTAATTAATAGAAAGTGGAATTTTTACCCACGAAAAATATATGAGACCTGATTTCTCAAAATGCCACTTTTACAAATTTCTGGCAGTTTTGTTGTGTTCAGTTCTCATATGAGGAAAAGTAGCGATCGAAGGCAAACTTTGTATCACAACAATTAAATGGAACGAAACAAAATTTAGGTTCAGTTAATTTTAATTTACTTATTAAAAAGAGGAAATAGGCTTAAATTGTTTAAATTAAATTTTATACCTAACATTTTTTAACGACACATGGAACCTCAACCTGCATCTCATTTGACTATCTAATGGTTAGCTGATTGCAAATAATTCAATTATAATAAATAAATAATAATACTATTTAAGTTTATATTATTAATCACATATGATGAGTTTTATTTTATAGGTAAAAAATACTATCCATTGTACAAAAATTGGCGTAGAGTGGCATACAGGGCAGAAATCAGAGATGGTAAAAACAGTCGGTTCTTGCTATGTTGTAATTTACACCAATCGCAAAATATCCAGACTGACACATCTTAAATAGTTTTCATATTTATAACAGTAATTTATATTTGAAATTATTCGTGTTTTGAGATGGCTATTCATTTTGCAAACCTTTATATGGATGAAATTCTCCTTAAATCTCTAGAGCTTAGAATATAAACCTGAGGAAGATAATGGGACTTAATGTTTCTAGGATTTGCTCCAGACAGCTTGCTACAAAAACTCTAATCCTCTTTTAGGAGAAATACTCAATATAAAATGTACATTTTCATCCCCCCTTTGTTTTCCCTTAGGAAATTTGTTTGGAATTCATAAAATTACTTTGCTTTTCGTGTTATACATTAGTACCCAGTTAAGGGATTATTATCAGAATATTTTTAATTAGCCCAGATTACCCACAAATTATTACTTAAAACCCTTTTTAAATAATGTAATAAGAGACAAAAATATAAATGTAGTTTACGTAAGTGGATTTAAGGAAATACACTTCCAAACAAATCAATATTATCGTGTATTTCTTTCCCATATGGATTAACGTGACTTATAATTACCGAAATGAATAAGTCCTTATGCATTCTTTATATAGTGTAAACGAGTTGTAGACATAAGTAATTGGCTTGTAACATACACCAAAGGATTTATATCTTAATTTACATTATATGAAGACTGAATTAGATTATTTATTTTCATAAGGTCATAAAAGTTAAATGTGTGAATACAATTTTTTTCAGTAGTGCAAAGAATGATATATGTACAATAAGGTTAATTATTATCAAATGAATTCACTGTTCAACTTTGACCTGAAAAAGATCCACATATATTCTTTAGCTAAAACCAACTTACTTATTACGTAAAACTATATTTTCGCACATTTTTATATCACCTTATTTTTTTATTATTACAAAAAAATTTATATGACCCGAGATGGTTCAATGAAAAGGTTTTCTACCGTACTCATTGGCTTACTCTCAATGCAATATTATTCAGTTAAAACTTGAACATCTGATGAGGACAAAGCAGTGTTAGCTGAATTATATGGTAAACCGACACAGGGGCTGCCTTTCAGTAAGCCACTTACCTCAACGGAATAAAAAGATTATTTAATGAACAATGGATTGATAACTCGTTTGTATCGGTTTATCTTTAGAGCATTGTCTTTTGGGCAGTATGAAGTCACCAGGAATCATATCTCCTATGTCGTAAAATATGTATACAGTGTGATTGAAATCCCCGGAACGGTAATATATTTATACTCTTATAGATAAAGGAGTTCTGGGAAGTTATTCTCGTCAGGCTGTAGCATATTAGTAGTGGCGAACCCAGAAAGAGCCATCACTTTAGGCACGTTTTCCCCATAAGAATAACATGGTGAGCTTTTTTTGACCACTTTTTTTAAAATCCAGCTCTCGGCCTATACAAGCCTATATAAATGTTCAATACCATTGTATAACACTATTAAAATTTCAAATCCACATCCATTCTCATATATATTCTCAAAATCATCAACTTGATAGTGCGAGGTTTGTATGCAAACTCGGGCATGATCCCCCATATAAAATGCATGCTACCCATATAAAATAATGTTAAATTTTTTTCTTACTTTTTGATTTTTTTATGTTGTAATATTGTTTATAATCAAAAGTTGACACCCACTACGTTTGCCAGAATTTCAACCGTTTTGCCGTATCTCAAGTCGTTTTCGAGATATAAGCGTTTTTAGATAGTTTTACGGACTTAGACGATTTTTTATGGTAAATTTTATTTGTACCCATATAAAATAATGTTAAATTTTTTTCTTACTTTTTGATTTTTTTATGTTGTAATATTGTTTATAATCAAAAGTTGACACCCACTACGTTTGCCAGAATTTCAACCGTTTTGCCGTATCTCAAGCCGTTTTCGAGATATAAGCGTTTTTAGATAGTTTTACGGACTTAGACGATTTTTCATGGTAAATTTTATTTGTACCCATATAAAATAATGTTAAATTTTTTTCTTACTTTTTGATTTTTTTATGTTGTAATATTGTTTATAATCAAAAGTTGACACCCACTACGTTTGCCAGAATTTCAACCGTTTTGCCGTATCTCAAGCCGTTTTCGAGATATAAGCGTTTTTAGACAGTTTTACGGGCACTGTCACAAGGGCCAAGTGAAGCGGTCATGAGACTGGGGAATCCTCAGGTGGTGACGTCACCGGGGACGAGTCTATATATAGAAGTGGCATCCGGGTGATATTTCATTCTCGAGCGTGATGCCGACCTGTCAACACTGCTCCGCTTCGCTGTCCAAGAAGAGCAATTTGGTCCGCCACTACAAGCTAGTACATCAAATGAAGGTGAAACTGTGCAAGGTATGTGATTTAATCTGTGATGATAATGTGGTTCTAAAATCGCATATATTACAAAGTCATAAGAATTGTAATTTTTGTAAGAAAAATGTGGTTGGTCATTTTAAAAGACATGTCAATTCTTGCAATAATTGTCCATATACAATGATTGAATTTGTTGGTGAATCGATTAGAACTGAACTTAAAAATACTCTTCAGTCTTGTCCTCTGCCAATAAAATGGACTTTAGTAAGGAGAATTAAATTTATAAAATATTCAATGGATCAAAGTGGACAATTAGTTAATGAAAAAGAATGTATTGCAGATTTTAGAAGCCTTACTACCTTAACTATTGAGAAAAGAGATTTAAAGCCTCAAATTGAAAATGCACTTTTAAAGATTGATGCTTCCATACACAAATACCAAGCCCAAGGCAGTGGATGGATATATGACCATACTAAGTATTGGAAGTTGCACGTTTATAAATATAAGCCCTTAACTCCAAAGTCATATATTCCCACACCAGAGAGTATTAAATCGAAACATGCAGTTTTAAATATAAAAAATGATGATAATAAATGTTTTCTTTGGTCGGTATTAGCAGCTTTATATCCAAGGAACTCTAATGAAAATGCTAATAGAGTCTCCAGCTATGCACCCTACATAGGTCATCTGAATATGACAAACATAAAGTATCCTGTGAAAATATCTGATATAGATAAATTTGAAAGACAAAATAATATAAGCGTTAATGTATTTGGGGTTGAAGATGATAAATGTATATATCCATTAAGAACAACCAAACTAAATAGTAATACTCACATCGATTTATTATTATTACAAGAAGGTCGTAAATCACATTACTGTTTAATTCGTGATTTTAATAGGTTAATGTTGAGATCTACAAAAGATAACAATAAGAAGTATTTTTGTAAGTTGTGTTTGCAACATTTTTACACTAATGATATATTAGAACGTCACATAACATATTGTAAAAATTTTGATGCTCAACGAGTGGAAATGTCTAAACAAGATACATTACAATTTAAAAATTATAAATATCAACTTAAAGCCCCATTTGTGATTTATGCAGATTTTGAATGCTTTATAAACTCTAATAACCATACTCCATCTGGATTTGCATTTGTCTTAGTGAGAGATTCTAAGATTATTTCTGAAGAGTTATATAGTGGTGCAAATGTTATGGATGTATTTTTCAAAAGGTTATTTGAGACTTATGACTTCATTAAACGTCAAATGTCGATATATATTCCTCTTGTAATGACTCCTGAACAAGAGGCATCTTTCCAAAACTCAACGCATTGTCATATTTGTGAAAAACCCCTATATTTTGATAGGGTGCGAGATCATTGTCATTCATCTGGCCGATACCGTGGAGCTGCCCACAATGATTGTAATTTAAACTATAAAGTAACAAAGAAAATCCCAGTATTCTTCCATAACTTGAAAAATTATGATGGACATTTAATAATGCAACACTTGGGAAAATATGATCGTAAATTAAATTGCATAGCCAAAGATATGGAAAAGTACATTTCATTCTCTGTTGATGATTTAATATTTTTAGATTCCTATAACTTTCTGTCACTTCCATTATATAAATTGGCTTCCAATTTAAATACATTTAGATTCATAGACAATCCTCTACTACAGCGTAAAGGCGTATTTCCCTATGAATATATGACGGGACCAGATAAGTTTGCAGAGTCTCTACCCCCAATTGAAGCATTTTACAGTACTCTAACTAAAGAACATATCTCTCCCATTGAATATGAACATGCTAAAAATGTCTGGACCCATTTTAATATAAATAATTTACAAGAATATCATGATTTATATCTTAAAACAGATGTATTGCTACTGGCTGATGTCTTTGAGACTTTTAGAGACCTGTGTTTAAAGGATTATAAACTTGACCCCGTACATATGTATTCACTTCCTGGATTAACATGGGAGGCCTGTCTTAGAATGACTGGTATAAAATTACAATTATTTCAAGATATTGACATGCATTTGTTCATAGAAAGTGCAATCAGAGGAGGAGTCAGTATGATTTCTACACGTTATGCTAAAGCCAATAATAGATATATGGGTGAACACTATGATCCCAATCAAGAGAGTGTGTATTTAATATATTTAGATTGTAACTCGCTATACTCTACAGCAATGTGCGAGCCACTGCCTGTGGATGAATTCCGTTGGACTAATGAGATAGACTACAAATACAATCAAAATTATGAGTTTGGTTACATTTTAGAAGTTGATTTAAAATATGATAAAAGCTTACATGATTTACATAATGACTATCCATTGGCACCAGAGAAAATGAATGGGAAATTAATACCAAATTTAAATGACAAAACTAAATATATTTTACATTATAAAGCATTACAAAAATATGAGGAATTGGGGTTGGTTGTTACAAAATACCATAGAATTTTAAAATTTAGACAATCAAAATGGCTTGCACCCTATATTAATTTTAATATTGAAAAACGAAAAAGTGCTTATAATGATTTCGAAAAAGACTTTTATAAATTGTTAAATAATAGTCTCTTTGGTCGAACAATTATGAATCAACGAAAGTTCCGTGACATATATCTCAAGGATGAGTCACTATTAACAAAATATGTCACTAATCCAAGGTTTGACTGTAGCAAAAAGTTCGATAACAATTTACATGCTATACATTTAAATAAATTAGTTGTAAAGTTTAATAAACCAATATATTTAGGAATGACAATTTTAGATATTAGTAAAGTAATAATGTATGATTTCCACTATAATTATATGTCAAAATTTAAGAATAAAAGATTTCTAATGACAGATACAGATTCATTAATGTATGCTATAGTTACAGAGGACTTTTACAAGGAAATAGAATGTGACTTGCACTATTTTGATACCTCTGGATATAGTAAAGACCATTTCTTATACTCTAATAAAAATAAAAAAGTCACAGGCAAGTTTAAAGACGAATTAAGTGGTCATATTATGTATGAATATTGTGGTTTAAGACCAAAGTTATATTCTTATATTCCTCTAAAATGGTTATATGAAGAAGACAAGCAAGCTTTAGAGGTGAAGAAAGCTAAAGGAGCTGATGGTGCCACTGTTAAACATCTCCTCAGACATCAACATTATTTGAACTGCCTTGCAACTGGGCAAGATTACTATGAGAATGTGACAAGAATTAAATCTACAAATCATCATCTTCAAACCTTGACCATGAAAAAGAAAGTACTATCCTTTGACGATGACAAGAGGTTTATTCTGGAAGATGGCATCAATACTCTTGCTCTTGGTCACTATAAAATTGATCAAACATAAAATGTATGTAGATGCAAAATAAATGCAAATGTTAAAAAAAGTCTTTTATTTATTTACCCTTACCATCCTCTTGATAGAATTGGTCAAACATAAATCTATATTTGCCATTATTCTTTGACCTTTCTTTGTCTATCACGAAAAAGCCATATTTAGTTTTATCCCAACATTGATGACAGAGATTTTTAAATTGGTTAAATGAAAAGTCATTACCAACATGATTGTTATATACATGTTTTAAATTTAAATCATCTTGTTTAAATAATATTAGGAAATTTACATTATCACGTAAATGTTTGTGTGATTTGCTGTAAGATTGACACAAGTAAAAACAGTTAATATTTTTATGTCGACCCATTGAGAAAAATTGTGTAATATTTGGATTATTTATGTCATCAAATACAACAACTGACTGTGATTTTACATCATTTGGTGTGATTTCACAGTCAGTAAACGTGTGTAATTTCACTTCGTCACACAAACTAAATATTTCAATTATTTTTTTATATTTTTCTTGTTCTAAAGATTTAGATATTAAATATAAGTTTGTAAATTTTAATCCTTCCTTTCTTACAATTAAATTATAAATTACAACCGTCTTCCCACTTCCACTTGGACCACAAATAACACATCTAATATTGGTAGGAAATAGACCCAACTTCTTTGGTATATTTTCCTTAGTATGTACTATTTTAAATTTATGTTTTTGTTGAATAAAAGACATTTTTTATATAATAAAAATGGTAAAAAATGTTAATAAGAAAACATGTAAAAAGGGGAAAGGTTTATTCTTAAAACCTTACAGGGGTCGAGGGTTATTGAATACTCTTATAAATAACCTTCCATTTCCACTTCACATACCATCTTATCAGTACTGTGGACCTGGGACGAATGTACGTGAGAATTTAGCTAAAAATGTACCTCCAAAAAATAAACTAGACTCTTATTGTAAAGAGCATGACATATTCTACATGAATAATCCTGATACCGCTGCTCGGAACAAAGCAGACATGAGATTAGCAGACTTAGCTTGGACTAGAGTAACGGCCAAGGACGCCAATCTTGCTGAAAGAGCAGCTGCTTATGCCGTGACAAATTTGATGAAGGCAAAAGCAAAAATGGGAATGGGATTAAAATTTAATAAAAAAGATGGACAACTACCAGCTGTTAGAGGCCGCAAAAGACGTGCCTCACTTCCGGGGGGTGTACCTAAAAAACGAGCTAAAAAATCTAAAACCAAGAGTAAAAGAGTGCGGAATAGTTAATTTGGATAGCTCATCTGGCACACATTGGACAGCATATCGTAAAAATAAAGATATTGTAATTTATTTTGACCCATTTGGAATCCAACCTCCAAAAGAAGTAATTAAATATTTTGAGGGATATAAAATCTTCCATACAACCGATCAAATACAAGATTTAAATAGTTCTATTTGTGGAATTTTATGTTTATCATTCATAAAAAATTTTTGTTTATAAAAATGGATTCATTTACTATAACATTTTCGGGTACAGAGCCAGAGCTTAAGTCAGTGTTCTTTCCTCCCATAGAATTAAATGATGATTATGTAATTGGATTAGTAGATTTTCAAAGTTATAATTCTATATTTAATGTTAAAAAACCTCTAAATACTTTAACATATTATAAAGTAGAGAAAAAAACATTACCAAAAGGAGATATCTCAGTTGATGATTTAAACCAGTTATTAGATGGTAAACTTAAAGTTATAATAGATAAAAATGGAGACGCATTAATTAATACTAAATCCAAACTTTTATTCAAAGGGCTTATTCCAAAATTAAATCAACTTAAAGGCAACAAATTAACCATTGGAGAAGGTGATGATGTTTTCTATTATGATCACAATGCTCCAGTTACAATAGAAATTTCTGAAGGAACATATGAGGTGGTTGAGCTTGCAAAGGAAATTCAAAAGCAAATCCCAGACTTTTTCCTTACAGCTAATAATAAAACTATGAAAGCGACATTACTTTCTAGCCATGTGTTTGATTTTACAAAACCATGTTTAGGGTCTGTCTTATTGGGATTTAAAGGTGTTTCTACTCCTGGTGTTCAGTTTGAATCTACAAATAAAATAAACATTAATAATGTAAATGTGATTAGAGTAAAATGTAATATTGCAAACGGGTCCTATTTAAATGGCAACAAATCACACACCATACATAGCTTTTATCCAGAAGCTCCTCCTGGCTACAAAATTATTGAAGTTCCAAGAAATATTATATATTTTCCTGTAAATAAGAGAAGTTTAGATGTTGTCAGTATTACATTTGCCGATCAACACGACAAGGCAATTGACTTTAACGGAGAAGAAACTACAATTACTTGTCATATAAAAAAGATATGAGAATTTATAAGAATTTATCTATAAGTGTACAAAATGCTAGGTTCCTAAAGTCAATAGGACTAAAGTTAAAATTTTCTATTAATAAAAATGGAAGATTTTCTAGACGTTACAGGGAAATCCCAATTCGACGATAGTGTGGTTAAAATTACAAATCACTCCTATGTTCCCCACAACACTTTGGCAATAAATAATTCTGATGAAATTCGAATATGTATTAATAATCAAGATTTGCTAACTCTCCCATGTAGGAGTTATCTGTATATTAAGGGAGAAATTGAAAATCATGATAAAGGTCATTTTATAAATAGTGCATTTGCTTTCTTATTTGATGAAATTAGATACGAAGTTGCAGGTAAAGAAATAGACATTGTAAGAAACCCAGGAATTTCTAGTCTTATGAAAATATTGAGCTCTTACAATAAAACTACTAAATTGTCAAATGTAGCATTTGATTCTGACACGAATTTAAAAGAGTTCCATAAAGGTGGCAAGTTCAGTACTTGTTTGCCATTAGAGTTGTTAATGGGTGTATTCGAGGATTTTAATAAGGTTTTAGTAAATGTCAAACAAGAATTGGTGTTGAAAAGATCCAAAAATGATTTGAATTGTATATTAACAACCACTAGTGCTCCAGCCAGTGGCACTGCTGATACAATTCCCAAAATTACACTTAACTCTATTCAATGGGTCATGCCACATGTGATACCATCAGATGGGGAGAAGTTACAATTACAAAAGATGTTATTGCAAAATAAAAATTTGCAAATTGCATTTAGAAGTTAAGAGCTGCATGAACTTCCATCATATCCCAATACCACAAGACATACATGGTCAGTAAAGACATCTTCAAGTTTGGAGAAGCCTAGGTATATTATATTTGGTTTCCAAACAGCTAGGGATAATAGTGCACGAAAAAGAACTGACGAATTTGATCACTGTAAATTAAAAAATCTCAAAGTATTTCTAAACTCTGAATATTATCCTTATAGTGATTTAAATCTTGACTTTGAAAATGGAGATGTCTCTAAAGCTTATGAGATGTTTATGAGGTTTAGAGAGACTTACTATAATACTATCCCAGATCCTATGATTAGTAGGGCTGAGTTTATGAAGAAATATCCACTAATTATAATAGACTGTTCTAGACAGAATGAAACAGTGAAGGAAGGAATTGTTGATATTAAATTAGAGATTGAAACTGCAGACAATGTGCCAGCAAATACATCTGCATATTGTTTGATAATACATGATAAAGTGTTTGAGTACAATCCTTTGTCAAATGAGATAAATAAAATGTAAATAAAAGATGAAAAACATTCAACAAGAATTGGTTGACTCTGCAAATCAAATACGAGAGAAATATAGAGCTTTAAAACGTGGCAAGTTTCTAGAGGCTGAAGAGAGGTTCCAAACATTCCAACCTTTAATAGAGCCATTACAAGAATTAAAAAAAATCACAGCTATTGGCAAAACAGAGAGGCCTCAAATGGAGATACTCCCAATGACTCCATCTAGAATATCAATGATACCAAGATTACAACCATTACAACCATTACAGCAATCCACTCCACAGAAATTAGATTTTGGTCTTTTAGCATCAGACTATTTAGGAAATTACCTCAGTAAAAGTAGTATGACAGACACTACATATGGTATTAGACGAGAAGCAAATAAATTTTTTATTGGAAATAAGGAAGTTGATATTGCCAATGATGATGTCACAGTTGCAAATAAAACCTACAAGGGGACAAAAGGCTTGTGGCAGTTGTTAACTTTAAAAGAACCTGAGGATTATACTCAGGTTGATTTGCAAAATTATAAAGAGATTTTGGAAACCACAAATGGACATTTAAAGAGTTACAAAGATGGTGCACCAATTTCAAGTAATAGACATACTAAATATCTTAATATAATTAAACCTCTTTTTAAATCTGTTGGTGAAGGTTTGAGACAAGTGACTGGTAATAAAATAGACTATATTTATTGGGATGATCCTAATGAGCTTGTAGATAGGTTAAGACTTCTTTGGCTAAGTCGCCAAGCCGGTAACTCAGGAGTGGATAATGAAATAGATTCCATTATTGAGGAATTAAGAGAAAGTGGAATTATTTATTAAATAAAAATATGTTTATAGATAAATTTTATCGTTTATATAATCCATATAATAAGCCTACAGAACCCAGGGCTAGTAATGAACCTACTTTAAATTTACAAGACGATAGTTGGAATTGTTTAAACCGTAAAATTGGTAATGTTAAAGATGGGGAGTTTGTAGATGATGTATCAACTTTGGGTCAGACATTAACTAGAAAAGGTGATGTATTTTTACAAGGTAAAACTAAATATGAGTTTTTAGAATCTAAGAATAAAAATTGGAATGCTAAAAAACAGAAAATTACTAATGTGGAAAAGGGTGAAAGTTTAGATGATGTGCCCACTTTACAACAGACTTTAATACGAACAGATGGTGGTACATTTGTACAAGACAATAAAAATTATGAATTTTTAGAATCAGAGAATGGTGTTTGGAATGCTAAGAAACGGAAAATTACTAATGTAGAAAAGGGTGAAAGTTTAAATGATGTGCCCACTTTACAACAGACTTTAATACGAAAAGAAGATGGTAAATTTGTACAAGACGATAATAATTATGAATTTTTAGAATCAGAGAATGGTGTTTGGAATGCTAAGAAACAGAAACTTAGCAATTTGATAGAAGGTACAGATAGTAAGGATGCTGTGAATGTTTCACAAGTTCCAAAAATGGAAGCAGGCTATTGGGATTTTAATAATAAAAGGTTAGTACGTGTTAAACCTGCCGTTGATGACACTGACTGTGTTACAAAAGAACAGACTATAACTTTTGATAAAAAAGAAAAATGTTGGGATGCCAAAAAACAATATATAAGAAATCTGCCAATGGGGGAATATTTAGATGATATTTGTTTAATGTCACAAGCTATGTATTATGATGGATCAAAATTTGTATATGGAGGAAGAAAATTTAATTTGATGGAATACAATCCTGATTTATTAGTTGCCGACCCCACATCTTTGAGTGGATTTAAGTATATAGATAATAGACCATATATACCAGAAAACTATGTATTTAAAAGAATGGAAGATAATCTATTGATTGGGGCTAATGGTAATATATTTACAGTACAAGGAAAGAGTGATGTTATAAAAAATGAATGAAATTGCATACGAACTTCATAAGCCTGCAAGAAAGAATTTCATTAGAAGGTCTTTTAAAGTATTAGGTATAAACGAAACTGTACAAATAGATTTAATTGATATGCAAAACTATGCTAGAGAGAATTCTGGCAATAAATATATTTTAACTTTAATAGATACATTTTCTAAAAAAGCTTATGCTGCTCCGCTAAAGAATAAGACGGGTTTGGTGGTTACAGAAGCCATTAAAACCATTCTACCAAAGGGGGTTAAAAACATTCAATCTGACAATGGAAAAGAATTTTTTAATCAATATTTTAGCAAACTAATGAAACAATTAAATATTAATCACTATCACACATTTTCTACAACTAAGGCTGCAATTGTGGAGAGGTTTCAGAGAACTTTAAAGAATTGGTTATATAGGGAATTTAGTGCTCAGGGGAGTTATAAATGGTTGGATTTACTTCCAAAGTTAATTCGAAAATATAATAATAAGGTGCATAGATCTATAGGAATGAAGCCTAACCAAGTGAATATTAAGAACAGTAAATATGTGCATGAGAGGTTGACTTCTAAAGTAGTGCAAGTTAAAAAGCCAAGATATAAGGTAGGTGATAGTGTGAGAATTTCCAAGTATAAACATGTTTTTAGTAAAGGATATACCCCGAATTGGACAGGGGAGCTATTTACAATAGCAGAAGTAAAGAATACAAAGCCTGTGACTTATATCTTGAAAGATGAAAATGGTAATATAATCAGGGGAGGCTTCTATACAGAGGAATTGTTAAAGACCAAATATAAAGACATGTATTTGATAGAAAAGGTTATTAGGAGAAAAGGTGATTTATTATATGTCAAATGGCTTGGGTTCCCAAGTAGCCAGAATTCATGGATTTCCACTAAGGATGTCCAAGGGAGCGCGCCATGAGCCGGGAGCGCGCCCGAGTTCGCATACAAACCTCGCACTATCAAGTTGATGATTTTGAGAATATATATGAGAATGGATGTGGATTTGAAATTTTAATAGTGTTATACAATGGTATTGAACATTTATATAGGCTTGTATAGGCCAAGAGCTGGATTTTTAAAAAAGTGGTCAAAAAAAGCTCACCATGTTATTCTTATGGGGAAAACGTGCCTAAAGTGATGGCTCTTTCTGGGTTCGCCACTACTCATATTATTATTCGTTTTTGAAGAGACTGTAGGAAAAGGATGCAACACATCATTAGGAAGATAAATAAATTTTATAGTTTGTTTTCACATAAGCAAAAAAAAAAAAAAAAAATACAAAAAAAACTAACGCGATTAGCGATTTGGTGATTAGTTGTTATGATCTTATCTTGGTTCAAACAGGTTTTCTATAATTGATCCCTGTATTCACTTTTTACTAACACCGTTTACAACAAATTACCAACAGCTTGGCTAGTGGTAAAACTATCACCGAAATAAAGATTTGTAATACGACATTTCCATTGTTTTTCAAGGTTACGGTTTTATTCGGTTTGTTGTATTTTAGAAAGAATAACATGAGCAATAACTCCTAAAATGTAATAAAGTACGTTCTTTAAGCACATGTAACCTATGTTTTGACAGTTTTTTTACTAATTTATGTATTTGTATTACGTAAAATATACTGCTATGCAATGAAATAGATAGTTTGGTAATCGTCGTTAAGCGAAAACTGCCTATCTTTGAGGTACAAACATGAGAAAAAGTCAATTTTCACAGTTTTCAACGTTTTTACTATTAATCCGTTTGAGATATAAAAGCACTTAAAATACAAAGTTGTAGATAATAATTTAATTTCACACTAACTATTTTCCATAAGATTTAAGACTCAAACATTGGTTCAGCTTATCACGTTCAAAATATCAAGTCTGGCATAGTAAAATTTCACCAGAAATAGCTTGAAACCTTAACTTTACAATTTGTCAAAACCCCGCTTATTGTACATCTACACCATACAGGTACTCGACTCGGTCTCCACCGAGTTCGTCATGTCCAAGTTCGTCACATCTAGGAAAATCAATGAGCCGTACTAATTAGGGTCGACAGTCTACCTGCCCCGCCGGGTATGACATGCCTCACTCGATCCGAACGGGAACAATAGATTCTAGTCACTGATCACAAGAGTTGTTGGTCAAATGTCGTTCTGAATCTTTACCCTCCAAAGTTTACTGATGTTAGTTCTTCATGTGGCTGAACATTATACAAACGAACTCGTGCTGTATTAATGATAAATTTGAAGTCATACGGCTACATATCGCACTGAAATGATTTATTAAGCCGATTTGTGTTGTTTTCTTGTGTCCGAAAACAGCCTTAGTACATAAGGATTCGTGTTACCAAATTGAAAATTGTCATACAAAACAATATAGCACTTTAGGGGTGAATTCGTTATATTATACTAAGATAACAAGATTATCTTAAAGAAGATTAGTTATATTATTGAGCCAAATTTTTCACTTGTTACAATTAAAAATTACTCAACATATCTAAACAATTCAACAATTTTAATATGTTTTAAAAACATTCTTGAATAGAGTATTCATTTATTGAGTGAATATTGTTTAATGCATTTATGTATGTTATATATTTTTAAAAGTTTTACAAACTCAAGTACATGCAACCCGGCGACCACTGCAACTTGTTAAAATAATGTGTATAAAAAAGTGCTTACCTATGGCTTTAATGAATTTACGAAGATTCAGTTCCCAAGTCTGCTAAGCTTAGTATAGTACACTTTAGTGTATAAGCTTAGTATTCATTTAGCCGCATGAATATTGAATAAATGATCTGATTAATATCACAGACCCACTCAAACAATATTTATAGCGGCCTCTTGGCTTTTTATACTTTATTACGAATAATTTTTACAACAGTATCACCATCATCATATACATATAAACATAAATAATAGATGAGAGAATTATTAATTTTACTTATATTTATAAATCATAAAAAAACGGAATATATAAATCAAGTATTGTTTATAACCAAATCAAAATTATGATACAAAATATATTAGAGTATATTTGACAGTACAATTACATTTACCATAAAATCACAATCATAATTATATAAAAAAAAAACAATAGAATATATGGTCCAGTATTATGTATTACAAAATTAAAATATAAAAAAAAACAGATAAGAGAATGTGTATGAGAGTGTAACAGTTCAATTATATTTACATAAAGTCCTAATCATAATAAAAAATTGAAAAACACAAGAGAACGTAAACCAGTATTATTAATGACCCAATCATAATCATGACGGAAAATAGATAAAAGAATTTTGTATTTAAAATTACCAGTACAATATTACTTACAATACAAAAATATTTACTTAAAATCATAATCGCAATCAAATATTAAAAAAACACACTTGAATATATAAATATTAGGCCTATTATTTACCCCAAAAAAAATAATAACACAAAATACATTACAGAATTAGGCATTTAAAAGTACGAGTTGAATAACATTTACAATACAAATATATTTACATACAATCACAATTAAATATTTAAAAAAGAGAATATATAGTCAGTATTTTGTAATGACTATATTATTACAAAACCAAAATCACGATGACAGTAAAATTATTTACAATACAAATACAATGAATAATAAAATAAAACATAATAAATCTTTCAATGTATACGACAGTGGGTTAAAACCCCGCGGATGCCATGGACCCGGACGTTGTAATGTATTTTGAGCTACCATACATGCAATACAATGCCTAATCTAGCTTTAAAACATAACCAAGTACATTTAAAAATCGGCCGACATTCCCATCTTCTTCGTACTTGTTCGTACTTCTGGAGATACGGACGTCCAGCTGACAGTATTTTTTTCGTCTTTGTGCTCCTCCCAAATCCATTCCTATCCTGGCTATTTTTCCGTCAGCTTTTGTAGCGTCCTCTTTCAGTAGTAGGATTAAATCTCGAATTCGAGGATGAGGTCTTCCCGCATTGTTGTTTAGCTTGAAGTTCCACCCTTCAACAGCATTGTTCGTGCGATGCCTCCTTTTATAACAGTTCCACACTTCTTTCGGCAACTGAGGGTTTTCCAGCCACTGCTCAACAAAATAGTCAAAAAAACTTCCAATTTTTCCGTGAGCATTCTGACGTAGGTTTCCCTCTTTTTGTCAGGAAGCAGTGCGTACAGGACTGGAACAACGTTAGTCTCTTGGTCTGAACTACCCAGATCCGTATGGAACGTGTAAAGCTGAGCAAACTGCTTGCTTCAGCTCTTGAAAGTTCCGTCTGCAAAGAATTTCGTACACGATGTGAGACACTCCCTTCCTCTGGGACTTGAAAAGATCATTATTCTCTCTTTTGGTGGCTCTATCAGATCAGCGAGAAGAAATGTCCCGTCGTTCATAGATAGTATGTTTTCATTCAAAACAATGTCTTCTCTATTTAGTGGTTCTTTTTGATTCCCCTGTGATCGATTACGGATGCCAAGTTCAAGTTGGGCTAAAAGGGAGCAGCTATTTGTCAGTTTCCTGATATAGTTATTTTAAACTTAACCTCAATCAGTAAGTTATTATAATTCTCATCAATCGCCACATTGCTAGGATAGCTTACGGCGAGTTATAAAAATACAATGGTACGGGTGTTTATTTAAATTAAATATATAATCAATATTTTACCGCAATATTACTTGTAAAATCAAGAATAATTCGATTTGACTTTCTATTGGTAGATTCCTTTCTATGATAGGACATTTCTTTTACATTTAGCCTATGATAAATATGTATATTTCTTCTATTGTTCGACAACTATCCACAGTTAATTAAATTGTTGTTGTGTTGTTCTCCACAGTTAATTAAATTTGCCTATAACTTATTCCTGTAATATTTTCAAACAAAAGACAAATAAACAAATTGCATGAATTTCATTGTGGTAGATAAAAAAATAGCATACCAAATCAGTTACGTTGGAACAATTACTAAAAAAATAATACTTTTAATTCCAAAATATATTACCTTGGGAATTGAGCACTTTACATCTTGCCGAGCTCTAATTTTGGCCTTGTCGATTGCAGATTGTACCAAAATCTTCGTTTCGTCAGGAACGCATCTGTGCAAACTCGGTTCCCGCACAACCGTATTGTCTCTTAACACTAAAGAAACACGACAATTCCGACGATCGCACTCGTACGTAGTAGTACCGCACTTATTGTCAATCCTCTTGGTGTACCGGTAACCATTATACAATACGCAAGGTTTCCCTTTCGAACTAACCGAAAACTCCAATGCACTTGGTGGTGTCGTGTCCCAAAACAGAATAAGTAAATTTGGTTCTGAAACTTACCTTCTTCCGCATATTTTAAAGGGAGGGGTTTCCAAATTGTGATTGGTCATCTCAAAAGTGTCAGGAACGCATTCTTTGTTTTGGAATTCGGTGTGGTGAACCTCTGCAGAATGCAACGGTGGGGAAATACTCATCGCCCTCTGGACTACCTTGGATAAGGGTGTATTGCCTATGTACCATTTTGCAGAGATATAAATTCCTCTTTTGCAAAGCGTGGCATTGCATTTTGATACTGTAAGAACGTATGTAACGGTAACGGCATTCTACCACCAGTAAGGTGTGGGTTGAAAACCGGCAAGGGATAAGGTAAGTTAGTAAGTAAATAAGTCAACAAAATCTTTAAGTAAGAATTTGCAAAAATATCACATCAAAACTACGTATCATGATTTTGTTGGGTTATAAATAATACTTGTTTATATATTCTATGATTTTGTATATAAAATTATGATTAAGATTGTATGTAAGTATTGTAAATATAATCGTACCGTTAAATAATTATAATTGTAATTAGCGTGTTAAAAATTCTCTCATCTAATATTTATGTATATGATGATGGTGATACTGTTGTAAAAATTATTCGTAATAAAGAATAAAAAGCCAAGAGGCCGCTATAAATATTGTTTGCGTGGGTCTGTGATATTAATCAGATCATTTATTCAATATTCATGCGGCTAAATGAATACTAAGCTTATACACTAAAGTGTACTATACTAAGCTTAGCAGACTTGGGAACTGAATCTTCGTAAATTCATTAAAGCCATAGGTAAGCACTTTTTTATACACATTATTTTAACAAGTTGCAGTGGTCGCCGGGTTGCATGTACTTGAGTTTGTAAAACTTTTAAAAATATATAACATACATAAATGCATTAAACAATATTCACTCAATAAATGAATACTCTATTCAAGAATGTTTTTAAAACATATTAAAATTGTTGAATTGTTTAGATATGTTGAGTAATTTTTAATTGTAACAAGTGAAAAATTTGGCTCAATAATATAACTAATCTTCTTTAAGATAATCTTGTTATCTTAGTATAATATAACGAATTCACCCCTAAAGTGCTATATTGTTTTGTATGACAATTTTCAATTTGGTAACACGAATCCTTATGTACTAAGGCTGTTTTCGGACACAAGAAAACAACACAAATCGGCTTAATAAATCATTTCAGTGCGATATGTAGCCGTATGACTTCAAATTTATCATTAATACAGCACGAGTTCGTTTGTATAATGTTCAGCCACATGAAGAACTAACATCAGTAAACTTTGGAGGGTAAAGATTCAGAACGGCATTTGACCAACAACTCTTGTGATCAGTGACTAGAATCTATTGTTCCCGTTCGGATCGAGTGAGGCATGTCATACCCGGCGGGGCAGGTAGACTGTCGACCCTAATTAGTACGGCTCATTGATTTTCCTAGATGTGAGGAACTTGGACATGAGGAACTCGGTGCACACGCAGGGACTCCCCAATCCAAATCTAATCATTCAAGACCGTGTATGTTTTGAGATATAACAACCTCCCTCCAGTGACTGGTATTTGTGTTTTATTTAAGAAGATATACAGACTGTCCCAAAAGTCCCGGACCGGTTTAATATTTTCTAAACGACAACAGATAAATCAATAAGATTTTGCACATCATCACCAAACTTAAAAATCTACTTTTTTAAGGAACTATAAAATTCCTGTCATATCATGGGGACGTCCCACGAGGAGTCAGAAGGAAATTTTAAATAGGAGCATAGGTCAATATGCACATCAGTTTAAAGGGCTTAGCTAGCAGAGTTCAATGCCGGAAACCGTGCCTCTAAAGGATCACCCGTTACAAAATGGCGGCCGTTCAAAGATTTCTTGAACCTGCCATTTTGAATCTTTGAACGACTGCCATTTTTTACTCAGGCGTTCCTTTGAGCTTGAATTTACGGCATTGTAATCTACTAGTGAAGACCTTTAATTTGATGTGCATATCAACCTATGCTTACGTTAAAATTTTTTTCCGATTCCCAGGGCTGTGCCCCCAAATGCAAATTAAATGAATCTTTGAACCACTGTCATTCTTGACTTGGTTGTCCGTTTGAGTTCAAATTTGCAGCATTATATTCTGCTAGTAAAGACCTTTAATTTGATGTACATGTCAACCTATGCTTCTATTTAAGATTTCCTTCTGACTCCTTGCGGGACGTCCCCATGATGTGACAGAAAATTTATTTTTCCATAAAAAAGTAGACTTTTAGGTGTGGTGTTGATGTACCAAATCTTATTGATTTATCTGTTGTCTTTTAGAAAATATTAAACCGGTCCAAGACTTTTGGGACAGTCTGTATACTACGTATATATGATGATTGATGAGTGATTTTACCTTGTAAGGACAGCAAGATGCACTAACTGATTTCCATTCTAGTTGTTTCATTCACCTATAAACTATTAAAAACCTTTTCCAAATATAATACTTTTTTAACCTTACACTTGGCATCCAACACACATTGCCTTGAAAAATATTTTTCATTGAACGGGACTCTATACATAAATGAATGATAGATGAATGATAAATAAATGAAAGAGTCAAAATCAAACTGAGTTTATCCAAATTTTCATTTATTTGTTTTTTTTTTTCAAAAAATAACAAAATGCACAAATAATAAAGTGGGAATAGGAAAATGTTATTTTATTTACTGAAAATAATAGGGCGTGCATTTGTTCGCTTCTAATATTTCTTTTAAACTATATAATATATATGACAGATTCGTAAAATACTATATTAAACAGTTTCCTCAAGCCTGGTTTCAACTAGGTGCCATATTGTAACACCAAACTTCAACAGAGGAATACTAATGGAAGGTTTGATGTTGAATGTTGTCCTTTCAGAGAACTGATGTATTGGTCTGAATAATGTTGTTAAAGCTTCAATCGGCTTGAAGCTACTTTCAATAGGAGGATTCATGTCGCCTTCTTTGCTGATTCCAAAAGGTCAATGAAATTATATGATTTAAATAGCACATTTTTATTAAATAAATAGTCTTTAGATTGTTAAGGTTTGTGAACATGTTCCGTCTGTGTGCATGAAGGGTAATAAAGTTTTTTTTTTCTTTTTTTTTAAGAGGTTGGCGGCCTCTTTTAACCTTGCATTTGCCCGTCCACATAGACTAAGCGCCCGTGCGTGGATCGTTTACAGCAAAGCAAGGAGTGAGCCGGTACAGTACAAAGGTGGACTGTACTGATAAAATGTTATCGGCAGTGACCAGGATCCGAACCCACGACATCGCTGCCTTGGGCCCGAATCCGCAACGATACCGACTGAGCCACCGACTCACTGAAAGTAAATTCAATCTGGCTGAATAAATCATATGTTGGTTTTTTTACTCTAAATGACTTAGAGGTTTTCAAATTAAAATTCATTCTAGTCATACAACGACTTGAATTTTGCTATTTTGTACGTTTCTTTTCAAAGCGGTCTTCAGTCAAAACTGGTTTTCAAGACAACTCAAGTCACAGACAATACATTTTATACAATAATTACAAACAGTAGGTGAAACTTACCTAGGTTTACTTAAACTGGGCCAATTCAGGGACTAAAACACCCAATCAATCTGAGGGGCTTAAATAAAAGAAACTTAGATTGATCACATACCATTTTCTTCATAACTATATTGTTTCAATTTATCTTGAGAGATCACTTTCAATTTATCAACGAAGACTGGCGATCTACTAGATTAAGATCACGGGTATAAACCATATAAATTGCATGGTTTGCGGGTCTTATTCTTTTTAGCTCTCTTCTGTCGTTAAAGTATAATATGGTAGTATTTTTAAGCATATAGCTCTCATTGTTTAATGACAGTATTTACATAATACTTAGAGTAATTGTATTGTTTGACTATCAATAATGCATAATGCCTGAAATGACTAATATTGTCTTGAAAACTATTTTAATAAATGTATTATGTAATTTACAATGTGATATTACTAAATAGACGTTTAGAGAGCAAAGAGAATACTATTTTGTACAGTATTTATACTGTTGTTAACTAAATAAATAATGCTTTTAAATAACTAGTACCTATTATGTTATAAAAGCATTTGTAATAAGTGTTATCGATTTTTCTGGTAGACATACAAACATTCTTCATTCGTTCTCAATCTTTATTATTGATATTATATACATCATCGATAATGCTTTCCAGCTTTTTGCCGGTGACATCAAGATGTTGAAGGTGGGGAAATCAAGTCAAGACTGCTCTCTCAGTGAGCAGTCTGGGCACTTTTGACTATATATTTTGAGTATTTTCCAAAGCACTGCTACAGGGAGCTTTGGAAAATGTTCAGCAATGGTGCTCTACGAGTAGTACAGTGGGTACGTTCGTTTTTACCCTGGTCGAAAAACTTAAGCTCAGGCTAAAAATAGTCACTTTTGGGTCTAATGAAAAATTGTATATACTAACATTACAAAATTATCATTACCATAGTAGACCTTTGTGATAAATTTGTAACAAAATAAGAGTGTGGTTCTAAATCCATAAAAAATAGATTGAATAAGATATATGAAAAGGATAAAAAATCTGCAAAAAACTAAGTACGCTAATATGAAATATTTCTACTGATGATTGAACAAATCATGTTTTGCTTTAGATGGTAAGTAGAATCGTAACAATTTTTCAAATTTTTATGATGTTTAGAAATAAAATTTGAAGAACATATTTAGGTCAGATACGCAAGTGTTAGTCAAATGTAGTAATACACCTGTGATAAATGGATGTGAATATGGATTTAGAAATTGTTTGTAAAATGAATTACAAATTGATTTACGTAACGGCTTATTTGACGATAAAATAAACACACCCAACAAAACCCTATTCGGGTGAGATAATGCGTTGTTAAATTTATTGAAAATCCGCAGCGATAAAATGCAACCACTAAAGTTGGTTCTGGATCGGTGAAATACTCGATGGTTTTCCTTAATTGTGATTTAAATTTTATCTTGGCTTGATGAAGATTATGACATTTACTATCAAATAAGTACAACAAAAATTATTAAATGACTTGAATTATTCTTTTTTATTTACATTTACTGCATCCACGATTATTAACAAAAAACTTTTACATGTTTTGAAATAAGTATAATGCAAATCTATACATTTTAAGAAATACTACTAATGCTATTATTAGAGATTGATAGCTAAGTCCTTTGTTACTAAAACACTATTTTTATGATTTTTTTTGTTGAAGAAGACTCAGAAAATATTAGTCCTTATATTTTTAAGGTAAGATGTGTGCCATTAACGATAATTTCAGTGATTGTTTATATTTTATGTATAATATAAGATTTCATACAAAATATTAACAGACTGAGTTTATGTGTATGTAGCTGATATTTGATGTTTATAATATCAAGGAGAATCGACACAAAAAAAAACATTCAATGAGATAAAGCCAAAACAAGAACTCACAATAACCAGTATTTTCATAATGATGATGATCACTTTTAAGAAAATTGTCATTCAACCAGGACTAGGTGACTCTAAAACTTATTTGTTAATAGTTTTACTTTTGAATTTTTGGGCCGTTGGTCTTAAAATAGTTAATAAAACACATCCTTTAATAAACAACACCAAAACACGAAAAACTCCAATACACCAAATCTTCTATTTTTACCAGGCAGTAGGATTCTCTATTCCGTTTCCTGCAGTTGAGGTTTACTTGAATGCAGCTGTTGACTGTGGTAGGGGTCATCACGTTTACTAAGCCTTCATCAGTGGCTGTGGTAGTCTATGGTATTTGACTATTGTTAGTAGTAAACATTCAGATGTTACACCAAGGTCTAGATTTGAATAAAACTCTGAGCTTCTTATTAAGTGTGCTAATGTCAATTATTATAACAGGTGAAATATATGATTACATTTAGAGAGTTAATATAAGGGTGACTTAATATTAGTTTTCTTTTTCTGAGAACAGAATTCAATTTATATTTGCTTGTATATTATTTGGTTGGTAAAATGCTTGACAGATATCTTTACAGGGAAAACTATACTAGACATATGGCAACTTTAGACCTAATCCACCAATTTAGTTTCGAGTTAGTCTTTGTATGACAAGTTTTGAAAGTAACTGGTCTAAAAACCATTGAGTATTTGCTTATATTTGCTTTAAAAATGAAAATAAATTAAGAGAAACAGCTGACTCTCTGGTTGTTTAGAATTTTACTAATGCACAGTTATAAAGTATGGTAAACTAAATTTTACACAAACCTAAAAGAAAAGTTAAAGAATTAACAGTTGCCAGAATAACTTAATTTGTGAGGAACAGTTGTTCGGTTTAAGCTGGTTAATTATTTTAGTTGTTAACAGTTTGAATTACTTGCTAACAATCGGACACATACAAATAACTCATAATGTATCAGTTCCGTTAGAAAATAAACTATAATAAAATTAAATACTACGCGAAATTACTATGTAAAACTACTTACTAGGTTATCATAACTACATTTGTAATGAAATTTAATTGAAGAAATAGAATAAATATATTGTAATAATTCTTCTTTTTCACATATTGCACTGCTGTTATATTTCTTTGGTTCATAATTTATAGCATGTGTCCTTTATAAAATCATGCAGAACCCCATGTAAAAATTAGCCATGAGAATCATTTTACATAGCGTATGTTAATCATTATTTATCTTATAGCCATATTGAATACAGGTAATAGAACACCGATAATGTTACACCAACGAACAGGAAAAGACCTATTGGTAAGTCGAGTTCAACATTCAAAAGCATGTCAGTCTATGTCATAGTGTTTGACAGCTTATAGTATTTACCTGCATGTCAATATAGCCTTTGTCCATCTGTCATGTCCGTCATGTGGTTTCGGGTTATAGACGAGACTAACGAGGCTTTTGTCCCTTTGAAAAGGAGATACCTTTACACTTCATAGACCAGTAGTGAGTAAAAATAATTTTACAACTAGCTGTGGCCAACTATATTGTTCGAATAATATACTTGTAGAACCTCTTTTAGCTTTATTTCACTAAACATGTTCTCATTTTTATTGATGCTATTGTAGATGACGTGACGCATAGGATTTAATAATAAGATGCTCTTCTTTGGCTTGGTTGAGAATAGAAAACATGTTCTAGGCCTGCGACATTTTTATTTTTTTGTTATGGAACAGGTTAAAATCCTTGTTTTAAAGGTATTAAACTTTAGAACGATATCATAACAGGACGTTTAATTTACTTGACTTACTTACTTAATTGTTGAGGGAGGTGTTGGGCTGCTTTAAGATCAATGACCACCTGTAGCATTTACTTTTGTAAATAACTAATAAACATTCAATGAAAGGTAAAGCAATTGTTTATAACTAAATAATCTAGATTTATAATAACGAGCCTCCAGTGGAAACAAGTTTTCCATTACATATTTAACTTCGGAAACTCCAAACAAGTTTGAAACTTGGTAAACAACTCGCAACAGGTTGAACAAATGAAAAGTGTATTTATAAAACATAACCTGCTTGTGCGCTAATAACCTTATAATTGACTTTTTTGGTACTTAATACATCTTCAAAGAAAGCTTTTGAGCGATTAAGACTTTCAATAGAATTATATTTAATATCTTAACCTGTTGTTTGTGTATTTTAAACAAAACTTTAAGTTGAAATGCATGAATACTTATAAAATTTAAATGTATCTATCTATATATTAATAGGCAAGCATGTTTCTTTAAAACCTTTTTTCTCAGCTCGTGTGCATCGTGGGGTAAATCTACGCATACCGTTAGAAAGCTATTTTCCTGTAGGTGTGCAGAATCCCTTTATAAATTTAAATAGGCTCAAAGATAAGCACAAAAAATGAGTTTAAAAATTTGAAAAAATTAACATGGATCTTATGCGTTGCCATGCTGGTGACGAAATAACAACGAAATATAAACAGAAAATCAAAACAAATGGAAGAAACTCCAATCACATGTTTTATTTACAGTGTGGGGTGAAAATAGAGAAGTGAGTAAGTTTACATTACATTATTTTTGGTCGAGTTTCGACCACTGGACGACCTCTCGTTTATATAAAACTAGAGCCCTCCCCGTGGTCGAAAACTTGACCAAAAGTATGTGTTGTGCAAGTTTATTTATTTTCACTCCAAGCTGTAAATAAAACATGTGATTGGAATTTTGTCCATTTGTTTGATTTTCTGTTTATATTTTGTTGTTATTTAGTCAGCAACATAACAACCCATACAGCCCATGTTAATTTTTTTCCAAACTAATTTGTTGTGCTTATTTTTGGGCCTATTTTAATGTATAAGGGGATTCCGCACATCCAAAGGCAACTAACAGTAAGCTTAGATTTTTCCTGCGTCGCGCAGGAGCTGACAAAAAAGATTTGCAATAAACATGCTTGTCTATTAATATATAGAATTGTTCCTATGTTAAATCTCCACAAGAAAAGTTTAATTTCAATTTTTTAAACCAATTACCATAAATATTCTCATAATAAAAATAAAACCTGCACATATAGGATCGATAACTTTTCTTTTGGTACAACCTGCTTGTAATTCGGTCCCGTAGTACGGTCAGGGTAGCTGTCATAAGTATTGCAAAGGTTTTTATATAAAATAAAAGCAAGTATGGAAGTCATTCTAATATGACAAGACTATCATCAATTAAATATGCTATCTAACAATAATTCAACGTTGGTAGAAACAAATTATTAGTAATTAGTAGCATTCACTATATAATGCGACTATATCCTAAATAGCTTCTTGATCAGCATTGTACGTGATGTTAAATTTACGGAAAATAAATAAAAAAAACTTCTAATAACACTTAATACATGCATTCACGCTTATACTGTTAACTCACAAGACGGTAAATGCACATAAAAGGTCGTAAGAGGTGATCGATTTTGATTAGACAATCTAATTATCGTCAGACTCAATAGGCGAATTATGCACCAAATGATGGGTCTGAAAATGAGTATATTATTTTTACTAAAATAAAGTTAATGGAATTTGTAGTTAAATAGATACAGATTACCAACAATAATATAGTATTACTGTACTCTAACGGAACGTTGTGTACTGTATTACCAAAATAAATACCAACTACGCATGGAATAGACGATCTGGAATGAACCCAGATATTCGTGTACTGTAATATTTCTGAACTGTACAGTTCTATGTAATATTGAAACAATAAAGATTTTTCTAATATATATATAATAACCCATTTAGCGGGCTTTAGATATGCGAATTCTAATATTACACATGGTGTTTAGGTAAACTAACTATTTAACAACATCCCATTTAGAATTTAACTACGATACATATAGGAAATATGTATGCGGAATTATGTGTATATAGGAATTACATACACTTATTGAATTTCGACGATATAATTTTGGATATTATCTTGATAGTAATGCAAATATGTTATGATATTATGACAATGTTAAAAGCATACAGGTAAAGAATTTGTTTATAAACAAAAGTATTAAATTTAAAATTAATCAATGTTTAAAAAGGATGAGTTTCATAAAAACTGCTTACTTCTAACATAAGCAGTAAAATATTGTATTATGCAATCATGTAGTCTATCTTTAATGGCAACAACATACGAAGACATAAGAACATGGTTCAGATACAAACTGACTTGTACGACTTTCCACACATCTTCACCAAGTTGTAGTCTGTTATATCCCTTATCTTTGGGGCTTAAAATACAAACTGTGTCTTGTTTTGTATCACTGTAAGGTCTACTACGCAGCTTTCCTATACAACGGAGTTACATCAATTATCAATTATTCAATTATCAATTAGTTAAGATGGGGACGCCACTATGTGCGTATTTTAACCCAAATATGAGTGAAAGATGAGTGTAGGATGAGTGGCGCGATCTTGTATTCTTGTTAGTGACTAAGGCCGACATGTTCCTTAGACACAGCTGTTAATTAATAGCCCATACAGCTAATGGCAACTAAGGGACCTACAGTTTATAGTGGAATCCGAACCACATTTTTCCTTGTAATTTACGAATTGGTCTAATTATCAGGATAGTACTGCGGATAGTCGTAGTACTCACTAGTGCGGACGTTAATCCACACCAGGGAGCATCGCATCCACAGTGCATCCCTATAAATATCCACAATTCGTGACCTCCTAGTAGCTGGATTACAGGACGACGCCACCCGTCCCAGTCATATTTTCATATATCGTAAAACAGATACACATTCACATATTTAAATCATCAATGATTTATTTATGTATAGTTTTATTGTACTAAATAACACGAAAACTATTTAAAGTAACATTGACATACACAAAAACAAGAAATTAACTGACAATTATACTAACGTTCCTTCAACGAGTTAGTGGTACATTTATGTAATAGGACTAAATTACTTTGTGGTTGAAATGCGCTAATTGTTCGGTTTCTGCTATAATGGTATTTAAAACACAATAGTTGCCATGGATTGTTAGGATAAGTATATACAAATTTGGTTTATGTGTATATTTATTTCATAAAAAAAAGCCTTTAGATTTAAAATCACTTTTCCTTTTCTGCAAGCGTGTTGAACATCGAGTTGGTTTTTATAATCAACACTTGACTTAAGAAATGGATATTACTGAATCATTTTTTGTAATTAATTTTCTTTGAGTAGTCTTAATGTAGGTATATGATTGTTTTGATTGTATAAATTTAGAAATTATGGTCTAGTAAACGAATTCTTACTGTTGAACTAAATTTTAAAAACTTTGTAGTTTTCAATATGTAGGAGTTTATTTTACAGAGTTAGTTGTACTTAGTTTAATTGAATTCCGAAGATTATGCTGTGATATATACGGCTAGAAGGAAAATATTAAACAGAAATTATGATTAAGTTGTGAAATCTTTCCACATTTCGTGCTTGGTGAGATGGATAAGATTGAAAAATAATTTCAACTCTGAAACACGACGAGGTGTCTTAGAGGCAAGAACTATTTTAGATAGTTAATCAAAAATGCTGATTAGATATACATACACAACAAGTTATTCTGCTAATAGTAGTAACATTGTATTAAATAATTAAATGAAATATTTTAACTAACGATGATTTTATTACAACAAGGCATCTATTCCAGTATTACATGGATTAAATGGCTGTACTCAAAGCCCTACCCCGACAGGGACAACTAACACAAGTAGAGTTAATTAGTGTTTGTAGTTACATGTTGTACTCAGGCTGTGTATGGTGTCAATAGACTGTAATCAACTGGACTACAATCGTTGACATATATAGAGAAGACACATTGTGTCTACTACACTTAACTAATTGTTTTTTTATTAAACACCTTTCAATGACAAAAAAAATCCAGTTAAAAAAATAGGTTATTGTCACTTTGTGAGTCTATTTAGAGAAGTTTTTACAAATAGAAATATTTATTTGCCGTATAAATCATATATAGTAAAACAATTACAGACCAACTAGTTTACGATATCAAGTATTCACCTGCACATGAATGAGTCCCTGGTATAAACAAGTTTTATATTACATATTACACTTTGGAAACTCCGAACAAGTTTGAAACTTTGTAAACAACTCGTGACAGATTGTTCGTGACGACTAATAAATAAAAGGGCTCTTTACAAAGTTTAAAACATTCGTAAAATCTTACTATATTACATTTTGATTTACATTTTTTTACACTTGAATTTTTTCCCACAACCTTCTTTAGGAATACGATTCCCGTCACTTCAAACCTTCAGACTAAGTGAATTTTCGTTTGTCTACTTGGATTTCGATTATAATATTTTATTAAATATTTCATATGTATTATCCTTTTTTAAATACAGTACGTGAGTACTGACAGTTTAGTTTAAAGTAGTTTTTTTTACAACTAAAATAATTTGTTGTTGTTCGACGCGTTGATATGCTAAAGAGACAATAAAATGTGTACTGAGCTTGGTAAATAAAATCGATTCTTAAAGGCAAAGTAAGGTCTTCAAGTAAGGACTTTAAGGTTCTTAAAGTCTAAGGGAAAGTATAACTCAAATCAAATCAAAATATCTTTATTCGTCATCTGTACATGCTTGGTACATTGAATAGTGTCAATGAATAGCCTATGTTACATTTAAAATATCTGTAACATACTACAAACAACACTATTATTTATACACAACTACAACTATTATTTATTCGTAAATGACATCGCATATTCCTATAATTATATTTCTGTTTGAAATGTTTTTAACCAGCATAGTACTTTAAAACATTAATATCTTGGCCCTTCAGTCTGCGACTTAATTACTTAATGAAACGAAAGCATCGTAAGTAAATCTTGCACTAAAACTTTCTTAGAGCGATGCTTAATTAAGAAACTTGAGAGAATATATTGATGCAGACAACTTAGAGCAGAATGAAGTAAACACAACTGACTTGATTATCAAATAATGTCATTAATTTAAATTTCTTTTGAAAATTAAAGGAAATTACTTTTGAGCTGAACTTGAACTTCATTTGCTTTTTACGAAGAAAATAAAATTTAAAAAACATATTTTACAAGCCAATATAAACCTTGAAAAAACAGAGTGCTGTAATAAAAATGTTTTCCCCCACTACCATATGTATCTCAACGAAGACCATGTACTATTCATATCTTAACTTTAGAACAACCAATTGTCAAGTGCCTAGTATGACTTTATTTCTTATGTATTAACTTAGATGTAATATACAAAACGCGTTATCATTTCAAAATATTTAAAACAATTGTTTAACATATAAATTGAATTTCATACCATTATTGTTACACCAGAGAAATAATATTGAAATAAATACTACATAACCGGGAAAAATGCAAATTTAATTTGCTATTCCAAACTGAGCAAAATAAAATATGTGTAAACTAGTTTTATCAATTTCAACTGATATAAAACACAAAGAAATAAACTGTCAAATAAACTACCATATTTCTGAAACTAGTTAGTGGTAAATTGTAATGTTGAACTAGATAACTGTAGTTTGTGGTTGAAACACGTTAATTATTTAGTGACTGCTATATTCGAAATCTAAAAAAGGTGTGTGTTAGTTATGTGATAAATGGATGTTCAATTAGCAAACGAAAAAAAACCTCCTAACATATCCAAAATGGAATAAGTGTGTAAAATATAATTTCAATTTACAACTTTGGATGATTGAATTGTAAGCGTTCGGTTTGTGACTATGTATACTTTACAAAGATAATATTGAAAATATTAGTTAAAGTGGTACATGAACTATGTTTTTTTTTTCAACCCCAGATTGTTGCATGGTCAGAATGTTTTCAGCATTTATATTAATCATCATTTGACAAATCGCAGCTTCCTCTAGAAATGTTTAGAAAGCGGGCAGCAATTTTCTGTGCGTTTTGGAATTATGGCTCCCTAAGTCTGGCCATGCACATTATTTTAGAACTGTACATGACCACACAGAGCTGTCAAATTCTTACAGAGCAGTGGTCAGTTATCTTCTGAACGTTGCCTTTAATTATAATGCATTTTGAATCAGGACCTGACCGTTCCCATTATCTCGAAGCAGTACCTCAGGGGTCAATTGTTTCCGTAGCAGTAATTTGCAAAAACAACCTTCCCAAGTACTTTTACATATGAAGTTCTTATATCATCAAAGATATATGTCTTTAATTTTTAAGCATACTGGCAATACAGTTTAAGGGCTGACACACTCTGTCATTATTAATCCACTGGCTGCAACATTTTTCATAAACTAAGCCTAAAAGTGATTCTTAAATACATTTAATGCAATGTAGTATTGCTACAGAAGCTTAAAAACAACGAATAGTTATCAATATTATATTAACTTAGCTTTCAATTACATTTGGTTGGTAAATAAATGAAGCCAATAAAAAACTAAGTAACTTACAGTTTGTTGAAAAAAATGTTGTTAAATTACGTTTTGATCAAATTGTTTAGACTTCTCTATGCCAATGGTTGTTATTAGTTAATTACACTCTATTAACACCACCTATTCAGCCTTAGTCTATGCAACATGTTACAATAAATACTAATTAACTCTCCTTGTGATGTGTTCCTCTCTCAGGCGCATATTTCCTTTAGTACAACCATTAACTTGAGATAATGAAATCAGTGTTATATCGCAATACAATAATTTGTTCACTAGTTATTTTTTATTTAGTTATTTATTGAATTTGAAAAAACTTTAAATTCTAGGGGAATGTTTGTTTAATAATGTTCAGGGTGACTGATTATCAAGTTTGATTGACAACGGTGAGTACAATTTAAGATATGATAGCCAACTATTGTTAGATTAGAATAACTTTGGGATCTTTTAAACTACGTCATACTCAATACGTTGCTAGTTGAGGAAATGTGCTCAAAATATTAGGTTGATGATCCTAATAATGTTAATGAGCATTAAAATGTGGAATTAAATACAGGGTTTCGACAAATACAAAACCTTTCATTTTTTAATGGCTGTAAAGTTATACAAATGAACGTTGCTTCAATATTCAGTAAATAGAAGCTCTATATAAACACTACACTTCAGTCCTGGTTTATTTTGTGTCTTTAACTATCTCAGTGCAAATTATTCAAAGGTGAAAAAGGGTGGAGGTGGTAGGATATAAATGACAATATATCTAATGATATAGTTTTATATATTAATTACTGTTTTAACTTACTATGAACCGAAAAATGTTTTGTGTTTTGTTTTGAAAAGGTTTATATATTCGGCATCAGGGTTCTTGTTAAGTCTGTAGCCGTAAATACAATAATGCATGTATGAAGACCGTAAATATTAATTTTAATATGTTTACTAGAAATATAAACATTAAGTAAGATCTATATTCGTTCAAATAATTGTATTATCTTTAATAGTACGCCTAAATTATAGGTTAACCGCTAGCCTTTAATTTACTATTTAAACATTTTCAGAAGTAAATATACTAAATAACATAACAACGATTACATTGTCATAGGACTTAGTAAATAGCTAAAACAAAAACAACGTACACCTTTGTTGTGACATTTCCACATTCCGTGCTTGATGGTGCAAACGACCTTACATCATGTCAACTACACCTTTCTTACGTTGTAATACAAATAAGTGTACTATAATGTCAATAATAGAAAGTTAAACATGCCCTCTGGTTTTGTTATATTGAGCTACAGTGAGTTATCTTGTACTACATACATTTCAAGAAGAAATCATTAAAATATTAAAGATTTAACCACACATTTTTTTCCCGAGTGGACCTAGTTATACATCTCATAAAAGTATTGTCCTTCTTAAAATATGACATTCTACTTCTTAAATCAAGTCGTCAGATAATCAATATATTGTAATTGGTTTCAATCTCAATATTTTTAGGAACAAGATCAGTAACATAATTGAACAACATTATTTCAATACTATTTTATCAAAATAATATTTGTGTTAGCTTGGCTTATCCCTCGTTAGGATAATTGCACAAATAAAATTGAAAAGTTAATTATCAATTGCAACTTGGCATTGGAATTGAACCTAAGCTAAGAAAATATCGATGGGTAACCCAAACTCCATGATTGTTCGTGTTATTGTGAAAGTTTAGGAACAATTCATAGCTGAATGAGCCAACCTTAAGATAATTAAGAGAGTCACTCATTTAATCCTAAATCATATCTTTCAAGTTGATTGCTTCAGTTTCAAACGTTCATTACGCATCACTGAGATGTTATTAGTTATTTATACCCAAGTACTTATTTAGTTAACTCTTGTGTCAAACGTATAATAATAGACTGTATTTCTCCAATAACTTTTTTACCTTTTAATTTACCCCAATAAGAGTCAAATTGTTTAGTCACATTAATGAAAAAAAAATCACGTATTTTTCTTTGACAATCCTAATTTTAATCTAACCTCAAGAACTAATCGTATACAAATTGATATAGTTATACGAAATAATTAAAAACAAAACTTAGAACTTCAGCGATTGCAAACTAATTTTATGATGTGTGATCCCAAACGTATGATGATGCTTATTTGGGGACTTTGCTCTTATTTAATTGCACCAATGGTCAATTTAAAAAAAAAATTGGAACTACAATCTTGAGGTAAACGTAAACAGTAAGGACAAGAAAAATGATTTCAAAATCGCAGGTTTAGGTGCGACTCACAAAAAATCCTCAAATGGTTAAACTTTAGTCAAACCATTAACCGTTTACCTTAGGCAGGTCTTTCACATCACGCTTTGCCAGTCACGTGAAATTTTCATGAGTTGACATCGGACCTGACTTAGACAAGATGAAATCCAAATCCAATAATTGTCCACATTTAACCGTCCATGATATATTATAATAATGATATTACTAGTCTCACTACAAATTACACTGAATTTAGCAGTAAATATTGTTTAGTTAACAAAATAATAGTATAATAGAGATATTACTACCCACAATAATAGAGATATTACTACATATAATACTGATTTAAGCAATAACAAATAGTAACCGAATTTTTTATAGAGTTTGAGAGGATTAAAGAAGTTTGTTTTTAGGCCAACAACGATTTCTTAACGTATTTTCCTTCATATTTTACACGGAAAGCCAAGAGAAGCAAGTGTTGCAATTTACATGCGACATATCCTTTTATCCTGCCTGGAATTTACTCGGATTTCCAAGCTTGTTTGCTTAGGGTTGAATTTGAAATTCTCTTGAATTGTAACAAAATAAAAATATTGTTGAGGAAAATATGAATTGCACTTAAGAAATAATTAGAAAAATTATTGTAAAATTTTAGTTCATGAAAGTAGGTATTTAAATCGCATGAATACATGAGAAATATAAACCGATACAATATTCACATTTCATCCCGTGTAAAAGTTTACATTTATTTTTGATATTTGATTTTCCCTAATATGATTAACCCTTTAACGTTGGTGGAATTATTTACTTTGTGTCTGATTATTAAACTGTGTTAAAATTGGCGGTGAAAAAACTAGCAGCATATATAGCAACAGTAAAAGTCGCATTTTTAAATATAGATTTTTTTAAACATATGTAATTAAATATATGTGGGCCATCTCCCTTTGAAAAATACAGAATTTAATAGTGCATGAGTATAAATCATTCTCACAGCCTCAGGATAGCATTTTTATGGTAAATAGTGGCTAAACGTACTTCGTCAGACTATCCTCTACATGTAGCATTGAACTTGCTACTCTGCTTACTGAACTGCCCCCGGAAGTCCGTGTAATTTATAGTTTTATCATAATTTTGTTATGTTTTGAATGAAATTGGTTTTTTACGACACCTCAAAAAGTACACCCTTTTTAGCATGACGATGGTGGAGCTATATAAATAACCACCGAAACATATGTAGCAATTTTCGATAGTACATGTTTAGGATTGTGACGAAGTACTTTTTTCCATTATTGTTTAAATATGAGTTTGGTTAATATTGAATTTTTTTTGGTTATTTGCATTTTGCAGAAGTTCAAAATATATACGCTTGCTACCGCAATAGTATTAGTTTTTATTTATATGGATCAGCAGCGCATTTATCCGACGACAGGTTTCTGTCAAGTGACTGCCGTCGCATTTATGAGACGGTTGTCACATTAAAATAGACTGATAATGATAGTGTTTCAATGTTATTAAAAGGCTAATCTACAGGGATATCCGTCGAACATGTTCGTCACTTGGTCTGTAGATATAATGATAAGTGACGTCATATGATAGTTGGCAAATTTTTTTTTCCTACATCACAGACTTCACCTGGTCACCTGTTGACGTGGTCTGCGTGAACTGATAGCCAACTGACACCCGGTCTATGTGTAATATTAAAATGTATACTGTTATATTTTTAGATGAGAAAATATTAACCCCATCAAGAGCACATTTCGGTTAATTGCTACACTCACAGTGTAAGTGAGAAGATAAGTGGGTCAACTCTAGTCCTTGGTCTTGACCTTTGAGTTTAAACATGTAAACGTGCATTCTACTTCCTGTTACTTATTTAGCTTCTAATTGTATTTTGTTAATAAGCATTAAGCATAGAATATGATTTTTTTTTAATTGTGTCAAGATTTATAATATATGATTTAATATACAACATACCTCGGTACGTGGTAATGACTGCAGCGCCGCATATGCGGTGATCAGTATCAAACGTGCTAAGCGATCTTGCAAAATCAATAACTGTTGTAGGGCGTCCTAATGTACTTAAATGTATCCTCTAAGGGTACGTTGTCCTGTATTATAAAAAAGGAAGTATATTATTAGTTAAAGTAATTTTTTAATAAATAACAGGAAACTTATTGGCAAATGAATTAAACGGTGCCTTTTAAAGAAATGAATTAAACGGTGCCTTTTAAAGAAATTAATAAAACTGCTTTTAATATATATGTTGTTAATACTACTCGATGCTATTCAAAGCAATTTTCTAAGGCCTAGAATGAGTGAGAGTTTTATTTCAAAACAAGTGTCATATGAACAAGTAAAGGTGTATATATCCCTCTTAAAAAGAGAGAAAAAAAAATGGTTAATGAAAAATGGTATTATCTCAAAATTATTATTTAAAAAATCACCCATTTACTGTGAATAACTAACCAAATAAATATAATTTAATTACGTTGGTCAATTGCTTGTCGCACAACTAAATACAATATATAAGTATAATTTTAACATACAGTAAAAACTTAATAATTAATTATCATCAAGTACGATGAAATATGCTTCAATTAATTACTATTGCGTCAACATATTACTTTCCAAATGTATTACACGATCTTTGCAAATTCGTTATAACGCAAAAAATAATTTAAAGCCAGTATATGTCAATGCAAAAATCATATGATGTACGACGAAGTTAAGGTAATAATCCTGTCATAATTTTGATGTTGACTTGACTGAGCTTTGATCATTGATATGATGTAGGTGAATTGATAATTTGCGATGCTCCTCATACTGATGATACTGTATTTTGAACTTTTTCCGTTGGTTCCCTACCTCTAGTTTTTAGAGAAATCTATTATTAACAATAGAAGTGGTAGTGCAATAAACTACGGTAAGGTTAGGTTGGGTTAGTATAGACTTTAGAAAAGAGTTAGAATTACCTCACCTAACCTAACCACATTTCACTAGTGGCAGTTAATTGACGGTAAAGGTCCTGTACTCGTATATACATTTTCATGTTTAAGGCAAAACAAACATGCCGATGGATAAAATACATAGTCAAAGATTAATTCCATTGTCTTAGAAAAGAAAAAAAATGCCAAGATAACGCCAATACGATTATGGGTTTATTGTTTTCAAACACTTTTGTTAAGGTTATAATTGTTTTTTTGTGGTTTTTTAGACACTCAGCAAAATATCTAAATATAAACTCATAGTCTTTTAAAACAAAAATCTTCGATCAATTTTCAGCCCAACTTTTGGTCAAGGAATATGGAGAAGAAAGGGCCAAAATGGAAGTCAGAACATTGTATCAATATCATAAGAATCAAAAGTAGAAGATTGAGTTGGGCTGGTCATGTAAATAGAAGGGATCTGAACTTCTCACTTAAGAATGGAAGTAAAACATCTTCGACGAGGTAGACGATCTTTGGAGCGCCCACAAGACTGCGATGGAAAGATCATATGCAGAGGCTAAACGTTACACCAGTTATCATGCGATACCGAGTTTGATGGCGAGCGGCTGTTGGCTAGGCCAAAAAGGTTCTGTGGTTTCAGTGCCCACATAGCTGGCTTTAAGAACAGCTTTTGCAAGACCAGTTAAACGAGTCATCAAAATTTTATCTGGTGGATTACATAAGTTTCCACAACAAAAATATATAGTAGTATAGTTTCGTTTAGAGTCCTTGGAGGCTACTATAATCTTGGATAATTTCAAACCGCTGCTGAAGAGTAATTTATCACCCAAAAATAATAGTTTTATCATAATTTAAACATCTAGTATACTGTGGGATTAGAAATATTCTTTGCCATTTTGAATTGTTCTCCAAGGAAGTTTATTAAAGCTAACAGCCATATTGAATTTGCCCGCCATAAGAGCAATGCAATTTTTTTAATTTCAAACAGCCGCTGAAGATTAATTTACCACCTAAAAATATTTGTTCAAACACCAGAGTGATTGTGTTTTTGTATATTGTGACATTAAAAAGTTTCTTTGTAGTTTTATAAATGTTCTACGAGTTTGAATGTGTAGGTCCAAGGACGCTTAATAGTCAATTTTATGAATCTTTTTGGTTTTTATTGTAAAACAAAACAAAAGTAAAGAGGTTGAATCGTGAAAACAGGGTCATTTCTTGTGCTTAAGTTAAAAAACCCCTGTTTATTCGTAGGATTTTTAAAATGATAAATAATAAACAAATATAATATAACACAAATTATATTTTTATTTCATATGCAAAAATATTTTGTGTTAATATTGGTTACAAAAATGGTATTAAGTATTCTTGTTTGTGTCTTTTGCTAAAAGTATCTTTGTACACCCCAGAGTTCAATAAGAACCTTATAAAATATGTAAGCGGGAAATGGGAAGCTTTTACGTCAGTCTCCCAAAGCTGTTTATAGACATACAGTATTACTTATTTAACATTGACATTAAATCGACTTAAGTAAACTTATGATAAGTTCTGAGGTTGAACAATTTTAACCATACAATTTTGTTTTCGACGACTCAATGGTTTATTTTCCACTCAGCCCCTAAAATGACTAGTTTTTAAATCGTAACCCTTATTTTAAAGCTAAATAATAGTGTTTGAGATTTAAAAAGGGGTTTTCATGAAACTGTTAAGTAATTGAAATTGTTCACTAGATGATTATGTAAATCTTTTTCATACCAGCAAACTGATTTTTTTTTCAAAAACAATCTATTAAATAAACTTAATAACTGTATCGTCTATATTTAGTGTTTAACTCCCAATATTGATTAGTCAGCACTTTTCTTAAGGAATTATTTTGAGATAACCATAGTTTATTAAGGAAAAACTACTAATAAATTTATATCTTGAAAAATATTTGAAGCTTAAAAAATTGGCAGTTTTTCTTCTTTGACTGGCACTATACCATAAATTTCACGTTTGGCTTGGTTCCATCATAACACTAATTGGTTCTTGTGCCAAAACGTAAACTGTTTGAATCAATTTAAGAATCTCTATTGAGAAATATAAATCTATCAACACACAAGGGTTTTATTAATTTTTTTTCCAATAAAAAACTTTGTTGTTTGGTTCTATAATATTCTGTAACAAAGTTGCAAAATAAAATAACTCATGTAATTAAAGAATGATATTTATTAAACTAGATATAAACGTTCTTACGTTTTGTGAATATTTTTTTGTGAATAAATTCTGAAAACCCTTTATATTGATATAAATAGATCGTACATCCGATTACAGATGGGGAATTCCTTACTACCATTAATTCATTATCCACCAATACCATATTGGTGGATTTAAGTAATTTGGATTTAATTGGTAGTATATTAAAAAAAATGCTTAATGTTATTTAGGTAAGGATATTGTGAAGAACCAAGCCTCTTATACAACGAAAAATGAATGGTCCAGAAATGACATTGTTATATAGGCACAGAATAAATAACCAAAATTATTCCCCGTAAATTGTATAAACGATTACAAAATTATATATCTTAACTTGTCTAGAATCTTTAAATTCAACGACTCTATATTGAGAAGGAACAGGTAAATTAAATGACAGATGACGAAACGAAACTGATATTTAGAATAATAAACATGGTCTTTTTATAAGATTAATAACATTTAAAAACTGACCTAGTAGTACATAGGTTTGAAGACCTACATAGTGTTTGTTATAAATATGGCGTATTATTAACGGATTTTTTTTTAATCGTGTTGACAAAGTTACGAGGTAAACTTTCAAGTGGACTTTGTGAATGGAAACGGGTTAACTCTGCTTACCGCCTTTAAGTGAAGATAATTGTCTCTACGTTTTGTGTGGACAATTATATTTTTTGCTTCTACAAAATCTTTTAAGGTACCATACATGATGCTGTGACCAACAAAATGACAAGATACCAATTTCTATTTTAATATATTTTATTTGAGGTATTTGTTTAACTGTTGTCTACAATTCCAAAAAATATCATTACATTTAGCAGCTGTAAATGGTACTTTTTCAAAGGATTTTCCCACAGTTTTTGGAAACCTGTACTTATCAAATTAGTACTTGGACTTGTGTTAGTATACGGGACCACATGATTGATAAAAAAAAAACTAAAAAAAGAAAAAAAAAATCATGCTCGGATACATATGTAATATAATAAAATCATGTAAACAACGTGATAGTAAGTAGAATGTCGAAAAAAAATTAATGATATATATTTTTTTTACACTTACTATGGCATTTTGATCTCAAGTACTACACATAACCCATAATTACTCATACACTGTACAAATTGCTTAAAAATTTTGAGTTTGCAATTGCAATTGAATAATTTGTTTTTTTTTTTAGCTCAATAGTAATTCAAATGTCTATGCTTGTAGTGAATAAAAAATAATTAAGTCTATATTTAAGAAATTCACTATGTATATCTGATGGTCTACTGAATACAAACAACTTCAGTTGGTAACTTAGTTTTAGTCCATACAATAAGTTAACAAAAGTTGTACAAAACATATACATAGTCAACAATATAAAATTTTACATTAAATGGGACATGTTAACATTTTTTTTCGGAAAGATGCATGATATAATTTTAAAAATATGTAAAATGTCAAAACATGTATTTCAACAAACCTTTGAACATGTTACATCGTGTACACCTATTGTATCTACTGCCGTTCATTCAACAACAACACTGACCATTTAGGTTTACGTTCGTTATCTCTGAGTGACAACATGAAGACAATGTGTTCAAGATCAATATACAAACTCAGTTATACTTCTGCACCTGCTGTGTTATAAATCAGGATATCTTTTAAGGCTAGTACTCACTAGGACACCCGGTCGCTTATCAACCGGTGACCTAATTGACGAGCGACTAAGTTGATGATTGATCGGCACTCCTACGAGCTTTTCGACTTAAAAATCCTCAGGATTTTAAGAACTATTTACATATGTCAGATGACAGTTTCCGTCATACTAAGCAACCAGTGACACCCGTGACACCTCACATAGAAAAAAAGGACGTCAGATTGAGATTTTAGCATGGGTTTGTTTCGTCAGTTCATTTTTCGTTGTACTGCGCATGCGCTAGCCGTCTTTAGTTGATCAACTTGGTCGCTGAAGCGTACACACTCTAGTTTTTTGAGAAATCTGATTGCCCGGCGATAAAATGGTTGATCGGAAACCCCCAGGTTTTCGATACATGTCCGAAAACCAAAAAGTTGCCTGGCAACCTACAAATCGCCGTCAACCAAATTGACAGACACGTACACACACGGCGATATTTGTGCAATTTGGTCGCTCGTCAACCAGATCGCCGGTTGATAAGCGACCGGGTGTCCCAGTGAGTACTAGCCTTTATTGTGGCTTTCTTATCCAAACCTTAGGAAACCTCAACAAGAATCAAGTACTGTTGACTGACCAGAAAGTCTTCAATTTGATCGTTTTAGTGTCACAAAAAGCGTATTCGCTAGTTGGATCCTTTTGTGAGAAGAAATGTTTTTGATTTTAAATCAATCTTAGTTTAAAGTACTATGTACTATGTATATTCTACTACTATACTATATATTCAACGTTTATCTTTTAGTTGACAAATAAATAGCTCCATTTAAAGTCATTTGTCAATACAAGCACAATATTCAAGAAAATATAATTATACAATTAGAATTTACGACAAACGTAGTAATTCTCCTACAAGTACGATGTCATTACCATGGGATAGGTATTTTTAAACTAATTTACTTGCATATTATTTGTTTTTTAAACTTTCCAATTGACAGAATTTTTTCTTTTTCTTTTTTTGGTTTGAAACATCACAATTTACTTAGATTTCGCAGTAAGAAATTAGAAAAGCTTATTCTCTTTATTGGTCAGTTCCCTAGTATAAGTTAAAAATACAATTGCTCTCCAAATCCAACATAACAGATCACGTCAACCGTCTATCACCACCAAATCACGGCGAATAATCATTTGTTAATATAAGTTTGATAGTAGTTCTAGCAATTCTACTATTTAAACCATGAGAAACTTATAAGATAAATTGATAACAACTTAAATTCAAAACATTATCAATTCACCTAGAATTTTCTTACGGTAAATATTCCGCAGTATACTGATATTTCTTTCTTGAACCTCATTCAAAAAAATTTGCCAGCTCTCCAGACATAACTCTCCTACATCTCTCACAAGACTGCGAACAACTTAATGTGCGTCTAAATCACATCATCCAGATCTAAAATGAATCTATGCGTTGTGGACACTACATCGCTGTGCACATAGCATTATAAGCCCACAAAATCATTACACATTCGTACTATACTTAAAGATTAAAGTGAAATGCTCGATTAAAACTCGGGAGTGGGAGTTTAACAAATTTGCATTTTACAGGAGCCAAATCAAATTTAATATTTCAATTTGAATTGGCTAGTATTCAAATTAAATGTTATCAAAAGAAATAACAAATATACTAAAAAACTACATTTAGTTGTAGACCTTAAAGCTTAAATAACAATGCGTTTTAATAAAAAATAGGTTACAGTAAAGGTAATTTTAATACAAAAATATATTGGCTGCCTTGTGGTGGTAATTGGGTTATAACTAATTTGGGTAATTGGGTAGTAATCGAATAAAGGGAAAGGCTATACAAAATCATATATAAAACAAAAACCGAACTAGCGCTGTTGATTTAAGTCCTAACTGATCCAACGTTATATCGCTATAATAATAGTATTTTACTAGAATTACGCTCATTATTAGATTAGCAATGCAGTCCTTTTGACATCGTCGGGGTAAATTGACCATAATTGTTTCGGCTATCTATTAAGTACACCTAGCAGTAATTGGAAGATGACGTAAGCAGATAATAGGGCAGATGATAGGGAATATTCCTTCTTTCCTTGAAATGCGTTTATTTATTTAATATCCACAGTGTCACTGGTATAACGATTAACTGTCTTCGCTGTGATCGAACTACCCAAGGTGAAAAGGTCTGCATTCATAATTAATAAAGTATAACTGTTAAGAAATGTATGTGACATCTGTCTGTCTGCCCTTCTATCACACAAAACATTGGCCATATCTGTATGAATGTTCACGTAATGAGTCTACCCCATGAATGAGTGGCATACGCTTGTTTTACTTTTAATTAATTGGTTCCGTCCTTTAATATAGCCCTTTATTATTCAAAATCGTGTTTCATACCTTTTATATACAAAATCCGTATAATGTATTAAAATGTATTATTTTTGGAACGTTAAAAGTAAGAAATCGTCTACCACTCTAAAAAAATTACCTCCGGAGAAAGCTTTGAAGTCTCCCTCCAAGTGATGTACTAATAATGAACAATACTCAGTAATAAAATACAGTTATTAAAACCCACATACGTTTGCTCTGTTGACCGTATGTAGTTTGTTGCATTCAGTAATTTCACTAGATTTAGTTTTCTAGGATTTCTTTGGAGCTACATATTTTACACTACGTTTAGATAAATATTTTGATTTAGAAATACTTTGACCAAGGTAAAACACTATTTTTGTCCAATTAGCTGTAAATAGATAGGTGGTATCTCCAGCTGAATTCATTGGAAATCTGTTTATATTTGATAAACAAAATGTTTTAAATCGTTTTTCTTTACCTTTTTGATTACAGTTGAATCAGACAGGTCAGAGGTTTTGTTAGTAAAAATATTTTTACAAATATTTAACGTGGGATATTGAAGCATTTGTCCATTATTCCATTTTGATTAGAATTTAGCTAATTATTATGTTTTTAACATGAACAATATATTCAGTCGGGTTATCAGTTTATGTTAGCACTAAACGCATGAACAATAATCATGTTAAACTGTAGTAAGGCATTTGGTTCATGATAGCTACATTATATCTGTATATTGACTAAGAAGTAAAGTTTTCTAATCACGCCTTTTTCTAATCACACTATTCTATTATTAATTCTTATATTAAAAACGTTAAGATAAAAAAAAATTAAATATTTTAGGTAATTTTACAAATTAAATACTTTTGTGTAGGAATTTATTTCTTACCCTTTTATCAAATTACATTAGTTTGGCGTTTATTTGCCTATCGGCATTTTACTTGCGATTTACACAAAGTGCAATACAAACCATCATGCGTGAATCTCCAAGTGGTATTTTGATAAGGATATGAAAATTATTTGTTAAAAACGTATTGGTAAAGATATTATACCATATCTCTGGCACCAGAAGAGTTTCCTGTAAGTACAAGCCCAAGAATAATTGTTTTAGATCGAAGAGCTACATGTTGACTTGGTAATAGCTTTTGTATTTTTTTTTTGTAAATGAAAAACATGACATAGTTCCATTATATTAAAAAATACACTTTAGTTTGTATGTTTTACTTATGCTCCAAGATTATGAGATTATGTTCGCCACCTTATATTTTCATATTTGAGCCTATAAGTTTATATTTGATTTTACAAACTCCATGACTTTTACATGCTTTAATATAAAGTATATATAAATAATATCGCACAACAAAAGGTAACTCTTGGCATCGATGAACATTACATTATACTCATAAATGAGTTTCCTGTAACGTTATTGTACGACGCTTGTTTATTCATAATTACATTTTCTCTTAAGGTAACCCGATTTCCATCCTTAACACATACTGCTTGTTGTTTCCTTTAAATTTACTATCATATAATTTGACAGTTATATAAGTTGAAATTAGAACATATGTGGTTTTTAGTGTTACAATTTCAGGGATATGATTTATATTAAAAATACTATGTGATTTACTTTTTTATAAAATTAAGGAACTTGTTTTTAGTATTTACTCGTAATATTGATGATGTTTCATTGCTGGTTTCATTACTATTAGAATTATTATTGCTGAGTTAAAAATTGTATACCTTCCTTCCTTTTGTTAGTGTAGTTGATAGGTTATAACGTAATGATCTACAATTAATTAATTGTTCCCAAACGTGGGCAGCCTTTTAAATGATTTTGGTTTTTCTTTTCTAAAGTTAATATACAAGGTGTGTCCCATTTTAAACTAAACCTTTTTTTAAACTCAATTAGGCTTATGCATTTTATAGAGCTGCACCAAAAATGCCTGGTTAGTACTAATAGTTTTGCAAATTTCATACCTATCTTAAATAATTTTTTACTATAACTTATTGTCAGAAAGGTCAGTTTAGACTCTTAGTGTAAAAAAGGATTTGAAAGTCGTTTATTAAGATGATTTAAATAATCATATTTAATAACAATAGATAAGTCTGCAAATTGAAATCACAATAAACTGAGAAATATTACGGGGAATTCTTAAGATTTGCACAATACGCCCATTATGCATGTAACTTCAAAATATTTATTTTGTAATTTGTACATTTTTAAAAACCATTTACCCATGACATAACAAACTAAATAACAAATAGAAAACTAGTTATAATAAATTAGAGATATTCTTACCAATGAAACAGAAAATATATAAACTTACATCTTTTTACTAATCAAAAACTAATGCTTTTAAAATATGATCTAATGCGCTTCAACATTTTTAGAATAATTATATCTGCTTTGACAAGTTTGAGGGATTGTAAAAGAAAGTCTTTCTAGAAGGTGCATTTGGCACTGCACTCCATATACCTCCATTTGGAAACCCGATCCCACTGATTATTATCCTATTTATATATAATTTACCTTTTATATCAATTCTTAATTTAACTCCCGTTGTAATGGATACGTAAAAATACAAGAAAAAAACTAGCATGTTTAATGCATTATTAAAATCCATCTAATGACAAAAACATACTTACCGAACAGTATCACTTAGAAACAATATCATAGAAACAATACCAGCTGGTATCCACAATGAATCATAAAATATATTGCAGTGCTGCGATATAGACAGAATTCTTAGCGTTTCTGATGTTTGTCCGATTCAGCAAATGTATGCGGCTTCAGTATCTGGCGAGTCACACTATTGTCTGTATAAAAACATAAGACATAAGGTGGCTGTTTAACTTTAAGTGTATTAAGCTTAAACAAATTCTTCACATTTTAAAATATCCCGAAGCAGCGAACCTGCAAACCATCGGATTTTCAAATGCCCTATCGTATTTACACTGAAATATTTCTTTCGGCATATCCAATCTATCCCCGGTATAATAACGTTAGGTTTAAAGAACACATTTTTTTAAATACAAGGAATGTTAAAAATTGCGATTATTTTTTAAAAATATTGATAGATTGGTTAAAAAATAAATAAACGTAATAAATTTGTTTCGAATACAATTTCTCTTTTCGACAGTTTGGGCACAACCCAACATTAACTGTGTTTTTAAGCCCAAAAATTTATTTACAAAGAAATCACGAAACCTTATAATTAAGGATAAAAATTTGAAAAAAAATTTCTCACCCCAAACAAACCCAAAAATCCTGCTCCCATATTCTGAACAATGTGGTTCACGAACTCGTTCCAATAAACGTAATTGTATACGTGTTTACTCAATTTCATTAAGATTGCATAGTATGTACTTGGGTCATGGTGCCGACGGACACATAAATAAATAAATCTAATAATTAAATCAACAATATTAAGTAAAGCGGATTTGGTTCAAGAATTTACCATGAGACCCCGGTACGGTAATAGTGTATTCCGTATAAGGAAAATTGGCTAAAATGTATTGTTAGCAGTTAGCAACCATACAAACATTACAACAGACATTGGACCAGATAGATGATATGGCTCAACATGGTCGTTCTAAATGTACTGGACTCAACTAAAGTTAAACTCACATAATTATAAATGTTTCATAAATTATGTATTGATTTTGCCAAGGTAACTAAAGGGAATACTAGTTTCAAATCAGCATAACACGTGATTAATTACAAATGTGGTAAAGTTCGTTAATACCATAATAATAAGTTAAATGGTTAATACAGTTGGTTTATATTTATTTAACCATAATATAGTATTCCGGGAGTTCATTTAGATGTAATTTTAAACACTATAATATTTGAATATTATAAAATAAACAATATGGTGCCATTTTTACATAAGGATTCATTTATGAACATAGTATTTGAGTTGAAGAAAACTAAAGCATATAAAATTATTAATTTACGATTATTACAAGTTTGATTTTTCCACATAACATAATTAAGCCATGATCAAAATTGTAAAACACTAAATATAACCAGCTCCGAGGATACATTTTTATAAATTTTTTTAACAGACATTGCTTTGGGACTGACAACTGATATTGCAGCCACGTTTATTTGATCAAACCGTCAAGTGCCAGAAATGTCAGCGGTTCTGTTATATTGCAATAGCGAAATCCATTTTACGTTACTTTTCACGATGGATACATCGAAATGCGTAACGATGAGGAGAGCTAAAGCCATTATAGTTTTCCTCCGTAGGAGTTTTTGAGGGTCCGGATATGAATACATGTAAATTTGAACTGATTGTATTTTGGGCCTCTGGTGACATCAACATAAAAAGGGATACTGGCTCCGGGTCTAGATCTTACCATGACACCTACGTAAATATCTTTTACTATACGGGAAATAGAGTCATTCCTTGACCAAAAATTCCTATTTTATACAGATACTTTTCATTACCGATAGTATATATAAAAAAAAAACTCCCTAGTTTACCATTTACAGTTTACAACAGATCACAATTTATTGTAATGTCCTTTATAATAAAAAAAGCTATGTTCATTAAAATGAATCGTTTGATCCTGTACAAGTCACATGATGTTTCAGTCAGATCTGCTACCACAGTTGTACAGTAAACATTTATAGATTCGACATCTCCACATTTGTCTTAAAAATTACAGTAGTTAACGTGTTACTTGCCCATCATTTTCAGAATAAGTACTGAAGACATACCCTTTGTGTGATTGAGTTCCACAAATTAACTCTGTCTTGTAGAGAGCCAGTTGGAACGCCTCGAGGGATGTGAAAACTTTGTGCATTTGAAGTTCCTTTCTTGTAACCCCGTTAGCTTTATAATGACTTATATACAGTTTGTAAAATCATTCTGAAATATTAACGTGTATTATTTAACGTGTTATTAAAAGGGACAGTAAATAAAAGATACATCTAATAACTCTTCAAACATAATATTTACGCTTATACTGTTAAACTTACAATACGGTAAATCTCGTACATAAAAGATGATAAGTGGTGGTCGACTTCGATTGGACACTCCAATTATCATCAGACCCAAAAGGCGATTGACGTCAGCTTAAATACAAGTTTTAAGTGTTATTAAACTTATATTTAATTTAAAACGATGGATATTTTGTTTCAAATATTCCTAATATTCTTAAAGTATTATATTGCTTGAATACCTGTCAGGATCTAGTTGCTATTGCCTACAGTACTAAAAGGCGATTAGTTCATTAAGCGTTTTCTCCTTATAACTAAAGAATTAGTCTTTCTTCAATGATCAGTTTAAATAAACATAATCACACATAATAAAATACAAGGATGCTTAATATACTATTAATAAAACGTTCCTAATACTGATTATTACTGAATTAAAGTTAGTCTTAAGGAAATATACATGTTGTAAGTTCAAGTAACTGTTGAAAAATAAAATGTAAGTAGATAAGTGAATATTTTGTTTTGAAAATGTTAATGAGCTACGAATGATAAATTATGTTGTTCCGTGGTCAGCCGGTGATACCAATCAAACACTGGTTATCGCAGTGGTAGGTTTGTTTGTTTAGAGCGTTAAAATATCAACATGATTATCGGAATATACATATTAAATAAACTTTTGCAAACAATCGGAGTTTTATGATTCATCACCAAGTACAAATACTCGATTTCCAAAAGGATACCTTTTTCATACGGCTGCTATTTGTTGAGTCGGTGGCTCAGTCGGTAGCTCCATTAACTAATAGTCCAATGCAGTAATTTCGTGGGTAAGGATCCTGTCCTGGTACCTGTAACTACTTTTATCAGTACAGTTCACCATTCCACACACAGGCATCTGTGGCCAACGTTTATGAGCAAATTGAAGGTAACAAAATCACCAGCATCAAAAAAGAAAAGAAACATAGGCTAAATTAAAACTTAGTACAGAGGCTCGTAAGCTATCAATCTTCGACTTTGGTCTTCACGTATATCATGACACATTTAGTTTGAAACATAGAAATTTCTTTTTCAATTTTTTTTCACAGCATATACCCATTCATCGGTATATAAAGTTATATATCAATGACCAAACTTTACATCTGATTAAGAAGTTTCATTGCAATGGCTTGAATTGTAGTCCTACGAGATGACATAATATTACGTTGTGTAAGATATTTGTTCAGTGAATTAGTTGGGAGTGGGCTCGAAAAAAATTCTGCAGTAGAGTCATATGACATCAAGATTTGATATTCCGCTGAATCAGAAATCAGCCGAAGATTTTAACTTTATGACACCAAGTGAAGTTTATGTTGTAAATAATATTCTTTACATCGGACAAAAACTGTTAACTTAATTAAAAGTTTCAAAAACTGCATATCTGCATAAAGATACAACAAACCGGAAATGTCGCACAGCGCACGTTACAAAATGCCCACTCATTTGGGAAAATTAATCACAATCTATGTATTTTAAAGAATGGTAGGGAAATGTTATTTATATTTATTTATTTTTATTTTTTTATTTTTTTATTTAAAAGATTTTCCATGAATACAATCTTGTCTGAAACTAGGTTTACAAGATGGCAGAGGCTGAAAGTTCTGAATAAGTAATTAATTTTTATTCAAACTATCAACGTTAACTAATTAATAAGTAGCAAATAATGAATGTTGTAATGAAATAGTGATGCACATTCATTTTCATAGTGGGAAGATTTCATTATTTAATTGTTGAACAAGTGAATTTTGACCCCAGCTGTACTTATAAAAACTTGCTAGCTGGTACTTCTGGTAGCCAATAGTATAAAAGATACGCCACTGAGATTCTTGTTATTTGCCTATTGGGTCTGATGACGATCGGATTGTCCATTCGAAATCAATCACCACTTACCATCTTTTATATGCATTTACCGTCTTGGGGTCTTGGGTATAAACAGTATAAGTGTAAATATATTATTACTAGTGTTATTAGACGTATATCGTTTGATACCTTTCGGGTAATTTAATAACACTTACTATGTTGATCTAGAAGCTATTCAATATTGAGTTGTAAATTTAGAACAATAACAAATTTGAATTAATATTATATATTTTTAAATTATTTATAACAATTTATCTCATTACAATAGGGTTATCAAACAAAATAGTGAACAACAAAAGTCATGAAAGGGAGCGGTAAACTGAATACAATAAAAAGAACAATATACCAGAGCTGCCGTCTTTATTACTATTGTATGATAAATATCGTGTTGCTTTCATCTTTTATTCTTTATTATGTCTACTGTGCCATATTAACTTTCAAGAATAACCGAAATTCAGTTTATATTTTCATAAAAACTAGAATGTACATACATTTACTTATCCATAGCAATTAATTAAAGTTGTTAGGATCTCATCTCATCTGGTTTATTTATCCTCCCATCAGTATGGTACAACAATTATATTCTATGTGAGTATATAGTTATATAAGTCTTTTATTGACATATTTGAATAAAATGGTGCCATTGGTAATTTTATCAGTTTTTTGTACATGTAAATCTCGGGTGTTACTCATATAACAAAATTTTATCTTATTTCTGCTGTATTTACACACTAGGCCGAAATGTAGCATTTCAATTCATTTCATCTAATTTATTTCAACGGCAAAATTGCCAATTTATACATAGAAGATTCAAAATAGACATGATAAGTGTGCAAAAAATTTCACAAGCAAAAGCAAAGAATAACATGGTTAACAATACAACAAAAGAAACAATAACAGATCAGTCAACGAGCATGTGATCTAATTGGTTTCATAATCTATGTTTTATAACATGTAGCTAACATCCTACCACAAACCCTTAAAAAATAGTTAAAACCAAATTATACAAGTTATGATGTATAGAAAAACTCCTAGAGCAAGAAATACACTTGACACAAACATTATTATAGAATAATATCACACGCTGGAGGTGTTTATCCCACTACAGAAGGTGTTTGAGTTCAAGAGATAAAGGATAGTAAAACCTAACTTGGTTAAGTACACAACAGGTGCTCACCCTGAAACTGAGTTATTATACGGATCCTACCCTCATTTCCTTTATGTTGTCATGTAAGATAAGGAAAATAAATCATGTCCAGAGTAGTGTCCTTGTTCATTTATGTAAGTGTGGTAGATACTGGTGCAAGACTGTGCACGTTATAGTGTATTTAAATGATTAAATCATGTAGTATGCTGTCGTTGTTTTAACAGTGCTACTCCTTATTACTGATTGGCAAATACATTAATCATACAACGTCACCTTTGTACTAAATAGTTGAGTGGCAAGCTATTTTTAATTATTTATCACACATTTTGACCATTCCCTATGCAAATTTATCAATTAGTTGGTCTCGTATCACACTGAAATTGTTAAAAAGTTAAAAGTTAAATACTTACAGTACAGTACGATTCTTACTGACAGTAACACTTATTTTTGCTAAACTTTTCACGGCCCTAAAATTGGTTGAGGATGATAGTTGTTTGGCTACGGGTGAAATCGCCTAATCATAAAAAAGTACAAAGTAACAAGTAAATTATGGTATTTTTAAATAAAATATATTTTGTTAAGGGGATTTCTTGTCAGTAAAGTTTTTAGCTTCATCATCTATATAGAGTGTGTCATTTATAGAGTATTGTCTATTTGTGAGTTCAACTATTAACGCGAGAGGCTTGATGAGGTTTTTCATCGCAGGACACGTCATGGTACTGTAGTAGGCTTCATCTCACAAGAGGTTCAATAGAGTGTGAGAGGTTGAAACGTAGGATTCTCAATGCTAAGTGTCCAACCAACGTGCTAAAATAGTTTTACCAATCAATACATTGAAGGGAAGGTATAACAATATGTATACAAAAGTTTTAAGTTTTTTTAAATCAATAAAGGCCAAAGAAGTATAATGGGATATATATATATATGAGGTAAATGTGTTTTTGATAATCTGGTGTACCATACAATCTTCTATTACTTTTTGTATGGTGTAAAGTTTGCTAAAGTTCTATGTCTATTAGAATACCACGGGTTGTACAAATTATTTTCTCGAAGCTGGAAGGAACCCCGCTCAATTATAATTTGCTTGGTGTAATAAAATCAAGTTCTCTTACTTAATTAAAATTAACTTGAAATATTGTAAACAAACAAATCATTACCGTTAAATGGCAAACGATTACAAAGACATAACAGAAAAAAAATTGGAAAATAGCAAACATCTGTAAAGCAGGAACACAGGCGTCAAAAATGTGTCTATTTACTTCATAGATCAAAATCGATTAGCAAAATACGTTATTTGTGCAATCAAGTGAGTATATTTGGCGCTGTAAACCAAACAAAGATTAAACAATCGATAGAACATTGTTATTCTTCGTAGAATACAAATTGGTGGAACAAAGTGACAAATTGACTTGGCTAATTGGATATCTGATGGTGTCTGTGTTCCAACCAAATATCTGTGTAAAAAAATAAAGTGGGGAAACAGATTATCTGGTTCTAATCGTAGCTGGTATGAGTCAATAGATGTAGTAACTGGGATATATTTTGTAATTTAAAATTTTTCCGCCGCAGCAAACCTATAGGGGAGTAAGCTGGTCTTGTGGTTAGAGCGCAGGACTTCGGTTCCTGGTATCCCGGGTTCAAATCTCGCCAAATCACCCGATTTGATCTAAATGATATTGTGCAACCCCTAGGTCTAGCCTGAAGTAATGTGAACAAAAATTCTGGGCTCGTGTCTAGTGTCCTAGGAAACCAAAAACTATAGGTTTTCCGTTTTTATTGAAATGTTAATTAAAATTAAAAAATGCCGAATTTGATCAATATACATCCCTAATCGTGTAAACTTCAACAGTTTGTTTTACAGAAGAACAATGTGACCAATTTTTCTCAAAAGATCTTTGTAATTTATCCGTCATCATTAGGAGTAAACAATGCTGTGCTGTGTATATTTTATTTGTTTGGTTAAGCTCTACAAAATAGCTATAAACGAATTTGCCCAAACTTTATGTTTATAAGTCTAAATATTAAATAGGGGAAATAGGGAGGTCCCTTAGTACCTTTAGGGTGGTTCGCCATCTAGTTTGAACTAGTAGATTCACACTTTTATGTGAAATTTCTTCAAAATGGGAAGGGTTTATTCACTTGAGATAAAGTGCTAAAGGAAACACATGTGCAAATAAATCAATTTATGAATTCGAACTTATAGTTTTTACTCTGTGAATACTGAAAAGAAAAAGTAGGTAGGACCTGAGTCTAGGTCTTACCCTGAAACCTTCAGTAAATTCGTATTTCCTTTAAATATTTTGGATAAAAATTGTAATCATGGGTTTTTTCGGGCAATGTATTAGTGACCAGATTAGTGTCTTCTGATGTGCATATTTAGGGAATTTTGTAGCTCCCATTTTCCATGAAAACTTTTAGTTGTTGATATCAATTAAAAAAAACATTGGTCTAAAGGAGTTAGGCTCGAATAACTAAAAACCATAAATGTCAAAACTACTTTAAGTCAGACGGAACAAAAACAAAACTCTGAGCGGTCTTGGGTGGTGCGACATAGAATTGATTATGGTTTTTCTTTTGTTGATCTGTTGAGTGAAAGTGAGACTCAATCATTTGAGATATACTTTATTTTCTTAGAACTAACTTTTATGATTTAATTTTCATAAATAAAATATATTTGTAAGGAAGAGCCACGTGGCAATATGTTATTGTTGAAAGGAAAAATCTTTATTTCATTGTATACCAATATTTTACTTTTATTTGTGAACACATTTCACCATCGTTTTGGATTGTAAATTTAACTTCACAATACATCACAATAAAAAAAACTTGTTTCAGAAAATTACAGAATATAAATATCAAAGTAAATAAAAATATCAAAAGTTCTACAGAATTCTACCAACATCGTGTTTGGTTGAGTTTAAAACACCATGCTCCAAAGTTTTAATCATATCAATATCTGTCATTAATATACGTTTTATTATGATTTAAAACTTTTGATATATTGGGAAATACGTAACTTATTTTATTCCATAGGTCATGGGACAACCATTATTTAACCATCGATATTTTCTTTTAAATAAGCAAACAAAAGTTCTAATAACTAAAGATTATAATTAAGATTTACTCATATCCTGGTTGTGTATATTTAAAAGTAAACTCTGCATATATTAAATCATCTGTCATCAGTCATGTGCACATGAATTGTATTCATATGGTATTTTTATGTTTAACAAGCATATCATTAAATAAATGCATTCAATAATCTACAAACAAGAGCCGAATATAAGATAAATGAGATTTATAACTTTTATAAAGGAGAGTAAGTGGAAAAGCCAATTGGATGACAATTTGTCTGCTAGACAGAGCGGAATGACTTCCTGGTTTAAACCATAACTGGGATGAAAGTGGAATCGCGTTAAACTTATACGACTTGTAAAGCATAGCCTTCTAGTTTTAGCATTTACTTAATTAAATATTGATGCGTTAAGAACGCTGTAAAGCGTTCTTAAATGTACCTAATAGTTTGACGTTGTAGGTAACAACGTATCAGTACACTATTATTATTCAATAATTAATGAGTAAATGAATGTCTTTTGTATAATATGTCTACAACGTGTAATACAAATAAGTAAATACATGTATAACTTGCTGCTGACCTGCTTGCGGATACATTGGACGCAGCACATTTTTCTCTTAGTCTACTAAATTTGGACTTTATAAGTTTTTAGGGTCATTATAACACAAGAAGCTGTACAAATATTTTTATAAATTATTTTGATTTTGCAAAAATAAACGAGTTGGTATTATATGATAAAAGTGTTATATTAAAGTCTTCCTACATTAACCTTTGTGGTTCTTCTGTAGTTTAGTCTGTCACCAGGTTATTTTTGAGTAAAAGTAGCAAAAATGATTTAAACATAAGTCTTTGTTAAATCTAACAGACATTAACTTAAATCAAATTACGTTTTTAAGGTATTCAAATATTTCATTTTGATCTTAACTCTGTTTTGATCGAGTGAATATATTATAATATAAAGTGTACTCCCTAGTTTGTTTAAACATTTTCAAAAATTTTTAAATTGAAAATTTGCATTATTTTTTCTTACAAAATTGCTCTGATTTTTCTTTTCACCCATGTAAACACGTTGTACATGAAAGTACTTAAGTACTTAAGACTCCATTTTTGTTTGTCCATTTTCTTCTCAGTCTGGTCAGGTTTAAAGAACTCTCGCAGGAAAATAAAATTCGGACGAGGATATTCTACCCTATTCTTTAATCCCTAGTGGGTCTTTACTGTAAGACTGGTCACGTGGAGATAGCATAGGATTTTTTATATTGATTAAACTTGCATTTTGAAGCCTTAGGATATTATTTTTTTTTCAAAGTTCTTTTAATTTTGTGATATGACAAACTTGACCAGAATAAACATCAATAAACATAAAAAAATAGGAATTTTAAGTTTACAGTTTTATTTTCTCCGTGACCCCTTCGTCATCTATAAAAACTAACTTCATCAGTGAAACGTCGAAGTTTTTTTACGCAATTGCCTTTTTAAGCTTTTAAAAAATAATCAAATAAAAATTCAATACAACGTACCATCGCTTAGGCTGCGGCCACACGGGCGTTTTTTTACGCACAAACTCAGCATGAAAACACGCGAAAAAATATGAACAGCATTAAATGTAATGGGGAATGACGCAAGCAGTGACACATATTGTATTTTCCGGCAGTAGTGGGCGCCTATTCGTTTCAAATATTACTCAAATTGTGTTTTCACGCTGCGTTTGTGCGTTAAAATACCCCCGTTGTTGCCGCAGCCTTTAAAACACAGAATTCCATTACGTTTAAAGCTTTAAAGTTCAATTAAAGGGTATTTTATAAATTTACTAATCTTATGTCTAATTTATTGAATTGATGCTCCCATAAAGCTTAATATACAATATTCAAGACACATTGATCTAATAGTTAATTTCTCTTTTGAACACATAAACTGATGTAAGAAAATGAGTCTCAAGTGTAATCATGTTGGGCAAACATATTAAATTAAGGAAACTCCAAACAAGTTGGAAACTTGGTAAACACCTCCCAACAGATTTTTCTCACAACTAATAATTAAAGGTTACATAAATGATAAGCATTAAGAAAACTCTTTTGATGTTACATTTTGGTGATACCACCAATATCTATGAAATTGTATATCAGACATTAAACATACCTTCAGTCAATATCATGTTTTGAACTGTGAGTAAATTGAGACATCAAGACAAATAATTAAAATGTGGTTTTATTTTTTAACAGAGTACTATAATATAAGAACTTAACACATTAGTTGATGTAGGAAGTAGATAATTTAAATTATTTAGAAATATATACCATATTAATAACTACGATCATAAAAAATTACATTTTGAAAACCATCCTACTTCACGTTTACGTAGTAATTCTTCTATCCAGAATAATACTATTCTATATTACAACGAATAATATAACACTAATTATTGTATAAATTATACGCCATGAACATAAAAAGATGACCTTCTAGAAAAAAACTGCATTACATTTTCAGTAAAAACAGATAGAGAATAAGGACCTATACACCAATTAATTGTTTTTCCTAATTCATACCAGTAATCTTAAACTAGTTCTCTATCAATAATTCGTCCGTTTTTGGAACTTGATTGAAATGATCCTTCAAGTTGAAAAGAAAACAGTAATAAATTGAACAGGTCTGTGATTGAGTCTTCAATCTAGGTTTCTTTGGAGCAAATACTTCTGGTTGATTGATATACGTGTTTTTTTTTTTGTTAAAAATGTTTGCCACCTCTTTTACTGAGTAAATAGTAGGCTAACACCTACATACTAAGGTATTTCAACCTATAACATATAAATCAAGGCTTGTTCCTACAGAGTTATACCGGGTGTCCATAAAATAATCATTGGGGCTTAGTTACATATATATCATTAGTGCAAATTAAAATGCTGTAAGTGAATTGGTTACATTTCTATGCTTGTTTTAGTGAAGCTTTTACGGGTACTTTTAAAATTACACATAATCGGCCATTACAGCTTAACGGCTAGGTATGGAAAATTAAATTTTTACATATTTTTGTTACTTTTAGTGAGTAGATTAACTATAAGAAATTAACGCACTTAGTAGAAACTCACCCTATATATATCTGTAAAGTAAATTATTTTAAATATCAATAAAGTAATAAAGTATTAATGATCAATAATGTATTTTAAAATCCGATGAATATTTAAGGAAACCAAGCATACTATTTTTTTCACTACAGGACTTGATGTTTACGATGGTACAATGTCGGTAGACTTTTTATCTAAAGATTACTTTGCAATAAATATGCTTGGAAATTTAATTATGCTAAATAGAAATCGAGATTGTAAAAATTATAAACTTACATATCGTTTCATGTTGCAATGCTTACTTATTATTCTTTCTTACGAACATCTACAGACCAATGACGACTTTGCGTTGTTCTAGAACTAAGTTGAATACAGTGATACCTCAGTTGGTTCCAAACTTCATTGAATATGATTAGTAAACTGAAACTACCTGAATCTCAATGCTCTACTTGATTCGCTGGTGCAATATAAACAATAATCTTACAACTAAGAAGTTATCTACCAGGGCTATTCAGGTAACATCTTAAAGATATTTCAAAATAACAACTATAAGTTTATTATAATCGAAATCAGTTATAAATACAGTGTATTACCTTTAAACCCTTATTAATAACAGACGTTTTTAAATTGCAACTAGTGGGTATAGAAATAAGACTAACAATGAAATTATAACAATTAATTAGTAATTGCTACAAACACCTGTAGTTTTAAACTATAGTCTTCTACGTTTAATGGTCAGTCAATGTTCTGATGTGTATAAGTATATGTCATATTTTAAGATCAATAATTAAAGAAAACTAGCAGCCAGCGTCATTTCGAAAGTTCAAAGTGTGTCCTGTTATTTTCTTTAAACGCACGACCTCTTCGAGTCATCTTAGAAAAATAATAAATACTAATGAAACGTAATTTAAAAACAACACATCCAACGTAAGTAATTTTCTTTACATTTTAAACAATTAGGATTACAATATTTTACTTGAATTCAGTAAAACATCACCAACTGTAATAATAACCCCATTTTCGTATAGATGTAAGCATAATTGTATTATGGCCATCTGTTTTGATGTAAACGTAAACTTGATAATGTTCAGATGATTGAAAACAGAATTCAGCACAAACTCTGACATTTTTAAAGGTTATAGTACAAAGGGTTTACTAAATATCATCCAAGCCCTCAAAAAGCACATCTAGAGGATAAGAGCTTTTACACCCAATATGTCTATGAAAATACATAGTTAGGGGTTGATTTGCTGAATACAAAGATCCAACAAGCTCTTTAAATAATATAGTTAAATTTATAATTAATTGCGGAGTGAGCTGGTTGAGAATAGCTAAACAAAATTGAAGCCATGGTATGGGTACACTTTTATGGAGATAATGAAGAAAAAGACTCAGGGAAACTTTCAATCGTCTTAGATCTTTAGGTTAGTTTTTTTTACGTAATCATTACTAATGGTTGAAATTTAGTTAAAATTTGTATACGATACCCTTACGTGGTAAAAAAAAATCATAATTCAGGTGAGGGTACCTTTTCAAGGAAGTCATATAATACCTAGTTATGAATTCAAAGGCAAACATTTAGCATATACTTGACTTAACTTAACTACTACTTCTACGAGACTCCATTAATGATTAACAGTTATTTACGCCGTAGACCGTTATCTTAATTGATCTCTTGGACACGTGTGTGTTAATAGTAACAATGTAAAACACCGCTTGACTGCAATATCGATGGAACAGTAAAGTTATTGTTTCCGACGCTTGTCAAATTTTACAAACGGACGTGGTTTCAATTTCCGGCAAATAAATGCGTTGTCAGTCATAAAAGATTTACTTTAACTGTTTTTATATGTTATATTAAATTCTAGGTGTGTTGAGATCAATAAAATGCAAAATAATACTATTGCCTGAGAATAAATTTAGTTTTGTGGCAATAAAACTCCACCAAAGGTATAAATGCGTTTATTTGTACTATTTAATTCATATGCTTTGTTGATGTGACAATAAAACATATTCAACGTAATATGTTAAAACATGAATTATTTACGGGTTATTAGATATTAAACTTTACAATTACTTTACAATATAAGTATTTTACAATGAAATACAAACATTTTAAAACAACTTTTCTCGTTATTCAGGCGCTTGTTAAAGTTTGACATCTGTTTGAAATATTTTGTATTGGAAAAAATATCTTGTTGGTTTATCTACTGACTGTCCTAAAGACTAATCCAAATTAATTTTCATCTTAAATACAAATACAATTGTCTAATCAAAATTATATGTATTTAATGAAAAGGAATGATGATACCCATTAATGTCAAATATTCATTATTTAATGCTGCCTATTAAAATAAAATATACTTTTACGATAAACTGCTAGGGTTCCTTATTCCGATGTTAATTTTGCAATGTTATCTTAGAGAATGCTTCGTAATAAAAGTGTACGATCTTAGACGAACACTTATTTCTGAGTTTGTTAAAGATATAAAATATGTAGATTGTAAATCTAACATCACAAAGAGACGACTTGTAACAAACCCTTAAGGAAATCAATCCACCCAAGATCAGATCATTTTATCGTTCTAATCCTTTCAGTACTGATTAATATTTCGTCTTACACCGTCTTACTTCAATTATATTCATTAATATAATTACTCTATTCAAACCATCTTATTTAACCTACCTGATATTATGATTGGTTAAGTATAATCTGATAATTAACTAGTTAGTAGCTTCATCGTGGATTTAAAGGTAATTATTTACTAATATTGAACCTATTTTATTGAATAACTACATTGTGAATATTTTTCGTGTGGTATTTATAAGAGTTTGAAATCATATAGTTGAGTACATTTCCTTTTTTATAATAAGTTAAGGAATTCGGTACTACCTTACAATTTCATAAAATATTTGTCAGAATTATTAACACAGAAAATAAGTAATCGTAATTTTATGGCCCATGATAAATTTATAAATAATTATGTTGATGGTTTTAAATATTGAAATTTACTTCCTTTTCGCCGTTGATAACATATACCATGTACAATCATGTGATAAGAACCAAAGAATAAAACATTGAACTATATTGTAAACATTTTCACTATGGCAAAATCTGACAAACTAAGCTTGTAGTTCAATAGAAACCTTGTGTATGTAGTATAACTCAAAAATAAGAAAAAATATATATAAATCGCGGTGTTTAATACACAAACAAAAAGAATCGCTCAAGAGAACCATTATTTGTAACGCTAGAAAGCACATCGACTTACAAGAAGTTATGGCTGGTCAAAGAGGCCGTTATTTTCCCTTCAGCGGACTTCAAAATATTTAACTTTGCGGTTTACGGTTTATAATCCTTTTGTTACAAAGACAGATTATTCATGATTTTACCTTAAAATGTTTTAACTCGTATTATTAGACATATTTTTTTAAGGATTTGTTTCTGGACTTAGAGCAAAAGTTAATTAACTATTCTAGCCATAACCTTTTTGGAATTTCTTATATTTCAAAATGTTGTTCCATAAAAGACTTAAGAGCGAGCTTTACAACCAAAGATTCCAATCGTGTTTGATAATCTTCGTGTATGAATTTGTAATTTCTTTTCAATTTTTTTACAAAAGCCCTGTTTATTAACCACTGGATTTTCGTTTGTTGTTGCTTGGCTTCGTAATATGGGTAATATCTTTTTAACTTACTCAAAAATATATTTAATGAAAATACAAATGAAAATACTAAAACCTTACAACGTTATACAATTTCCTAATTCCAGTGAGGATGTAAAGTAGTAATTCTTTATAAACGTTTTTTTTTTTTTATTATTAGCATACCATTGTTTGTATTAAGCTGTATCAATAAAATAGCATTGTCCTTGTCCATACTCTACAATTATTAATTAACGACTGCTATTTTTAAGGAACACCAGTTACGTTATAAAACGACACATTTGCTTAAAATAATCCCCTATAAAAATTATTAATTTATGTTTTCAAACATTTAAAAAAATTTTGTTGTTTAGTATTGTGTATTTCTTCTACAAAAAATCGTTTTAAACACGTTCAAGAGTTCATTTCAATTGTTTAATTGAGTAGCTGAAAGCGTCATTAAAAGAACAGCAGACCCTTAATGCTTATTTCCCTAAAAAGTACTACATAGATGATAATTTGTATACACCAATTACAATGCAATAAGCCCATGTATTAAGTCTCCTACTTTATAAAGATTATGATAGGTCTGTAATCGGATAAAAAATAGTTCCTATCATTTTTAGTTACTTTTTAAACTGCACACTGTTTGAACAATAACGAATCAAAATAGGATTTATTAATGATGCATAGGTATTCATGTTAATGGAATTATGATGCTGAAACAGACGTAGCAATAATAAGCCATTCAGGTGCTGCTTATCATACAACTTTTGGTCTAATTGGCAAAAGTAATTGCTACTTGATAGTTAAACAAGGATGTAATTAAGGGTTTTGTTTTGTTAAATTTGTATAAATATATATTGACCTTAAGCTAGAAGAAGAAATCACCATCGCTGCAAGAATATGATATTAAAAAACGAATTACTCATTTATACTTGTAGGAAGCAACGTATTAATTTCTTGGTTAGATTTTACAAAACTTTGGAAATCAATGATCATATTAATATTTATTTATAAAATACTTTTTGCACATTGGTTGACACTATTGCCACTCGTATCGTTGATAAAACAAGCTAATTTAAACAAGAGCATTCAGACCCGGCTCTCAGTTCTTTGTTAGAAACAAATCGACATCAAATCTTTCTTTAGTGTAACCTGTTGAAGATTTGTATTTTGCCATGCCACTGGTTTGACAGTGTAAATCCAAAAGCTGGCAGTGTAATTCATCAACAACAGCTGATATAAAAGTGTAAGAATTCTTTCAGATGGTAAGTTTCAAATATTAATAGTTCCGTAATATTAGGTAAAAACACCCCTCTACCTGAAATTTCACTGAATGAGGAACTTTGCCATGTATAGTACTAGTACCCAGTAACAGCAAATTAATAATCAACTTTTGTGCATGCTGTGCTACGGCTGCGATAGTGGAAAATGGCGGCTTATTTAAATTTTCTTACCACATTTCACGAACCGTTAGGAATACAGAAATTCTGTGTGAACAAAAGTTAAGTTACACCTTTTCGGTTCTTAAACATTTCCTCTATCTCTAACAGTTATTGAGAAAAACTGAAATTAATATTAAATATAAACTTCCCAAGTTATTCTTATAGAAAATAAGAAAAATGTTGTGGTTTGCTTGTTTATGATTATCGAATTTGGTTATGAACTACATTTAAAGGCATTTAAAGTTAAAACACATAATGGAAATTAAAAAATCCAATATCAAAGGACATTTCATACGGATTTTACAGGTAAACATTTGGGGTTTTCCAAAAAACATAAGTATGTTCTGAAGTATGTAGATGTAGAGGACATATTTAACAATTCGCAGTAGGAAACTTAGGTTACTTTACGTTATAAGTGTACTGGTTACGAAAGACATTGATAATGTATAAAAACAGGACTTACACAGAGAGTCTGTATTCACACAAGAACAATTCAATACAAGGATAGTTAATTAGTGTACGTATCCACACATGTTGTCCATGGTAAGGCATTGTCCTGGTAGTCAACAGGATCATTATCATTACCTAATGTCGTAGTCCTCAGATGTATCTTAGTCAAGCATTACAAGTTTTCTCTTTATATTATTTTTTGTATAGCAAAATTTGTATAGCTTAACATACATTATACTAATTTTCTTTCCGAATCAATTTTAATTTTTTTTGAAATCACAAACTACACAAAGAAACTATATATTCCAACGATTATTCTAAGATAGATAATAAAGGGAATGTTATGATTGTACAGGCTGCAAATTCATTTTATATGATTGCTACCAAATATTCTAAATACACAATATTTACTCGCCTGTCATAATAAATTTACTTAATTTACTAGAAATATAAGCCTCTTAGGCAAAGCAATTGTATTAAAAAGTATAAGTACAACTGGCCCTACTTAATTAACAAATAATTAAAAAAGTGTTAACAATATTAAGTACAATTAATTGATGTACAAGACAACTTTCAACGCGTCACCGAACACTAACTACAACTAAACTGATACACCCATAAACTGACTACAGACATCGCCGTAGTTAAAGCAAGACGTGAATACATTGGGTAAGAACTGATTACCCTAGGGAAATCAATCTTGAGCTACTATAAAATTGTAAATACACAAATGAAACTGTTGACATTTTCACGATCTGAACAAGCTGGCTTTGACAATGGTACCGTTACCGTTTATGCGACAGGCCTGTTTCTATTGTTTAATCGTGTAAATATGCATGCCAGTTTTGTGGCTTAATTTCAACGATGCTGCCTTAGCCAAGAACTTCATGATCATGATGACGAAATGGCCATAACAACAGTCAATAGTTACAATTTTTTAACTGTTTTACCGAGGGTAACCTCTATTTTTCGGTTAAAGGAGGATCTTAGTTGGGGATTTAATTCGCCTGTGATTTCACGCAGTTAAAACAAAAACCGCTTAACTAAAGCAGCTAGGCTAAGTCATAAAACTGCTTAAATGATAATAGCATTCATCCCAAGTTATTTAGAAATTCTAAATCCAAATATTAGACTTATAACCACTTGAGTTAACATAATTTTTCAATTTCACAAATACTTGACGATAGTAACAAACTACACATTTCATTTTGTGTTCATTCAAAACATTCTAGTAAAATGATTTTAGCTCGACACAGAAAACAACACAATAAACTAAGTAATTTTATAACTTCAAATAGGCTACCGAAGGGGCAACTAACATACATTTACTAATTAACATTTTCATGATAAAACAATGTAAAATATTTTTTCCGGGAAAACTAAAATAAACGTTTGGTGTTGTGTTTACTGTAAGCAAATCCTCAAATCGTAAAGTCCTATTATCATTGTCAGGTTTGTTCTAAGCTCGCACAATGTTTTCACTTTACAAAATTAACTCCGACAAAGACAATCACATCTTATGTAATAATTGTTTAATGTTAATGGTTACTCATACATATGACCAATTTCAAATAGATTGCGCTATGAATAGTAAGGAAACTATGTTACAGTAATTAATTTATGGAAATAAATTTTTCATTATTAATGTCGATTAATAATTTTAAAGTCAACTCTTATTTGTTCAGAAAACCTTACCAATTATTGATTTCTAATAGAATTAACTTTCTTGAAGCAATACATTTACAAAATATTTAAATAAGAAGTTAGTTTACCTAGCAATGTTTTATTTTATACGCCTTATTATAGAGTAATCTAATTATTTTTACCTTTATTATAGTCTATAAACCAGCTACGTCATATGATCAATAACAATAATTTATATATTCAAATAACGCCATTATACAATATTAGTAATATGATATATTAATTATAATACGAGTAATCGTGTAGCTAACCACTTGATAGTCGACTAAATCGACTTTTTACAACTGTCCCCAAAATATCATTTGCTTAATATATTGTGTTAATACAGCTATTTTACTGTTACTAGATTTATATTGGCTAGAGACTGAAAGTATGAGTCGACCAAATGACACAAATTGTGTTTCAATACAACAGTACTAGCATTTGTTCCAATAACTAAAGTACATTACACTTTTACTGATGGAAATTTCGTTATTTGAACATATAACATTCGTTATATTTCTAAGAAAACCTTCGTTGACATTATTACTAGTTTGAATTCAATGAATACAAGGAATTACTTTGTCCTAAAAATACTTGATATACAGTAGCCCTATATCTACTGCTTTTGATCATTTTAGCACCAGGTTCTATTATATATTTCAATATTAGCTTAGTTGTTATCAAATCGGTTCCGTAAATAAGAAAAATACATCCAATATACTTATTCAAGGTTACGTACATACATTACTTACAATACATTCAAGGTTGGTTGGTGCAAAGAAACCTTGAATGGTTTTTGCTCCTGTTATATAAAATGCATTTATCTATTGTATTGCCCAATAAATAAATTGATTGATTGATTGAATCACACAACTTAAAAACAACTTAGATTCCTGTCGTGCTCATTCTTGACAAACCCTTGCGTGTAGTATTTTTCAAATACGATAAGAGTTTTAACTATACATAATTTAACATAACATAAGACACGAAATTATAATTCAAGCAAATACGCTTCGATAACTTTGATAACGGTCCTATTCAGAACTCCGTGATCTCAATAATTGTGAAAGTTCAACCACAATTCACAGCTAAATAAGCTAACCTAAATATAATTAAGAGGGAATCTCAGTTAGTCCAAAATCCAATTCGTGACTTCCGCCTCATTGCTTCAGCTTTTATATTCCATTGGTGATCTCCAATCTTGTTTATCATATATGCATAATAAAATATGAATAATGGTTTTGAGTTATATCAGTAGATTCTCATGTAATATTTATGATAATGGTATGTAATACTAATTTGCCATAAGCTACGACTTTCCTCTCTGTAAGTCAAATTAAACTAAAAACAACCAACCAGGACCCATTGGGGTCCTCTGACTATCTTACTTTCAATTAACTATTAACAATAAGAAATTTGTAACTTATTGTAGTCTTATTCTTAACAAAGTAAACGTTAAAAATATCAGGAATTTGTCAATAAGTTACTAACTCTGTACATATGCTGCTCTTTATCTACTAAAAACCAAATCCAATTTCTTGCAAACAAATATTTGACCTAGTTTTATATTTACCACATTACGATAATCTACGGACGGTTAAACCGTTAATATCTACGGTTTGAGGTCTATGCCTACAAAGAATCCACCCAACTGGCGAACCTCTTGTCGACCCGTAAACTCTGTACTCAAGGTTGGTGTAATATATCTTAAGAATATTAATATCCGTTGTAACTATGATTTCCTTGTACATCACGCCACTGTGATCGTATGATTTTCAATCAATCTCATTGGCTACAAACATCACCTGATCCCCTCTCCACCTACATCACACCACCGACCATGTCCGTCCGTCCCTACAACGCCAGTCTACCTCCAGAATTCGAACCTTAACCATCTGTTTGTAGCCGAGTTTTAAACATGTAAAACTATCGTATTTATTTATCAGTCCACTTCCAAAGTCCAATTCAACCCACGAATACAACAGTTGCCCTCTTCTATAAAGCAAGGTAGACTGATTTCGAGCTGAACACCAGACATGCTTTTTACGGAATTCCACTTAAGTATTAGTTCCATATCTTCCATTAGTTTACAATTGTGAGGCTTATCTACAATATGTATTTATTTAATACACGTAACAAAAACAGGTCATTTCCCAGTAGTGTAGCGAAAAACAAGTTGCGTTTTTAAATTTAATTAGTGGTCTACAACAAATGTAGCATGAGTACGGTAGCAAATCTAATCATGTTAAAATCTTTAAAAGAGAAGTCTGCTATTATAAGCAGCGCTAACCTCAAAGGAACCAAAGGTTCAATTATAAGGATCACCGCCGTCTCTTGGTTGGACACTTGATCTAATTGATATTTATGTCTAGTTAAAGGTTTTAGTTGCCAAACCTTTTGTAACTTTGCATATATTCTTAACATATATCTCCTATTATTGATTTTGTCTGGTTACTCTAAGAAATAATTTATATAACGAAAAAAAATTCTTAAACTATATGAAGATAGCTAGCAAGTATTAAAACCAATAATCATCTAAATCTAAAATGAAATTATATCTATATATATAAAATCCAATGTTTGTTTGTCCTTTATACTTTACCAAACAAGCCATCCGATCATGACGAGAATTTGGGAAGTTGTTATATACACCCCCGGGAAGGTTTTTGTGAAGTTTGGTGCAGATCCGGCAAAAGGGCTCCGCCCCAGTGGCTATGGAGTTTCCCATGTTAACCTTATGAGTACTTATATTTAAATGGAATTAAAGAATCTTAACAGCTGGTTCAACCAAACATACTGTGATGTTCAATAGCAATAAAAAGTTAATTATTTTACCAACAGGGTGAAGCACTATTATTTTTTAAATTTATGACAACAGCTAATTTGCAACCAAAGGGTGAGTGAGCGTAGCGAACGAACTTCAACCTGGAGGCGAGTTAGCGTAGCGAACAAGCTAAACCTGAAGGCAAGTGAGCGCAGCGAACGAGCTCCAACCTAAAGGTGAGTAAGTGTAGCAATTGGACTTCAACCAGAACGTGATTGAGCGATGCGAACGCTCTCATCTTGAAAATGAACGAACCTTTTTACAAAAAACCGCATTAGGACAGGACGACGTCTGTCTGGCCAGCTAGTAACGGAATAAATATTATCAAACTATATGAAAATAGTTAGTATATATTAAAAACAACAATCATCTAAATCTAAAATGAAATTATCTTCAGAAGGGTGTACCTAATTCTACAACCATATTACTCTTTCTGTCTTCGTTCAACACAATGTACAAGCAAATAGCATAGACCTTTTATCATCATCAAAAACTATTTGATAATGTGTCTATAATGGAAAGTGTAAAACCGAGGTCAAACTATAGGTTCAATAATGTGCATGCTCGACCTATAAAAATATATAACAATCTAATAGATAAATGATCAATTAACTATATCTTAGTAACCTTTTTTTTACTCTTTGGGAACAATCTGTCTGGGTAACAATAAAATCAAATGTTTTATCATTTATCCAAGTGTAGATGGATATTTTTTTTAATCCTGAAAGCTATTTTTATATTTAACTAAATATTTACTATGGATATTATCTAGGCTATTGGAAGCTATTCACTTCTAACAAAATAAAATAAAATATACAACTCTTAATAATAAGGTTAAATGCCTGTAGTACTTGTCCATGATCCTGTTTTTTTAGGTCAGCGACCCAGGTTTCGAACCTAAAGGTTCATTTTCAAGCTGATACCATGGTTAAACTCCTTCTAAACACACTCCTTCCTTGTGTGTTTAGAAGGAGTTTAAGCATGGTATCAGCTTGAAAATGAACCTTTAGGTTCGAAACCTGGGTCGCTGACCTAAAAAACAGGATCATGGACAAGTACTACAGGTATTTAACCTTTTTATTAGTAAATTACGTGATTCAGAGGCTAACCATGTTACAACTGTTAACATTCACTATGCGAATTGATTAGTATAAATTATAATGGCATATTTTCCGATTATTATTGGATGAACACGTAACACAAGTGTTTTGCAAATTTATTAGAAATGCAAACTCTAGTTTAAAGCCATGTTAGACATGTCAATATGACAAGGATAACATGATGTACGAGGTAGTAAAGGAAATGATCCTGTCATAACTTTCATGTTGACTTGACTAAGCTTTGATCATTGATGTGACGTAGGTAGGTGTATTGAAGATTCGTGATGCTCAAAATACTGATATAATACTGTATTATGTGGATTGGATAGTTCCACGTATTAAGGAAAAATATATATTGACAAAGGAAGCATGCGAATACCACCGCCGCAGCAAACCTGCAGACTATGCGAATGTCCATTCTCAATGCATGGAAGAACTTACAATAATTGCATGAACTTATTTAGAATGAATGTTGACTGTTCACCAAACAGCCAGGTTTACTTCAAATTTAAGTAGCCAGTTAAATCAATCAATGCATAATTTCAATACATGCATTTGCTTATAATCGGGTTTTACAAGTGAGTTTACAGCAGCTGACTTTTTTCTCCATAGAAACGAAAGAGCTACTTTAGACCCTCAGTGCATGTACTAAGGACGGTTGATTTTTGCAGTACTAGCTGTTGTACCCGTGCTTTGCAACGGAGAGGACACTAAAGCGAAACATTTGATCTTTAATTCTGTAGTATAAAATAGTTAGGACATTCCCCTTTGGTATCAGGAACATAACTCAACTGAAACTATTAGTTTGAAAAATATCTTTCTTTAAGGCTAGGCTAACTTATAAGGATTCATGTATGGAAATAATTTACCCATACGATTCATTTTTCAAATGATAAGCTTACATAAACATTTATTTCGTTGAAAAACGTACATGTAAAGTAAACAAGGAAAAATAATCGCACAACGTAAGGCACCGTAGTAAAGAAAAAAATTGTGATTTCAAATATTATTGATATGTTTTACCGTAGCTACTGTGCTTTTTTCAAAGTCCAATCTTTACCTGCAGATCAGTGTGTGTGTATATATCCCAATAATAAGCAAAAATAAAATAATGGAATTCTTGTTTTAACTTTTGTTATAAAGCCTACCACTATTATTGTTAATCAGGGCACAAATTTCATCAATTTAAATATAAATCAACAACACAATACATAACAGTTTTTATTGTTACTCGTTTCATAGTTCAAAATGTGTATGCATTTGCATTAATTTACATAATCATTTAAAACATTGAGTAAAGAGACATAGTTACATTACAGATATTATATGTAATTGATTTTAGAAACAAAAGTGAATTGCAGCTAAGTTTTGTGATTTCTCCATAGTCATATTGAAAAGCAGTGTTGTAAAAACACAACTACTAAGGAGGTTTCTGTAAATGTTAAAAAAGCGAATGTGAAGTAATTCATAGAAAAAAATATAAGTAGTAGCTACCTCTAGACAGAATAAAAGTAGGAATTGTTAGAATTTAATTTGTACATATTATTAAAACACAAAAGAAAGTGTAAACATTGAGTAGTTAAATTTTAAAACTGTACCAGTACATATATCTATGTATAAGTTTTTAAAACCTTTAAAAATGCTGATCCAAAATTTTTTTAACCGTTCAAGTTTTTAAACAAAAGCTACCATATCAAAATTATTCCAAATCATTTAGGCTATACATTGTAATGATTCTTCTGTTTCCATGAAAATCAGTATATTTTCATAAATATTTTAATTGAACTTAGTATCTTGGGAGCAGAACCTGTACCTCTTAACCTCTGCTGTTTGAACTGTCAAATTAGTGTTTTTTACAGCTGACTTCAATTAATATTTTTGGCTATTTACATTCTTCCAAAATGTAAACATTGAAACTTTGGAAGCCCATGGGGCGTAGCCCAAGGGAAATTGATAACAGGAATAGGCCTATATGTTAACCAGGTATGCAAGCTACATTCATAAAAATGTATATTTTAATCGGTTTACTGGATCTTGCGTTATTAAGTAACAGACAGACACACAAACATACACCATCTCATTTATATATATTAGTATGAATATGAATATAGTTAACAAAAGTATTTTTGATATTTCTTTTATTATCTTTTAAATTAGCTGTGTTTAAATGTGAATTAAAATTCTTAGCATTGACTATACACAGAATTTGTCAACTTAAATTTAGAAATTGTATTTTTATGGTTGCCATGGAATCCAATCAATATTTAAATTATAAAAACGTCACCCCAGATCCCTGATAGCCTGTGGGGCTACGCCGTATGTCAATATCGAACTGGAAATAATCTAACTTTGAAATACATCACAGTAACAATCTACTACTACAATTATGAGTGGGTGGTCATTGATAAATTGTTAGGTAAAACATAAAAAAACTAATTAGTTCTCCTTATCGTTAGTAAAAACTCAATAAAGGCTGTTTTTTTACACAGCTCATAACATTGCGCTATGTTCATATGATTAACTAAATTTTGAAACTTAACTGTATGGGATGTCATTAAACACTATATAGATTTTAAGAAGTTGTAGAGTAATTAAAAATACTGACTACCGTGGGTTTGCATTTTCTTCCTTCTAGCAAACTTACATGTTTTCTGTATCAATTAAAAAAGTGAAATTTCTGTTTGATTCCATGTCCTTATAATAGCCAAGACCTGTCATATATCAGCTATTAGATTTCGAAATGTACGGACAAGCATTACAGCAGAACAGGTTGAAATTGTATTAGCTAAAATGAATTTAGAATAGAGTTTCTCGAAAAGATTGTGAAACTGTAATTCAAAATCCATAATATTATTAGATCCATAAACAATAAATATTATATGTGTAATAATAATTAAAACTGTACAATGTAAATTTGAAGCTTCACCAGTTTTCAGTTATAAAAATATAATATGAATATACAAATGCAGTGTGGCATTTTAAGATGTACTTTTCAGAGTCTCATGCTACTATTGTTTCCAATTCATTTATAGCTATTGACTATGATTAACCATAATTTTCAATAACTAACTGTAACAACGGATAATTAATTTAGAGTCAAAGTCATTATTAAACAATAGATCCTCATTATTGGGTTAATTTCAGAAAAAAATTTCCTCAACGACAAAAATTATTGGCATCTCAGAAAATATTGTCCAGTATATCTCCAGTTATTGGCAGTACGCCTTATTACTTTCATGTTTGGTTTGGGCCAATCAAAAGAACTATAAAATTTCCAGGTTAGGTCTTGCAACTTTCCAAATCCAAGAACTCCAAACCATTTACACCCTCTAAAGAAAGCACAACTTTTCGCCATTGGCCTGCAAGATTTTTTAAATCTACTTCATCTGTAATGTATCTTAGTTGATTAAGGTCCATGGAGGAATAAACTTTACCACAAATCGACTGTTATAAAACTACACAGTTGCACTAATCGTTAATAAACAGGTTTTCTTAACAGAATAAACAGCCGCGATTTTATATCGACCATAAGAGATACTTACTTTGGTTGAAATGGTGGTGAAAGAATTATTTTCACGTGGGCTAACAAAGTTACGAGAAAAACTTTCAAGTGAACTTTGTGGCCTTAAACACGGCTTAACTCTGTTAAATGTACTTAAATGAAAGTAACGGTTGATAAGTCTCGTAATAACAATCTTATTTCTTACTTTAGAAGCATAAATTTGTGAAAAACATGAATTATAACAAATTTAACCTTAATAAATATAGTTTTTTGGTAAAAACACTTGGATTAAAAACTTCTCCATGGATGGAGAAGGAACTAAAAAATTCACGTTTCTACACTTTTTATCGCCTATATTTAAATTGCTATCTTTATTTCATTTAGTAAAATTCTAAATTCGACGTATTAACTTAGTACAACTGGATATAACTGTGCAAGGTATATTCAATCTCGAATCTATATATAATAGTATTTTGTATATATTTTTTCCTTATGATGAAACTCTTACCTTATACAGCCGTTCAAATTTCAGCCGTATAAATTGAGGCGAGAAATCCCACTTGAGATCTGATGTAAGATCTAAATAAAGTGAATATAAAGTTTTTTAGAATTCAAACGGTATTACAGATTAAAAATTAATTGTGATATTCAAATTTTGTTCAGCCTTAATTATTTCTGGTTATTTGTTTTATCAATAATTATTATTAAAAATCATCGACAAACAATTATTGTATATAGAATTTAAATACATTACAAATTAGTTGAGGATAACCTGTAATTAAAACATAATTTATTTTGGGTATTTACCATTGGCATTCCTAGAACGTTTTAGGTTTTGCAAATAGCACTGCATTACTCAATTTTCATTCCGTTATCATTTAGTTGGTTTGTAAAATTAACATCAATGAATAAGAATATTAGAAGCATAATAAAATTAAGGAATACATACAATTATCGTTTTCTAAAAACATCATATGAAAAGAAATAACATAAAAGTATAACCCTACTTGTTATTGGTAACCTCTAATTGTTAATAAAACGGTGAGATTTTTGCTTCAGATTCGTAAACCATAAATATTTAAATAAATAATTTACGAATTTAATAATTTTTTATTCCTAAACTCGTAAGTTTTTAATTCACATAACGTTATTATTTTTTTAATTCATATATCATTTTTACAAGTTTTTTTTTTAAACTGTTCACTTTGTACTGTTTAATATCATATGACAATATAAAAATATAGTCTAAAATGTACTTAGTTTATATTTCATCCGGTCAAGGAATAAGGTGAGATCCTACAACGCTGTTTTCTTTCACTTCGTCTGGCAGATAATCCGCTCATAGATTCGCTTATACACTGCTTGCACACTCTACTGATTCGATTTGACGTTAATATATATATATATAATATTATATATATATAATTTTATTATATTAATTATTATATCTATATCTATAAAAGAGGAACTATGTATGCGTATATATGTGTATATACGTTATGGACTTCGAAATCGCTCGACAGATTGTAATGAAACTTTCAGGCATTATTAAGCATCTTTAAAGGATGGTTCGAGTGAAGTTTGGTGCAGATCCGTCAAAAGAGCCCTGCCCCAGAGGGTGTTAAGTAGGCCGATGTCAGACTTTTTGATCTAGAATGTTTACAAATAAATATAATTTAAAAGCAGATGTTTACTTTCACCAACTGTTTTGTACGTTTGAATAACTACAACATTCTGTATTAGCATTAGTCATGATTTGAAATAGTGCCACAATGTTTCTACAGATTGCAGCACAGAAAACTATTTTACTTTTGAATAAGTCCAAATGTATTAAACCCCAACCGCAGCACACCTGTGCACTTAACAACGTTTAAATTCTCCAATGTTAAATATTAAAACATAAAAACCTTTATAAAAGTACTGTGTTATAAACAATAAAAGGGATGACTTTTTGAAATGTATGACAACATCTAATTTGCAACCAAAAGGTGAGTGAGCGTAGCGAACGAACATCAACCTGGAGGCGAGTAAGCGTAGCGAACGAGCTAACCTGAAAATAAGTGAGCGCAGTGAACGATTTCCAACCTGAAGGTGAGTGAGCGTAGCGAACGAACTTCGACCAGGACGTGATTGAGCCATGCGAATACTTATGAAGTTAAGCGGGGCAAAGCCCGCGGGTACAGCTAGTATATATATAAAAGCCTTTTCCGATTATTGAATTACATCTACGAACAACATTTAGTATAAAATAAAACATAACCCATTTAATTATTAGTGTCATATTTTCTTTACAAAGTGAAATGTAGACAAATAAAAGCTTTTGACATACTTTTTTGTCAGTGTTACCATCTTTTTATGGTTTTTAGGTTATACTATTGTGAACATTATTTTGTTTTCAATACCCATCCTAGTCTAGTAATTTATGTATCAGTTAATGATCTATTGAGTTAATATTAACCTTTATTAATCACAATTAGTAATCTTTGTGTATTATGACGTCACATCCATTTTGGATTATGATAATGTCAGAATGTGAATAATAATGTTGCAATTGCAGCAACCTAATACAACATTTAATCACATTAGCCATTTTTTTACAGAATGAAGAGATCCCATTCGTTTGTTGAATAATATATAACTTTTTAATTATATTTGTATTAATAATGAAATGTATAATTAAATTTACAAGTTCAACAAGGCAAATATATAATAACTTTATTTTATTTACTTCAGCTTTCAGAAACTATGTTTCCATCTTCAGGCACTATTACGCTGGTACAAAAAGTAAATTTTTACCAGTGTCCTAGTGCCTGAAGATGGAAACATAGTTTCTTAAAGCTCTAGGGAATAAAATAAAATTATTATACATTGGCCTTGTTGAACTTGTAAATTTAATGATACATTTCATTATTAATTGCCAATATATCCAATATAAGTTATATTTGTATTATTAACGCTTAAAGATTATTCATTTTTACCTTTTATTAAAAATGTTTCTCTTTAAAACGCCAGTTTAAATATCACATTTGTTACGCTGTATAAACATATTTATTTGAATAAGAATCATTTCCTATATAAGTTTTTTTAACGACCCACATTCACATCTTGGGTTCAAGCACAGTTTTGCACATTTCTTCAGGCTAGTCACAAAGGGTCGTGACATTATCACAGATCCATTGGTGATTGAGGAGATTTAACCCTGGGACCTTGGGTTTCGACGCCCCGCGCTCCACTACTAGTTCTGCTTGCTCCTCAGATAAGTTAAGAAACCTTGTAATTTTTAGTCAACACTGATCTTAATATAATAAAAATAGAGTAAAAAAAACTTTGCACATTATTTGTTCAATATTTTCTTGACTATACTGTAGTTAAGCTCTGCTTACTGTAAATGCGCTTAATAACTTTAGTTAAATTTTTGCAGTAGTTACTACAGGGGATTTTAGTTACCAGACGAAGAATATTTAATAATAAAAAACACTTTATTTGATATTGTTAAAGCTATTTGTTCTTCTTATTTGGTAATGTAGCCTACTTTTAGTTCAACCTATTTATAATACGAATGGTTTTGTATTGGCACATTCATTTAAATATACTATTGATTAATGAAAATATACTGGGTTCCCCGTAAGCAAACTGCCAAACTCCAGGAAATGGTTTTATGAGGCAAAAAATCAAGAATATTTTTTTCCAAAATTGCTTTGTTAGAAATCCACTATTTTATATTTTGCAAATAAACATTAGTTTTTATAGATTGTTCTAACCGATTTTTATGAAATCTTTTGCATTCACATTAAATTCTTTAGCATAGGTCTTTTATGACTTAGTACACATACTAAGTTTCATAAAGATTCGTCAGAGCAATCTAAGGATACTAATGTTTATGTGAAAAACACAAAATGGTGAATTTCTGGTTAACAAAGTGATTTTGCAGAGTTTGGCAGTTTACTAACGTTACGCCCTGAATAATGTAAATGCAAGTCAACCAAGTCTTAGGTCCTAAATGGTTATAAGTAAATTGGTTATTTATAAATGATTTTAAGTTCAGAAAAGAAAATAATTATATTAAAACGTTTTATTAAGTTCTACTTTTACTTTAGTTCACCCATTTCTTTGTCGTTTTATTATGTTCTACTTTTACTTTAGTTCACCCAGCTCTTTGTCCTCACATATTGGCGAAACAGTTAGGGCAAGATCACAACAGTAAACAGCTGAAAATAGCAAATCCTCGAGGATCACTTGTACTCAACTTTCCTGTTAAGAACTTAACCAGAACGGTCCAAGTTCAAGGATAAGTTTGTATAAAACACACAGGACGATATAAAATCATTTTATAATGTGAGTGAAATTTTATGTACTTGATAACTCCAAATTTGTTTACATGCATTGTAATCATAATTGATGTTTTTATTTGTTGATGTTTATTATTGTAATAACTTCTCACTTAAATATTTTATAACAAGAACTGTCGGGAGTGATATATACGATGAGTTTAAAATGTTAATCAATGATACAAAATAATTCAATAGGCAATCGTAACTGGTTAATTTAATTTAATTATTTAAAGGTAGTGATATCGGGAAAACTGTTATTTGTGACTATCTAGTAAACTATTTACACAATTTCATACTGAAATTGATAGAACTTAATCGGAGGCAAATTTCACTGGATATAATTTATTTAAAATCACCCTTTATTAGAATCCTGCAACATTTTTAACGATGCCAATTAAAAAGGTACATTTATGAAGAAAAAGTAAAAAACACTTCTTGGATGTTTCTTTTTACAATTAACCAAATAAATAACATAACCTAATTTTATACACAACAAATTCAAGGTATACTCTTCCTTTACTATACAAAACAAATGACAAACTAAATAAATAAAAAACTTAATTTGATATACTGTAAAACAAATTCAAGGCATACTCTTTCTTTACAAGAGACTAACTAAATAAATAACAAAACTTAATTTGATATACAACAAGTTCAAGGCATATAAGTTAAGGCAGACAAACCTTTTTTTTAATTCATAAGGGCTACCGGGGCTTAGCTTTTCTATAAATCGGATCCTCATCTTAGTCAACGAACCAGTTATAAGCCAACAATTCTTTCACTCCATTCTCAAGCAGAGTGTTAAGCTGATGTTCACCTTCCATGAAATTTGGACTAGAAACGATGACGTACAATGTAATTATGTTCGCAAGATCGTAGTTTGCCATATTTACTAAGACTTGTTGAAGTAACTATTTCAACTCAGATTGCAGGACCTTTTCAACTTATATTTAATAACCTTACTATAATTTTATAATTTACCAAATACGATACCAATTCTTAAAGAAAACATAACATTGCTTAACTTTACTTCTAGTTCATTTTGCTCGCGCCAGAACTCTCTGGCTACAATCTTAGTTAAGACCGTCACAATTTGATTTTTACAACTAGAACAAGGAATACCTTTGCTTCAAGAAAAAGTACCAAAACGGCATCAAATATCAATTAATTGGTGTGTTGGTCACAAAAATATCAGAAAAATGTTTACAATACGTGGAAATCACAATATGCTGCTTTAATAAACAAAGTAAACTACGGTATTATTATTTTAACATATTCCAATTCGGCTGTAAAAGAAGATTTAGATAAATGACGCTAACGAAAGACTGATGTCAGATTATACTAATGCTTTTCCCCGAGCAAAGTATGGTCCCTAGGTACTGTATTAAATGACACAAACCCATCAAAACAAAAGGAGAACTCTAACAATATTCTGGACTCAAACAACACCGGGTTAGCGTCGTCTGTTACAACTGATCAGTTACAAATGTTTTTCCGTGTTCGTATCATGTTGTGTAAATGTGTATTTATTTACGTGTTAAATGTAACGCTCTTCATATGAAGAAAGGAAGTCCTTGTACCACCTGTCGAGGGATCCAAAAGGATCCGAGACTAGTTGCGACTCGTTAACAATATGTTAATTTATAATAGAAAAAAGTGACCAATTTTCTAATTACGTTACTTGGAATTTGTTTATAAAAATATATCACAGTCCATTATTCTTGCCACAAAGTTAAAAAAGAACACTCAGCAATTGATAGAACACTCCCATTGATCATTGGATACGATAGGTGGAATGAAGTGACAAATTGACTTAGCTAATTGGATTTACAGTGGTATTTGTGTTTCAACCAACTATCTGGGTAAAACAACTAATAGGGAAAATGGATCAACGTTTTCCAACGGGAGCTCAACTTTAACTATTCATCGCCGTGTAGCATATCTGGAGATTTTTTTAAGGAATAGTTAGTTAGTATCAGATTACTTGCGTATTAGGAAATACAGTAGGACCTTTTGGACTCCCGTTCATACTGAATCATTTAATGCTACGAACGACTCACATGGAAGCAACTAAAATCATAACGGCGCCCTCGGTGAATTAAAATATCTTAAGTTAACTTCAAAAGGACGCCATAAATCGTAGTAAATGTTGGTTATTTTGTAGAATATGCTGTATAAAGGTGTATAATCTTAACTTTAGTTAACATGGAACCCAATAGACTTTGAATCAACGAGTATTTTGCCCTTCTATAGTACGAATTAATCGACATAGAAACATAATGTGACCTGTTGACCCATGTTATGGGTTGGGGGTACATTTATCTTAGTATCATAGCAAATAATCTGTATATCATTTGTATTTGTATTTGCGAGCTGGTCTAGGGGTAGAACGTGGAACGTTTTATCATGAAATAATGGTGAAGTAAATTTTTAACTCATTTTTTAAACATTGTTTTGAATATTTTTCATTCTGAATTCATAACCTTATTACTACCGAGGATTATGAAAATGTAAGAATTTTGAAGTAACAACTTTTAGCGAATTTCCCTAAAGGGAAGTAGCTATTACCGTAGGTCTCATGGTAAGACTTAGGCCCGGGACCGATTTACTTTTTCATTTTGATGTCCCCAGAGGCCAAAAACACCATTCGTTCAAATTTTTATATATGTATATATATATATATATATATAGATATATATATATATAGATTTATATATATATGTGTCCGTGAACACGATAACTTGAGTAATTTTTATCCGATTTTGATGAAATTTGGTTAGAAGGTGTAAGGCGGGATAAACTTGAATGAGTTCGCGATCCAGCATGATCGGACCATGGGAACAGGATTTTATGGGGGGTTTTATGGGGTAAAAATTGGTTTTTCTCACTTTTGACCCTCAAAACACAAAATTTTCCAATTTTTCTCTAAACCTTCTTAAAGAGCTTAAAAAAACAAACAATTCAGTATATCAAAGTGTTTTTGTACGGTTATTGGTTACGGAGAAAACTAAAAAAAATTTAAATTTAAAATTCCCATGTTATTCTTATGGAGAATATTGTAAAATGTTGTAGTTTGCTTGTTTATGGATATCTTTTGATCAAACTTGGCAAATATATTCATTTTATACTAAGCAATAATTATTTTACTTAAAACACACACTTTATTAGTTTCCTTGTAGCAGCAAACCTAGGTACTCGTTAAACCTAATGTTATTTAAATAGATCAATTGAAAATCAATTCAGCCAAATGGAAATTCGCTTAGACGGCAGGTTTGCTGCAGCGGGGGTATTATGTTTACCTAATCACCCAAAAAAGCCAGTTAAAAATAATCAGTAAAGTCGTATAATTTATAAGACGTAAGAAACAAACCATGTGAAATTAAGTTTGCACATGTACTGGGGATAGAGATACAGAAGATACAACATTTCAACGGGTTTGTGATTTTTCACACTATGAAGGGATTTCTCCAATCCAGGTCAAAAGGCTTACTAACGACTAAATCCAGAACAATAACGTGCCCTATAAACACAATCCTATCATTTCCTTTAACTATTGCACTAGGAAAATCCTACTTGTAACTTATTACCTGAATAAATCATTAATAAGAATACAAATTATGGAAAAGTAAGGAAGCATTTCGATACTTTTTAAATTTGAAATATATTTAATCACCGGTTTTCTTTTTTGGTTCAAGAACGTAAATATGTTTCAGAATGTACTTGATTCGTTGTATTTTACCCTATGTTCTTTACTCGAGTACTTTAGGTAAAACTACGTTGTTATTATGTTTACAAATATTCTAAATTATAAAGTCTCAGACAACACATATTGCAATGTATTTACTTTTGTTCCAAGAACTAATTGTGATAAGCTAAAGATGTCAGACATAAGCCATAGTAACAAAGTGTTTTGTATTTTAATTATTTATATCTTGTAATTTAAATATAAATTTTTTTATAACGCCTGATATGTTAAATAATCTGCGTTTCGCATTACTGTACTCCAGTTTCAGAGTTCTACGGTTTGGTTTAAAAGGTAAAATAAACACCAAATAAATGAGCTTAGCTTATTAATAAACATTAAAATAACATTAAACATTAAAATAAAGCCTGTAGATAATATCAAATTTAGTACAGTAGATTGATTAGAAAAATTGAAAGAGGTTACTAAAATACTACTTCAAATTTAATTTAACAAATAATACTTCTATGTGTACATATTTGTATGGTCTATAACACTAAAATACAAAATGTCAATAATGTATCTGTAAGATAAAAATCTTCAAAAGTAGTTTTTTTGGGAGTTTTGGGATAATCCTTACGCATTTAGGGATAACGGTGAGCAGAGTGTGCATCTAATGTTTTAAGTCTAAGACTTATCATAATAAATTATTTATATACAAGTAAAATATATTTGAAATTTATTTTATGTTTCAGGTTATATTTAGGCTATTTTGAAACATAAATTCAGTAATATATTAACCATTTAGGTTCATGATTGTATCGATAGCTAAATAGAAAATAGCATAGATGGTCATTCATATTTAGGGTTAACGTTGTTTATTTTTTGATTTAACGTAGTTCTGACTTTATGCAGATGCAATGTCATACGCAAAATGCATTTAAAAACGTCCTCAAGAACATAAAGTATAGTTTGATTTTGAATACATTGTAAATAAAGATTTTCAACGGGAAAAAAGGAAGAATAAGGACTTAAACATTCACCGGGTTAGATTGCTTTTGTTCTCTGTGTAAGTAATTTAAAAACATGACATTCAATTTATTCTCCGTTATTTATGTACATTTCTCTTTGCCAATGAATATATTTATATGCAAAAAACATATAACTATTCTGATAAGGTGAAGTATTTAAATAGTTTGAAATTAAAGGTTTGGTAAACATTTGAAATGATTAATACAATACTAAATTCCAATGTTTAACAAGGGACAGGATTTGAAAGAGGAAAATATTTCTGCTAAACTTAGGCTCCTAACCATAGATAAACATTATCGTGACAAAAGCCATTTTTTTTTTAATTAAACACTCTTATCCTGGGTAAATGATTTCTAGCCACTAGAAACGTTACAAACACTATGTTTAAGTACTGAATGCGTTTGAACATTATTTTCCAAAATAAGTATATTACAAACTTATCTAGCCTATAAAACCCTTTTTTAATTAAACATTTAAAATATTAACATGTACGTTTGTTTTTCATTCGCACTAATACTTCTAGATTCAAAAAGCTAAAAAGTCTGACAAAGGTGGCCAATGCATGGATGTCCCTTTGATGTAAAACCAATTTTTATGCTTTGATTTTGCTTTTGGACGTCATTGGTCCGTAAGGTTACGTTTTTAAAGAGTTTCATTGATCTTTATAAGGTTAAAAGAGAATGAAAAATACACTGTTGGCCCTTATTTTTAGTGGATTTATTAATTTGTTTGAGATTTCACAATTTAAGAATTTACAAATTAAGATCCCAACGAAATTTACTGTCCATAGAGTTTTCTCCTAATTAAAAACTAAAATAAAAAACCGAAATATAAAATGACCTTGCCGCAGCAGACCTGCAGCCTTAAGCAAATTTTCCATTAACCTGGTTGTATTTTCCTCAATAATATTCCCACTATAAAAATATACCCTTTTATTTGGCAAATTTATATTGTATTTCAATAACAATAATTTGGATTATTACTTGGTTTTGCTGCTACAGAAATTGTAATAAAGTGAGTTTTTTTAAATTTTAATAGCTGAGAATAAAATCAATACATTTGCATATGTTGATCAACATATTATATTTATAAACAAGATTTTTACAACAGTTTATTCACTCTCCATAAAGATTAAATTGGAATTTTGAATTTAAAATGTTCATATCTTTTTTCATAATACTATTCCAAAAACTTAACTTATGATAAGGTAACCGATCATACTAATTACTATCAAAAACAAATGGCAAAAATGTATTAATAGGTTTACAATGGAAAGACCCCTTTTGCACCCCATAAAACCCCCCTTAACATCGTCCAACCATGCTGGTTCACGAACTCGTCCAAATAAATGTGAGTTTACTTGTGTTTACAAAGTTTTATCATAATCGGATAATTTTTTGTAATCGAGTCTTCTTGTTAATGGACACATATCTAAATATAATTCATATAAATTTTAACGGGTAGTGTTTTTGGTCTTTGGGGACCTCAAATCCTCTAAATGAAAAAAGTAAATTATTAGTCCCAGGGCTATGTCTTACCATGAGACCTACGGTAATAGCTCATTCCCTATATGGGATTTCACTAACAGTTTAAAATGAATCAATCAGCCCCAAAACGAATACAAGAACAAATGGTGTAGTTTATTAAAAAACAATCGTAAAACATAAAATGCTGGAAATGTTATTTATTTATTTTTTTTGTGACGACAACAGTGCAATCTCGCACCTTAAAGTTTGGTAGTTTTCCAAATGTATACAACATAACCTGAAGCAAGATGTGTGATAACACATACTCATAACTCTTGTGTCTACAAGAGCAAAATTACTCAATGTAATTGTCCTTTGTTGAGACAGTGATCCTTTGTTGATCAACATGAGACAGCGTCACCACATGAAACACGTTTGACACACAATAATTACCTACCCTCGTGTTTTTGATACGAGTCCTCGTACATGAGTGGGGCTGCAATCAAAATAATTACTGTCCTTTGTTGGTAGCATCAAACTACTCTCAATACGGTAAACATGCGTGGATAACACACACTACCTAATTACCCTTGTGTCTATTACATGTGAGAGATTGTAATCAAGGTAACTGACTTTTGTCGGCATCAACAAGGGGTGGTCTCATTACAGTCTGCAATATAACACACAATAATTAACTATCATCATGTCTACAATACATATGAGATTGTAATCAATGTAATTGTACTTTGTTGCTACCAACAATAATGGACCTCAATCCGGGGACACCGAGATTGCAGTGACGTTGCAGCAACACCAGGTAGACGGGGAGAAACGGGAAGCTTATAATTCCAATTTTTTTTTACTTAAAGTTTACAGATTAACATTTATTTCTAAGTTAATACGACGACTGGAAAATAAAAACTATTTTTTAGCAATTTCGTATTCATATTTTAGGAGTTGGTTTAATGATGCTTACCTTTACTGGGTGTTACGACTGTTAGAGCTGGCAATAGCCTACACACTCTTTTTATTTTCTCAATTGTACTCAAAACATTAATTGTATTTCATTTGTATTTCAAAAACGTATCCTGCTATGATTACATGATATTGATCTTAAGTAAGTTCTACGATACACACCTTCGTATATTTTTTAAATTTAGTGACAGTGATGATAGAATATTTGTGAAACGATTTCATAAACTAGAGAAGTGTACCATAACGGGCTAAGAGCTTTTGTATAATACAATGTTAAATACAATCAGAAGTGATACATAAAGAAGCCGGAATAAGTATGATAGCCAAAATTTAAACCATGAGCCATGTTGATTTGCATAGACTATAAGCGACTTTTTTACAAACTTTTTATCCACCTCAATTTATTTGTCTTATAATGGGTCATAGTTTTAGGTGTATGTAAAATGTATGAATAATTGGTAATTAAAAATTTAATAAATTTTATTTAATGGTTTACAAATTGTGATACATCTAAAGTACAAATACCTACGAAATTTAAAGTGCCTTTTCCTATAATAAAGGTCGTGGTTCGTGCAAAAAATAGTTTAAGTTCATACTTTTGTTTCGTAAGAAAAGCTATAAACCATTACAAACTCCTTCAGATCAAAATTAATTATGCCATCATTGGTAAACTAAATTAGGATAATAAACTATTGGTACTTAATATAATTTATTGAAAGATAGTATAACCTCTAAAGAAGTGAGATTTAATAACATTGCACTAAGTAATAACCCCGCCGCAGCAAACCTGCAGACTAAGCGAATTTCAACTCGTCTGATTACATTTTTACTAAAATATTTCCATAAATAAGACATATTATTCCCTATTTAAATGACATTAGATTTAACGAGTGCTTAGGTTTGCTGCTACGGGGAAGGTAAAAAGTGTTTTTTGACCATACGTCAATAGTATAGGATGAAATAAATAGATTTGCCAAATTTTATCAATATAACAAGTAAACAAGTAAACTACAACAATTTTCAATTTCTCCATAAGAATAACATGGGAATTTTTAATTACACTATTTTTGAATTTTCTCCGTGACCGTTAGGCATACAACAGCGCTTTAATATACTAAATTATTTCTTTTTTTAAGCTCTACAAAACGGTTTAGAAATAAATCGCAAAATTTTTTGTTTTTAGGTTCAAAAATGGGAAAAACCCATTTTTACCTCATAAAACCCCCCATAAACCCCCGTTCCCATGGTCCGATTATGCTGGATCGCGAACTCATTCGAATAAACGTAGGTTTACACGTTTGTACCAAATTTCATCAAAATCGGATCATTTTTGCTCGAGTTATCGCGCTAACGGAACTTGAACGGATGGTGTTTTTGGCCTCTAGGGACCTCAAAATGAAAAATTAAATCGGTCTCGGGTCCAGGTCTTACCATGAGTACTACGGTAATAGCTTATTCCCTATATGGGAAATTCGCTAAAATGCAATTATGTGTTTCAAAATTGTCATTGTGATAAGTTACTGGAAATAAGGGATTTTCTGATTCCCGGTTTCCCTGAATGTTGCCAAATTGACCTTCTCTACTTGAGAAATCTGGTGTAACAATTTCAGTATGGATTATGATTATAAAACGTCTTGGCATTTCAGTACGCCCCTTACTACATACAAAATGTTTGTTCACGCACTTTGTTTAAATAAAGTTTTCATATTAAAAACTACTTTGTTATACTACTCTCTACTACTTGTATACTATTTTATTTATCTATTTACTTATTTGTATTAAGGAGGTTTCATTACATAAAATGTAACGTCAAACACAAATCTCAAACTAAAAGGCTGTATATAAAACGTAGGTATTTTTATTTAACATTTTCATTATCTTACAACATATAAATATTCAGTGTAATAAATATTTTCTGCACTAATGAATTTTGCTCGATGAATTCCAAGGACCAAAAGTATTAAGCTTTCCCCAATGTCATCTTAAATTAATAAATTGCTCATTTATTAAGGAATTCATTGTTGTGTTCATGTTTATTTTTGTTTGTATGTAATAGATTTATAATCTTTATTAAAACTAATATATTGTATTTTCATCGTAGAAACTATTATATTTTATCCAAACGGTTTGTCCAGCTAAGTGTCATGTTATTTGACCTTAGAAATAAACAAAAAATGAACTGACTAATATTCATTATTTTGTAAACGAGTATTAACGTATAATCAGATTTATTTTTGAACAAATTTCAGATCCTTCAAAACCATTTTCTTTCACTTCGCCTGGAAGGTAATCCGCCGTGTAAATTGGCTTAGGCTTACACCTTGCGCGCTCCGATGTTTCCATATTGTTCTCTTGATTAAATAGTTTAACTTTTAAGGTTTTTTCATTAAGTAAAAAAGAATTTGTTTTAAGTTATGAAAAAATAGAGTTTTAAGTTATGTAATATTTATAGAGATATATTAATGGAAATAGGTCATTTATTTTTTTTATAATGTATGTACTTTCTATCTTGCTATCTACTTATAATGCAGTTTAAACTTAATTTCTTTTCAATAAATACATTAAAATTAAAATAATAATATGATTTTTTGTTACTATACCCTCTACATGCTGCAGATTTATTTAGACTTATAAATGATACTCAACGTATAACTGACGTTGTAAGAATTTACCTAGAGCCAACAATGCTCCTAGGTAATTAAATTGAGTTATATTCTGTAAGATTCAACATTTATGCGAAGCTTATGGGGATATTTGAGTGAAAAACCAACTAGACATGTGGAAATTCGCTTAGAATGCAGGTTTGGTATTTTAATTTGTACCTTATACAAAAAATTACAAAAGAAAACAGTATTAAAGATTAAAAGCCTGTAAATATGATTTGGCGAAAATAAACTATTTATTTATAACTTGTCTTACAAAAGATTTATGAACTTAATGCTATATTTCGTACATTGCATATACGAGAATCAAGTAGACTAATCAAATAAACTATCCTTGACTACTTTTGCAATTATATCTCTTTTTGCTAGTATAATGTTTTACTCGTACTAATGAAATATTTCAGAACTCGAATGTTAATGTATATAAATATACAAATATACAATATACAAAAATTCTAAATTTGCTTGCCCTAATAGCAATCTCAAAAAACTACACGTTTAACTTAATCTATGTCAACATCATTATAAGCTGGCATACTTAGATACTATAAGTGCTTAACTGTCCTGTCTATTAAAGTTCAACAGTTGGCTAGCTAATGGTAAGAAAGTAAAGGTCACCAAGTTTGTACTCACTTTAATCGTTTCATTGACTTTTATATAAAAATATATATTTCCATTAAACGAGCAATATTTTACACATAGCCAACCTACAAGCTTAGTTTGGGTTCTGTTAATGCCCTTTGCTATACGATTGAAGCTTACTTAAAAAACTACGTTAAACATAGAAAACAGTGTTGGCATTGTTTATTTAGGTTTTTTGATAACACAAGTTTCTCTATATTGATTGAACTAAATACATGTGTTTTAATGTTTATGTTCGATTGATATTTTTATATGCACTTATTCACTTAATTAGTTTTCTCCCAAACTTTAAAAGCCTTTGTATTTAAGCCTTATTTACAGTAATAATAGAACTTCCACAGTGAAATAAAAGGGTCATTTTCAGAAGAGCGCCACCTATATTTAAACTGTGGAAAACCCATTTAGGTTATTTAGGTTAAGTTAGGTTAGTTCATAGCTTAATTAAAGTTTTATTCCTTTAATGAAAAGAAATAATCACAAAAACACTCAAAAATCTTCCAACCAAACCAGTGGGTTTTCCAAAGATAAAATAGAGGTGGACCTGTTGTGAAATACATCCTAATAAAAGCCTGCTGCCGATACAACAGCAAGAGAGTAAAATGTGTATTTTAGCTTTTGTACGGATTTGAAACCATATGGCCAAATATAACGTAATAACATAAATGATACCAGGTAAATGCTGTCCGCAGAAGCTGCTGACGCCAGATATGACGTCGTTTATCAAAAGTGTCAAAACAACGACACAACTTGTTGCCAGCCTTTGTAAATCGAAGGGAAGTTTTATTTAATGACAGTTTCACTCATCGTACATGATTTATGAGCCAAACACTAAAAGATGGCCTATTTAAACATCTTAAGCCATCTAGTGCATTCTAACAAAATAACATTGATTTAAGTACATATTATGATGTTTTCTTATGTGACGAAATTTATTTTCAATGGCACAAACAAAAATTCGGACTTTTAAAACAATAGAAAAATTAAAGTATTAAAAAAATTTAAGGAGGTGTGTGTTTCTTCATTAGACTAAAACAGGTTCCCAGAAAGGCCAATTCAAAATTTCTTATAAAAACTTACCTGTATTTGATACCTCGAATATAAAGGAAGAAAAGAAAAAGGAGTGCAAGATGCTTTTTACTCCTTCCACAAAAACATTTCCTGTACGTTTCCTTGCTGTTAAAGCTGGTTTTGTGTAAATCCCTTTGACTTATACATACAGATGTGTCTTGTGAAAAACGTATGGTTCATGATATTTATTTCAATAGGTTTTGTTAGAAAATGAAAAAAACTGAGGATTTTAAAAATCATTGGCTTTTCTAAATAGAGATGTAATTAGTAGTAAGGAAAGTTAGTGTATTCAATGTTAAATTTAGTCTAACACTCCCAAAAATCACAGATATAACTGTTATCGTCAGGAAAGTAACGATTATTATTTACAGGTCGTTTGTGTACCAAATCATTAGAGGAGGGTCTTAGTTATGCGAACGAATAGCATACTTTGTGCTTTATTATATCCGTTAGATATTGCAGTAACAACAATAATCATTTCGTTATTTACGATTCAAAAGAGTATACCTGCTTATTGTGTCTAAATTAAATAAACTTTAAACATTTGAGAAATATATTTGAACATTGTAAAATGTACAAACACTGTAAACAAAAACATTAAATTGTACAACTGACTCACAACAGAAAACAATAAATAATTAACCAGTCAGCTGGTATTAAAATATAGGAAAATAGAATATTATTAATTGACACTAGATTGAATATATATCAACTCTCCCCTCTTAATTCTGAGGGAGGATCTGGTCAGTGTGTCTGGTCCATATCAATCCATTGTCCATTTTTATTCTGTACATGACATTGCCCACTCGACTGATGATCTCTCCTAATCTCCACTTTTCTTTGGATGCATAGTTCCTTGCTTGCACCTTTTGTCCCACACTGAACTGTCTTCCCATCTTCCTTTGTTCAACTCTAAACCATTCTGTTTTATCTGACATGACGTTTAGTTTAGTTCTGATGTCTCTGCCAAACATCATCTTGTATGCAGACATTCCAGTTGTAGAGCTTGGTGCCTTCCTCAGCTGTGTGACTAATGCATCGATCTTTGTTTGTATGTCACCTCTCTCCCCCACCATTGAATTTAGCCCCTTCTTCACGGTTTGTACGAATCTTTCTGCTTGTCCATTGCTAGAAGGGTGAAATGGTGCGCATGTTCTGTGACAAATTCCATTTTCTTTCAAATAGTTTTGAAAAGCCGTGCTGGTGAATTGTGTCCCGTTGTCTGTAACGACTGTCACTGGAAGACCAAACGTTGTAAATAGATGTTGTAGCTTTTTGATACACCATTCTGCTGTAGTAGATTTTGTATGTAATATTTCTAGCCATTTAGTATGGGCATCAATGATGACTAGGAAGTAATTTCCATTCATGGGCCCAGGGAAATCTAAGTGTATTCTCTCCCATGGTCCAGATGGTTCTTCCCAAGGGTGATTCCTGTCTTTTGGAGGTTCATTTCTCTTCTGGGAACATATCTTACAGTTTCTGACCAACTCTTCAATGTCTCTGTCGACATTCTTCCAGTACAAATAGCTTCTTGCCATTGCTTTCATTTTTGTCATCCCAAGGTGGCCCACGTGTAGTTCTTTGAGTACTTCTTTCTGAAGAGATGAAGGTATCACAACCCTTATACCTCGAAAAACACATCCTTTGTGTAATGTGTACTCGTTGTTGTTTAATCCCATTGTCTCAAGATCATCTCCATTTTCAAGGGCTATCTTGACTTTAGAGAAAAAAGTATCCTTCTTCGTATGTTCTGCAATTGTCTCTTTGGTAAGTGGTAGCATAGATATTTGATTCATCTGAAATTTTGAATAGAGATCTTCACCTTCTTCTAACTTTTCTACTGGGAATCTTGAAAGAAAATCTGCATTGGAGTGGTCTGAAGTTTTTCTGTATTCTATTTTATAGTCAAAACCAGCAAGGAAAAGAGCGTAATTTAACAAACGAGTAGCTGACATTGCAGGTAGGGATTTTGAAGGATGAAAAATAGATACAAGAGGTTTGTGGTCTGTGACAAGAATGAATTTCCTGCCATAGCAGTATGGAAAGAACTTTTTCACACCCCAATAAATGGCAGTCGCTTCTTTGTCAATTTGACTGTATTGATTCTCACTTTTACTCAGTGATCTAGATGCAAAGGCAATTGGCTTTTCTGTTCCATCATTTAGCCTGTGTGAAATTACAGCTCCTAAGCCAGTTGGTGATGCATCTGTTGACAGTATTAAAGGTAATGATGGATTGTAGTGGATTAGAGTTTTGTCTTTGGCAATGTCCATTTTAACAGATTCAAAACTTCGTTCACATTCATCAGTCCATTCAAATTTCTTGCCCTTCTGTAAGAGTTTGTTCAATGGGTTTAGTTTCTCTGCCAGTTTAGGTATGAACTTATTGTAGTAGTTTGCCAAACCTATGAAAGAACGTAATTGGTTGACATCACGAGGTCGCTTTGCTTCAACAATCGCTTTTACCTTTTTGAAGTCCATTTTCATCAATTGTATGACCTAAGTAAGCAATCCTTTTCTGAAAGAATTTACACTTTTCAAAATTCAACCTAAGGTCATGTTCCCTCATTTTATCTAGGACTAGCTTCAATCTTTGCACAGTTTCTTCATAATTTGATCCTTGTATGATAATGTCGTCAAAGAAGCATTTAACACCGCTAATTCCTTGTAGTATTCTGTCCATGAACCTTTGCCATACTGATGGTGCTACCTTAACCCCAAACATCATTCTGTTGACTTTGTAAAGACCCTTTTCAGTACTTATAGTTTGCATATTTGAACTTTCCTCGTCCATTTGCATGTGCAGGTAAGCATTGCTTATGTCCAAGGTACAAAATAGCTTGCCTCCATTCATTTCCGCGAAAATGTCCTCTATCCTAGGTATTGGATGTTTGTCGTCTTGTATCACTTTATTCAGTGTAGTTTTATAGTCTGCACATATTCTTACAGATCCATTGGGTTTAACCACTGGGACAATTGGCGTTCCCCACTGATCATTGTTCACCTTAGTGATTATACCGGCATTCTCTAGTCGATTGAGTTCGTCCTCTACTTTTCCTTTAAGTGAGTATGGAACTTGTCTGGGTTTGATGAAAATGGGCTTGCAACCTTCTTGAAGGGATAAATGAACCTTCTCATTTGGAATACATCCAATTTCCTTTTTGAAAACATCAGAGAATTCTGTAAGGAGTTTAGAAAGATCACACGAGTTTTCTTGAATAGTTCGGATATCCCCAATTTTTAAGTTAATCTCCCTAAGCCATTCTCTTCCGAAAATAGGTTCAACATTTTGTCCAATAACATACAGCTTACCAAAGTATGCTTTGTCTTTGAAGTTAAACTCGACATACACTACCCCCTTTGGTTTGATAAGTTCGCCCGTGTAAGTTCTTAGTTGTACATGAGTTTGAAATAGCTTTTTACTCAAATTTAGTTGCTTATAATCCTTGTATGATATCGACGATAAAGCTGCTCCTGTGTCCAATTCCATTTGAATTGGCTTTCCTTCTAGTGTAACTTCAACCATGAACTTGTCAGAACCATTCATTTGTATCTTATATGTGTCGTACGTTGCGTGGTCAATATCATTTACATTTTCATTGTCCTCGATCTGGTTGATATGCCTAGCTCTGTTCTTTGCCATGCAGACCCTGGCTAAGTGACCAACCTTATTACAAGAATTGCAGAATTCATTCTTATACCTGCAACTGTCAGCTTTATGGAATTTATCCCCGCATCGATAGCACCGTCCACGCAGTTGGTCAAATGTAGAGCGAACTGTATGATATCTTTCGGTCTTCTTGGTTGGGCCTTTGCTTGCATATTGTTGTTGTTCCGGCATCTTTCTTTCAGTACTTCCTGTTAGCTTAAGAACAGCAGCTGTTTTAGGATTTGATATAATGCTGCTCTCAAGTCTTGAGGATTCGAAGGAAATTGCAGCTTGTACTGATTCTTTGAAAGTACTTGTTTCTTTCTGTAGTAACTGCCCTCTTACATCATTATCTTTAAGTCCTCTAACAAACTGCATTCTTAGTAACATGTCTGATACCGATTTCCCACATTCACATTGAAAACGACAATCCTTTGCTAGTCTCTTCAATTCCATTGAAAAATCCATCGTTGATTCGTCTTGCTGAACATGGCACAAAAATTTGTGTTGAAGAGATATAACACTAGGTAACGGTTCCAAATAATCCTTCAACACTGTTACCACATTTTTGTAATTCATCTTGTATGGATCATCTGGAGAAACAAGGTCTTGAAGCTGTTCATGTAGTTTTGGTGGAAGCACTGCAAGTAATGTGCAAAGTTTGGTTTTATCATCAGAAATTTCCTTCAAGGAAATAAAGTTTTCAAATCTTTTAACGAAGTTTGTAAATGATTCTCCTTCATCGAACGGAGCAAAAGCAATATTTGATGTAACAGAAGGGTGTAGACCTACTGAAGACTGATTCGTAACTGTGGTTGGGGATTGCAGTTTGTTTCTTAACACCACTTCGGTTGTAATGTACAGCTCTTCAATTTCACTTCTGCTAGTTGCTAATTGCATGCTAATGATTCGAGTTCAGATTGAGCATTTTCGAATCTGTTCCAATATGTCCGTAATGAAGACAACCGCACTGTGACTTCATCACTACTAATGTCTTCTCTAACTGTTTTATTTTGTACAATTGCATTGTAAGCTTTCCTAATTTGAATTTTGACTGCAGTTAATACCTTTTTAAGCTTAAGTATTTCACTCATCCTCGTCGCCAATATTGTGTCTAAATTAAATAAACTTTAAACATTTGAGAAATATATTTGAACATTGTAAAATGTACAAACACTGAAAACAAAAACATTAAATTGTACAACTGACTCACAACAGAAAACAATAAATAATTAACCAGTCAGCTGGTATTAAAATATAGGAAAATAGAATATTATTAATTGACACTAGATTGAATATATATCACTGCTTAGTTGGGTGACATTGTGGTGATACAACTTCTGAATTCAATTTAATAATAAAAGGTCCATTTGGATTGAACTTAAATATGTACCAATGACTTTTTCGAATAAAAAGAGTGCATAAAACCAGACGCACTTACTTCGTCAATTTGATTCTAGTTTAATTTTGTTACACAAATAACTAATTTTCTTATAAATAAAATTCTTCTCTTATAAAGAATCAAATATTCTTACATTAACGAAGTTTTTAATACCTGGTTACGTAAATTGAAATTGATTCTGAGAACACATATAAACATAAAAACTATATTTTAATTCTAGAAAAATAATTTTGTTAAGTAGTTTCCCTCTTAAAACTAACTATTAATAATATATAAAATTCTATAAAAGATTACTGAGTATTGATTTTCAACAAATATATGTTCGTAGTAATATGTATATATTTACTTTACATTGAGCACCCTACACGTTTGTGACAACATTCTCAATTGATTTTCTTCTTGGCTCTTATGAATGTTATAAAAGTAATATATTAAATGTTCTTATGTTATGTGAACAAATTACAACATATATAACGTGAAATTTACATCAGGAAAAATAACGAGTTATTTCCAGTTTAAGATCGAGAAAAGTTATAAAATAAGGAAGGCGAGGTAGCTGTTTTCAACAGGAATTTCAAATGTAAATGGTTTCATTTGTGCAACTTGTACTTTCAGAAGATTTCCATTCTACATACTTCTTTAACCTGAGACTTCATTTGGAAAATAGTAATTGAAATTTTCGTTAAAGCTGGAATAAACACAGCTAATCTTTACATGTTTTATATATTTTTTTCGAAGTTTTGGATTTTGGTAGAGTAATGCACTTGAACATTTTTACGTTGGAAAGATATTTGTTTAACAACATATAGCCTAGGTGTAGCCATTAAGGTATTAAAACTACTGTCAATTGTCACAAAGTGGTTTAACCTTGACTTGCAATACACTTTCATTGATGCCGAGTACTACATTTTGTAACTGTGGTTACACTTTTACAAAGTGAGTTGGGTTCGTTAAAATTTTTCCATGCGTAAAATACATGGAAATACCCTTTTTCTACGGATATATTTTTTATTTGAAGTAAAAGTAACAAGTTCGCAAAACAAACATTTAATACTATAAATCTAACATTATTTACACAGGACAACTGGATTGCTCACACCTGAAACAGATAATTCTGGATGATTCTTGCTACGTGTGTTTATGTGTCGATATTTCTTTTATAACGTAGAAAAATAGTACAAAGAAATTGCTCAGATTAATTCCAACTAGACCACTGTGGTGTTTCTTCTTCTACTATTTCCGTATTTGTGTCAAGCACATTTCCGTAATTCAGGGAACAGCTGTGTCTCAAGAACTGTATTTTTACTTATTACGATGCTTTTGTTTTTTCGTAAATGGCACGGACTAAACATTGTCTTTTTGACAGTTGTTTTTGTTATGTATGAATATTTATCTAATTGCTAATGTTAAAAGTTTAATTTTTCTAAGGGTTTTTCCAAGGTTTTATACTCAAGAAGGATAAAAACAATGGTACCTATTGTATAATTAAGGGTTTTGGATGCCCAACGGTTACGGAAATAATAAAAATTACGTTACAATAAAAATTACACCTCAATATCTTTCCTGTAGCAGCAAACCTAAGAACTTACTAAAAATAACGTTATTTAAATAGGAAATAAATCAATTCTCACTTGGGAATATCTTAGTAGAAATCCAGCCAGGTTAAATGGAAATTCGCTTAGTCTGCAGGTTTGCTGCGATGTCGGAATTTATATTTTAAACATCTTTGCCACCAAGACTGATAATTGAATATAATATAATAGGTTACGTACCTTATTCCGTCTTCAGTCTTAACTTAGTCAATGCTGGATGACTAGTTTCGGGAACAAAGTCCCATTATCAAATCCTTATTTAAAACATCAATTGAATATGGTCAAATATCCGACGTAAGCGTATATCCGACGTATCAACCTACATGTATACATTGATGAAGACTTACGTCGGATATTTGACCATATTCAATTGATGTTTTAAATAAGGATTTGATAATGGGACTTTGTTCCCGAAACTAGTCATCCAGCATTGACTAAGTTAAGACTGAAGACGGAATAAGGAATTTATATGTCATTGTTTGTCTTATTTACAAAGTGAAACTATGATAAAAGGAATGTGTATCCATGGATACCTAAGAATTTCAAATCATTTTTCTTTGCGCTCACAGACGTAAAGTAAAATTTGATTCTCAACGAAGAAAACTTATATTCCATCAAAAAATAAACTAGAGTTTCCTAGTAGAGAAGTGTTAATTCCTGTTAAGAGAACTAAATAGAAAAACACACCTAAGTAAAAGCTTGAAAAGGAACTAGTCGCAGCAGAAAAAGAAAATCCTTGCTAAAGAAGCTAGATTGGGGTTTCAAAAAAACGCTGTAAACAAATACCAGCGAACTTGCAAGAATGCTGCATATAATTCTTAAATGGGCAAGGTAAGAGTAAAATATATTTTGTTAACCTTATAATTTAAGTTATTGACATGTTAAGACAATTATTATTTTTTTCTTTTGAAATGCTAGTGAAGAAGTAGGTTCTTCTTTAACTATTTTTGCTACTTTTATGATAAAATTATTCAAGAAACTGATAGAAAATAGAATTTAATAAGCATGACAAAAACATAAGTGTATGAATTATAAAAACCAGGAATGAACTGTTAGGTAACCATAGCAACTCATTTTTACAAAACCAAAGTTATACTTTTATAAAAAAAACAAATAATTGTCCAGCTGGTTTTCAACAGTATTGAAGCACTCACCACAGTACCCCCCTGCTAATGATTTAATTGAAGTAAATCATGATACCTGAAATCGTACAGGAAAGCGTACATGTCTCCCAGATTTTGTCTTAATCGCAGGTTTTAATGAACTTGTCTTGGTATAATTAGGATCATCCATGCTTTGTGTCTTGCTTTGTGCTTGTGTGGATTTGTTGCTTTCTGTCCTATTTGGTGCATATCCATCGTTCTTGTATTCGGACCAAAAGTATGCCGGTTTGAGTCGATCCATGGATACCGTGACATTACAGCCTTTAATCACCACAACGGCAGTCTTGGTGGTTCTGCTGATAATAGGGTAAGGGCCAGAGTATGGGGGTTCGAGAGCTCCCTTGGGGATGTCAGTCCGCACAAAGACATGTGTGCATGTAGCGAGGTCCTTAAAAACGAATGGCGTCTTCGCACCATGTCTAGTTCCACTGACTGGACGCAGGTTGTTGAATTGCTGACGTAAGCTCTTTACGAAGTTTGGTGGATCCAATTGATGTCCATCTTGGCTGGGCGTCATAAACTCTCCAGGAAGTCGTAGAGGTTGACCGTAAACGAGTTCTGCAGAGGAAGCTTGCATATCTTCGCGCCACGCAGCTCTGATCCCCATTAGTATCACTGGCAAAACTTCGGTCCAACGATCTGTTGTGTGACACCTTATGGCTGCCTTGAGTTGTCGATGAAGGCGTTCAACGAGTCCATTGGCAGCAGGGTGATAGGCAGTCGTTCGCAGACGTGTTGATCCAGTTAACTGTGTTAGCTGCTGGAAAAGAGAGGATTCAAATTGTCGACCTTGATCTGTGGTTATGCGCAGTGGCGTTCCAAACCTTGAAATCCAGTTGGTGAATAATGCACGAGCTACAGTTTCAGCTTCTATGTTCTCAAGTGGAACTGCTTCAGGCCAACGTGTAAATCTGTCAACACAAGTCAAACAATACCTGTAACCTTCCGAAACAGGTAATGGGCCAACTAGATCAATATGGATGTGTTCGAATCTAGAAGATGGTGGAACAAACGTACCAACTGGGGTTGAACTGTGACGTGTTATCTTTGACTTCTGGCAGGAGAGGCAGGAGCGAGCCATAGATCGACAGTCTGATTTCATTGAAGGCCAAACAAAACGTTGGCTAACCAGTTTTGTGGATGCCTTTATCCCGGGATGAGACAGGTTGTGCAAGCTGTAAAAAACATTTTTTCGAAATTGTTTTGTGACAAAAGGACGGGGGTTTGAAGTAGATACATCACAATAAAGTGAGATTTCCGTTCCTGGTAGCAGCACTTGCTTGAGCTTTAGGTTGGATTCTGTTTCTAAATAGTGTTGTAGTTCTTCATCCTGAGCTTGAGACTCTGCCAAAGCCTGGAAGTTTAAGGAGGCAGTGGCTTCTTCTATCCTAGAGAAGGTATCTGCAACTGCGTTTTCTTGTCCAGAAACGTGGCGAATGTCAGTTGAGAACTGTCCAATATATTCCAAGTGACGGAACTGTCTTGGAGAACACTTATCAAGTTTTTGACGGAAAGCAAAGGTCAGAGGCTTGTGATCTGTAAAAATTATGAATTGTCTTCCTTCTAGCATATGTTTGAAATACTTAATGGCAAGATAAATTGCTGTTAGTTCTCTGTCATAAGTACTGTATTTCTGTTGAGTTAGACTTAACTTTTTGGAAAAGAAAGATAGTGGTTGCCAGTTTTGTCCTACCTTTTGTTGCAATACACTTCCTACAGCATAGTCTGATGAATCGCAAAAGATTGCAAGTGAGGCATTCGGTGCAGGGTGAGACAACATAACGGCTTCACTGAGGCTTTTTTTACAAGTTTCAAAAGCTTGTTCACTTTCTGTAGTCAAATTAATAGGCATATTACCTTTTAGATTGGCTTTCAGAAGGTCGTTTAGTGTGCTCTGCTGGGACGCTGAATGGGGTAGGAATCTACGATAAAAGTTTAGCATACCAGTGAATCTTCTTAATTCCTTTGCAGTCTTTGGTTTGGGGTAACAGTCAAGAGCTTTCACTTTTTCAGGTAAGGGTTTTATCCCTTCTCCGGAAACTTGATATCCGAGAAAACTAACCATGGGAACTCCTAGGTTGCACTTACTTGGGTTGACAAAGACTCCGAAAGAGGATAGGCGGTCAAACAATTGTCGTAAGTGAATGAGGTGTTGTTCTTCGGATTCTGAAGCTACGAGAATGTCATCAATGTAAGCGTAACAGAAGTCTAGGCCACTGAGTACACCATCAATGAAACGTTGAAAGGTTTGGGCAGCATTGCAAAGTCCAAAAGACATGAAAGGAAATTCGAAAAGACCAAAAGGTGTTGTTATAGCAGTCTTATGAACGTCATCAGGAGCTACAGGGATCTGATGGTAAGCACGAACAAGATCTATAGTAGAGAAAACTTTTTTACCATGCAATTTTAGAGAAAAGTCCTGAATGTGAGGAATAGGGTAGCGATCAGGAATGGTTCTGGCATTTAGGGCTCTGTAGTCTCCACATGGTCTCCATTCGTCTCCTTTTTTGGGAACCATATGAAGAGGAGATGACCAGCTGCTAGAAGAAGGTCTAGCTATACCTAACTGGACCATAACCTCAAATTCTTTTTTGGCTAACTTTAACTTGTCCGGGGCTAGACGACGGGGTTTGCTAAAGACTGGTGGTCCTGGGGTTGTCTGGATATGGTGTTCTGTTTGGTGTTTGACAGGGACAGAAGGTTTCCCTGCCGGTCGAATAAGGGACGCATATGATTGGAGGAGCTGCATGTAGACATTTGGTTGGTTTGCATTTATTGCTTTAATACCACTTACCAAATTGGAGCATGTTGCGCGACCAGTGGAAACGAGAGAGGTTACCTGATCAATCAAACACTGACGTCGAACATCCACTAATAAATCATAATGATGAAGAAAGTCAACTCCAATGATCGGTTTGGCAACATCGGCTATGATAAAACGCCACACAAATGCTCGGCGTAGGCCTAGGTCCAAAGATAAGGTATGCAACCCGTAAGTGGCAATTTCGGTGTTGTTTGCTGCGTATAGTGTATAGTCAGATTTTAGTATTTTACCTGAAAGCATTTTTCGTGGATAGACGCAAACATCTGCTCCAGTGTCAATGAGGAACTGTTGTTTTGTTACCTTGTCTGTGACGAAGAGGCGGCGAGATGTCTGTAGATCGGAGGAGTCGCTGGCCGCCATTAGAGACTCCCGAGATCGTTTCCCGAGTTGTTGGCTTGGAAACTGCAAGGCCTGGTGCACTTAGTAGCTGCATTACCGAATCGCTTGTGGTACCAGCAAACATCGTCTCTTGTCGTGCTCTTGGAGCGTGATCTTGATCGCCGAACCTGACTTGAACTCCATGTTGGACGACGACTTTGATTACTCCGCAGATCTTCTTTGATAGTTGAAATGTCGTGCTGAAGAGTGCTTACGATTTCGCCCATTTTAGATGTCATCAGGATCGTCAGTCGCTCCATCATTACTTCCATAGAGTTGGGACTGTTAGTAGGGACAGCTGCTTCTGTAACTTGATGACGCGGGCTAATTTCAAGCACGGCGTCAGCCAACTCGGCTAGTGCATCAAGCTCAGACGACTTTTGTGTTGCTAAAATGGCTTGAGTTGATGAAGGCAGACGACTCAACCACAGAGTTTTCAGCACAGTGTCAGGTACAACGGTACCAGCCAAAGCACGAAGATGTCTGAGGAACTGCGAGGGCTTTCGATCTCCCATTTCTTCATGTTCCAGGAGACGTCTGGTCTTCTGTTCCTGTGAAGAGCTTAGGCGTTGTATCAATTCTGTTTTCAGTTTTTCGTATTTTCCCTTGGTTGGTGGTCTTGTGAGGATGTCTCTCACTTCAGCAGCGTATTTAGCATCAAGATTTCCACAAACATAAAAGAATTTTGTTTCATCAGATGTGATCCGAGCCAAGGAGAATTGGGTCTCGACCTGCGCAAACCACAGCTCAGGATCTGCTGGCCAAAATTGTGGAATCTTCACAGTAATTCGTTCTAGGGAGTTACCTTCTTGAGTAGTAGACATTGCAATTTTGCTAAATTTTGGTAAAAAAAATGATCACGTCGGGGTCACCACTGAAAAAGTAGGTTCTTCTTTAACTATTTTTGCTACTTTTATGATAAAATTATTAAAGAAACTGATAGAAAATAGAATTTAATAAGCATGACAAAAACATAAGTGTATGAATTATAAAAACCAGGAATGAACTGTTAGGTAACCATAGCAACTCATTTTTACAAAACCAAAGTTATACTTTTATAAAAAAAACAAATAATTGTCCAGCTGGTTTTCAACAGTATTGAAGCACTCACCACAGCTAGTAAACGGGGCCTTTAGTAGTCTAAGATCAACCTTTTGATGATTTTTGTTTCGTTGCAGTGAGCATGTAATTGAAATTGCTATCGGCCTGTCCACTGCTGCCATCGGGGGGGTGGTGGGGTACTACATATTGTCCCGACGAGACCCCCCACATCCCCCAGTAGAGGACGAATACGACCCACTTTTGGATACCACTAGGAGAGATGCTGTAGTCATACAAAGACGAAGGAGACACTAAATTTATGTTTTTTTTTTATTGTTACACTTTGGATTTTTTTATATTTTTTTTACTAGTAGTGTTTATTTATTTAAAATTTGTTCCATAAAAATTGTAGTGAATAAAAATTCTTTTTTTCTTTTGAAGTGCTAGTAAACGGGGCCTTTAGTAGTCTAAGATCAACCTTTTGATGATTTTTGTTTTGTTGCAGTGAGCATGTAATTGAGATTGCAATCAGCCTGGCCACTGCTGCCATCGGGGGGGGGGGAGGTACTACATATTGTCCCGACGAGACCCCCACCTCCCCCCACCACCACCAGTAGAGGACGAATACCACCCACTTTTGGATACCACTAGGAGAGATGCTGTAGTCATACAAAGACGAAGGAGACACTAAATTTATGTTTTTTTTATTGTAACGCTTTGGATTTTTTTAAAATTTTTTTTTACTAGTAGTGTTTATTTATTTAAAATTTGTTCCATAAAAATTGTAGTGAATAAAAAGTATGAGTAGGTAGGTACTAAATTTGTTGTATCATTACCTCATACTAAATTACGGTTGAAAATAGCTTCTGAATCAATATTATAAATCCTTATAATATTATAAGGAGAGTGTGTGATTATGTACCGAGTTTACTCCATGACCATTCACTCATGCTAATAGGATTCATTCCAAATTAAGGCTATTTCCACTTTGAAAATTACCTTGGCATCTGCCCCACGGGCTTACAAAGATCTGAGGTGACGGTTTTCAAATTAAAAATTGATTGGATTTCACGGTAACCATGACGATACTCACAATGTTTACATTTACGTTGAGAAACTGACTAATAGATTTATTTCACAACTAGCAGATTACTCGTCCTTCGTACGGGATTAACGTATTAGTATAACATTCTTATTGCAGTTATACTCGTGCTTTACTTTTAAATAGGGTAGGACACGGTTTGAGAAGATTTTCTTCTTTAATTAACGGCATGCTGTAGTATAATACATATACCGTAGCCATAATGTCCTTTCACTGCACCTAATCAACAGAAAAAAGTGAACCATCAAGCATTCCCACAGTATTACAAATTATTTATTAAGTTAAAAACAAATAACTGTAAACGATCCTACACTGACGATTCTCGTTGTGTATCACAGCTTTTTGTAGCTGCTTAGTTCAAATTAGCTGTTATAATTGTAAAAATCTTCTAGTGCTGCACCCTGTTTTTAAACTTAATAAAATCTTTTATACTATTGAATATCATAGAACTAAGTTGTTTAGTAAGAATAGATGACTAAATTCTTTGATTCCTGTTAAATATGAATAGGCCTATTATTAAGGTTAACATTGAAAACCCAGAGCCACTGGGGCGGAGCCAGAAAGGATTTTTGAGGTAAAAATACGTCTATATGTTAATCGAGAATGTGAGCTACCATTATGCTAAATTTCAGCCCAAACCAACCAGTAGTTAATGCGTGATCAAACTTCAAACAAAAACACAATCTTTCAAATCTTACTTATATTATAAAAGTAGGCAAGCATGTTTCTTAAAACTTTTTTTCTCAACTCGTGTGCATTGCATGGAAAATCTACAGATACTGTTAGAAATAAATTTAAATGTAGATGTGCAGAATCCCTTTATATATTAAAATAGATTAAAAAGAGCACAACAAATAATTTAAAATGTTAATATATTATATGGCCTCTATGGGTTGCTATTATAATATGCTGGTGACAAGATAACGACGAGATACAAACAGAAAATAAAAAAAAACTAGAAAAATTCCAATCACATGTTTGTTTTACAGCGTGGGGATAGAGAAGTCTGTACATTACACATTTTTGGTTGAGTTTTCGACCACGAGGCTACCACTAGTTTATATATTGAGTACTAGCAGAGTACTCGTCTTTCGTACGGGGTTAGCATATTATTATAAAATGCTTATTGCAGTTATATTCAAAATTTGCGTTTGCAATGGGGTCTTATTTGATAAAACACAGTTTTATCAAATTTGTTTCTTTAAATTTACGGTATCCTTTAGTATAAAACATCAAGCATAGCCATCATGTTATACCACTGCACCTAAACAATAGAAACAAATAATTATCAAACATTTGCACAATATTACAAATTATTGATTAAATTAAAAGCATAAACATAACTGTAAACAATCCTACTTTGACAGTTCTACATCATAGCTTTTTGTTGCTGCTTGGTTTAAATTAGCTGTTGCCACAAATGAAAAAAATAATAGTGGTGCACCCTTTAGGGAAACCTTATTACTTTTTATGCTATTGCATATCAAACCAAATCAAACAATCCAACAACAAAAACAAACTTTCACATTTTATAATATTAGTAAGATGATAGGATTCCACACAGCTGGCTTGCACATTGTATGATATGGGGTTATTGACTTTGGAAATAAGTAAGGATTTCTACAACTCATGCTGTATCTATCAAAGCTTAGCCCTTGAGTTGATAAAGTTAAGCCATTAAATTCTTTATCGATAGATTTTCATGGAAACTGAGTTATAACAACAATGTTTGCATGTTTTATTAATTTGAATTATTTTATTGACGTTTTGTTTACAAACCTATTTGGTCTAAATATATAGATATTGTGTTTACAAGGAGATAAGCTATGTGCATTTTTACAAATTTGAGATAATGTTTACAAACCAGTTACTTTGTTAATATATTTCTAATTTTTCAATTTATATCAAAGTACACTACAGTATTAACTGAGGGGTTTTACATAGAGTATACATTTCTACCTACTTATCTTTACTTTCATCATAAACTTTAAACTGATTGTAAAATCTATGTATTTTTGATGTTGGTGCGTGGTTCAGTTGGAGTTCTTAGATGTTGGTAATATCAGATTGAGTTTCAAGTCAACAAGAAAATCCAAATGAAAAAGAGGACACAAACAAAGAAACTAAACAATCTTGTGAATGTCCAGATAAAGAAGGATATTATAAAATGCAACCATAAATTTCACCCTTCAGTAGTCAATAAAACTCAAATTGAATTTGACGATGAGGAAATCAGTTTATTAAATAAAGGTCTCAATTTCAATTTCGCACGTGGCACCAAGAATTCCTTAGTTTCTGAGCTTTTAAATTCAGAAGCAGCCATCAGAACCATGAAAGACGATAATGCCAGAATGTCAGTCAGAGTTGTTGTATCCAATAAAGCAAAACATGTATCCAACAACGATAACATCAAACGTAAGCTCACTACCACACACAGTTCACTCAGACGTGTAGCTGCACGTATTAGAGATAAGCTCACAGAAAACGAAGCCATTATCTGTAAAGCTGATAAGGGCAGCGCAATAGTCATTCTCACAAAGTCCGATTATGTAAAGAAAGTTTACGACTTTTTTGAAGCAAATGGCATTAATAAACTTAATAGCGACCCTACTATAAAATTCTCAAAGGACATAAACAAGCAAATAAGCTCCAGTAAAAATCTATTATCAGCTACAGAAATGAAATGTCTTAAAGTAACAAACCCTCAACCCCCAATCTTAAGAGGATTACCGAAAATTCACAAAAATGATATGCCCATACGTCCGCTTGTTAACTTTATCCCATCCCCAGGTTACAAAATTGCCAAAAAACTTGACACGATTATAAGAAGAGAATATAAATTCCACAATAACAATAGTCTAAAAAATAGCTCCGACTTAGTTAATAAAATTGCCAATATACAGTTGAAAGATAACTACTTGCTGGCTTCCTTTGATGTGGTCAATTTATACACAAACATCCCGATTGATGAAACTTTGAAAATATTGAAAGAAAACCTATGTAATAACTCTTCTCTCAACATTGCTATGATTGACGAACTAATTAACCTCACCAGAACTGTACTCAAACAGAACTATTTTAAATTTGAAGACGACATATTTTCACAAAATGACGGACTAGCCATGGGTTCGCCCTTATCTAGTATCCTCGCTGAGATTTTCTTAAACCATGTTGAGAATAAATATCTATGGTCAGATAATAACAGACTCAAGAACAAAATTGTGTTCTATTACCGCTATGTTGATGACACGATTGTCCTGTTTAATGGGACAAAAAGACAACTAAAAATGCTTGGCTCATTCCTTAACAGCTTACATAACAAACTAAAATTCACGTTGGAAGAAGAAAACAACAAGTCATTAAACTTTTTGGACCTCACAATATCTAGATCAACAAATAAATTTCAATTTAAAATATACAGGAAACCGACCACATCATCCCAGACAATTCACATCAACTCACATCATCCTAAAAGTCATAAAATGGCAGCATACCACAGTTTCGTCAGCCGATTGCTATCTATCCCTATGAATGATAACGACTACAATGAAGAAATAAATACCATCAAGTTCATCGCAGTCTCTAACGGCTATAGAAGTGATATGGTCGATAAACTAATACATAAACATAAAAACAAAAATAAAACTTCAACCATGAATTCTGAAAAAATAGTTTTTACTTCAACAGAATATGGCATTAGTCTAAACAACACTCTAAAAAATGAGCTGTCGAAAAACAATGTCAAATTATCTTTTAGAACCTCAAACAAATTGTCATCCCTCCTAAAAGAAAAAAGAAAATCCTCATCTGATAAAAATGAACTAACAGGTGTTTACAAAATTAATTGTGACACTTGCCCCAGTTTTTATATAGGTCAAACTGCGCGATCTTTCAAAGCACGTTTCAAAGAGCACCTGCCAAAGAAGTCCACACAGAAACAAAACTCCGCTTTTGCTGAGCATCTAATTACAAACAATCATTCATACACTTCAATAGACAATAATTTAAAAATTCTACAAATCCACAAAACCAAAGGCAGACATTTAAATGTAATAGAAGAGTACGAAATCTACAAAGCTGGCAAGGAAAATCCCCAACACATTTTAAACGAAAAAGCCTCTTTTGAAAGTAATTTTTTATATGAGACAGCAGTCGGCATTGAAAGAATAGTAACAACACGCAAAGGACCTGATAAGAACTGGAGGAGGGGGAGGGGGATGGCAGATGGACAAGACGGCAGTGACGACAGTCTGGACTAGCAACTTAATGTACGCGTACCGTCCGCCGCGCAGTTAATTTGTGGCCACACGTGTGTTTGTAAATAATGTATCTATGTGTTGTTTCTCGTGACGTATTTATGGACTGTATGACGACCTCTTCGGAGTGATATTTATGTTCCTTCATCGCCTGAAGATGGCCCCACAGCTGGGCTGAAACCGGTCGCCGCTTATCGGTGATGTCTGATCACTTTGACGGATTAAAGGTATTTTAACCTCTAGATTAAGTTGGTAATATGCTTACTCCTATTTCAACTAACTTGTGCTTGACTATAACCTTTTTAAATGTCCAATAATGAAGTAGTATTTTTTCCACATAAGTACCTTAAACTAAGGCAAAGTGAATACGATACTGTAAATCGAAGTTAAACACAGGGATTCCCCACTAAAAATAGTGAAAAATAAAAAAAAATTCAAAAAAAGTGTTTTTGTCTTGGTGATTTATTTCTAAAATTAATGTGAAATGTTTGTTTCTTTAATTGATGGTAAGTGTGTAGGCCTTAAGTTGTTTAGTTTTTCATAATGTTTGTAATTTCGTTTTTTATAAGATCTAATATAACACTTTGAACCAGCTCATTAAATATCCGCCGGTTTCGCTGCTGGTTTTTATATAATGACCTACAAAGCTTAGATCAATAGGGTTAAGGTCAGATCAAGCGGTTAAGAGTGTTAAGTGCTGAGCGTGTGACAAAAATTGGACTCATTTACATTGATATATCTCGAATAGGTAGAAAATAATCTCCACATACGAGTTAAAAAAAGTGATGAAACGAGAATAAATTTAGTTTTTATTTTCATAGTTTTAAGATCTATTAACTCAATATAGTTGTAATATTGTTCAATTACAACATATGATTGTATACTGAAAGTTTATTTACATGATTATCTCGAACAGTGTTAGATGTGGTGGTCACGAACTGTGGATATTCATAGATATGCACTGTGGATGCGATACTCTCTAGTGTGGAATAACGTCCACACTGGTGAGTACTACCGCAGTATTATTCTGATAATTAGACTAATCCCTTAATTACAAGGCAAACATGTGGTTCGGATTTCACTGTAAACTGTATTTTAGGTCCCTTAGTTTCCATTATAAAACAAAATTAGAAATAAAAAGTTACAGTACATTGGCTGTAAGGGTTATTAGTTTGCAGCTGTGTTTAAGTAATATGTCGTCATTATATTCTGACAAGACTACAATATTGCGCCACTCACCATACACTTATCTCCATTCAAACTTGGCTTTAAAAATACCTACATTTGTATGGTTGCCATTTCAAAAGTAATGAATTAAAGTAATGCAATTTTTGTATTTTTATTGTAGCAACTAAACTAGGTACCTAATGAACCAGTCCTATCGTTACATGATGTAAGTGTAAGTTTCCTTTTACCATGACACAATTTTAACGAAAAATACACTAAATAAATATTTGTCTGTATTTTTATATTTTCAGTACGGGAGGATCAAACTATAATCCAATTTCATTCACAACATTCACAAATGTCTGATACTTCAATGTAATTCTCTTTTGCTTCGTCTGGCAGATAATCCACTGTTAAATTGGCTTAGGCTTAGCCTACACCTTGCTCGCTCTACTGCCTCCATTTTATCCTAAAACTCCATTATTTCATTTGATTATTGATATAGTTGCATTATTTTTGTTTCATACACCATTTCACTATTTATCATAACTAACGTTGTATTGAATATAATATTCTTGTATATCTTTTATACATGCACATCAGCATGAAACTAATGTTTCTAGTACACAAATTTAACACAAAAATTAAGCCACGGGGAGAAAACGCAAAGAAGATATGGCTATCATTTACTGCCTCGTCCAATGCACACTCCTCGAGTACGATACGAGCGGTAAGCGGTGGGCGGCAAGCGGCGGTGGTGGCTACGATACAAGCGGCACATTTATAATGCTGATCAAATTCTCTCGGTTGTAAGTCAGTTTAGTCGAAAATGGCAAACTGTGCTTACCCGCAAGACGTATTGCAAATATTTTTGCTATATGAAAATTGTTCGCCTTTTAAGAAAAACAATTTTCTTAGTTGGTTCTAGAAAAACTTAGCCCTAACTTTATCCGATATTTTTCTAGTGACTGGAGTGTTTTTAAAACCTCCGTGCTTTTCATTCCACAAACATTCCCTGGACTGCACCTCACGTATCGACCAGTATCGCACGTTTGCTGTTGTTCCTCTGTCATTTTAGGCTGAACTGAAGTATGACTCACCTGGGCGGCAAGCGGCGTTTTCGCCAAATTCGGTTTTGACTTTAAAACCATGAGCGGCACTGAGCGGTGCTGCTTACCGCCGCTCGCCGCTCAGACGTATCGTGGTCACCCTCAACAAATTTACACGCAATTAAAAGAGACCTGATATCAGAGCGGCGCCGCTCACGCCACTCACCGTTCACCGCTCGCCGCTCGTATCGTACACTCTTGATGTTAATTAATTTTATTACTGTCAATGTTACAAGGAAAAATAGTTTATAGTTGTTCGTTTCCCAGGGGAAAACACACGACTCTGTCCAGACTCTACAGTTATTGTTTCACTTAATAGTATAGACTACATAACATTTCTCTGCAACATAATTGCTGTGTTTTATGAATATACTGAAATAATAAGTAAACAATTGAAAAAGAAATCAAAGGTTTGAACACTATCTTACATAAAAAAGGTGTGATCACTTCTCTTGATGCTATATAGATATCTATGGTAGAATTAAATGGTTAACTCAAGGAAAATAAAACAAACAAACTAAAACAAACACTAATTAGTTATTTCAACAGCCCTTTAATTAATTTAGGTTCTTGTCCTTAGGAGAGGGTCTATAAAAACTGAAACGTTTCGCGGAAGTTTCAAATCGAGCGGGACATTTGATTCAGGTATGTGATTGATAGTTGTGCGGCTTAAAGTTTTCTCAAAAGTTCAAATCCTTTATAACTTTATAATATATCAAGAAGCCTATTCCGCTAACTTAATCTCAGTCAACATGATCAGAAGTTAGTAAATACTTACGGGTTATTCAGTTACTAACTGTCGTTTCTGGTAAAGTTTAACAGTTACCTAGTTGATTAGGCTTTGACATACGGTAATAGCCATGGAAATGGAGTCTCTAATGAACAATTTATAATATAATTAGCATATTTTAACTATCTTATGACTTTTACAAAAAATACAACATTATTAACTAAACAGTACTTAGAAACATAACTATATTTAAGTTATGTATATATCAAGGTAAACCTAAAAAGTAAGTTTAACTTTATATAGGCCTTCTTTTTATAATCTACACTTGATTTAAAATCATAAATATCATTTAATTGCCATTTTGATGATGTAATACTAGTGCACACAGAGTTTAAATTGTTATTGTAAATATACAATAACAAATAAAACTTATATAGTATTATATATAAAAAAATAAAAAAAAAACTCCGCAACGTTAAAGATGTAAACGGATGTTTATATTGGTTCAAAAACATATACTAAATTCTTCCTCTATAAAACAACATAGAATGATATTACATTAATAAAGTAAAGCACTCATTTATACTGTATTAAAAAAGATATATGAGGGGTTGAGAGGCCAAGGGAGATATGTGACTTTTTAAAAAATGTCATTGTATTTTTTTCATAGTCATAAAAAATAAAATAAAAATAAAAATAAATTCACTTATACCCCTTGGCTTCCAACTCTTAGGTGTCTAGTTTGGAGGCCAAGGGATATAAGTGAAATATTTGTTGAAATTCCACCCTTTTTTAACAAAACCCGTTACCATGACAACATTTTTAAAAAAGTCACATATCTCCCTTGGCCTCTCAACCCCTCATATAACACTAGGTTATATAAATATTTATGAAGGAAAGATATTTTTTCTCATTTAATAAATTGGATCACTCTAAATTTTTTATGTTATGAGAACTTCAATAATTAATTATCTAACAAACTGAACGTGTTTGTTTTACTTTATATACGTAGAAGATTGGTTAGGATCTTTAAATAATACGCCCATTCAAAACAAATAGTAATTTAAAGGAGGTGAATATTTTTCAAACGCTTGGTGTGTAAAATAAGAATATGTATCGTGTACATTATATGAAATAAAATAGAATGAACTTATTTTAACGAATTCATTCATCCTTTATATTAGATTTAAGGTTTTATCAAGATAAAATGAGTTTATAGTTTAGAAACAAGTTGCACTGAAGTGTTAATAGTAAAAAATAAATAGTTTCAAGCAGACTGATATTTTAACCGTCGTTGCAGATAGGTAATTTCAAAATATAATTGTAAGAGTTAAAAATAATTAAGATATTTTAAATAAAAATACTTTTACTTAAAATAAATCACTTTATTTTTTTTCATTTTATATAATGATTCTGTTTTTTAAAACAAATACAAATAACAGGCAGTTTGCATAGCTTAGCTACTCCCTGATAAAATTTACTCTAATTTGAGCATATTTTACCAAATACGGCCAAATAGACATTGGATCAGTAAAAATAAAGCAAACCTTTAGGTGTTCTCCAAGGCATGGTGAATGTTTATCACAATAATTTTAATAAACTACTTAGTTTAGTAACGAAATTAATGTCAAGCATTTTTTTTTTATATTTTGGGTAAGAGATTTTTTCACAAAGGTGAATTAGTTTTGTGCACTTTGAAAATACATCAAATGTTTATACTAAATTTAAATAGGAATATGATCAATATTGTACCTATACAATTTGATCATAATATCGTTCGCAAAATAGTAAATTCGTTATATTAAATTTGTCTAGAAAACGCCAAAACAGCATAAGTAAATGGTATTTACGGATTATAAAGGGAAACATGTTTTCAGAAAGCATTACAGTCTAAGGCTTTTTATATATTTGATTAAGGTTCAAATAGTGTTTAGTGGAATGAGAATTGGGAACTTAAAAAGTTTTCTTTGTCAAGTTCTTTGGCAAGTGTCTTTTTATGCTATTAAAATATAAACATTTTTCAACATTTGCTACTAAAAAGTAAAACGATCTGATATCACTAATAATTATAAGGTTTTACCTGTATCAACTTAGCGATTGATTGATTTCACTTATTAGAGGTTTTGAACTAAATAAATGATTAGCCCATAAGAGTAACTTTACTTTAATCTAAATATTTAAAAGAAAGTTAAATGTTTTGTAAAAGCATTTAATCATATTCTAAAAGCTAGAAATGCTGGTAATTATAAGAAAACCATCTCTCTGTGGCTGGAGCTTAACAAATTAACAAGGTCTATAACAAAGCCACTTCGAATGCCTCAAGGAATGAGAAAACTTTGTGCTTTGGGAGGTTCTTCGTGGAAAACAGCTTACTTAGAAATAAGACAAGGAAATATTCTTCGTATATTTACCTTAAAAATGTTATCTAATGGATCAGGTAAAAAATTTACCTTTAACTAATTGGTCCAATGAAAACATGTAATCTGTCAACGTTTAATTTTATTCGCTAATGTTGCCTTTAACACATTTGTATTAATATCACTCTTTTTTTAAACAAAATTTTCACAACCTACCAAAACTACTCGTGTTGTTGGTTTTTTTTTATTTATACCGGGTGTACCATAATCGTCCCCCATGGTTAGTTTTTAAACGGCTGCATAAATTCAAACGATACACGTTACTAGGGGAATGTAAAGTACTTTTGGGGGGTATTTTGAAATTGACTTCCCACCCCTAAATCCTAAATCCCTTAGGGGTTGCTGGGGGTAACTTAACATTTTGAAATAGCAACCCCCATCAAGTAGAACATAATTTTAAAGGTCTTTAGTAAAAAAATCTGCGAAAATCAGAGGTCTCTATCTAAACCCATTACAGAATGGCAACCATTTTTACTTTCTCCCCCTATAGTAAATGGAAAAAGTATTGTTAAATAACCTCTTGATCAGCATTGTACGTGCTATTAAATTTACGGAAAGTAAATAAAAGAAACGTCTTATAACACTTAAAACATATATTTACGCTTATACTGTTACTTACAATATGGTAAATATACAAAAATAAGATGGTAAGTGGTGATCGATTTCGATTGGCACTCCAATCATCATCAGACCCAATAGGCGAACCACCTATCCAAAATCGATCACCACTTCTCATTTATTTTTATATTTACCGTCTTGTGAGTAACAGTATAAGCGTAAATATATATTTTAAGTGTTATAAGACGTTTCTTTTATTTGCTTTCCGTAAAGTATTGTGTCAAAATTTTCGAGTTTGAGTTTTTAGTGGAGAAATCCGTTTTGGGTCCCCCTAGACCCAAAAAAGTGGGTTTCCAATGTTATGCGTGTGTGTCCGCGAGCACGATAATTCGAACAAAAATAATACGGTTTTGATGAAATTTGGTACATACGTGTAAACCTACGTTTATCAGAACAAGTTCACGAACCTGTATCATCGGGCCTTCGGAACGGGGTTTTATGTGGGGATTTATGGAGTAAAATAGTTTTTTTTTTAATTTCCCGATTTCTCTCTAGACAATTTGAAAGAACTAAAAGAATGTAGTATACCAAAGTGTTTTTGTGCGGAAAATTCCAAAAATTGCTAATTTAAAATTTCCATTTTATTCTTACGGAGAATATTGTAAAATGTTGAAGTTTATTATAATAATAAATATTTTGATCAAACTTGGAAATGTTTTTATTTTTTTCTCGACTACTAATAATTGATTAAAAACACTTTCTTAGCCTCCGTGTAGCAGCAAACGTAGGTACCTGTTAAACCTAATGTTATTTAAATAGATTTAATTTAAAATCAATTCAGGCAAATGGCGGGGGTATTTATATATTTTGTTAACTTTTGTATTTGCAGTTTTAAGTTATAAATGAATGAATGAATGAATGAATATATAGTTTATTCCAAAAGACATTGGCTGCAAACTGTGATTATAAAATAAAATAAAGTATATTAGAGAGCGACTTTTGTCACTAAAAATACATACGAGTTTTAATAAAGCCAAAATATATAACAATAAAACAAAGGAATTACATAAAACAGATATGTGTAAAAACCTGTTTCAAAAGTTGGTCCATAGATGAACATGAATGACAAAAATATGATTATTCTTGCCCTCAACACCGTCCATAGGTCCAAGTAGAAAATGGCATTAAATCTAGGAGTAATAAGTTCAAATCTATTAGCTTGCTCTTAAGTAATTTGATGGAATTTAATAATTAAACTTCTACTTTGTATTTAGCCTCATAATTTTGTAGAGTAATCGTTTTATGAATGCATATAAAAATGAGATTGGGTGTATTTAATGATGTGATGATGAGGTGATTGGAGTTTACAATCGAAACCGATCATCACTTACCACCTTTTATATGTATTTGGCGTCTTGTAAGTAAACAGTATAAGTGTAAACATATTATATTATTATATATTACAAGTTTTATTTTACGTATTTTTGTTTTTTAGCAGGTCTCATTCATTTGGACTTAAAATTTTTAATAAGTCCGATGGCTCTTTTCTGGAGTCTGGTGGGGGTGAACAAGGCTAAATAGGCAATGATTACGACTTAAGTTGTGTTCATTCATTCTTTAAGATTTGCGAAAATGCCTTTTGTGACTGTGGAGCGGAGGATATCTATGTGATCTTGCTAGTACAGCACCTTATCTAGGTCCATCCCCAAGAACTTGATGGATTCAACCTCCTCTAAAGAGGTCTAATCCACTGTACTGAGGGCGTAGACTCATCATTGGGGTGAAAAAAGAAAAATAAATGTAACTTTTTTTGTTCGTGTTTAAGTTTTTATATTGGCATTTTTGAGTTCAGGCGTTCAGGTTGATGTAGCTTATTTGAACCATATTTTGTCAGATCTACCATGCCACTTAAAGGCTATTAATCATTATTTTCACTAACTTAGTTTGACGCTAAACTATGTCGTTCTCAGTAAAAACTAAAAGCATGTATACAAATTACCATAAGAATTTCGTGCCATATTTTTATCGGATAGATGATGCTACTTATAGGCAATTAATAGTAATATTTCACTTACTAATTTGACAACTAAACTATTTACATCCAGATATCCAAATGCATGTGCACGTCTAGTTCGACCCGTTTGCCTGTACTATGAAACTAACATTGACTGTGGTTTTTGGAGCATTTCTGGTAAGATTGTATCTGCATTCTATTTACTCATTTGCATTAATTACCTGTTTTGATGTGTAATTTAATAGACGTTTAGTGTTTATGAGTAGTTTTTATACATCGAATATAGTGAATTACATGTGTGATTCGAGTTTAGTAATTTAGTTCAAAAAGTTTTAGAGTTAAAATTTAAACTTTTAACCGATATACAATTTTCCTATTACATTTAAAAACATGTTTTTTCCAAAAATTATACAATTTGTATAGTTCCTTTCTTAAATCAAAATTATGTTACTTTGCAACAAATAATGACACATAATAACTGTTGTTTTTTTTTTTTTATAACTTGCAAACCCTTCAATTGGCAATGCGGCTGTAATAGATTAGGCTGTATTCAGATAGTTAGTTTCTGATTGCAGATGCGTTTTGTGTATTTGCGTTTTGTAATTTTTATCATAAAGCTATTTAAAAATCCATTTTCAAAAAAATTTTCGACTCTACATTATTGTGTGATTGTGGTTGAACATTTAACTGAAGGATCAGCTGTTCTTCAATTACAATACCCATTAAAAACCTATATAATAAGTTATTTCTTCACTAGCATGAGACGTGACTCTTTCCTATCCGAGTTCAAGTTTTACGATCGAGGGGAAGCCGATTTGGATGATGAGCGAGTGTTTTAAAGACACATTTTGTCCGTGTAGTGAACTATATTTTTCGTCACATTGCAGTATTATTTAGGCAAACTAGGACCCTGTTACGTATCCCTGAACTTATGGAAGCTGGGTCGCCAGCCACGTCGTCAGCCACGTCACCATCCACGTCGGCATCCACGTCGCCAGCCACGTCGTCAGCCGGGTCACCAGCCACGTCGCCAGTCACGTAGCAAAACCGTCGCGGGCCACGTCGTCATCCACGTCACCATCCACGTCACCATCCACGTCGCCAGCCACGTCACCAGCCACGTCGTCAGCCACGTCGTTAGCCACGTCACCAGCCACGTCAACATCCACGTCGTCAGTCACTTCGCCAGCCAGGTCACAAGCCAATCGAACTTAACAGCAGTATTTACAAAAGCTTACGTTTACTTCCTAGTGACTTGAGCCGTGACTACTTTCCACTGACAAATGTCAAGACTTAATTTGTGTTTCTGTGTTCAGGTTTTGTATAGTTGTTTTGCCATGTTTTTGTTTCGGCGTCCCCAGTGAATCTTTTGCCACGCACTTCATCTTACTCCTACCGTGCTGATGTCAGAGGTTGCGTGACGTCTGAAACGAAGACTCAATAGAAATGTATTACTATCATTTTGCATTCATCTTTTTGTGTCATATAATGGTAAGACGGGTTGTTAATTAAAATCTGTGTCTCGTTTTCTTCTATATGAAGTAAAATCCTTGAGCATCGGCGGATGACTTACCTTCTTGGCCTACCTTGGACTCTGGCCTCCTCTCCGCCCAGCGCCATGTCCCTCCGTTGTCATGTGCCTGACCCGCCAAACTACCAGAACCGTCTATCGCAATTTTTTGTGATTTGTGTAATTGTTACATTTATACATATATACATCTGTTTATTTACTAAGGCCTACTAAGGCTGTTGCTGTTGTTGTACTGACGGACTTTGTTATTTATTGTTTAATTTTTAAGAAAGTATTGATCTTTCTTATTTGTTTATTGATTTAGACGGGCCCCTAAAAGCTATTTTACAAGGTTTAAAATTTCAATTAAATTTAAATTTCTATTGTTTTATACTATCGAAGCTGCTTAAACATCTTAAATTATTATTGTTAATTTTTCATAATGATTTTGAAAAGTACATTTTATTAAATTCCTATTTACTGAAAATGTTTTTTGATAATCCAAGAAATGGCTGGGAGCTATTAGGATAGATGCAAATTGTATTTTCTTTTTAGATTTGAGAATCAGTTTGACATGTATTATTGTTGATGATTTGTTTGTTGATTGTTTTTATTGTAAATTGCAGCTAGTTTCTCTCAAATGACGCGTTGATCTTGAACCTCGAGCCACTCCTCGTCGCTGCACATGGGATCACGCTTTCAATTCGTTTGCCTGGGTGCAGGTGCGAGGACGTAATTCAGACTAAAAAGAAACATGCTTTTTACTAGGGAGAAAATAACTGCTTTAGACCAACACCGCATGTACCTAAACGGATGTATTTGCTAATTTAAGAGAAAAAAAGCTGTTTAGCATCGCTGGACCTTTGGAAGTGAAATCTAGAAAGTAGTCAAACGGCAGTGCGAAGTCCTAAAGGACACTCTTGTAGAGTACTCATGTATTACACCGACCACACTGATAAATCGACTAGTCTTATTACATCCGTTTATTCATAATCTTGATTTCATTGTTCTTTCTGATTGTTGGTTGAGGGGTGTGGTGGGGGAGAGGTTATAGATGGCTTTGACCTTGTGACTACAGATAACTATAGCAATCAGAATGACGGTGTACTAGTTTATGTTAATAATCGTCTGGCTTTCACTTATGTTCAGATTACTATTGGAGACGTTTTTGGTTTACGCTTGAACTTAACTTTACACAGTGAGCAATACATTCTCACTACCCTGTACAGAACTCATGACAGCAACGTTGACTTATTTTTATCAGAACTCGAAGAATTCTTTAACTATTTGCCTTTGAATGTAAAGATGATTTTTGTGGGTGATATAAATATTGACTTGCTCAAAGGTAATCACATTTCTGACAGATATTTAAATTGTTTGATAGGCAGTGGCTTAGTTCAGTGCATTGATAAACCCACACGTGTCTCCTATAACTCTATGTCTTGTTTGGATCATATATTTGTCCGTATTGCAGATTTAAAATATATAAATACAGCTATTTTTGAGGCGGGTATCACCGATCACTATGGAACTGCACTGAATTTGGCTGTAACCACGAACAATTTATCCAACAATGAGTCCGACAAGACAAATCACACTTACATTGACCGCACACTACTTGCCGACAATCTTACTCACGCAGATTGGGGAACCGTTCTGAACTGTTTCGATACCAATGTTTGTTCTGAGCATTTTAATGAAATTATATCAGTGTCTAATGAAAGCTCAAGAAAATTATCAAATAATAATACAAGATTTAAAAAGATAAAACCTTGGATAACGCTGGATCTTGTTCAACAAATTCGTGAGAGGGACAAGCTTAGTAAAACTAAAAAAAAAAAAAAAAAAAAACAACCTTTTAATGAAAACCTAAGGATTCGCTTTATCATAGTTAGAAGCAATTTAAGTCGATCGTTAAAAAATGCAAAGAGAGATTATTACAGAAGGAAAATTAATTAGGAGAATAAAGATCCCAAAGTGCTTTGGGTTGTTATCAATGAGCTGTCTGGGAGAGTCAAATCGTGAGATGCGTTTCCTGTACAGAAGTTTTTACCTCAATCACAAGTTTTTAACGATGAAACATCAAAGCGAATTGCTAGTGATTTCAATACTTTTTTCTCTCTTGTAGGTCAAAATCTGGCCAATAACATTGACTATGGAGGAACCCCAATATTGAACGACGCTGACTACAGACATGACTCACAGCTCACGCTACACACAGTCACTGAACATGACGTCACACGTTACCTTAACTCACTTAGGGGAGGGTCTGCACCTGGCTTTGACAATATATCTGCTGATTTTCTAAAACAACAAAAATATATATTTTTCTCCTACCGCTAACTCATTTGATCAATCTTAGTTTAACATCAGGCACTTTTCCAACCCCCTTTAAGACAGCCAAAGTCCTCTTTACAAATCCAACGATTTTTCAGACGTCAATAACTTCCGCCCCATATCTATGCTGAGTGTTTTTTTAAAAAATTTTTGAACGCATTGTGAAAGATCAGCTTGTTAATTACCTTGAAACAAATGCAATTTTAAGCAAAGAACAGTACGGTTTTGTAAAAGAAAAAATATATCTGACGCCCTATTCGAAGTAAGTAAAAACATAAATGATAATATCTCTCACAATAGACGGAGTATGCTAGTATTCCTAGATCTAAAAAAAGCATTTGATTCTGTTGATCGAACAAAGCTATTAGTTAAACTAGAAAACATTGGCATTCGTGGCACCGCTCATCAGTGGTTTCAAAGCTATCTATCCGACAGAAAGCAAAGTGTGGTGATTAACGGAATTTCCAGTGACGTAAAACCCATAAACTATGGGGTAATTCAAGGAAGCACTCTTGGGCCTGTCCTGTTCTTAATTTATATAAATAATATCACAAAACTTTCAATTAAAGGCAAACTGTTTTTATTTGCCGATGATACCGTCATTCTTGAAAACGGGACAAGTTGGGAAAACGTCCGTGATGATGCTAATCATGATCTTCTTTTAATACAAAATGGTTTGACCAAAATGTGTTATCCTGAAATGTTTCAAAAACCAAATTCTTACCAATTTCACTAAGAGATACTACTGATTATAACTTGGAAAATATGTCAATTCACTTTTGTGGCAACTTTTTAAATAGATTTTGCTCTTGTGAGCAAATTGAGAAAAAAGTTCCTATAAATATTTAAGTGTGATTTTTGACAATCGTATGAAGTGGACAGACCAATCGAATGAAGTGGTAGCTGTGAGTCATGTCTGTAGTCAGCGTCGTTCAATATTGGGGTTCCTCCAGAGTCAATGTTATCGGCCAGATTTTGACCTACAAGAGAGAAAAAAGTATTGAAATCACTAGCAATTCGCTTTGATGTTTCATCGTTAAAAACTTGTGATTGAGGTAAAAACTTCTGTACAGGAAACGCATCTCACGATTTGACTCTCCCAGACAGCTCATTGATAACAACCCAAAGCACTTTGGGATCTTTATTCCCCTGATTATTTTCCTTCCGTAATAATCTCTCTTTACATTTTTTAACGATCGACTTAAATTGCTTCTAACTATGATAAAGCGAATCCTTAGGTTTTCATTAAAAGGTTGTTTTTTTAGAGTTTTACTAAGATTGTCCCTCTCACGAATTTGTTGAACAAGATCCAGCGTTATCCAAGGTTTTATCTTTTTAAATCTTGTATTATTATTTGATAATTTTCTTGAGCTTTCATTAGACACTGATATAATTTCATTAAAATGCTCAGAACAAACATTGGTATCGAAACAGTTCAGAACGGTTCCCCAATCTGCGTGAGTAAGATTGTCGGCAAGTAGTGTGCGGTCAATGTAAGTGTGATTTGTCTTGTCGGACTCATTGAAACAATCCTTTTTTCTCGTCCCATACATACGTTAGAAAAAAATCTAGATTTGAATCGTACATTTCACCAACTTCAAAGGCTATTTATTTCAGCACGTCAACCGTTAACTGTATTTTGTATGATGGTTACTTCTGAAGTATTTTTAAATTTCTGTTAGGCGTGGGGGATATTTTAGCGTTATGTCATAATTATTTTAACTAGCAAACAAGTTTAAAATGCGGGCTTTTTGTATACATTACTTACCCCCAATTATTACTTACTTACTGCCATGTCTCTTGGTACCCAAGGAGGTACTTCGCCTCGCCAACACACAGCCTCCAGATTTATCGATTCGTTGCTTCCTCCCCTCATTTTCTAATTTTTTTAAGACCACAGATCCATTGACCACAGATTAAAAATATGCCTTCCTTTTTTGTACTGTGATAGACAATTCACTTCGTCTGCAGGTTTGCTGCAATGGGGCCATTATTTTCCCTCGCCTTGTCAATAAAACCTCCTGCCATCTTACATCTGTCTGTTTTGTTTGTACATGAAAAAGTTATTCATGAAACGCTGACAGGCTTTACATATGTGATGTAGTTGTCTCATCAATATACAAATATAGACAAACATTTCCGAAAAAATTACAGTTTGTTCATATACTTTGTAATGAGTAAATTATAAATTGTTTTAAATTACATTTATAAATATTCCTTTGTCCTATGATAGTAGTGCAGTAGTAGCTTGTCCGTACTATTAGGCCTATCACTTGAACAAAATTAAATTCGTTGAAACCTTTTCAGGTCCACACCATTTTACAACAAGACATCATTTAGACTTCAAGTACATTAGGCTTTAAAATTATTTATATTTTTTATTTCAATTTAAGCTTGATAATTGATTTAGTGTGGATTTATTTCACAACTCTACATAAAAACAGTAACGAATCAATAATTTAGTCGTATTTTCTAAATTGCAATTGTGTGGAATTGACATCTGAAACATCTAATTTATAGGCTACGATTATGCCTTGTACTATACCTAAGCTCAATCTTAATCTAACAATCTCTGACAAGTTATTTACTAAGTTCTAAACTTATTTGGAGTTTCCTATAGGTAAAATGGAACGCGAAACTTGATGCCGGAAGCGTGTTTGCTAATATCCAATTATTTACTTTCTTTCAATTTAAATAGAGCTACACTGGAAATTTCCTCAGCTTTCAATTTAATTGTCACTTGATGTAATCCTAAAATATTGAAGCTTCAGAGGTAGACAACTCAGAGAAAAACCCTGCTGCAAAAGAAGATAAAGTTAATTAAACTGAGGATTTATGTGTGGATAATAATAACTCTACTGAAGGTTTCATAATGAGAGAAACTACTACGTTATAGGAAATTAAAGATGCATTTGTTAAGAAATTAGCAGACAAAAAGGAATTTGCAAAGCAAAAGATAAAGGATGAGAATGAGGAGAATTTGGATTGAGGGAGATCTAGAATACACAAATCCAGCATTCCCCATCGCTGATTCCTCCAAATACAAGGAGTTTCGCTAGTGACTTATTCGAATTGTTATTACGAAGAAATATTAAACCTCATACTGATACATGTATACTTGAGTTCTGCATCTTTGCCAGATCTAGTCCGGTAAATTGCGTTAGAACTTATAGGAAAATAAATAAAACTATATACATAAACATTTTTAAAAAAACTATAGGCTACTTAAAAAAAAAAAATGGCCGTCTAACGGATTGCATGGTACACTATTTGGATACACTATCTCACGAGGGGCTCATCGTACAAGTTCTTTTCTGATAGAGGAAGAGACTCTCCGATACGCTCTATTTAAGAACTGACCAGACACCAAGACAACTATAATAATATCAAACGTCCTTCGTAATTATTCTTCAAACAATGACTACCAGGGAAAAGGTTTTATTGGGCTTCCAAGCATGATCTACAACAAGGATTTATATCAAGTTTGACGAGAAGAAGCAAGTTAGAAACTTTTAAAAATGTCTTCACTTACCAACCCTAACATGTATGATAAAATGTGGAAGATTGGTCCTCTTATAAATAAGTACAAACGAAAGATTTAGGTCATTTTATGTGGGTACAAGATTTAAACCATGATGAAAAACTAGAAAAACTAAATTTTATATATATAAATATTGGCCTTATAGGGTTAAGTTGGCATGATGTTATTAAGAAAATATAAACTAGCAAATTAAACAATACAAGACAAAAAATGAAATTTGGATGAATAGAGTTGGTCATAAAATAAAACTAAGTGTATATTACTGAGTAGCAAAATAGATATGACTATTTGACGGTTATATTTGTCATTGGAAATAATTCGTTTAGAACAAAAGTAAATTTTCAGTATGCCTAAAACAAAACTATGGCAGCTTGGAAATATCTCCTACACAAATTTGACTCAACCGAGCAATGCTAGATCTCCTTGCAACTTTTTGGTTGAATACACAATCAAACACATATAAAGGTCTGATGCAGTCCTTCGAGTTAGAAATACGACTACGGTATATTATAATGCTCTTTATATTAAGGTCAAAATAGAACAACTTCATTTTATATTGCAAGAGTGTAATATTGCCCAGTCTGGAAAAGCCGCTTTGAAGATAATTAGTGTGCTAGATCAAGCAGAACAACATCCGTACCCTGACGATTATTGAGGAAACTCTTACCGATCCACGTTGCAAAAAACTCTATTAACAAATAACTTATAGAGTGAACAAAATGATAACAGCAGGATTTAATATTTATCAATAAACATTCAGAGTTGTCACAATTTATTTTTTTGGTAGGTATTATTAGCTTCAAATATGATTTGAATGCACTTTTGTTGCTGTAAATCTGTGTGTTCATACATGTCTAGTTAAAAGAATACAATGTGAAAAAATATTTCTTATGAAATTTCTTATTATATATCTTTTATTATTCTTATAATTTTTTTGTTAAAGCAATTGCCGAGGGTAATATTATAGTAAAATGCTACTCATACGACAGATTACTGAGATTAATACTTAGGTTATATGTAACGCGAAAGTGTAAAATGTATTATATGTAAATAGCCGTGTGCAGGATCCATCAAGCCTAAGTTTTAAGTAGATATTTAAAAACACGTCTTAAAAAATTACAATGCATAGATTTGTTTATGCACTTTTAATATTAGTGCAACACATGATATATACCAATATTTATTCAAAAAACATAAAATTGTTTCAAAACAATCATTATTTTATACTTTATTGTAATGCCAAGAACTATTTTGTACATTATTATTAAACAATATATTTAAATACTATTTATTAATAATTTAAGTTATACCAGTTCGATTATGGTTTTAATTAGGCTAATTAATAAATCTGTAACCCCGCCGTAGCAAACCTGCAGAATAAGCGAATTTTCATTTGCCTGATTTGATTTTCAAATTAATTATATTTAAATGGCATTAGGTTTAACGAGTACCTGGGTTTGCTGCTACAGGGAGGGTTATAAAGTGCATTTTTGGTAGAATATTAATATCATCGTATTAAATCAATATATTTACCATTTTTGAACAAAATATATCCATAAACAAGCAACCTGCACGGTTTACAGTAGTCTCTACAAGAGTAACATGGGAACTTTTTAATATTTTTTTTTTTCAGTTTTCACCACAACCAATAAGCTTACAATAAACTTAAACATACTACATTATTTGTTTTTATAAGCCCATCAAAATAGTTTTAGACAAAATGGGAAATGTTGTGTTTTGAGGGTCAAATATTAGAAAAACAGATTTTTACCCTGTAAAACGCCGTACCCATGATCGTGCTAGTTTGTAAGCTCATTCAAGTTTATCTCACTCTACTTTGTGCACCCTACCTTTAGATACTGAAGGTATTACATAATATGTTTGTGATAAAAAGAGGGCCGAATTTTAAATTAAATTTTGGGTAGGGTCAAGCCTTAAACATTTAAACGTGATATTTCCTTGTGTTAAGTACTGCATTATAATAATTTTATATATTTTAATTTTACAGTTGGGTGCGGAAAATGCTTCTCTTGAGTAAATATTTTTAATCGTTGCAATTTTTCTTGTATAGTATGTTCAATTTATGTCAGCCTTATAAACTCAACAGTAGTATATTTTATCACTAGAGTGTTAAGTGACCCTTTTCAAACCGAGCCCAAGTTTTACGATCGAGGCGAAGCCGAGTTTGAAAAATGAGCATGGGTTTACAGACACTTTTTGCTCGTGTGCCGAACTATATTTGAGAAAACTAAGGAAAGACACGAAATGAGTTTTCATGTAAAGAAAACATTGAAAATGACTTCCAACCTGTTTTAATTTTTTCTAATGCAAACAAGCGATTGTTAAGTAAATTTCAATTACTAATCTATTAAGATTGTGTTCATGGACATTACACTATCGATATGTCGAATTTTGGTCAAAAATGCAACAAAAAGCTACTACCTAAAATCAATTAATGTATAATTTCAATCCATAAAAGCTCACACTCGAAGTTTACAAACGAGTGTACAACAGCTGAATGTTAATCTCTAGTGAGTAAAAGAGTTACTTTAGACCCTCAATGCATGTATTGAAAATGGCTGTTTTTGATGTAGTGTGACGAAATAGGATATTTCGAACCTAGGGCCGAAAAGTTTTGATTGATTGAAATAGGTTTTTGCCAGCTTGGAATCATGTTGCATGTTCGAGACGAAGTCGAAAACGAGAGATGCAAAATCCTTTCGGCCCGTGGTACGAACACTATTTTTAACAACACTATACAAAATTTAGAAAATATAATAAACAATATGCACACTGACAGTCAACAAAACTGCAAAATCAAGTTTATGTGAAGAAATATTTATAGGAATTAGTAAAATTAATAATTAATAGATTCTAAGCAGCGGTATTAATAAAACAAGTCTATTGCAATGCATATGCGTACAGCTTGTGTATTAAATATACATTGATGTTTTAAGTAAATAAGCGAACAGCAGATTGTTGGTCCTACGGCCGCAAAATGATGAGGACAGCTGGCATGGACAGCAATACGTAGCTTTCAGCCTCCAATTATTGTTTATAAAACGGCTAGAAATATCTTAGGCTGGTAAAAACTTTTTTTTATCTTTGATTAATGAAATAAAGGTAAGAGTATCGTTAGTCAAAGTCAATAAACTTAAAAATATGAAAAAAGTATTTATGGTTAAATTGCGACAGAGAATATCTTGAAATGTTCTATTAAAATATTTAGTTCTATCACTGGTTTTTCAGGTCGACGTCAAAAGTTGATGGTTATGACGAGTTCTCCATAACACTGATTTTAAATAACCATATTTAATGTTCTGATGAATAAATAGTGAAATACAATTCTAAATTCTTTGACCAGCAGAAGGATATATAGGCCCTATTAGACCGAAGTTCTTTCATGCAATATCAACTGAATTATTCATAAGTAAATTTACAACTTTAGTCCTGTTCATACTCTCAAGGGCATTTACTCCTTAGAAACAGCTTTTATAGCGATTTTTTACGTTCAAGGCATCAATTAGCTGTATAAAAATAAACTTGATTAGTTAACAAGTATTCAGTTTTTATTGATATAAGTTAATATGTATGTTAGAGGTTTTAAAATATGTTTCGTAATAAACTTATAGTTAGTGTGGTAGTGTTATCGCCAAAACAGTTTTTAGTATACCGGAACTACATCGATTTCACATCTATTTAACATGGATTATTCTCAACATTATTATTTTCAATATACCCAGATAAGTTTCTACACAATACAGTAGTAGTATTTAACTCGTATCTAAGAGAGCTTTTTTATTATTTTTACCATACATATTAGTTTAACATAAGTTTATAAAAACCGTTAATTTTACAAAATGAATACAAGTTATGTAATAGCAGTTTACTCAATGATTATGTAAAGATAGTGTTAACTATACGAGTAGAAATGTATGACACGAGCCTTGGTGAGTGCCTAAAGAACTTCTACGAGTGTCGATAACACTAATTACGCGAGTCGCATACACTATTTTACCTACGACAGTGTTTTAATTACAAAAAATCGCTAATTATAACTTCTAAGAGCAAATCCTAATTTACAAACACTAACAATTAAATTGGCAGCTGATTAGTTAAAGTTTGTATCATTGCTATTTTACTTCATCTCTTCCAATCCTTGAACCTCATTGGTCCGTTACCTATGTTGTTATGAGTAAAAGTATGCTGTTATGAAATTAAAAATGCTGTTATGTGAAACTTTTCAATTCTAAGAACTGAACTGAAACGGCTACTTAAAAAATCGGTCATAGGTAAACCTTATTAATTGTAAGTTTATGTAAAACGAAATCTCATAACCTTAGTTTGGACAAATATTAACCAAGAAATTATTTTTGTTTCTTGTTCTACCTACAGTTTTCTTCATTTAAATAATCTTGAAAAGTAGTGTTATCGATTTAACATTGTTTAAATGGAAAACACTTTAAACGTCCTGGTGATTCGTGGAGTCATCACTATCAAACTCTTGGCAGCGAAGAGGAAGACAGTCCACCAGGGACAAAGCTACATTGGTAATGACAGCGCACAAGAGTAGAAAAACGCTCCCTTATTTTCCAGATAAGAGAGTCGGGAAAAGGAGATTCAAAGAGATTGGCTGACAGACTTATTAGGCAGATACAATCATGGATGGAACTGTGGAACGGTGAGTCTGACTACTGCTTTACTATTTCATATTCAAGAAAACTTAAAACTCACAACGCATTACCTTGATTTGGCTAGAATTGAGTAAATTTCATCTTGACTTTGTGATTTCCCTGCAGGTCACTGGGATTGTTTAAATTCCAACTTTCGTTTTTCTTCCCTTGTCTCATATTTTGGACGTTTTAATTCTCTGTCTTAACAGTGTAACATAATATTATAACAGTGAAGTTAGATTTTACATTTGGTTGTGACATACATTTGTACTTAACTAAAATAACAGGTATGTCTTTCACAAACAATCAAATAAGACCTGCATTCTGAGGACTTCCGACTAATTTTCAGATTTATGTATGGTTTTTAAACTGCAATAATTATGTATGTACTTGTGCTTCAACTGTAATGTCCATTTTACAAAAAGCTTCGGTTATAATTTTCAAAATCAGTGCCTTTATGAAGTGTAATTAAAACTGATAAGTACCTTAGTTAATACTAATTGAAAAAAACTATGGATTTTCTTTAAATAAAAAAATAAATCTTAAAAACCTCACTGTTCAAATCTGTCAATTAGACATACCATTGTATACGTAATAATACGTCAAAGTTGTTAAAACTCATGCAACAGAACCTAGGTAGATGAGTACCTATTGCAATCACCTCAAAATATCTAATAGCTAGGCCTATACTTTCTATTATGCGTGGGATGGTTTCTCGATCATGTGCCTTTTATGACTAGACATATATTAATCTATATATTATTATTAGTCTATATATTAATACGCAAGCAGTTTTCTTTTCACAGTTATAACTCGATAACGGCTTGACGGATTTTAACGTTTGATGTGTCAAATTAAAGGTATTTTCACGTAGATGTGCAAATACGTCTCAGAATATTAAGAAAGGGCATCACTTAAGTACAGTTAAGGGCTAAAGTTTGGGAACAGCAGCACCATCTGTTGAAATTTGATCAAACTCAATTCCCTTTGTTTACAACTAAACATATGGACGTAGTTTGAAATAATTTTTAAGTTTAACCACAGACTGCAGGACTTATTACATCCAAAGCAAAGCCGGAATTTTATATTTTTATTTTAACATCTGTTAACTAAGCTTGGTTTATAAATAAAGATTTTCCTAGCAAAACCTGACAACAAATTGTTGGTAATAGTTGAATTCATTTAACTTGCATCGTATTTTACTGAATTATCATGCAGTTTTGCTTACAGTTAGGTGCGATTAAGTGAATGTTTGAAAGTGATTATTCACAGTGTAGTTACCCGTTACATTACCATATTATCATGTAATTTACAATGTGTATCAAAATGCCTTTGTAGTGTTTTCTGTTGTTTGGTTAACTTTCTTATTTTATCTAAATTTAAAATTAAATGTCACCAGTAAGACGAAGAACTGCGAGTGGCTGGAGGGAACACAAACGAGATCGCTTGCATCGAACCTCCCAATTTGACGGATACAGGGTGGCAGTACCGCCGTGGTGATACATACAATCTACATAACATAACATTTTTACATTGTGGTGGCTTACATTTAAAGCAAGAAAAGACTGGCCGAGACAGTTCAATTTTTACTCTTTGTTGCCATAAATGAAAGGTTCGTTTACATCATCTGCGGAATTCATAAGAGATTGACAACTTTTTATTACCAGTAAAAAATTGATTTTTTTACTGATACTGATTTTTTTACCAAATCAGAATGAGAACGGATCTATATTTAAATATTGCACCGTAGATTACTTTATAATTTTTTTACTACATAATATTTTTACATTTCTATAATCAATCATAGAAATTACTTTAGAGTGACTCTATGAATGAGGTTTTGCTGTTTATGTTTGTTGTTCTTCATTATTTTATTACAAGTTGCAGTTTTGCTCGATTTCGAGCAACAGGTTATCTAGTATATAGTGGATATGTCACAAAAGTAAATGTCAGATATTTATAAGACTGTTGTTTGAATTTAAAGAAACACACAAGAAACTAGGATGACAAAGCACAAATGTATCGTAGAAAATTTGATATTTCCAATATCATTCCAGTTAATGCTTGACAGCGTCAATTTAGATTTATTCCACGTGATTTGTCTCGCTGGAAAATCCCTTCTTGGTTTCAAGTGAAGAGCAATCATAGCCAAAAAATGAAATGTTTCAAATAATCTTTATATTTTAAGTAAAAAAAGCAATATGTTTTCGGAAATTGCATTTTTTTGTGATAATTTAGAACTGTCCAGTGTAAAAGAATGGTATGACAAAACAGTTTAACAAATGTTTGAAAACGTACCTTGTAGAAAAAGAAGTATATAGTTTAATAAAATTTTGTCTGGCTGGACGAACGTCATGTGTTGTATGTCTATGTGTTTGTAATTTGTTACTATATTTTATAATTGATGACTGATATGTATGATTGGAACGAATTATATTAATTTAAAGAATGAATATCTATGATTATAAAAATACAATTTGTATGTAAACATTATATCTCCTACTTGTATATGAGTATTCTCCCTGTACATTAGTTTTGTCAGAGATTAACTAAGGTTTGTAAACATTTTATTTTAATCTGAGATGTGTATCATGGTCTAAGAAGTTTTTTTTTTTTTTCAAGTAGCCTACTTGTTTTTTTAATTAATTTCGCTTTCAGCTTTGATAAAACTATTTGCAGAACAAGCCAATCTATATTTTTTTAACTATTACATAACTTTAAACAATGTTTCAGTTAAAGCAAATAAACTTATATTTCGGACGAATTCTTTTGGTGATTTATAATGTTTTACGGTATACATATTTGACATGGTTAAAGGTCTTGGTTCAAAACATTTACTGTTAGTAAAAAAACTCGTGTTTTAAATATAATAGTTGACATTTGTGTATAGGCTCAGATAGTCTATGTCTTAACATTTCTAGGACTGCCTTCTCTACATGATATTTAAAAGCTTTGTTTGGATTTATTTATAACCAACAAGGTAGTTTAGTGCTAGAGTTATAAGCTTAAGTGCCAGACATTGATGACTCAAAACCACCCACTTACTCTATCGTACCACTTAAAAATACTGTACATATTAGTAAAACCACAACTGTACTTTAATATCACTACAGATCAGTAAGATCACTGTGCGGATCACTAGTAAAGGTAATAAAATATGTATAAACACGAGTACATGCATTTAATACGAGTATTTAGTTTTATTAAGAAACGTTATTGTACTGAAAAGAAAGTTTCCTTGTCCAAAGTTGACGTATGAACTAACGTAAGCTTTCCTTATCTTAAAAGATGTAAGGTAAGCGGAAGTGAATAATTCAGAAGACAACGATAGTGCCTGCGCTCATCACCATCGCAAAAAGGGTGGTTGCCTTACATCGCCATATTAAATTCCGATTCAAAACTGTACTCTCTCCATTATCGTTTAGTTCAACGTTTCACTGTTAAGTCGAATTTTAATCTTACTTTATTACCAGAGCGATTTAGTAACACTATTTAAAGTTCTAAAAATAAAAAATAAAAACAGTTAAAAAGGTAAAGGAAATGGATTTTTAAATGTTGGGATTCGTAAATCGTTGTTTTCATATCGTTGATCTATTCTATTATAAGGTTTCTGTCTGCTTGTTTAATAGTCCAGTAAATAGAGACAAAAATAGGGGGGTTAACTTACAAACGGTCCGGTAAGTCTAAATTTTTTATATGTTGTCTAGGATGGTAAGTAGGTGTTAAAACCGCAAAATGCACAATTCTCCACCCTCCGCGCCCGCCGCCATATTGAAAAAAACGAAAAATTCTGTACTTTCTAGAGATTTTCGCCTATATCTCCGTTTTGGTGCGTTTTAGCGAAAAATATGTAATTGCAATGTTGTAGACAATTAAATTTCCTATAATATAAGTAGAACAATTTGGTTCTAAGACTTATGGATACGAAAATTTTTAAATTTTTGTACAATAAAACGTCAATTTTATTTGTTATTTTGACAAATCTCTATTAGTCCAAGCAAACTAAAGAAACTGACACAGGGAACGTTAAAAAATTGCAAGAAAACGTTTTATGGTTTTATTTTGTAGTGATGGGTCTGCAGAGTGACATACTAAAAGTTGCCAAAAATCGGTCTACAGAAAACCTCATAAAATCACGATAAAAATGGCGGCTTTTCTCAACATTGGACAAATTTGAAAAAAAATATACCACATGCATATTGTATTCAAAAGTTTGTGAGATATTGACTTGGGACGACCACCGAAGTTTATTGGGTGGTTAGTACTTCATTTACATGGGGAACTCATTTTTGGCCGCCATCTTGGATCCACCATATTGAATATAAATAAAGAAAATTGAATGTAATGATGACGTTGTGACACATCATTATAAACCAGATTTTCACGCTGATTTCAATGCCGAAATCCGTTTTTTTAATATCTGTTACGTTTTGAAGATATATTCAAACAAAAACTCTCCCCCATACATTTCTTAAGGACTTTTCGTACTTGGAATGTTTTTAAATACCATTTTTCTTATATCTCCAGTTCTTATCAACGCTTGCAGTTCAGTATAGCCTTTAAATATTCTGTGATGTAAGCGCTTTCACCAATAATCATTGAAATCGAACGAGTTAGAGAAGAGCTACAATCCCCAAAACAATAACAAAGATTAAAAAAAAGTTAAATTTCATATTGTTTTAGGTTTGTAGCTCGTTGCTAACTCGTTCGATTTGAACGATTAATAGGCCAAATGAAAGCGCTTACATCACATAATATAAAGGCTAGACTGAACTGCAAGAGTTGATAAGAACTGGAGATATAACAAAAATGGTATTTAAAAACATTCCAAGTACGAAACGTCCATAAGACATGTATGGAGGAGAGTTTTCGTTTGATTATATCTTAAAAACGTAAACAGATATTTAAAAACAGATTTTGGCATTGAAATCAGCTTGAAAATCTGGTTTATAATGATGTGTCACAACGTTATCATTGCATTTAATTATCTTTATTTATATCCAATATGGCGGATCCAAGATGGCGGCCAAAAATGAGTTCCCCATGTAAATGAAGTACTAACCACCCAATAAACTTCGGTGGTCGTCCCAAGTCAATATCTCACAAAATTTTGAATAAAATATGCATGTGGTATATTTTTTTTCAAATTTGTCCAATGTTGAGAAAAGCCGCCATTTTTATCGTGATTTTAGGGGGTTTTCTGAAGACCGATTTTTGGCAACTTTTTTTAGTATGTCACTCTGCAGACCCAACACTACAAAATAAAACCATAAAACGTTTTCTTGCAATTTTTTTAACGTTCCCTGTGTCAGTTTTTTTTAGTTTGCTTGGACTAATAGAGATTTGTCAAAATAACAAAAAAATTGATGTTTTATTGTATAAAAATTTAAATATTTTCGTAACCATAAGTCTTAGAACCAAATTGTTATACTTATATTATAGGAGATTTAATTGTCTACAACATTTACCTTACATATATTTCGCTAAAACGCACCAAAACGGAGATATAGGCGAAAATCTCTAGAAAGTACAGATTTTATCGATTTTTCAATATGGCGGCGGGCGCGGAGGGTGGAGAATTGTGCATTTTTCATTTTAAACACCTACTTACCATCCTAGACAACATATAAAAAATTTAGACTTACCGGACCGTTTGTAAGTTAACACACCTCTATTTACTGGACTATAAGTGGCCTGGGTGCTTGTTCATATGCATTACTCAATCATGTAAAAACTGCTGATCTGACTAGACTTATATTATTTAAAAAATATAGCTACCACGCTGAGGAAAGGCTTAGGGCTATACTCACACCAATACTAATGGGAGACTGTCAGTTATTGTCTTAAAAATGTCTAAGTTGAGGCATTTTAAAAGTAAACAGTAATCGGTATCAATGGCAGCGATAAAATAACTATAATGTTTACATTTGCTTTGTCAATGTGAACAAGTAGAACGGGCAAATGCATTTTAATTTACAATGCCTCATAACTGATAGTAAATTAAGGATAGTATAATTTTTCACAAATATGAAGATTGTGGGCATTAGTTAACTCATCTGTATAATACAAAAATATTTGTTTTTCTTTTCCAAATCAGTTTGGCTCTTTTACCTAAACTATTTTCATAATTTTGGTCCTAAATTTAAGGTATTCACACACACTGATTTGTCATCAAGTTTCGTCATCATTTATCCAACGTATATTTTGGCTTATGCACAAAAGCAACTTTTTTTTTCTTTTTTTTTAGAGGTTAGCGGCCTCTTTTAACCTTGCATTTGCCCGTCCACATAGACTACTATCTGTGCGTAGAACGTATCCAGCAAAGCAAGCGGTGAGCCGGTACAGTTTTTTTTTTTTTTTTTTTTTCTATGGGGAGGAGGTAAAAATGCATTTACGCACACTGAGGTGCTCAATGGCCACTCAGTAGTGCCGGACTCCCGCGGGCTCATTGTCCCCGGACTACCGGCTAAAAAACCCCCTCGTCTCCTAGGACACTAGCCTGGAACTGTTTCGCACATTACTTCGGGCTAGGCCTTTTATACTACGCCCCTAGGGCTTTCCTTCTGGTTTCCTCAGAAAACTAAGGCCGATCGAGGTCGACCTTTTTATCCCGAAGTATGGCTTCGGCGAACTGCTTTACACAGTTCCAGTTTCCTTCCCCCTGTATCATAGCTCCAACGATGTTGTCGGGAGTAATGTCGACGCCGATCTCGGAGATCAAGGAGGCTCGGCGGACATGCCACCTGTCGCAGAAGAAGAAGGTATGCTCAGCCGTGTCTGCAATGCCTGGACAGTACATACAGTCCGAGCTGGCAGCCTTCCCCATTCTGTGCAAAAAGGCCCGAAAGTACCCGTGACCCGAAAGAAATTGAGTCAAGTAGTACCCAACCTTACCATGCTCCCGTTCCACCCATGGTCGGATGCTAGGAATGAGCCTGGCGGTCCAACGTCCCCGAGACTCGGCTTCCCATTCACGCTGCCAGCGGTCGAAACTGCGGTTGCGTTCTTCTCTGGCAGCAGTCTCTCTATCTACTTCAGGTCTCCTGCGGTAGATCGCCTGTCGCTCCCTCGCGAGATGAAAGACGGGGATGACACTGACAATCACCATGACTGCAGGCTCGGAAACCGTGCGGTAAGCGGAAGCAACTCGCAAGGCACCTCGACGCTGAACACGGGAGAGCCTGTCACGGAAGACACGCCTCTCCAGCACGTGGGCCCAGATTTCAGTGCCGTACAAGAGTACTGATTGGACGGCAGACATCAGTAGGTGGCGTTTGCAGGAGCGGGGGCCGCCGACGTTTGGCATAAGCCTACTAAGGGCAACAACTCTCTTAGCGGCTTTGTCAACAGTTCGCTTTATCTGCTCACCGAAAGACATTTTGCTGTCAATCATAACACCAAGGTATTTGGCATACGGCTTGGTCTCCAATTGGGCATGGCCTACTTGCAAAGGAAAGACGGTGGGAATTCTTTTCTTGGTTAGGATCACGATCTCTGTTTTTTCAACCGCCAACGATAAGCCGTGGTCCCGCATCCACTCGTTGACACGGAGCATCACTATACCAAGTTTAAGCTCTGCTTCTTCAACGGTTCTGCCTGCAACCAGAGCAGCGACGTCGTCGGCGTAGCCAACGAGGCGGGTCTCGTCTGGCATTTCGAGTCTAAGCAGACTGTCGTAAGGCACGTTCCAGAGATCAGGTCCAAGGATCGATCCCTGTGCAGCCCCAGAAGTGACAGAGATCCGACGCTGACCTTCGCTGGTGTCAAAGAGCAGGACGCGGTCTGAAAGGTAGGACTCAATAATTCGCAATATGTAAGGAGGGACGCGGAATGTGTGCTCGAGCGCCTGTAGCATGTCACTCCACCTGGCGGAGTTGAACGCATTCTTCACGTCAAGAGTGACGAGGAGAACTAAGCGGCGCGACCAATGACTGTGGTTCTCCGCACTCCGCACTGCCCCAACTACCTCTTGGATGGCGTCAATGGCCGAGTGACCAGAACGAAAACCACGCTGCTGCGGGGACAAATCACCCGCAGAGACGATAGCCTCGGTCAGTCTGACACGAATTAACTTCTCCATCACTTTGCCAACAGTGTCAAGCATACACTGTAGGCGTTAAGAGGAGGGGGTTCCCGGTGCAATCTTCGCCTTGGGGATCAGGACAAGGCGAGCCACCTTCCACGCCGTCGGGAAAACGCCGTCCGCCAAACAGGAGTTGAACATATCCAACATAAGCTTTGGATTGTACTCAACGACGAGCTTGAGGATTTCCGCAGGAATGCCATCAGGACCGGGTGCTCTTCGATTCCTGAGGGATCGGACAGCGGAGGTAAGTTCCTCTTCCCGAAAGGGTGGGAACGTGCCAAGATTCCTAAATTCTCTAGTTGGTCGCACTGGGTGCTTTGGAAACAACGAGTCAACGACAGCAGCCATGGCAGTAGGATCCATGACCACAGGTGGTGAACGAGTCCCTAGCTTTTGGGTTACTATCTTGTAACCCGTCCCCCAGGGGTTGTTGTCGACGTCCTGACACAGTTGCTTCCAGCACCTGACCTTACTCCGGTTGATTGCACCACGAAGATCTCGCCTGGCAGCCTTGTGCTCTGCCGATCTGGCATTGGCTTCAGGCCGGTTTCTGGCACGCTGCGCTGCTCGTCGGAGGCTAAGGCATCTTCGCCGGAGTTCCGCAATCTCGGGTGTCCACCAGTAAACTGGCTTCTTCCCACGACGGGCAGAAATCCTGGGCATGGAACAGTCGCACGCCAATGAAATGAGTCGCATTGTCGACGTGGCACGAAATTCGGCACTTCCGATGTCCCCAACAGTTTGATGGCAGCGATAAAATAACTATAATGTTTACATTTGCTTTGTCAATGTGAACAAGTAGAACGGGCAAATGCATTTTAATTCACAATGCCTCATAACTGATAGTAAATTAAGGATAGTATAATTTTTCACAAATATGAAGATTGTGGGCATTAGTTAACTCATCTGTATAATACAAAAATATTTGTTTTTCTTTTCCAAATCAGTTTGGCTCTTTTACCTAAACTATTTTCATAATTTTGGTCCTTAATTTAAGGTATTCACACACACTGATTTGCCATCAAGTTTCGTCATCATTTATCCAACGTATATTTTGGCTTATGCACAAAAGCAACTTTTTTTTTCTTTTTTTTTAGAGGTTAGCGGCCTCTTTTAACCTTGCATTTGCCCGTCCACATAGACTACTATCTGTGCGTAGAACGTATCCAGCAAAGCAAGCGGTGAGCCGGTACAGTTTTTTTTTTTTTTTTTTTTTTTTTTTTCTATGGGGAGGAGGTAAAAATGCATTTACGCACACTGAGGTGCTCAATGGCCACTCAGTAGTGCCGGACTCCCGCGGGCTCATTGTCCCCGGACCCGAACCCGAACTACTGCCTTGGGCCCGAAGTCCGCGACGCTACCGACTGAGCCACCGACTCACCAACTTTCTCTATTTCTGAATGCAGTTAAATTTTGTTTTCCTTTTTTCAATTAAATTGGGTCTTTTACCCGACCAGTTTATAATTATGATCCTAAATTAAAGGTATGCACGTACAGATTTTCCATCAAGCATCATAATTCATTTAGCTACTGTATTACTCGACCAAAAACCATATATTAGATTTTTTTAACTCTTACATCAATTTATTTCACCACTTCTAATAACATTATCTTAAATGTTTTTGTCTAAGAATCTTCAGTAAAACACCAGCTTTCATTGTTTCCTATTGAATTAGATCGTACGTACCCAAAGTACACTGCTGAATCACAAACAACCCAAATTATTTCAAAAATCTGTTTCTGTACCTACCTAAGCTCTTGCCTCAGGTATTCAATGACAAGCTTTTATTAATCACCTTATTTAGATTTTTTTGTGAAAACAGTTGGATAATTGTAATGTCTATATTTTTATGATTTAAATTATTTTGATAACTCTTTAGTAAACTATTTTAGATATTTATTGGTGCCAAATCTGTAGCTGCTTATTGTGTATTAAAGCAATAGTTTCATTATTAATAATAGTCTCAGTAAATATGTTAACAGATATTTTATTTGTACTACCTAAACTTTTAATTGAAAGGAAAAAATATGAAATATACAATATGAAGGATGCAACTTCTTAGACAGTATGGAACTGAAGTTAAACTTTGTGAAACTGACTCAGTTTCTGTCTCAAGTTTGTCGTTTGTTTCTTTTAATGTATTGTTTGGTTCTAACTGTTGTATGAAACGGCCAAGAAGAATTATTATGAATTGATGTTGGTATGAAGACTAATGTATTTGATTTTGATTGTGTAATTGAATTACTCTAAAATGTATCATATTACTTTCAATCATCACACCATAAAAATAATAAAAACCATAACAATAAAACACCATGTCACCTATTTAAATAATTTACTGCTGGCATTACTTCGTCAACATATAAACTACACGCTGATTTATTCATGCAATCCTGGTTTACTAACTTCTGACATGCATTTAAGTGGTTGAATCTAATTTGTATTCTTAAAAATATTTTTCATCACTCCGTAACGAAAGTAACTATTTTCGATAACAGCTGACATTAACGAAAGTAGTCGTTTCCCAAGCTCTAATTTAGGGCGAGGGAAAATCGATCAGCTGATTTTCCCTCGCTCTAAATTTACTTTCCCTCGCTCTCAATTGGTTCTCCATTTATTCTCCACTACGCGCGCTAGTATTTTGTTACGGTTTAATTTAATGATTTGAATCAGCTGTATGTATCGTTAAAAGTTGTTTAATTCTTTTATTTTTATGTTTAAACAAATTTTATTGAGAAATAAACGTAGTTTTTACTAAGATTTTATTTTATTTTGATGTTCAATCAAATTAATTGAAAAATAAAAAAGTTGTAATATTACTGAGATCTGCTAATCTGTGCTTGTGTATTTTTGCGTCGTGATGAAAAGTATCGTTCATAACTCGTACCGAAAGTAATTATCCGGCACTTGCTCCATTATTCCCGTCCTCGGCTTCGTTCGCCTCGTACGTGAAAATAGCTCTCACATACTCGGCTTCGCCTCGCACGTGAAATTGGGGTTCCCTGTGTTCGGCTTCGCCTCGCACAAAAACTTGAGCGCGCGACGGAAAATGCCACTTTCGGTCCTAGTAATGAAATATACTATTTCATCACTCCGTAACGAAAGTAACTATTTTCGATAACAGCTGACATCAATGAAAGTGGTCGTTTCCCAAGCTCTAATTTAGGGCGAGGGAAAATCGATCAGCTGATTTTCCCTCGCTCTAAATTTACTTTCCCTCGCTCTCAATTAGTTCTCCATTTATTCTCTACACGCGCTAGTGTTTTGTTATGGTTTAATTTAATGATTTGAATCAGCTGTATGTATTGTTAAAAGTTGTTTTATTCTTTTATTTTCATGTTTAAACAAAATGTATTGAGAAATATACGTAGGTTTCCTTTTAGAAGATTTTATTTTATTTTGATGTTCAATCAAATTAATTGAGAAATAAAATAGTTGTAATATTACTGAGGTTTGCTAATCTGTGTTTGTGTATTTTTGCGTCGTGATGAAAAGTATCGTTCATAACTCGTACCGAAAAGTTATTATCCGGCACTTGCTCCATTGTTCCCGTCCTCGGCTTCGCCTCGTACGTGAAAATAGCTCTCACATACTCGGCTTCGCCTCGCACGTGAAATTGGGGTCCCCTGTGTTCGGCTTCGCCTCACACAAAAACTTGAGCGCGCGACGGAAAATGCCACTTTCGGTCCTAGTAATGAAATATACTATTATTGAAAATATAGGAAATTGTATGTATTAAGGTGACCACGGGAGCCTATAGTAATTTATATATCATTAGAAACTACATTTTTACCTGAAAACAATGGTTCAAAAATATTTCTGCTGTAACAAAAACTGAATAAACTACGATCGTTTGCATCTTATTACTGTAATATCTCTTGTCCGCTTGTTGCCATTAATGTGTTAAGTGAATTGACTAACACAAACATGAACGATTAAAAGAATCGTCTAGGGAAGAAGAAGAAACCTAAGACAACAAACATTAAGTTTATACAAAGCAGTTTGCGTTGATTATTAGAACTAATCAGTTCCTATTTAGATATGTGAGGTAGGTAGACGTCATGCGGATTCGTGACTGTATTAAGTCCTTTGAAGGTGGTTTAGATTAGGTAGGTAAGGTCTAGATTATAATGAATCGAGTTGTTGATTTATGTTATCTAAAGACTTCTTTTGGAATTTTGAAATAGAGGTGAACACAATAGATAATTGTTTCAAAATGGCTTGAGATAACATAAATCAACAACTCGATTAAATAGAGTCTTAATACAGGACTCGGTACATGGCTTAGGCCTAATACAGTCACAAATCCGCATAACGTTCAACCAGCCTACCTCACATGTCTTCTCCATCTTATAAAAACGAACTTTAAGCTGTTCGATAAGTTTGGTTGTGTAATGTTAAGTTAGAACCGATTCGATTTGTGATATCCATTTTTTAGGTTTGGTCATAAATTAAACATAATGGTTAGTCTAGGATTTGTTAAGTCTGCCACTACACCATTTTCATAATGGGAAATTAACGGTTACATGGTCAAAACCTAAGCTAAGCCACTCGGTTAAGTGAAGAGAAGAACCAAACGAAATGAAAAAAATCCTTCTTCATTTTTCATAATCCAGGCCAGATGAAATATTTCCGACCAAGAGGAGTTTAAATTAATCTTAAATACATTTTAATAAAATATCGCATATAGCCTACTTAAATAAATATATTTACCTGTCAAGGTGTCGGTTGTAAGGGTTATATTTACTTTAAAATGGCATCAATCAATAAAATGTGACTTGGGCTATTACCTTAGAGTTTAGAGAGTAAATATTGATGAGCAGATCAATGACCCAATTACAACATTAAAATAAAATTGAAATGATTGTAGTGTATACTTAAATATTACCTTAAATATTATTTTAAATATGAAGGAAATATAATTGATATTTGAATTTGAAATTACACGTATAGAAGAAGAAAATTAAACAGGGAAACATAGTTATAATAGTTATCTACGTTCTAACATGACTTCGTTTTGCGCTTTAAATGCAATATAATTAATTGTCATTGAAACAATTTAACTTGGCGTATTCAACATCAAAGATAAGGAAAACTCCTAGACGTGGATGCATCGCTTACACCTTTGAACCGAAAAGTATTTTGGAATTTGTAAAACATTTCCTTATTAAAACTATTACATTCTATGTATTGTTTAAAATATATACAGGGTGTCCCACGAAAATATTTAAACGTTTGTTTTATATCACTTGCCCATTTAGTAACCGAACATTTTTAAACTTAAGAAAATGTATGAAGTAGGTTTTAAAAATATTCTGGGAAAGTTCAAATGATCGTAGTTTATTCTTAAATATTATTTTTAATATTACCAAAATATATGTTTGTTCAGTTAATCTTTAGTGTATTAGTCGGAATCCTTCCATAATTTATTTAGGTCCGGTAAATATATACAGTTAAGGCCATATACGTTCGAATTTATAATAAATATTGGTACTTTCTGTAGCAAATAAACAAATATTTCAATACGAACAATGAAGGAAATATAATTGATATTTGAATTTCAAACTACACGTGTAGATGAACAAATTAAACAAGGAAAACGGTTGCAATATTTTACCACGTTCTAACATGACTTCGTTTTGTGCTATAAATGGAACTCAATTAGTTTTTATTGAAACAATATACCTTAAAGTATTTAACGTCAAAGATAAGGAAACCCCTAAAGTGTGTATGCATCGCTTACACCTTTGAACCGACAAGTATTGATTAGCATACGAGCGTGTTTTGGAATTTGTGAAACATTTCCTTAAAAACTATTACAGATTGATGGATTGATTAAACTATATACAGGGTGTCCCACGAAGAGGTTTAAACTTTTGATTTTATATCACTTGCCCATTTATTTACCGAACATTTTGATACTTTAGAAAATTTATAAGTTAGGGTTTTAGAATATTCTGAGAAAGTTTTAGCTTCCTTATAGGAATAAAATGGTGGCACGTTGAAAAATGATACAAAAAAACTACAAAAATAGTGCTTTTGGTTTAGTAAAATATTTCTATCGTCACATTATAGGGAAATAATGATTTTCAATCATTAAACATATTTTAAAGTGTGATCCATCCACAGCGACACACTGATAACAGCGTTAAAAAAATTTAGTAATCCCTTACAAAGAAACTCTGTGGTATCCGGACAGGTTCCTCTTTAATTTAACGTTTAAGTTACTGATCATTATTAAAGCTATTGGTATAAAGGCGGTAGGTGAGTCGGTGGCTAAGTCGGTAGCGTCGCGGACTTCGGGCCCAAGGCAGCGATGTCGTGGGTTCGGATCCTGGTCACTGCCGAAAACATTTTATCAGTACAGTTCATCTTTGTACTGTACCCTTGCTTTGCTGGGTACGTTCCACGCACGGGCAGTTAGTCTATGTGGACGGGCAAATGCAAAGTTAAAAGAGGCCGCCAACCTCTTAAAAAAAACCCCTGGGGAATCGGGGTAGCCAACCTAAAAAAATCATTTCCAAGACCAATCCAACGGCCATGAAAGTCTATGAAGTTATTACTAATAAGTGTAATACACTATTCGTTAATGTCCTTGATATGTTATAACGTTTTATAGGCAGTGAATCGTTATAGATACATCAAAACTCTTACTAACCCTATAATATTTGTATATCCCATGGGCTCGATCAGTCTGAGACACTTATCAGTTCAGTATACAACACCTAACCAGATTAATACACCAGTACAATAAACAATATTTAGCGCACAGACATTTTAGTAACTGCCACTCCATTCACTTGACCACTTTTTACTTAGCACTAACTATAAGTTCCTGTAGCTGTCTCATAGCTTAGTTGTAATAATACTTTGTTTAATTTAGTTTTATTTTTATATCAATTTCAAATTTGTAATAGAGCTCGTCACGCGGACAGGTCTTGTACGGCCTATGCGGGACTGTTTTTTCGTATTTCTTATGTATATAGTATTTTTAAGAAATTTGGAAATAAACAGATTTTGATTTGATTTGCATACAGTTAATTAAGCAGTAATGTTAGAAGCAGTTTTTATGTTTTAAAAAGGTTAAACTGTAACCCAATAAAAATGGTTATTGTTGATTCTAAACAAAGTATTAAATAATATTATACGGTAATACGGGAATGAACATTCAAAGTAGAGTATACGTGTTTAGAGACAAGGAAGGCGGAATCGGTAATTGATGGATGAAACCACATCGGAATTGCGAGTCAAATAGTAGCACAGCTCCCGTTGAGACATGAAAGGAGGGAAAAAAGTACTAAGGGTTTCTCGCGAATAAGAGAAATTTCCATCCATGTTTGGAGAAACATATTTCTATACCTATAATGTGTACAATGTAATATAAAATTGAACAGTATTTTTTGAATATGATATTCATGTGTTGACATTTTATACATGTTTTTATAACAGGTTTAAAGAGTTCAACAATTCCTTACACAATGAGAATACAAATTAACTCGTAATTTACAGTTAATATCAAAACACAAACTAGAGAAGTAAAGTAAACGATATTGTTACAAGCCAAATGTCTCCTTGTAGCACAAACGCGAGGTTTTGGGATAACAATTAGCAAACATTTATTTGAGCAATCGCCTCTTAACCGTTGTGTTTGCCAGGTGTGTGTTCAACATTGCTTGAAGTTTTAATCGTTTAAAAAGTTGGTTGGTTAAACCTTTTTTACAATTCAACCATACGATACACATTTAACTAAATACTAATTGGTTTCATGAAAAGATTGTGTACATTATGAATATTATACAATGTAAAAAGTGTTCAATGCTTACGTACTTTTTACCAGAAATGTGGTAATTGCAAGCATGAAGTCTACATTTAGAGTAGAACACTTCCCAACACTTTAAATAAAAAAAGGTTTTGCTAATCATAGTCTGAAATTGTTGACTCCTTTTAAAATATGTATTTATGATTTTGTTCCATAATGAGACTATGTGTTTAAAATGATACTGAAAGACTTATGATAATGCAACCTCTAGGTTTTATGACTTAACAACTACCATATTTTTAAAGGCTTAGCGTAAGCCAGTTTTGAAAACTCTTTCTTTATTTTAGGTGCTGATCGCTAGTTATAGGCATATAGCTGGGACGGTGGCGTCGTCCTGTAATCCAGCTACTAGGAGGTCACGAGTTGTGGATATTTATAGGCATGCACTGTGGATGCGATACTCCCTGGTGTGGATTAACGTCCACACGAGTGAGTACTACGACTATCCGCAGTGCTACCCTGATAATTAGACCAATTCGTGCATACCATGGAAAAAATTTGGTTCGGATTCCACTATAAACTGTAGGTCCTTTAGTTGCCATTAGATGTATGGGTTATTAATTAACAGCTGTGTCTAAGGAATGTCGACCTTAGTCTCTAACAAGACTACAAGATCGCGCCACTCATCTCCATTCATACTTGGCTTAAAATACCTACTTTGTATGGTCGCCATTTAATAAGAAAGTATTAAATTATTAATAATAATTTAGCAACAAAGTAATTGAGTTGGACCTCCAAAGACTTGTTTAATAAGGAAACCCCTTTGTGAACACTTTGTTGGGAGACACAAATACTTAACAACAATCGAAGTAATAATTAATTCGACGGAATAGTATGATCCCTGTCAAACAATCAAATTGTTTCATGTTTTATTTCGATTTATTAAAAAATACCATGTGAGTTAACTACATAATAAAAAAAAAGTTTTGGCGTTTTCGTTTTTCTGTTGTTAGAGCATAAACGTATTGTTACGACAAAGAGAAACACAGTCAACTTTATATCCAATAAATTCTACTATATCAGTTAAATCAATAATGATGAAATTATCTGAATACTTTATAAAGAACTAGACACTTTTGGTATAAAAGGACAGGAATCCTTACCATATTAAATTCAAAATTAGATCTTGCGTCTTTTATTGTTTGATTCAATGTGCTACTAGATTTTTAAGGCATCGAGCTTAACTTGACTAACCCAGAACAATATTTTGTATCCAAAGATTTAAATTTCAGTAACTGTTACTAGTCAACTCATTACGATATAATTTAAGAACATCAGATCAGATTTAAATATCATATTAATCTTTGTTAATATACTAGAATGCTAATAAATATGTAGGAGGTAAAAAAATGTTGGTTGGGATATTTTGTTGTATAATATTTCTTCAGCGATACTGTTTATTCATATTTTACTCAGTGTTAATAAAAATCCCCACACTTAAACCATTTCTGTAAAAATTGTGTGGTCATTCATTTTTTAGTCTTAGCTCACTGATCTTATAGATTGGTATTCAGTAAAAAGAATACTTAATTTTAGACTTATATTGCCAAATAACTTGGACGTGAATAGATTATATTGGTTGCCCGTGCCCTATATACGATTAAATGCATACATTGATTACTACTTGATCTGTCAAATAATGCCTAGGTTTGCACAGACAAGTATTCAGATTACAAACAACCACATTTATTTGAAGTAGAAGTATAATTTGCCAAAGCTTTGTTGTATATCCAACAATATTAGTCCAGCATATATGGTTAAATTACATAACTTATTTTGCAGATTTTTCTCTCATTGTTAAGAATATTTCTCAAAACAAATTTTAAAGAAGGCTATTTTTTAAAAAAGCTACTTATAGCTAGTGGTAGGTCCAATGGTAAAGCCTCCAAGGTTTCTTATTGTGCATTGAGTCATTGAGTGACTTATCAACGCCCAGAGGCTTTATTTTATTTTATTTTCAAACATAAACGGCAATCACAATTTTAAAATTGGGTTTTACATTGTAGAAGCAAACAAGACAATCGATAGAAAGATTATAAGATTGCAAACACAATTAATTGATTGAAATATACATTAAAAGCTATACAAAAACAACAACAAAGAGAACTGCTAAAAAAACAAGCAAAAAAGCTTTTGGTTGTCATTATGTTTCCCACCAATCTATAATTTAATTTATTTAAACCTCTAGGCCTAACCAGAAGTAATGTGTAAATGTAGTAAGTACCAGGTTCACTGCCAATCTGTAATGGCTTTTTATTTGCATGATAATGTAACGATCCTCTAAACCTTGCGTACAGTGATTTTTTGCTTGGGCCTAGTTTTTTCTTCTTTTTTGCCCTTGGACGCTGTCTCAAGAGCGTTTTCACATTACTTTATGCTAGACAAAAATGTTACGGTGGATTATAATGAACTATGATAAATTAGATGATATCATGATTTCATTGTATGAAACCCATTGGTTATTTTGTTTGATTTCATCCCGGGACCTTACAATTATTGAAGTCTCAAGCTCTACCACTAGACCAGCTCACTCTTCAAATACTGAATTAGAGTCTTAAAATGTGTTTGAATCCATCAGGTTGATAATTATATCCTTCCTACTAAATTAAATGTAAAACGATGCATTCAATTGTATTTTTCATATACAACTAATATTCATTGTTAAAGGACAATGCTGAATCGTCTTTCCAACTAAGTACATTACGATAGTAAATATCATGAAACCTAGATGATTATTTGCGCTTCGTCTAGCTTGTAAATTGATGTTAAATCAAATTTATCTTGACAAGATTGCTTTTTACTTCGTCAATGAATCCAGTACACAGGAAATACTTTATAGGATTGTTTGATTTCATTTGAGTAAACCTAGTGTTTGTTAAAACACATTTAAAATAAGTCTCGCGAACCAGAAATGATATGTAAGAAAATAAATAGTTTTATAAATAGACATCTCCGAAGTAAGCCTAACCATGATTGTTTATCGTTTGTTGTCACTGATACAATTATTAACAAGATTTAATATTATTGAGAAAATCACTATTTTTTTATTTATAGTCGAAGGGTTTGATTAAAGGGGAGAAATTGCAATACCTAAACATGTGTTTTCGAGTTCTAACTTGTAAAAAAATAATTCGGGATTGTATTATAAACAATAGTTAGTAAAAAAAAGTAAAAGGTAATATTTATAAAATTATTTCCAATTTACCAAACATAAATATTATGAATATAGGATTCTACTAAACTTATAATATTTCTTCAAATGAAAATATTTAAATAGGGATATAAACTGTTAAGTTAGTAAAAATAGTTATTTGTGCAACTAGTGAGAAAAGTGAGCAATTGACTCACTCGAGAGAAATCCTTACTCACGAGCCGTAGGCGAGTGAGGAATGGTTTTTCGAGTGAGGCAATTGTACTTTGAACTCGAGTTGTACATTATACTTTTCCTACAGTTACCATAAAACAAATAAATTTGTGAAGAAACATAACCTATTTTTACACAGAAGTGAACTTTTAATATAACATTTAATGTGAAGTGACAAATACAACAGTACAACAGCTGACCAGCTGATTTACAGCCAGTGCTGCCAACGTATTTCGCGCGCATACGACGTTGCCTGCATTTACGCGCTCACTATTTCGTGTCTTCACGTTGCAAATCTGGAGTGAGACAAAGTAATTAGAGTGAGACAATGTTAACATTGTCTCACTGATGAGCGAAATGGCCACTTTGCTTTCTCAAATCAGTGAGAGAACATGTACATTGTTAGGTAACTGTAGGAAAACACATCTTCTGTAAATTCAAGCTCCATCTGACTTACGACTGCGTACTTTCAATAGTGAGCCTTTTAATACTAGAATATACTTCAGGACCAACCTAATAACTATGCCATTTATTTATTCATTTATTTATTTATTCGTACATACGACAATCGCCATTTTACAAAATATGTTTGATTAAGTATACAGAATATTATGATAGATTTTTCTTTCAAAGCTGTAATATAGTAGCAATAGGACCATATTAGATTATTAGTAACCGGAAACAGATTAAGTTACTGGGTGGCTGCACTGCCTACATCGGCGTGGAGCTCCCTGATTGGCTGCCGATCGGTCAAGGAGTTTTCCGTCTTGATGACCTTCACTTCAAGTCTAGCAAGGTGTGTAATCAGATGTCGCCATGTTTTCTCATTAGTTATAGTAGTTATTACAAATGGCGCAGTCGTAGTCAAGTTCGTTCAACTTCTTTTTCGCGAGTGCGGATTGTTGAAAAATTAATTTGAGGAACCATGTCGTCCCGTTCAATAGGGAGTATGGGGGAATTTAACCCTCATGAAGAGGATATTTCGTCATATTTAATGAGGCTGAAACACTACTTGAAGGCCAACAGCGTAAAGGAAGGATCGGAGTTATCCATTTTGATTACTGTAATTGGACCAAAAGCTCTGGCTGTTCTCACGGACTTAGTATCACCAGATTCGGTAGATTCCAAGGATTATAAGGATCTGTTAAAGGTGTTGGAAGCACATTATTCTCCAAAAAGGTTAGTGGTAGCCGAACGCTACACGTTCTACTCACGTGTTCAGCGTCCCAATGAAAGTATTGCTGATTTTATGGTAGCAATTAGGCATTTATCAAGCACATGTAACTTCAAAGCCTTTCTTAAGGATGCACTCAGGGATAAATTAATATCTGGAATCCACAATGAGGCAATTAGGCAAAAACTTCTCAGTGATGAACAAGATTTGGATTCAACTTTTTCATTAGCACTAACCTTAGAGCAAGCTGAAAAACAAACTAGTCTTTTTGTAGGTTCAGGGAACCATGTTCATGATTTAAATAAAATGAGTCTAGGTCCACGTAAAGTAGGCCTAAGTGCCAAGCACGGAGTTAAATCAGCTAAGTTTTCAAGGTCACCTGCTGAGGTAGGCCTAGTTGGCCAATTTCATAAGCTAAAATGCTATCGTTGTGCGAAAGAGCACAAGGCTCATGAATGTCCTTATATCAATTTTAAATGTAATATATGTAAAAAAATTGGACACCTTGGTAAGGTGTGTAGGTCAAAGGATGTGTCTGATAGTAGGCCTAGGACTAACAAAAAAGTGTTTAAGGTTCACAATGTTGAAGAGACATCGGAAGTTTTACAGGACTTATGTCTGTATAGTGTAGGCCTTGGAGATGGAAAGGCGGGTTATGAAGTAGGGTTGCTGATTGAAAACCATAATGTGACCATGGAGCTCGATACAGGCAGCGCCCTTACGGTCTGCCCCTTTGAGTGGTATCGTAAATATTTTTCACATCTGGCTTTAAAGCCTTGTTATGTAAAACTACTTACCTATTCAGGAAATGAAGTAAGTGTGTTGGGACAGATTTTGGTTAGAGTAAAAGCGGCCAACCAAATTTATCAGGACTTGCCGTTAGTTATTGTAGAGTTAGGCCAAACGGGTCAACCAATGTTGAATCAGAATCAGAATCAGAATTTTTTTGCCATAATAATACATAAATGTACAGGGCAAAAGTCACTAAAACTAAAACAAATAAAATCAGACCCATTAAAATAAGATACAAACTTCAAAAGGTACAAACTATTTACAATTTAAAAACGAAGAAACACTGTAAAATTCCTTATCAACTAGATATTCCCTCAGACCACGCTTAAATTTTTTAAAATCATGTTCGCCCTTGATTGAGTTAGGAAGAGAATTAAAAAGACGGATACACATGGAGAATGATTGGTTTTTATGGAAAGTGGTACGAGATAGTGGAATATGTAGGTTAAAGTTCCTCCTGAGATTGTAGCTGTGGTGAGATGACCCTCTAATATGAAACATTGTCGAATTTTTTCTTAAGAAGGTCAAAGATTCAAAAATGAAAATTGATGGGAAGGTCAGCATATTATTTGTACGAAAGACAGATCTACAAGACTCTCTATATTTTAGGTTGAAGATTAATCTGATGGCTCTTTTTTGCAGTTTGAATATTTTCTTAGTCTGAAGTTTGTCGTTACCCCAAACGGGCACACAATATGTAAGAAAGGGATAAACAAGACCGTAATAAGCTGTCAGAAGGATGCGTCTTTCTTGATAACAGGAGAGCCTACGAAGAAGGAAAGCACTAGTACTAAGTCTATTGTGAATTTTGTCGATGTGACTGGAAAATTTCAGATTGCTGTCAATGACTACTCCTAAATATGTTACACTAGAAGAAGAAACAATGTTGATGTTGTCGACAGGTAAATTTAAAGATTCAGATGGGTTAGACGAATTCTGCCGTATACGAAATTCTAAAAGTGATGTTTTCTGAGGATTAACATGTAGAGAGTTCTCGTATAGCCATTGGAAAACAAAACTACTCTCAATAAATGTTTGGATTTCTAGCTGTGCATGATTTTGACTGGAGACAACGAGGGAAGTATCATCAGCAAACAGATGTAACTTTGAATTTGACACAACAGGAGGCAGATCATTGATGAACATTAAGAAAAGGACGGGCCCAAGAACGGACCCCTGAGGCACACCTGTACTTACAGTACGCTCATCAGATATCCTACTACACAAACAGCCTGAGAAATCAATGTAAGGGACTTCTACAACTTGCCTCCGTCCTTTAACATAAGAAGACATCCAATCCATAGCTACTCCACGGATACCCAATCTTTCCAGCTTATTTAGAAGTAGGTTGTGGTCAACGACATCAAAAGCTTTGGTAAGGTCAAGGAACAAACCGGAGACATGATTCTTTGCGTCGAGAGAGTTGGAAACCTCTGTAACCAGGCTGAACACAGCATTTAGGGTGGAGTAACCTGAACGGAACCCGAACTGATTTTTGTTGATAATCTTATTTTTATCTAAGAATTGATTTAATCTAGCTAAGAAGATCTTCTCTGTTACTTTAGAAAATGTCGATAATATAGAGATTGGCCTGAAGTTATTGCAATCGTGCCGGCTTCCTTTTTTCTTATATATTGGCTTGACTATTGAAAGCTTAAGTACTGCAGGAAATGTTCCACTCTGGAATGAACAATTAATTAGATAGGCTAAGGGAGCGGCAAGTTCTTCAGCACATTTCTTTAAAGTTTTGATGATATTTCATCCCTTCCAGAGGAGTTTCCAGGTTTTAGGGATCGAATGATATCTATTACTTCATTTGCATTAGTTGGAGTAAGAAATAGTGATGGTTGGATCATATTACTATCTTTACTTCTATGTACATCTTGCGTTTGCATGTGTTTAGGTAGTTTTCTTCCAATGTTAGTAAAGAACTCATTCATTGTATTTGCAACTAAATCCGGAGTATCCAGCAATTTCCCTTCTGAATCAAACACTGATAATTTACTAAACGGTCTCTTCAATTTATCTGGTTTAAGGTCATTTATTATGCTCCAAACCTCTTTTTGTACATTGCTACTGTTATTTATCTTCTTAAATATTGCCTCTGCTTTCTTCGAACTTATTTGACTCTTAAAAACCTTTTTAGTGTTTATGTATGATTGTTTAATTGGGTGTGTAATATTGAGATCTTTAGACAGGGTGTAAAGGAAAATCATTTTTTCTCTTAACTCATTCAAATCTGAATCTAGACATATTTTGGTTTTGGACTTTCTTTCCTTTTGTTTACATTTCTTTAGTGGTAGTGCAACATCTAAATAGAATTGTATTGTGGATAGGAAATGGTTGAATTTTCCTTCTACGGATTCGATTTCGAATAAGTCTAGCCATTTCTCTTTCCTTAATAAATACTTGAATGTAGATATGTTTTGATCATTAAAATTCCTTGTCATTTTATACTTAATTATAGTATTGCTCTCTGAATGTCCTTTTATTTCACTTAGTTGGGCATGGTGGTCTGAGATACTAGTTATAAGAACAGAAGAATAGAATAAATGCTCAGGGATGTCTGTAAATATATTGTCAATAATAGTTCTGGAACCTTGAAACTCTCTCGTAAAGGTCTTAATTGTGTCTCGAAGACCAAGTGATAACATCAGGTCTATGAGTAGTTTTGCAGAGGGGCCGTCTCTATCAGTCAAGTCAATATTAAAATCACCTGCAACCACGAAAGATAAGTTTTTAGCTTTCAATGAGTCAAAACATGCTTGAATAGTACTCAAGAATTTCTGTATGTTACTTTGTATATTGCTTGGAGATCTGTACACGCATACAAAGATTGTATTCAGAGACCCATTTGTTACTTTAATTGCAGCAAGCTCGCATACACTTTCAATACAAAAGTCAGACACATCTACCACAGTATAATTTATGTGATCAGGTGTAAATATGCATACTCCTCCTTTTTCTACTTGGGTGCGGCAATAGCTAGCTGCTAGTGTGTAGCCTGGCATTCGAAAAGCCTCCACTGGGTGTTGCTAGGTAGAAACTGGCTTGAACATGTAACCTTAGACTGGAAGTCTATATTTTCTCAAGATAAAACTGTAAACCGCTCCGACGAGCACGTTTTTAATAGGCCTAGCCTAAACTCTATTGACAAGTTACCTAACCTAACTTCACTTCAATCAGCTGACTCGGTTCAGCCTAGGGCCAAGGAAGATGTTAAGCATTTAAGGCAAAAGTTTTCTTCTGTGTTTGAAGGAAAATTAGGTTCAATCAAGGGTGTGAAGACACATATAGTTTTGAAAGATGGAGCTGTACCGAAGTTCTGCAAATTTCGTCCAGTGCCGTTCGCTCTTCGCAAACAAGTGGAAGAGGAAATAGACAAGATGGTGGATGATGGAATTGCTTATCCTGTTTTGAGTTCCGACTGGGCAACCCCACTGGTTGTTGTGCCCAAGCCTACAGGAGTTAGGCTATGCGGGGACTTTAAGGTAACGTTAAACCAAGTTATCCAAACTGAACACTATCCTTTACCTCAACCCGAGGATATTTTTGCTTCATTATCTGGTTGTTCTGTGTTCTCTGTTATTGATTTACAGACAGCCTATCTTCAACTGGAGGTCGCTGAGGATTCACAGGAGTTGTTAACCTTGGCAACACATAAAGGATTATTTCGTCTTACTCGTTTGCCATATGGCCTATCCAGTGCACCTGCTTTGTTTCAGGCAGCTATTGATGAGATAATTAAAAATCTTCCCGGTACGGTAGCGTACCTTGATGATGCCTTGATTGGCGGACATTCATACCCTGAAGCAGTGTCTAGGTTGGAGCAAGTTCTTCAACGCTTCCAAGAATACGGAGTGAAGGTTAACGATAGTAAATGCAAATTTTTACAACCTGTTGTAGACTATTTAGGTTATAGGTTGTCGGCTGAAGGTATAAGTCCACGAGAAGGGCTAGTGGAAGCCATCAAGGATGCCCCGGAACCAGCAAGTAAGGAGGAGTTGAGATCATATATAGGGCTCATTAATTACTATGGTAGATTTATTTCCAATCTCTCTGATAAGCTGAACTGTTTCTATGAGTTGTTGAAAAAGGATGTTTCTTTTGTTTGGTCTAGGAAATGTGCTGAAACTTTTAAACAGAGTAAACACTGGGTGTTATCTTCTGATATTCTTGTACATTATGATGTCAATAAGCCACTAGTGCTTACATGTGATGCAAGCCCTCGAGGCGTGGGGGCGGTGTTGTCCCATTTGATTGATGGCGAAGAGAGGCCTATTGCTTTCGCCTCTAAAACTCTGAGTCAAAGTGAGAAAAATTATTCTCAGCTTCATAGGGAAGCCCTAGCATTAGTATTTGGTGCTAAGAAATTCCATAAGTATATTTACGGGAGAAAACATGTCATATTACAGAGTGACCACCAGCCGTTGGCTACTATCTTTGGCTCAAAGCGAGGAACCCCAAGCCTAGCCGCAGCGCGCCTACAGAGATGGGCCCTGATTTTGGCTTCGTATGACTTCGAAGTGAGATATCGCAAGGCGTCTGATGTGCCACATGCCGATGCCTTATCCCGGTTGCCGTTACCGGCAAGTGATTCACTGGAACTGGAAAACAACTTTATCTCGCACACTCAGGAATGCGTGGAGGTACTAAACTGCTTCAGCACGGTGAGTACCGAATCACCTATCACTTCTAAGGAAATTGCTAAATTCACTGGTACTGATCCTATATTATCTAAAGTAAGAGATTATGTTTGGCACGGCTGGCATGGCGCTGTGGATAAAGAGTTATTGCCTTTTGTAAAAAGGAAAGATGAACTTTCTGTGGATAGTAATTGTCTTCTGTGGGGGGCCCGTGTGGTCATTCCGACAAAATTGAGGAATCAAGTTTTAGAATTGCTTCATGATCAACATCCAGGCATTACACGGATGAAGCTGTTATCACGTAGCTATGTGTGGTGGCCCGGTATAGAACAAGGTATTGAAGAAACAGTGTCTTCTTGTTATATTTGTCAGTGTACGAGGAATGCAGCTCCAAAAGTCCCTCTCCAACAGTGGCCCCGTGTGTATGGCAGATGGCAACGGGTGCACATAGATTTCGCTGAAGATACTAATTCTAGGCAACAAATGTTAGTACTAGTAGACAGTTTTTCTAAGTGGATCGAGGTGTTTGTTATGAAATCTACTAGTTCTCTCAAGACCATTGAGCGTCTCCGTTCACTTTTTGCATCGTATGGGCTTCCGGACACTCTAGTATCTGATAATGGCCCTTCTTTTACAAGTTTTGAGTTCAAAGAATTCTTAAAGAAGAATGGAGTAAGGTTTGTCTTATCACCTCCTTATCATCCTGCGTCAAATGGTGCGGCCGAGCGGTGCGTTCAAGAAGTGAAGAAGAACCTGTTGAGACAGGTGTTGAGTGAAGGTGGTACTGGTTCTCTGACTTTGCAACATAAACTTGATAACTTCCTAATGACATACAGAAATACACCTAACACTGTAACCGGACTTACCCCGGCAGAATTGTTTCTCAACTGGAAACCTAAAACTAGGCTTGCACTTCTCAAACCTAACCTCAACGCTCGTATTGACACGAACCTGGACAGACAGAAGGAGAGTTCGGATAGGCATAGGGGAAGGGCAAGGTCCTTTGAAGTTGGAGAGAAAGTGTTCGTTAAAACTGTCAGGCAGGAGAAAATTGATTGGGTACCTGGAAAAGTTCTGGAGATAAAAAGTTCTGTAATATATCTTGTTAGTGTATTGGGAAAAGTTAGGCGTTGCCATGCTGACCACCTCAGGTCTAGGGTTAACATGGAAGAGGAGGGGATAGCAGTGCCAAGTTGTGAGCCAAGGTCTCCCATGAAACCAGTACTTCCTGAGCGAGGGGAAACTTCAGAGGACAAGGAGAGGCAACAAGTTTCGCCCAGGCGGCAATCTCCATTGAAGGACTCTGAGACTGCAGCGGTCCAGCCAAGACATGAAGACTCACCTGCGGTAGTGCAGTGCAGCCAGCCCGATCTTAGAAGGTCAAAAAGGACAATTCAAAAGCCTGAAAAGCTAGACCTTTAAGCTATTCAGGCAGAAGTGAGAAGAGTTTATTTTAGTTTTATGAGAAGAATTTTTAAGTTGGAATCAAGGTTTAATTAATAAAAATGAAAAAAAGAAATTATTATGAAGAGAAAGTTTTATGTTAGAAGAGTATGTTATTTGTGGTCTTACAGCAGTAGTGTGGGCCTAATCTAAATGGTGGCGAGTGTAATATAGTAGCAATAGGACCATATTAGATTATTAGTAACCGGAAACAGATTAAGTTACTGGGTGGCTGCACTGCCTACATCGGCGTGGAGCTCCCTGATTGGCTGCCGATCGGTCAAGGAGTTTTCCGTCTTGATGACCTTCACTTCAAGTCTAGCAAGGTGTGTAATCAGATGTCGCCATGTTTTCTCATTAGTTATAGTAGTTATTACAAAAGCCATGTAATAATTACTATTATTACAATAGCTATATAATAGTTATATAATGCTATTAGAGCAGTATAATTACAATTATATTAGCATAAATACAATTATATTAATTTTTTAGGTATCAAAGCAATATAGGTACTACTTTATTGATTTCATCGGCATTTCTATCCAAATTGTATATGTGTTTAATCAATTATCCTTGATCACGTTAAATGTTTGCTCTAAATTGTAATTAAAATATGATCTCCCCCCGTATGATCTAAATTCAGTATTTAACTTATATTTCTATGCAATTAGGAAATAATTGGGTAGTCAAAGGGTTATTTTTAAACCAAACCGTTGAGCTTTAATACATTTTACAAAAATTGTATTGATGTATTTACCGTAGGCTTGGGTATAATATGATACGCAAGACAAGTTTTATTGTTTTTTAGAAATCATTATTTACAAACGATTAGGCCCCTACTTCATATTATCTTAACATATATTTTTTGCAAGATGAGTAGAAGCTAATATATATTTATACTTTTATGAAAATAGCCGCACCCTTTACAAAGCTCTAGCATAGTCTGGTGTAGAAGGGTGGGTTTCCTTACATCACCATATTAAATTCCAACTCAGAATTTCCCTAACGTCTTTAATGCTTGGTACTATATGTTGAAGAGTTCTGGTTATTATAACACGCTTGTTTTTACAAACAAGGAAATTAAGTAAAATTCAACCTGGAACCCTGAATTTTAGTCACACTTGAGAGTAACACCCTGTAAAATGAATTGCTGATAAAACTGCTAAGGTTAGAATGTTGAGCTTCTCCATAAAATATAAAATATACATCATTATTTATTACAGTGTAAATGCTAAAAAAAACCCTTAACAGTTTATTCATCACCCAATTAAGGATTGTTACTCATAACTATGACTCAACTTAAGAGTTCCAGGTACTACTTTACTTAATTTGTCATCTTAAGTAGAAATAAGCTTACTAATAACCAGGAATCATTAACACACATATGTTCACAAACACACATTCCTGTTTAGTTAGCTTACAGGTTTTTTCTCAACCTGAAATTAGAACACGTAATAATCGTAGAAACATGTTATAAGTTCTAATATATTCTATAGTTCCACCACCACGAAATATTATTGGTACCATACATACTAACATACATGTTGGGCTCTGTCTCTGGTTTATGACTGACTAAATTATTATTTATTAATTATTTGTTATGATTTTAAATCTTCCATACCAGCAGGTTAAGGAAAAAACCAAATTAAATACAGTATTTTCAAGTAAATATAATATTCTAAGAATTGTGAAAATTAAATAGTAAATAATACTTAGCTGAACAAACATCATAAAAACTCAAATATAACCTTCCCAAAACTACTATTTTAACATAAACATAATTTTTGGTTGGGTCTGCGATTTAAATAGTACTGTCGTAATATTTATGGTTCAATGGGGATATTTAAATATTCCATTTAAATATCCTTATAATTATAAGGATTATAAAAAAATCCATATTTTTTACCTTACAAGGAAAGCTTCTCTGAGCACATCACTAATGTTTCCCAGCTGGCGTTGGGTGAATAATTGTTTCATTGAATGATTTTTTAATCATATGAAACTTAAAAATAGTTTAAAAAGGGGCTAAGAACTTTCAAAAGTTATTTTTTCAGCCTGTAACTTGTTTTAAGTTAAAAGTACAAAAGATACGTATAATAACACTTATAATAATATATTTACAACTAATAATATATTTACACTTACACTGTTGACTCACAAGACGGTAAGCAGATATAAAAGATGGTAAGTGGTGATCGATTTCGATTGGACACTCCAATCATCATCAGATCCAATGAGCGAATAATAATTTTTAATAATTTCGCCTATTGGGCCTGTTGGAGTGGCCAATCGAAATCGCCACTTACCATCTTTTGTACGTAGTTTGAGTCAACAGTTTAAGTGTTGATATATTATTACAAGTGTAAATTAGAAGTATATTTTTGTAATTTCAGGTAATCTAATAATAAGTACCATGTTATTCAAGAAATTATTTTGGTTTTAGCAAAAAAAAAACTACAATATAACCATACATGCTATGCAACTCCTTGCATAGGGCCATTTACTTAACACATAATAATAATCACTAATTTGACAGCAAGAAAGAGAGTGGTTTATTTCATTACCTAAGGCGCTAATGTTATTTGGGTAGTTTATTCCTAAAGTTATTATGTAACACATGGATACTGCAATCCCCTTTATGTTATCAAATCAAATCAAATTATTTATTATCATAGACATTTACATGCATTGACATTGTCAGTGGAGCAGACCATAAAATTTCAATGTTCATTGTCTAAATAATCAGAGGTAACTTGGGTATGAGCGTCTATGTTGTACAAATTCCTTTTAACTACAGGGTTAACAATCACAATAGACTATAAACAATTTAACAAATGAACAATTAACAAAGTTGAAGAAAACAAAAATAGACTATATAGAAATAATTAACAGATTTGGATACAAAGTTACAGACTTATCACAGGTTGTTCTAGGAACTCTTCAATACTGTAAAAAGGATTTCTTAAGAGCCAGTCACTGAATTTTTTTAAACATATTTTTTGTGGATACTTATTTACATTAATAACTACCTTATTATAAGCTTTCTTACACATAACAACATGGCTATTTAAAGATTTGCTCAAACGGAGGTGCTGGTAACTTATTTGATGTCTACCACGAGTATTGTAGGGATGTACATCTTCATTCAGAACCATGACTGGTAGTTTTTTTAAAGAATAAATAACAAGTTCTAAAATATAAAGGTTAATAACAGTAAAAATCCTTAATTTAATAAAAATAGGCCTACAATGTTCAAGATCAGCTGAACCATCAATAATTCTAACAGTTTTTTTTTTTTTGTAATATTAACACTTCTTCAATTCTTGAACAATTGCCCCAGACAAGCAGTAATGTTCAATGTTATTTCCAACCAAGCGAGCATTACATTGGCTGATATCATGAAACCTTAATACCAGATTCGTTGTGCTTCGTCTAGCACGTAAATTGATGTCAGATCTGATTTCCCACTTTTATTCCTTTACAGGATAGCTTTGGCTTCGTCAATGAAACCAGTAAACACTAAATGCCACTTTTGGGATTATCTTAACATCAATATTCTGTGTACGCTCATTTTGTTATAAACTAGGTAGGTGTATTTTAATATACATGATTTGTATAGTGATATGGTTATTTTGTGTAGTCACATTCAAAAGTGCCACATGTGTTAATCAGCAAGCAGTAGACATAAATACTTTGCGAGTTCACCAAATCTTTATGTGTACAAATGTTAAATTTAAAGATTTTACTACATTTCTGTAAGACATTGTATATAAAGAATGTTTCTCTTTTCTTGTAAAATTGAATTTATAATAAACAATAATATAATTAAAGGATTTTTGCAAATAATAATGGTCTATATTCTTTACTTATAAATTATCAGTATGATTGTTATGTGCATACTATTTTGATAGATTTTTTACTTTCAGTATTTAATGATTTATTACATTAAAAATAACACTTTTACTGTTTATTTGCAAGTTACAGGTTAGATGAAAGACTAAAATAATTTTCTAGATATTGGTGTTCTTTGAAATGCACATATCCTCTAGATAAGGTTTTAATGTAGCTACTTCTGAACATCCCATACCATTTATAGCTTGTATTTATAGCCTGTTTTTTTGTCTTTCATTGCCTGTTATTGATTGTTTTTTTTGTCTGCATTGCCTGTTATTATTGTCTGTTGTTTTCATTGAATATCATACTTACCCAACGTTTTTTCAAGTTCAGTTTTGTTTTATATTTATATAATTAGTAATACAGTATAGTGTCGTTGCTAATTATGCCATCTTGTAATTGATTATGCTAACTACTAGGCCTATTGTATAAACGGTGTTACCATGAATAAATAAAATAAATAAATAAAAATATTAAACGGGATGTTAATGAATTATTAAATTTCCCCATTAGATTTTAAGAATTAGATTAAATATATAAGCTACATTGTAATTAAAACGAGATTCCCACGGTACCTGTTGCTACGTTGAAATACAGTATTTACAACTGCTTTTGCCCTATTAGGAAATAACAGTTTATTTAATCATCATAAAGAGTATTTTTACCAACGATCTAGAAAACTATTAAAGCATTCAATAATGCGTCATCCTTAAAACCTAAGACAAATTGTCGTTTTTACTAAAACTCCTAATTTATTTGAGGTAACCAGTTCTTACTTTTAAAATTATATGATTTATTATTGATGTCAGTATGGTTGCGTTTGCGCCAATTCCCTTGTTTAAATAATAACAAATATTTTGTAAAAACATTATCATTGAACATAAGGGTGGCATTGCTATGGCATCAAAAGGAAGGAAAATTGTTATTTATTACGTTATCCCCTGCAAATTGACTTTGAATAACCTTCGGGCGATAGTTATCACGTAAAACATGAAAATCTGCACTAAAAACAATACGATTTCATAACTGTTTATATTTACAATGCACAATTATTTGTTTGTTTGAAGTTCATTGTCCTCATTCTCATTCAGGAGGTTTCATTCTCCTCCCATGGTGGTTTAATGTTGTTCAAAGTTTTATTGCAGACATTTTCCATCATAATGGTAAAAAACACGACCAAACAAAACTAACCATTATATAAAAAAATATAAACAAAATTAACATCCTTTTATTGCGGCATCGTACATTGCTCCGCCATTTTGTTGGTTTTATTTTCCAGCGACCGTACGTCATTTCCGGTTGTCTCCGTTATTCGGATTGGTCAGTCACGATGCTTTGCTTCAGTCTCATTGGTGGAGACATTGCGAACTGTGCGATGTTTCATTGTGTGAGCCAAATCTTATATAGACTATAGTGTTTTGTGATTGGTTATTATTTGCGTGTTGTATCATGACTTTACTGCTATACAGTGCATATATTTTGCTGCTACTCTCTGTAGTGTATTACTACAACTTAGGCTTTTGTGTATTATTAGTTTAATGTGTTAGTTTCTTTCACCTAAAGATGTTGAGTATTGTATTTTACCATTGTGAAGAAAAATGTTCGCAATAAGCCTTTGAACAACATCATTATTTGATTTGTTTTGTTCCTGAAGAAGGCTCAAGCGTAATATATTGAATCATTTTCGTTAACAAGTATGATTATAGTTTTTTTATATATATAATGAAACAGCCGTTTGGTAATAGTATGAAGAAACTTTACTTGTTATATTTTTTCGTAAAATTTTGTTTTTTAAAGTTCCCTTGGCCAGTATTTTGAAATTCTTCTGAGATTATAAAATTTACATGTCTTTATCACTTTTTAAAAGTATTTACACTAGGTATATAATTGTAGTATTAACTAACAGGTTTTCAACGATAAATTAAGATAGTTTGTGATTCCACCACGTGGCTATTTTAGAATCACGCCCTTTATAATGTATTCTATAAATTAATACTCACATAGTTATTCCGTTAACAGTACAGGGGAAGGAAATCGCTTAAGAAGCTTATTTATTAATAAGGAAACTCCATTAGAGAAGTGCTCGTTTGAACAGGAAAATATAAATTTTTTATTAGCAATGTTAATTAGCAGTGCAGTCTTAAAATAACACATTACATGCTGAAACTTAACGAAGAAAATAAGAGGTTTTAGTTACTAGAAACATCCTTCTGATCAAAATATTTGTTATAACAATCAATAGATAAAAAAATTCTCGTAGAATTTATGTGAAGCTTTTGAGTACAGATATCAACATTTCTCAGGTAACATGACATAATTTCGACGAAACACTAAAAATGAAAAAATTTCGAAGGAGCTCAAAAGCCAAGTATTTACAATTGCACGTGAATATTAATTTACGTGTTCAACAGTTGAAACGTTACGTGTCGAAAAATACTTTGTATTACCAGATAATGTTCCATGCAAAGAAAAATTATCCTTATATTGGTGTAATTATCCGAATGTACAAGGGTAACTAAAGTACACGACAACGTTTAAAGTAAACGCTTTCCTGCAACCACAGAACACGAAGGTCTGGGATTACAATTAGCTAGAATTTATTCCACTTGTGACCTTCTAACTGCTTCTAATTTGCATGAAACAACGTGTAAGGTTGGTATTGGATTTGTCACGCTGAGTCCTGTAAACTATTTAGTCTATAGAACTTTTATATTTGTTTGATATGGCAATCATAAACTACTGTGAAGGGACATTTATACAGTAAAAATTTTTACGGAAAAATAACGTTGTTATTTTTTTATTCAACAAGAAACCTTCTTATCGTGTTATTTCTCCTATTCAGAACCTTGAGTTAACTTAGATCTTCATATACCTAAACTGACTGATATGCCTACACCCAGGGTGCAACTTTAAACTGATTGAGCAGTTAACTGGCTAATAAACAAATACTACCTTTGTTACACTATCAGAATCACTAAAAATAAAGTCCTACCTTTCAAGGTAATTAGTGTCTAAGTAGCTTCATGACATTGACTTAAAATATAATATTTAAGCGATATTTAAAAAATTGAATGTGAACAACTACAACTAATTTACTAATATCCTTGAGCTGGCCTAGGATTTCTTAAGACTAAATATTTAACTGAACTCCCAGTTAATTTAAGAGCTCAGTATATTGTACGATTTATGAACAAAAGCATGTTTTATACATTGTAGCAAAACAGATAAACTGAAGCTAGATACAACAGAATGGGAAATACTATTTAATAAATCACTTCACTAAACAAAGAAATATATTTCTAAGTTTGTTAGTTGACACAACAGAGATTCAAGCCCGTTTCCGAGAAAAGACAGATTGCCAGCCTTTGAACAAATCCTCTCCAGTAACTTATTCTCATCATCAGCATGGCTGCAAGACAAGATTTTAGGTTTGTTGGAAACTTATAGCTTGAATTGTGATCGGCAATATTTAAAATATTGGAAGAGTCAGTAATTGACTGCAGGTTTTAGGAAATGATTTTATCGGTGAAATGTTTCTTATTGTACCTGAAAATTGGAGTAGTAGAAGCTGTCAATGTTCTTACTCGTATTAAATCATTGTGGCTTGACTGCTAGAAGTGGAAGTTAATAATACAGAAGCTAATGGAAATGACTTCACCTCCACAAAGGACTAGAAATGTCTGGTATATAAGGTGTGGGTTTCCTTACATCACGGTATTAAATTCCCACTCCAAATGTTTTCCAGTCACGATTTTACCAAGTTAGATTCATTGTTTTTGCCAAATTCGAAAAAAAACACCAGCAAAATTTGATGGAACAGTTACGAAAACCCCTAAGTGGTAACATATTTTAGAGGGAAAATCAAATTAGGAAACATTTAAAGCAGTCGAACTTCAGAGCCTGTTTATAATTATATTTTGAATACGTTAAGAAATATAGAAATCCCAGATTTCTTTGTTTTAATACAAATGTATAAAGGATGTATATAAATAATATATAAATGTATATAAAGGAAATTATTTACTAACTTATGACATTCCACTTTCGAAAATCATCCACACATATATCATGATAATTTGTTTTTAATAATATGCCCGCCACAGCAAACCTGTAACCAAGCGAACTAAGACACTCACCAGTTTGGTTTTCACCTTAAATACGCACTTAATTGACAAATGTAATTGATATAAAAAATATTAGTTTTGATGTAAATAAATATGGTTGTCTTTACTTTTAAAATGGGTGAAACAGTATAAGGTTTACATTACATTTTAATTTAATACTATTTACTTTAACGTGTTACATTTAATCTTTACCATATCCAACAAACTTTAGTCACAAACTTCAATGAAATAAGGGCACAGTTTAATCTCAATGCAAGCTAATGCTCTGAAGGGCAGATTTACTAAGCTATTCCACTCGTTAAAAAGGAAAAGACTGATATGAAGATTCTAAACTATTTACGAATTGCATTAAAAAGATAATATAATGTAAACCGATCGCATGCACTAAAACAGTTTTTAAATTACAAAAGTATTTTCTTGAAAATCCACTTGATTTGGTATTTAAGTACGAATCACAGTCCGTGATCGTAAATCAAATGTTTGTGACAATGTAGAGATAAATAATATAATGTTACGTAAATTTTACTTATTTTGCCGAGACCAGCAATGTTGATTACAACATAGCTGGCAGACATTACAGTGGTGGTGGATAAAGGGCACTATACAGTAAAGAAGAGGACATGTCCTGCGTTGTCATTGACATTGTCAGCATGTTTTTTTTTTACATTTTACACGACGTTCCACTAGATACGATTCCCAAATTGTTTTACATTGTTTATTGATCACTGTTTCAAACAAGCGGCGACATTTATAAATGCAGTTGGATAATTAAGTTATCAACAAATTCTAATGAAAATAAAAGTTAAATATTGCTATAGCAGTTTACACGACGATCGCGTAAAGATAGTGTTAATGACACGGGTAGAAAATTAATCGAGAACTGGCGAGTGCCATATAAACTTCTACGAGTGTCGTTAAGACTATTTACGCGAGTTGCGTACACTACATATCAATTACTAACAATCACTACTTACAACTTCACGGGGAGGTTATGTTTTTGTTTGTATAATCTCATTGCCACTGACAGTGATGCAACAAATCTTTGTACCAAACACTAATTGCACCACTCATTAGCAATTAAATTGGTCTTAAGCTGATTAGTTGAAGTTCGAAGCATTACGATTTTACTTCTTTTCTCTCAATCATTGGACCTCATTGGACGTTTACTTGTGTTTGTAAGTAAAACAATGTTGTTTAGTGAATTATAAGAACTATATAGCCTAAATGAAATAAAGTGATAGGTGTAGAATTATTCTCTAATACGAGCTGCGGCTGTTTGTCTGTATGTCAGTAATATATATATATATATATATATATATCGAAATCAAACGGAAAGATTTAAAAAAAAAAAAATTATGGAATTAGAAAATTATAGCCCTAAAAACATGATTGGTGACAGCCACTTCCTCAGGAAAATTCATATGTCGTTACACAACTCATTCAAAAATTTAACATTGGCCTTAGGGGCTGCTAAGTAGCTATGCTGGTTGAACAAAATAAGAAGGAAAAGGTAAACAAAAGAATTGTTATAATTCACTTGTGTTTATAACAAGCCACCCATAGTATGCTAGCAAATTACAAAATACAGTAAAAATGGAAAAACATGGGTTGTAACTATTGAGCAAAAATTAAGATTACACCGAAGATTACTCGATATAGGGGAAAATAGTTCCGATCGAATACTGATTATTTCACTGTGCCCTCTACCACCAAAACTTAATCCCTGATGTACTGTGGCATTCCAAGTAAACTAATTAAATCTAGGGTAAACCAATTATAACATTGGTATAAAACTATTATCGTATGCTAAATCCCAATATACAAATAAAAATCAGACAGAATAAAATTTTTTTCGAAGTAATATTGGAAAATCCAAAAATCGTTGTCACAAGCCATTTTAACTAATATCAGTAGTACCATGATCCTGATTATATCACGTGACCTATTTGTAAAGTAGTATACTGCAAACTAGCACTACTAGGTGATGCATCTATATTACATCATGTGGTACAGTTGTGATAAAAAATACCACCCTGCTTCTTGGATGTCTCTGTTATAGAGACCAAACTAAGTAAGATTGAGGTGGATCTGTCTCTGATCATGTGATGCACAAGAGTTGAATTAGACAAAGCGATAGTTGTTACTCTGTCAAGGTGCATGGAAAAAGGTAAGCTCAGTTGGAAATAAAGACAAGACAAGAAGTAATAATAAATGGTTTATTGTTTGTTTATAGTTAATAAACACATAGAATGATCATCGAGAGTACAGTGGTTAGCATGATGTATCTTGAGCAAAAGAGATTTGTGTAAAACTGACTCAGCTTGAAGAATCCTTTGTCTGAAACGATATTGGTCTAATAAGCTGGTACACCTCCGATCTTCACAGTCTGAGAAGAAAAATGTAGTGTCAAGAGGATTTGAAAAGGTGATCTCCTTTTTGTCTAACTGAGACATGTTGTATTAGCAGGAGAGCTGAAGTAGTTCTGTCGAAAGTCATTAAGGGATAGTGTATTTAAGAATAAAAATATAAAAGTGAGTAAAATCATATAGTTTTGTATTCAAGCTCTACACATATTTAACAGATCTTCATGAGTCACTTCTGGAGAAAGGATGTATCTGCCAGTGACATCTTGGTCTGCTGGAATATCTCCACGTTTATGGTCGTCCTTTCCACCTCCTGATCTCTGCTGGTCTTTGAAGCGAAGGTATGTGCAAAACGGTGAGTTGTAGCTGTGATCACCAATGGGATCATCTCCTTCTTCCCACTTGAAAAGTCTTACTCCACAATAGACGCACTTGGTAGTATCTTTCAAACTAACCATTCTGATGAAGCCTCCTTCTGCAAGATGTTTGGCTGAAGGTGATTTGAGTTTCCAGTCAGTAAATGTTCTCTCTCTCATTGCAGGATCGTTTATATCAACCAGTGTGGGGTTGTTCAAACACCAATCAGCGAGTACATGAGCGTTGGACTGTGTGCAGTAGAAACCGGGTGCGTACAAATGATGAAACAAACACTGATGTGCCTGCAGTTCATCTACGGGTGGGAGTATTAAAATATCGCTAGAAAGTGGTGGACATCCCAAAGACTCGAGACTAATCACTGCTCGTTGATGGTCCAGTATTTCTTCTAAAACCTTGGCCTTCTCATTTGAAGCAGCGTAAAGTAGTTGAGTACTGCAACAAATGTCTCTCAGTGCTGGAAGAAGAGATTCATACTCGACACTCCCTGTGTCAAATCCGATGCCGTGATAGTGCTTGCTTAGCCACCTATTATGTCCTTCAAAAGTCGATGCGTGCCATACTCCACAGTCAGGTTGAGGTCCGGTATATACTGATGTGCTGGTGTCTTTTGGTAATTTAAATATCCAGTGTTGAGCACATCTAGAATCCAAGTCTAAAATTGTAAGCTCCTTGATTATAACCTTCTTGTTGTTCCCAACAAATGCACTGAAATCTATTACTGCCTTTGAAATCATGATCGTGTTGTTCGCACCAACTGCAGAAAAACGTCTGAGTGAACTGACTGGAAGCTGTGGGATATATAGACTTTCCCCCTCTACATCTACATTATTTTGCGAACTAAATTAGTGGAAGGATCGTATGTGAATGGCTTGTCGTGAATGATTAAACAGTATGCAGTAGTATTGGAGGGAAAAGCTTCACTAGCTTCAAACTCCAAACGAATATCAACCGGGGCAGACCTGAGGGATTCATTTTGTTTTGAGCAATCAATCACAACTATAGGAGCATGATTTATGAAACTCTCAACGTCCAAAAGTGGTTGTGAAGGAACATTGTAGTATGATTCCTGAAAACGAGTGTACATATCGTACAAAATTGCGTACCGATTTTTACTAATGTTCAGTTTTAAATCATCATAAGGATAATTCATAGAATTAAGATGAAGCTTAAGATTGGATATCTTACAGTGATCGAAACATGCGGCTGATTTCTTGATGTTGTTCTTGCGTTCCTTCTGGAACGCCACCATAACATGCCTAGGTTTTTCCAGTTGAGAAGCTGTCTTCACAGACCATGACTGTTTATCGGACGAAGGTAGAGAGGGATACTCATAGAGTTCCCAGCTCCTAAACTCTACTGGAATGCTTGTGCCCCGTTCTAAATGACGAAGTAAGGCGATCCTTTGTTTGTCACTCAGTGTAATATATGGGACTCTCCAACACAGTTTTTCAAGTTTAACTTTAACATCTTCTGGAGTTGTGTCAGTGTTACTGGCAGCAGTCCATAAAACTGCATTCTTATCTCCTGCTGATCTAATCAGAACCAGTTCATGACGACAGTTGACAATTACTTTTCTATAGTCTTCTGCGAACCCTAAGAGCTTTCCAAGAGGTATGCAAAAGCTGAAATTTCCTTCAGAATCTACTACATGTCCTTCCAATGTTGAAGACAATTTGTCAACTGTAGATGGCCAGCCTGAATTTCCTAAGCCCTTCAAAGAATCCTCGTTTAATGAAGCGTAACCTTTAAGGGTTGATGTTATACCAGGATTTTTTACTCGATCGATCTCTACACCATTGATTTCATACCGCATCTCATCGAACAAAAAGGCAAATGCGTTAGTTGTAAATCTAGTTTTTGCAGGCTTAGTATTGTCCTTGGTAAGAAGCCTCCCTTCAATGTACAAATAGCTCATTGAAGGGAGAACACACAGATCTTGTTGTTGTATAGGTATCCTAATTTCATCGTTGTTCTCAAGGGTGCTAGAAGCATATGGGAAATGAGTGTGGTATTCCATGTGTGATATTGTATCATCAAATGGAACACTTCCTAAAATGTTTAATATATCCATTACTGAAGCACTTGAAACCCCAACGAGCGTAAAAACCTTTGATTAGTACGTGTTAACCGCTTGGGTGGTTGACCAATACTGTTTGCCCTAGGCCTGTGAGTGTCCAATAAATAGCCTCCCTTTTCTTTTCGTAGATTGGAAACATGTCTTGAAGGTGTGGGTGAGAAATAAACATAACCCATTGTGATGTCTATTTTAATCCTGTGACTCTTCTGATATGTAAACAGGTTGTTATACGTTCACCTCTGAAATCCACCAGTCTTTCGTCCTGATCAACAATCTTAAGTGTAATGTTACTAATGACCTTAGTGGTGATTGGGAGGTAAATGACGGAGTTTGGGACTTCAACCAGTTTATATCCGGGAGGTACAGCAGGAAAAAACTGATAGATGGTATGAGCTTGGCGGTTGTTTACGAAGGATCCTGATGTTATGCTGCAATCAAGCCTAATAGTGTTTACTTTAAATATATCTACTACGTTCTTTGAGTAAAGTTCTTTCCCTGGTTCTGCAACCTCTTTTTGGAAACCCAATAGAGAACCTATAGAGTTTGGTTGAGAAAAATCCACCTGTACAGTGCTCTTCATGGAGGTCTGTAAAGTATTATTGTTAGTTCCTAGGCGTATCCAATACTTCTTCTCAGACGACTGTGGCAACAGCTTAAACCTCTCCCTTATAAACGCCTCAATATCCTGTACCTCGTAAGTACCAGTAGGGATTTTGATTACTTTTCCATTGTCGAAATGAAACATATTATTTGTTTCATCTATATTAGGTATTGAGTTGTAACTCTCAAAGCTGAGAAGTCCAATCTCGTACTCGTAATTAGGATCTAGTTCTACTGGAGGGAAGTAGTCAACAGAGAGTGTAGAACTCCTACCCGAAAGCACAAATGTCAGAGACATGACTGGATGGGAAGGCACCAAAACAGCTTATTTATAACAGATATTTATTAGGTCGTAGATAAAAAATACAAACACAAATGCCCACAGTTTTCTGTGTTAATGTCTACATCTTGATAAGCAGTCTTGTTGTAGGACACATAATTCCCCTTCAGATATTCATGAAGTTCTAATGGTGGTGTAAGATCTCCGTAGCTGTCAAAGTACCTTACAAACTCCCTGTTCTTCTTGTAGCAGACCCAATGTGTACCGTGACCAGTGCTGTCATCCAAGTTCACTATTGCAGACTCGTTTTTCCACGGGCTTTTTGGTAGTTCATCCCGCATAAATACTCCTCTAAAGTAGGGAATCTTTAATTTTCTTGCCCAATACACCAAGTCATAATCGTATAGAGCGCGTTTGGGCAAGAAGTTTATAAGTTTTTTGGTTGCTTCTGGTATGGGGCCATGTAAATCCCGAGTCCTTTTTTGTAAGGTCTAAAAAACAAGCCCTTTCCATTGCGTAAAGCGATAGCTTCCATGGTTTCATTGTGCCGCTGTAGCTCTCCCAAGCGTTTCTTTGCATCCTTGGCTTCGGTTATTGCCTTGGCCACACCAGCAGCTCCACCCGCCAAACTACCCAGTGCACTCAAACCTGCGAAAATTGGCAATAATGGCAACACACCTCCTGACTTGGGTAATGCGAGGATGCGTTCTCTACGACGCAAATGGTCAAACGCAGCACGCTTTCCTCTTCGCATGGACTTGATAGCTTGTAGAGCAGACGTGGCAGCCTTTTTCAAACGACGTCTACCTCCATCTCTACTTTCCTTGTAAAATTTCAGTCCAGAGCCCTGTACAGCACTCCTTGCCTGTCGCAATATGTCTGAAAAGGTATAAGGCTTGGCAGTCAGTTTCTTTGTACCACTTCTCCTCTTCTTTCTACAAACGGTCTCTCTACGTTTAGTGGTCGTGCCCATTCTAGATTTACCTTTGCGAGCTCTCTTCTTCCTCCCTCTCTTCACTGCACCTGCACCAAGCTTCAACTTTGCATTCATTGCACTGGCTACTACCCAGGAGGCGAGCTTCTCACCAAACGGCACACCTTTGGAGCTGAAACGTGTCCAAGCTCTGTCAGTGAGAATTCTGTCTGCAGTGTGACGACTAGGAAGATCTTTGTTCTTGCTATAAGCTATGTCGTGTTCCTTACATGCGCGATCCAACAAGTTGAATCCTTGATCCCCACGCTCCAGGCGCTCCTTAAGTCTTGACCCAGGGCCACAATACTGATAACCGGGCAAGTGAAGTTCGACAGGCAAGGAGTCTATCCCGCGATTAAGTAGTCCACGACCTCTCGAGATCCTGAGCATACTGAACTGGAGATATATCACTGAACCCTTTTATATCACAGCAGCACTTTGTATGTGACGCTTGTGGAGTAAAGATGAAATTTCAAAAGCAACGTGACACGTTCACAGTGGACAACTCAGTGGACAAACTGAACACCACTGACAGTAAAGTTGAGAAACATGGTAGGCTCCTTCCTCAGTCCATTAGGTGTATTGTGTGTGGACCGTCAAACTGTGGAAAAACAAACTTAATGTTCAGCCTGCTAACCGAGCCGAACGGACTAAAATATGCTAACATCTATGTGTTTAGTAAATCACTAATGCAAACAAAGTACAAGCTGCTAGAGCAAATAATTAGGAATCTTCCATACATAGGGTACTTTACATTTGTCAACAGTGACGAGGTACCAGATCCAGGAGAAGCAAAACAGGACTCGATTATGATTTTTGACGACGTGGCTTGTGACAAGCAAGATAACATGAGAGCTTACTTTAGTATGGGCAGACATAGAAATGTAGACACATTCTACCTAATACAAACCTACACTCGCTTGCCAAAACATCTAATTAGAGATAACGCCAATCTCATAATTTTGTTCAAACAGGATGAACTCAACTTACATCACGTGTACAAAGATCACGTTAACACCGATATGACGTTTGAAAAATTTAAAACACTTTGTAGAGCATGTTGGCAAAAGCAAAAGTACGGATTTGTGACCATCAATAAGGACTGTGAAATAAATAAAGGTCGTTATAGGTGTGGTATAGACACGTTCATTACTGATATATAAGGTTGACTGCTTGTCTTCACGTGTTATATCAGTATCAGATCGATCAAGAGAATGGACGTATCTACTAGTGTTGTGACAAGAAAACGCTCTAAGAAGAAGGTTGGTAAAAAATCCAAGCTTAGTTTGAAAAACAACCAACGAGCATCGAGTAGAGAGCAAGCTATCAAACAAGAACTACTGAGGTTGACCGATTCCGTTCGAAAGAAGTACAGACAGCTAAGGAATAATGCTCATTATGTGGAACAGTTGTTGGAAGCCCAAGCCAAACCGCTTGTGAAACCCCTACAAGAGACTTTGGAAACACGTCTCAACGACTCTTATAGAAACATAAAGAAGGAAGAAGCAGAAGAAGTGAAAAAAGAAGACATTTTAATGGAAAAAACACGAAATGAAGACTGTGAAATGGATAAGTCAATGGACATGTCTACACAAACACCCACACCCAGTCAAGTACAAAAATACCTTAAACGGCTTTCCAGTCCTGCATATAAAGACAAAATAGACTCTACATATGGAGTTAAACTTGATGGGAGAGGTAATATGAGCATTGGTAGTTTACGGATAAAGTTTACTAACTCGCATGTAATTGTAAAAGATCGTAGCTACGAGGCCACTCCGGGACTCCTGGAACTTATTTTCATGCAGATTCCTGACAAAGGTTCTATTACACAACAAGACCTACAGTCTTATAAGGAGATTTTACAAGCCTCCAACGCCCATCGACAAATGTATTCTGCAGAAAAACCTATATATAGTAACAGAGGGAAAAAGTACACAACTGTTATTTCAGTGCTGTTTCCACCAAAATACAGTGTGGCAGCATCAAGTACGGGATCCCCCTCTGGAAGTGGAATATCTGTGGAAAACATTGAACGGTATAAAAACAACGCCAATTTACTGGTAAAACGACTTAAAACCTTAATTCTTTCGAAAGAAGCAGGCCACACAGCTCATAGTGAAGAAATAGAACACATAATAGGTTTGTTAAAATTAAACGGAATAATAGCATGACAAAGATGAGAGACAGAGCAGCCAAAGAGTCTTTGTCAGCATCCAAGAGAGGAATTGTCAACGAGCTCCATAGACAAGCCAGAAAGAAATTTGTCAGAAGAAAGGTTTTTGTACGTGGTTTAGATGATTTGTGGCAGGCTGACCTGATAGAAATGATTCCTTATGCTAGGAGTAATGGAGGTAAAAAGTACATTTTGATGGTGATAGATGTGTTATCAAAATATACATGGGCAGTTGCGTTACACAAAAAAGCTGGAAAAACTGTTGCAACTGCATTGGGAAGTGTGATTGAAGAAAGTGGTCGTATACCACGCAACATTCAAAGCGATCTCGGTACAGACTTTTATAATAAAGAGGTTAAATCACTAATGAAAAAACATGGCATCAACCATTATAGTACATTCAGCCCTTTAAAAGCTAGTATTGTTGAAAGAGTTAACAAAACGATAAAAAACTGGATGTATAAAGAGTTCAGTGTACAGGGTAACTACAAGTGGGTAGAATTACTTCCTCAATTAAATAAGAAGTACAATTTCAAGGTGCACAGATCAACAGGCATGAAACCACAAGATGTCTCCAAGCAAAATGAACAGATTTTGGTAAGGAAGTTAAATATGCACAAGGCTAGCAGTGTCGCCAAGTTTAAAGTAAACGACAAGGTCAGGATCTCGAAATATAAAACATTGTTTGAAAAGGGCTACACTCCCAATTGGAGTACAGAGCTTTTTAAAGTCGTTCGTGTACGCCAATCTTCTCCCCCTGTATACTACTTACAAGATGAAGAAGGCAACGATATAAAAGGAGCATTTTACGAGCCTGAACTACAAAAAACTAACCATCCCAACACATTTCTAGTTGAAAAAGTACTTAGACGTAAAGGAAACAGAATATATGTCAAGTGGTTGGGACTTCCATCTCGGTACAACTCTTGGGCACAGTAATCAATTACAACACAAGTAGAAAAAAACCTTTATCTCCTGGTTTATAAATCAAATAACTTGGCTTTTCCTTCATACTTGTGGGCTTAAATAGACTTTCAACCTATGTTTTTGACCATTCTGAATTAGATCCTCTTAAGACAAACATATATTGTTCAAGCTATGATCAGAAGACACATTATAGACAAGTTTGGACATGCTTTGTATCAAGAACAGAAGCGTCACTTATCTGATGATGATGATGAAGAAGCATATGAGACTAGTGAAGATGGAACCAAGAGGTTTAGAGCTGCAGTGGATCCTGATGTATCACGACAAAAGGTGTCTAAAGGTTATTTAAATCGATTCTATGTGAACAAAGGTGACTTGAAAGAGGTAGAAGAAAAGTTAAAGACCTTTGCCGCTAGCCTTGATGAGGTCCAGGAAGCAGTCAAGGATGTAAGAAAATCTATAGAGTCCTTAGAGAGTACTATTAGAGTCGACCTAGACAACATAAAAGAGAAACAGTTATCCTATCACGATAGACTCAATAATCTACAAGTATCAGATGGGGAATCGTCTAAATTAATTGCAACCTTGGATGAAAAGCTCAAAAATCTACAAGAATCGGACAAGAAAACATCTACATCTTTAGTATCTTTTGATAAAAAGCTTAAGACGTTGCATGACTCAAATGAGAAAACATCTATATCTTTAGTATCTTTGGATGAAAAGATCAAAAATCTACAACAATCAGACGAGAAAACGTCTAAATCTTTAGAAACTTTATATAAAAAAAATAAAAAGTTACATGACTCAAATGATAAAACATCTAAATCTTTAGTATCTTTGGATAATAAGCTTAAGAAACTGCAAGAATCAGACGGGAAAACATCTAAATCGTTGGTATCATTAGACGAAAAGATAAAGGAGTTGCAAAAATCAGATGCTAATACTTCAAAATTATTAGCAACTCTTGATGAAAGAGTAAACACGATAGATGAATCAGATGTCAAAACCCTAAAATCATTAGCATCTGTAGATCAAAAGCTCTCTGTATTACTTGCAACTAGTGGTTTAAAGTCTTAGTGGATTTGGGCACATATTGTAGAGGAGAATACACGTTTTGCACACATGTCTGTAATAAACACGCTGCTAACTCATCTACGTTGTGTGGGACAAGCGGTAGGAAATTTCAAAGCGATTGTACAAGTGCAATCAACTCTGTGAAAATAATGAAGAAGAAGGACCTTGAAACACACAAAGAACATCCTACAACCGGTTATTGACCACAGGCGTGCTCGTAGACCTTGGCAATTATGGTTTCATTCTTTTTAAAACAAGAAAATAAGTATAGCCTTGAAGCAGTGTATAAAACACAGAATCCTCTCGGTCTCTGCAGTCAGTATGGACAGAGCGACTAAACGATCTGCACCGGTGCCGCGTAAAGACCTTTCGCGTGTGAAACGTCGACGTGCTCGGGTTCCGTCTCCTGTCATCTATCCGGACGTTAACACCATGGACATTGATCATCTGCTTGCCACACTAACTGGGGAAACACTGCAAGAGACACCTGGAGCTATAAATGCGACACAAGTGAACTACTATACCTACGATCACACTTTGCACGAAGAAGGAGAGGAGGAGAAGTACCAGCCAGAACATGTTTCTGCAACTCAATCATCTGCATCACCTTCCACTTCAGGGATATCCCAAGTAAAGCAGAGACAATCAAGCCAACTAGTCAATCCACAGGCATCAGCAGTTTTGTCGTCTCAACAACAGCAGACGTTGTCTCCGCTAGCACCACCACCTCCGCCGCCGCCGCCGCAGTGTTCTCAAGATGAACGTGAAAATCGACAGTGTAACACCTGGGAGCCACGGCTCTTGCTCAGACAGATTTACAAAGTTGTTACACAAGCAGATGCTGTTGTAGGCCTAGATTCACTCAGTGACTTTAAACCTTCTATTTATTTTGTGAACAACACGACTTCAATTTTGGTATCATTTGAGGATTTATTGAGTTTGCAAAGTGCCAGCGTTACAAGTGCTGTAAGTAAGTTCTTCAATGATAAAACACTATTCAAACCTTTATTTCTGCATACACTTGTGGTAGAGCCAAGGCCTAATGGCTGCATCGCTATCTGTAACTATCAACTCAGGCAAAAACCTCTTAATTACAATATCAATTCAGTAATACTGTCGAGACCAACTGATGAGTCGGACATTGTTCGACAATCTCCCAAACTGCTTTTACACAGTGTATCGTGGAAAGCCCTCAAACGATTGTTTCCTTCTCTCGAGAGTTACCATAATGTTCTAGTAGAAATAAGCCCTGCAGTACAGTTTTTGATTTCACGTTACACCCGATACTTTTCAAAACACTATAAGGCTATGACTTTGCTTTCTACAAACACTCCAACTGATTTAAGCTCAATGACACTGGACAAACAGCTAGTTCGGCATATAAAAACCGACTTGCCCAGACTTCTTCAAGATTTGAACGATAGAAGGCTTCCGCCAGAAACTCAAGACCATTGGTACGAACACTCACCTGTGCGCACCTCATTGATGCCTTGGGTCGACTCTGAAGTGCGACGTTTTTGTGTCTCAAACATAACTGAATCGGTTTTGAACAATTTGAAGTATGTATCTAAATGGTAATTATGTTCATTTTTTACTAATGTTAAACTTTTGTAAATGTTGTATGTTTTATATATTCAATAAATTTAGAATATCATGAAACTGCATTTTTTATTTACCATCTCTTTTTAGGGTGTTATAAGTAAGAAAACAGGTTTACAAAATAAAAATGATTTATTTTCAATATCATTTGACACAAGCTGACACCAGAAAGAGTTTGAAACATACTAATCAGTTTATAAATTCATTTTCTACAAATATTTAAAATACTAACAATGACAGTTCACCAGCCCACTTGCAGCATGCTCACAAAACAAGTACTTTAATATAATATGTTATTATCAGTGCAAAGTATAATTAGATTATTTCTTCTCAAGTAAGAAGTAACCATTAACTTGTTATTTACAGTAATTTTATTCAAAGCTAATAATTTAAGTTTGACATTTCAAAACTGTATAAATAACTTAAATGACTAAGTTTACAGTGAAAGTTTTACAAACTTGTTATAATTGAGAAGAACATTAAAAACGAAAAGGATTATTCAATTCAATTGCTTTATGAGAAGTAACTGATGAAGCATCACTATCACTACTGTTTTCAAAATCATGAACATTTGTCAATTGACTACACATACTAAGATCTAGATACTGAAACAAGGGTTTGAAAATACACCTATCACACCAACTGTTTGGATGTTTCATTATGTGACTTACAAAACGGTCACAGCTCATTTCATAATGTCTGGTAATATTGTAAAATTTCCAATGTCTCTGCTCCCAGTAGGAACGGTAATCAAATTCAAAGTAATCATGAGGTTCTGAAGGAATACTAGTTAGTTCGAAACAACTTTGACACAATAGGAAAGTGTTTTTGCTACACAAATTTCCATAACTAAATTCATAGTAATTAAAACTTACATGAACAGATTCCATTTCAAATGGTAAAAACTCTGGGGTTCGATCAATTGGGTGATTTATCAACATCAAAAACATGTCTCGACTTAAAGAATAAATATCAACAAATCGATAGTCAAAGTGTTCAGGACTTGCAGGAAGGCTTGTCACTGAGAATAGTATAGACTTTAACGTCTTTTTTACATCACGTTGGATACTAAAAGGAAGAGCTGATATTGCAAGGATAAAGTCCTCACTTCCATATTTTATGCTACTGTCTAGATATTGGCTAAAAGCCAATAGGGATTTTTCATACAATGTATTCATGTTATTCATTCACTGAGGATTGTGACGAGCTAGACCTCCGATGCTCGATGTCTTTTAGTTGTTTGATCCTGTAGTGTCCGTGGGCGAGTGTAGAGTATCCATTTTCTAGTATGTATCGTTTGTCATCGTTGAATGACAGCGATCTTTTGTGGACAGTTGCCAAAGTTAGTGCAAACCTTTTACATTTTATCAGGTTAAATGTAGCTGAAAAGTCTCTCTTGTTGAACAACGCTGATTTGTAATCCGCGAAGAGCATCTTCTTGTCCACAAATGAGGTTTTTATCCCTTTACATTTTTTTACTTCATCCTTTTTGGTGGTTGTCTGCGAACTAAAACGATGACTGTACATCTTACTCTTGAGCCCAACATGTTCAAATAGTGCTCTGCCTCTGCACTCGTCTTTGAATTTACCTGCAACCTGCTTGTTCAAATCATTCTTCAAGGGGTGTCCTTCGGGATAGTTTGAAAGATCGAGATGTTCTTCTGTAATGACCTTTAGAATTTCATATACATTATCTTGAGTTTCCACGAGGAATATCAAACAATCGGTGTCAGTGTAGCATAGGTAGATACGACAGTTTGGTGGTCTGAACAAAACCAACAGGACGTTGTACCAAAAATGGTACATTAGAACTTTTGAAAGATCCAGTGTTACACTTCCAACAAAAATAGGTCTATCCATTAGAATTGAATTCTTTCTTAGAAAAACCAAGACGATACCTTCTTCATCACCATGTTTTAGGATGGTTCTGTCTACGAAGCGCGCTTGTCTCACATATTTCTCAAACTCCTCCTTTGTCGTCACAAGACGGACATCCATATGCCTCCTATTATTCTGTAGGCTTTTGCCAAAACAGGCATTATTCATTAACTTAAAAAAAGATTTTGAAAAATTATCCGTAGCCTTGCTTCTTAAATCAGAGTTGAAGTCGATGTATTTCTTCATCCAGGGGGACTGGGCAAATTTCAGGATCCTATAAACTCTTGTCACTCGGCATCCAAGTTTTTGCGCTTGCTTTAATATCGTATAGTGAGCGATGTACCGTTCCTTCTTGTAGAGGGTGGCCATAAGTTTTTCAACCTTACTACCTGGTGGTTTCCTTCGTTCGGGTAGTGGAGGGAAGTCATTTTATCTATCATGCACGCTATCAGGAACCTCAATATCACATTCAATGATATATCCAAAGGGTGAGTCTGATGGAAGGTTTGACCAGTCTACGTTGTTTGGATTTTCTTCCCACTTGTATGAGGAAACTGGTAGGTACTGGGATAAAGCCCACCCATAGAGATTATTTGCGTCGTAGTAAAGTAACCATGATTTCATTTTGTCTGGATCATAGTCTTCAGGATGTTCCAACAGCTCGTTGTTTGCCTGGGCCCATCGTCTGGAACTTTGCACGAGTCCTCCTCTGATAGACGCCTCCACTAACAGTACCATGTCATAGTCACACATTAACTCCAAAACAATACCAGTATGCTTGAGCATAGCTTGCCATGTTAAGGATGGGGCGGTCCAGAAATGCGCAACATCCAATCCGTAGTGAGTATAGCATAGGTCTCTGAAGGAGTTCAAGACATCGGTGAGTAGACAAACATCGAGTGATAGGTAAAAATCATGGTAGCAACCAAAGTTTGTAAATTTCAATTTCGTCCAAACCTCTTGAGCGTATTTATAGTCTTCTTCGCTCACTTCAGAATCATTTAGTTTGTTAGCAAAAGCCTCTCTGGGAGGTAGACTGGTTTCTTCAAACCTGGATTCAGAGTTGACATAGTCGTACGGATAACATCCTTTGCGATGCACAAGAGATATATGCTCTTCGGGTACAAGCTTAGCACTTTGAATAAATTTACTATGGGGGAGATTTTTAACTAGTTCATCAAGGCTGGCTGACATCATGCGGTAGCTGTCGAGAAATCGTAGCCATATATCTCCAATTTTCACCGATATAGCTATCATCTTTTCTTTGTTGGAGGGAATCATACGAACTTCACAGCCCTTCAGTACATTTAAGTTGCTAATTATATAGGCTTGGTCATAGTTGGATAGGTTATGAATCCAAACCGGAATAAAATTAGGGATTTTACATCTCAAGTTACATTTGTTACACAGTGAGTGTCTAAATTTTGAGGTAAAGTGATCATGATCGGCACATTTTACAGTCTCTGGGGATGCATCGTCAAACATTCTAGAACATAGTTCACACTCTGTAGCCTCTTCATGTTTTTTACGCTCTTCATCAGTCATAATCAATGGTTTGTTACACGAGTAAACAGTTTTGATTTTAGTGGCTACATCTTTCAAGTGTTCAAGAAACTTCACTCCTGCGTTTGGTCCTCTATAAATATAGGGATTTAGTGAAATTTCGTATTCTTCTAACATTGAACTATCGTAAATTGAGGTTATTTGAGTTGCAAAACTATTTGCCTCATGTTTCTGATAAGTACTTCCATCACTGTCCAAATCATCTTCATCAACTTGTCTTAAATTGGATTCAAAATCTGCAGTAATAAAAAAGGGGAGTTTGATCTTAGTTTCAACTTGTTGGAATTTCAAAAGGTTGTTCTCAGGCGAAGGTAGTTTGATTTCCGTCGGTTTATGTTGACCACACAAAGTCAGATGATCTCTTAACCACGCACTTGCATTTGGCTTACAGTTTCTCACTTCTTTATATTGGGAACATCTTTTACAAACTACCACTTTATTGGAGCCCTTCGCAATTTGTTTGTGTATCAGCTTTTCAAAACTTTGAATAAAACAATAATGTGAAGTATTGTTTTTTCCTCTAAGTAAGAGAAGATCACAGTGGTCTTGTAGCTCGTCAACAATCCTAAGTGGGGCGATTTTGTTTTCAGTGTTAATTTCAAAAACATTTACCGAAGCTGATGGGTTATTTCTCTCAAAATATTTAATTTGTTTTATATCTACAGGAAAGCTCAAGTTTTCAAAATTGTACAAATGCATCAAGTTACTGAACGATTCTTCTGTTAAAATTGAATTTGGGTGAACATTGGCGACATGTTTGGTCAAAACCGCATAGGCAAAACATTTATCGTCTGTATTTTGGACATTTACTACGGCTTTACGTTTAGCTATTGATTTAGGCAAAGGCACGTAGCTTGAACCACTAGGTTCCTTATATGTAAATTTACTTATGCGTAAAGTTAACCATTTGATATTTAATAGAATCCAACCTGATTTTTCATCGCTGGCTTCGTCTTCCTCTTGGAGCAGCTTGGCACCATCACTGTGGAGCAGCTCGTCCAGGTCGTCTGATTCAGGAAACAGCATACGGGAGCGGGTCTTGAAGTTTCTCGTTGCAATCGTTCCATCTTCGGGATGTTCGTAACGAGCTTCCAAAACCAGGTTGTACTTGAGTGATCTCGAGATGTCCAGCTCTCTGGTGAGGATCCAATGTCGTAGAGTTTTAGTAGATACAGTACTCATATGTATGTGTTAGAATTTAATATTACATTTGGATTTGTACTGAAAATTAAATGTTGTTATTTTTCTATCTTTTACACACTTGTTTTAAGTTGAGTGAACATATCACACTATTTTTATACTGAATATTTATGATTTTTGTACACATATCTTCGGTTTATAATAGCTATATGTAAATTTTTATTTACTACGATGATTTTATATTATATGAATATAATTTATGAGATAATACTTACTGCTTTTCATCAGTTGGTCTTTGCAAGGCATTGGCCCTGCCCCATACATAAGAGCCAGGATAAAAGCTGTATCCTCAGCTTCCTCCACCTTCATAGGCCCGGCTGTAAAGTTGATGTAGACTACTGGTGAAGGTGAAGTCATGCTGCTGGATTGACTGACTTGGTGTTTGGTCCAGCGGCTTTTATATTCATCGTTGAAGGGAAAAGTGTTGCAGAGAACTAACATTCACTCACAGTGTTTAGCAACAGATTGATGTTGATTACTATCATAAAAGGGTGGAGTTTGTAGTCCCAGTTGCGACATGTAATCACCGGTGTCAAGTATCATTATGGCTGGAGATTGAAATCACGGTTGAAGCATTATTCTTCGCTGCAGAATGCCATTACGTGCACCTTTCACTTTTGGCACAGAATAATACGCTATCAACTTCAAATTGATAGCTTGTGCAATAACTACGTAAAGGTCTACAGACTGCTAGTTTTTGATAAAGCTTGGAACTTGTGATCAGTACTCGGTTTACCATTATTTAATACTTTAATATAATTAATTGATGATATAAGACTTTGTAAACTCTGATTTCACTCAATATACACTTAAACTAAAAGAAAGGATCATAGATACAATTCATAAGATAAATTTTTTCATATATTTGTACACTGACAAAACTTTACTATTAAATTTTTAGCTAGATTATTATTTGATATGTTTTATTGCTTGATAATATTTTCTCTTGTTGCTTTAAACTGTTGAGCTACACAGGTATATTGTATTGTACATATATTTAATACACCACATAAGTATTTTTATTTTCACTTTCTGCTCTAAAAAACTGCTAGGAATAATCAAAATCTTTTAAACTCGTATCTGGTATTATTTTTATCTCAAAATCTTTTAAACTTTGATCTGGTATTATATTTATCTAGTATAAAATTGTTTCCATAACATATTGGTCCATTATCATTTGTTAGGTAAGAATCCCAAATTACTTGTAAAACGATATTTTTACTCTCACTAAATGAGCAAGGTCATGAGCGGGCCGCTGCCGAATACACTTTCTCTCGTCACCGTTACTTTAGCGGTACAGCCAGTAGCCAGTCTCGCTATAGGAGCCTCGGCGCTCGGGCGGCTGGTGATGTCTCGCGCTGTTACAAGGTATGTTGAACTTATAATTTTGTCTATATCTAGCTTGTTCTATTATCTAGTCACGTGATAATATCAGGATCCCCCTACTACTAATATCACTTTGTTTATATAATATTTTTATCTGTTATATATTTATTGAGAGTAAAAATCGAACATCGGCTTCAATGACTAGAGGGGAGAAAAATTCTATGTGAATAGTCCTTAAACGAAAGATCATGAAAATGTATCTTATTTTTGTTTAATTGCATGCTTTAACATAACAGTTATTATTTCAGCGATTAAATGTCTGTATGTGGTGTGTAATAAAGATTTTGTTCGTCAATTATAAAATTTCTGTTTACAATATTGTTTTATTTTAATCCCGATTAACTACAACCGAGCAAGGCTCGGTCCCCTTGTACTAAATTTTAACTGGCGAATTCAAGTAGTATATATAAACGAAGGGGAAGTACTAAGAAATGTGTTAATATCAATATTATGATACATGTAAATTCTATTAAATGATAGATGCTCTAATTAATTATTTTCAAATTCATTAACACCTAAAGTGGGTTTACTCGATACCGATGCAAAGTGTCAACTAACAATTAGTCAGTTTAAAATATTCTAATTTATTGAAATGAAAAATCAATCTTGGATCACTTTATTTTTACAAACCTAATGATCTTGCTTGGTTGGTATGCAATTGCTCTTAACAATTTATTACTAGGTCACACGTTATTAGTATTGATGGATTGTCATCTCACCATGCTCATAAATCCAATACAATCAGCTTTATTTCCCTAAAACATGTCCCACTTAGTATGGTAAACACGTCATTTCCATATTGATCCATGCTAAAACTTGAATGGCAATGAATCATTGTACCACTACTTTGTCATATTTACTCTCCAATTATTGTATGATTGAAGAGCTGAAATTTACCTTTTGCTACAATACAAGCAAATTGCTTCTACGTACAAATTATTTATGATTTTAGTTACGTGACGTTTGAAAAGAAAATGTTAACTATTGGGATTTTTGACCAGAGGTAGTAGGCCTACGGATTTTTATTTGTTATATTGTTTATCTGAAACTATTTCGAGGCCTGAAATCGTAGATCAAGATTATGTAAAGTTTTAAGATAAATGTAAAAGTATTTAGATTATTCTTGACCAAATAAAACTATGATAACAATTATTTGATGAAATATGTATTTAAAATAAGGTTTTAACATTTTTGGGTTCTTAATTATTTAGTACTCATTTAAGACAGACTTTATGTTAGGGAAAATTTTAAAATCAGTAATGTACGAGTAATACTAAATCTTAAGGTTTAAGGTCAATAATAATTTTGAAAAAAATATGACGGCTTAACATGCTAATGTTCCTGGACATGTCTCTACGGTACAAGCTCTCAACATTCTAAAACCAATTTGTTTCCAATGATTGTTTGCTTGTTGTGCTCTTAACGTATCAGCTTACAGTGGGTGGAGCAAAAATGATATTTAACTATTTTAAGAAGTTAAAGTTGCATTTAAAAAAGACTAATTTACGGATTTTCTAAATGATTTTGTACACACTTAAAGAAACAATTACAAGGTTTCAGTTCAGTCAGTGCTTAGTTTGGATCTTTCTGAATTTTTTACAGTTCATCTCAACATGTCAAACACTTAAATAATGACAGGATGTTCTTTTTTGTAGGACCATATTTACGTGCTAAACAGCTGTTGGGTGGAACCCTCTTGACTTGTAGTTGGATTTATTAAAACAGATACACAATATGTATTTTTATGTTTTAGATAAAACCAAACAGATGTCAATATCCACCAGATTGTGAATTGTGATGGTCGTTGTTCACCAGTGTTATTATAGATTGCTGTAAATAATTCAGAGGTTATGTCTATTTTTTCACATTTTTGAATGGTGTTTTACATATTTTTATTTATAAAACACTTTTTCATTTATTTCACCTTAGTAAAAGATAGTTTAGTTGTAGTAAAAATATTCAAGTTGTTTCAATGTGGTGTGACATCAGAGTATGCATATTGATTTATAAATATATGCGTTCGCTATATGGCTTAGTTTTATTTGCCATCCGTGTACGCATTAATTTTCCTATTTTTACACATTTTTTATACGTGTTTAAAATTTGATCTTTATGATATGATGACAGCAGTGTAATTTCCAAGTAGGTAGAGAAGAGCTCCTAAGGCTCTATAATACAAGGAGATATTACAAGTAAGGAGATAGAGCGAACGTGTAAATTGGCATGTTGACGAGTAGGCCTACTACATAAAACTCCCGCTATATTTAACTAAAGGCTCCTTCATCATCAATGATAATCCCACTTGTCTCTTGTTAACAAGTGTGAGTTCCATTGGAGAGATTTACGATTTATTTGCTCAAATTTGTGTAGTGGTGTGTAAAGGCAGGGCAGAGTAAGGAATTTCAAGAAATGATTAAAAGTAGACATGGAATGAGTGCAGCTGGTATACTGAGCCGAATGTGAAAAAAAAAACAGCTAGTAAACTATCCTTGTACAACCGATCCTGCCGACAAAGACTACACAATAACTACACGATAAATATTACTTCAGCTGCACAACATTTTAATATTACAATAATCAAATCTGTCTTAAATTTATCATTCACGTAAACAAATTTTTAAACACAAATCAATAACTTTCAAATACAACTTCCTTTGATATTATTACATGCAAACAAAACATCATAATCAAGTATTATAATTACAAACCAAGTAAAATATTAATACGAATTATATGTATAGGCCGACTTAAGCACTTCTTAAGTAATTTATTTTTATTTAAGTTTTTTTGGTACTGAAGAAAAAAAAGTCAAACACAAAAGGTCTGCATCAGGAGTTAGGTTTGCTGGCTTGTCTATTTCTCATTCGATTAGTCCTTTAAAAACACAAAAATCCCAATGCATTGACTTTGATTATTTTTACATTTGTAATGACAAAACAAGTAACTCAAAACAATTCAGTGGATCCTACATTGAATGCACGACAAAATAGGTCAGTGTTGTGTAGGAAGTTTAGTGTTTGTAAACTGTCAAACTACACGTAAACAATGTCAATGACATTGCAGAACATGTCCCATCCTCGACAGAGTCGACAAACCACTTGCATGCCTAACAGCTATGTAAAAAAATATGAATTCGAGTAGATATCAGCTTTATCTTCACGTAGCTTTACAAAGATATCATATAGCACTTATAATGTAGTACGTTCATTGGTTTTATCCTAACAAGTAGGGTAAATATAGGGATTCTATCGCATCAGCTGATCTGACCATATGGAAATAATTGCTTTAAAAAGGCGGAAATGACGTAGAGTTGGGTTTTATGCGGGTGGTTGGGGTCCTACGTCACTTGTGACGTATGTGGGTAGTGACGTAGGTTGTTGAGATCATTTGTGTGTTTAAAAGAATGGGAAACTACTTTACACTTATAAGTGTAGGATAGCTTCTTTCTTTTGTTTATTGGTTATTTATAGAAAACACAGAACCTTGCAGGAAAAAGTATCAAAGATACGATTTGGATTAGTTTCTCGTAATACACTGTACTAGTAGAAAAGGATTATGCAAGACTTGTAACATATACTTTGGTGAGATTGTAATTACAAGTCAAAACTGCAGACTTTGAATGTATGCTCAACCCAGTGCAGTCTAACAGCAGTGAAGAGGACCATACAGGAAAATAAGATTTCGATTAGTTTCTCGTGATTTTGTTGTCAGCTCATGACGACAAAAGATTCGTTTGTAATGGTGGCATTAGGACTTTGCTGTGGGGACATTACAAAACACCTGAGAATTAAAAGATGTAGAACGAGGTTAAGTTTGACTAAACTCGAGTGTAAATGGAATAAGTCAGAAATAGAGACTTGAGTGTAAGATTGGAAATAGCTGAAAAATTGATTGCCAAACCAAACTTTATAGATCGAACAGTGTACAATGAGGTCTTGGGAAGGTCATCTTTTCTTTTCTTTACAGAACAACTGGCAGCTGTACATATGAGTAAGACCAAACTTCTATTCAACAAAGCAATCTACATCGAGTTTATTTGATTCACCCACCGTTGGTGTTTATTGTTGTTTATATCTAAAATTTGGTACTTTTAAACAATTTCCAAATTCAAACTATCCCCCTTAACTGACATGTTTACGTACCGTACAGAGAAGTACTTGACCATCTGTCTGTATGATGTACAAACGGTTCTATTCAGTCTGTGTGATAATCAGAAAGAAAACCTGAGCTCACTCACTGTGCAACAAGTCGGTAGAGCAGTACTTGGAAACCATCCAAGTCGGCAATAAAGTACACTACTGTTGAATGCAAAAACTGGAACCCGCATTAATCGTTCTGTTGGTGGACACACACACACACCTGCGGGCGGTGTCGAGAAATATTTGCAATCCATAACAAGTCGGGAAAGCAGTACTTAGAATTTGAACTATCCAAGTCGGTAATGTAGTATATGCTAATAATATTGTGCCGGCATCTGTGTGGAGAAATATTTCCAACTCTAAACATCCATGATCACAGTTTAGTATTACTTTTAATTCTGTAGGTTAATTCTGCTCTGTAAGCGGTAGTTGTTTAATACCCGAGATCTGGAAATACAATGACGGAGACAATATTCACCAAAAGAAGCCCCTCGTTGCCCCCCCCCTCCCTCCCTCCTTGTATCGTAGTGGGAGTAGCGTGAGTCGTTGATCTAAGAGGTTTGCGGGTTCGATCCTTACCAATCACAAAAAAATAAATTTTTTTTATTTCGTTTTATACTTATCTACTTGCTGTAGTACATAACAAATGCAAAACAAATGATAATTCATGTATCCAATGTTAAAAACAACTGAAAGAAGGCTTAAGTGTAACTTTACCGTTGAGTATAAAAAATGGCCTTTGTAAAGGCCACCAAAATGTTGGATGTTAAATTTACATTTCATAGATGTTATGTACTCTTGGGATGATGGGTGGTCTGAATTTATGTTTCTTCCTAGTAGTTGGCTGTGTATGAGCCAGAAGTTCACGGGTTCGATCCTTACCAATCACTGAGCCGTGACATGCCCACCAAGCGTCCCACCAATGTCACGCCTCAGGGTTTTTTTTTGTATAGTGCGAGTACTGGCTTTGCGCCGGAACTCGTTCAGTTTGGGTCGGGCAGCAAACCTGCAACCCAGAGTGAATGTCCGCTTGACTTGTGAACCAGAAGACGTGCGGCTGTCATAGGTTACTGTCAAGATTTGTGTTTGTCATGCCACTTTTATATCTATCTACATCTAGTCACCTTTGGTACAGTTTTTCATGCAAACCTATTTCTTGTAACATGTAATTAAGCGGATTGCTGAACGTTGGATGAGGTCCCAGATGGGAGGCTTTTTCCTGCTGCTTCCGGAGAGGGTCGCCCGGGGAAACCTTACACCTTCTCCCTCTTCGGGCTGCCAGTCGCCCTGCTTCTGGAACCAGTAGGACACACTCCGCCTTCAAGCCGCCACGCCGCCTACCGCCAAAGGAACTATTGTGCCTTCAGACCGCAAGTTTTATTTTGTTATACAAATTTTTCGAAGGACTTGATACTAAAAGGGGCCCCCAAATCAATTTATTATTCGTTATTTATGTTTATAGTATTTATTATTTATTTAATTGTTAATTTTTTCAAAGTTTAAAGTAGCCTATATTTACAGTTACCATCTTTAATTTATTCATAGTTAGGCCTAACTTTTCCACATTTAAGTTACCAGTTATGTAAGGTTTAGAAGGGTAAATTTAAAATTCTTATTTATTACATTTTTTCAGAAAAGAGATTATTAAATTGAAATTCTTTGGATGGGTAAAATCATTGTTGTTTGTTGTTATTTGTTGATTTTGATAAATATATAGGCTTTTGTTCACAATTCTTTGTTTTGCTTTGATGTTCACCCACGGCCTTTCACTTTTGTTAGGGTTGTGGGGCGACCACTCGCACTGTCACTATGGGGGGCATGCTTCCTTCAGTTGTTCGTCTGGGGGCGGTGCGAGGGGTCGGCTCAGATGGTAGCAGAGCGTGGTTTTTTGTGCTCTATCCACGAAGGGCCGTGGTTGGATTTGATTTTTGGGTGATGCTGGTCTGGCAGTCTTAGGAATTTTTTGAAGAAATGTTGTCGTGGTGGGGTAAGCACACTGTTGTAGTTTTTTATTAGGAGCTCGCCCTTGGCCGAGTCACCGGGTGGAATCTGGTTAATTACTTGCATCCTTTGGGAGCAAGAGTGTCAAAAGCATGGCCAAACCCAAAATTGAAACTGTGTGTGTGTGTGTTTACCTCATCACACAAATGTTAGGTGTTGTTGTTTAGTGTATGTATGTTGTGTGTATGTCGTGAGTGTAAGTCCGTGTTTTTGTTTTGGTGGCTTAGGCGGTGTGTATGGGCAGATTCTTCTGTTTGGGACCTCATCTGACTGTAGGCATTTCAGTCCAGAGTCTTTAGTTAGTTAATTTGTGAATTGTTCGTTGTAAAATTTTTTGTGTGTGTTTTTAAGGTAAGTAGGTCGACTGACTGAGAGCAAAATGGGTTTGTTTGCTCCACTGCCCAATCCCATTGCTGGGGTTTTGAGCGACATTCGCCCGGTTGATGGTTTAGAGGTGGAACCTTTGTTAGAGTTTTTGGGAAAGGTGTTGCACCTGAAGGAGTTCCCAGGCATGGAGGACTCAGTAGTGTTGGAACTGCTGGTTCCACTCTGCCTGAGACCTCTTGGTGACAAATTGTTAGACTGTTTGAAACGGGGAGTAAATTTTGACATTTTTCACAGTGAAGTGCTTGAGCTCTTTGTCCCCTTCAGGGTCATGGAGAGATTGAAAGTTGAGAGGGTGTTTCGTCCTCAAAAATTGGATGAAACTCTCAGTCAGTATGTGGGTGACATTTGTGGCGTGTGGCGTGTCCTACGGCTGGACATCCCTGAACCCCAACTGGTGGACATTGTCTTGCAGGGATTGAAGCCTGAGGAGCGGTCCAGACTGATTTTTGCTCCGAAGCCTTCTTCTTTTGCAGACTTGGATAGGCTGGTCATCCTTTCACGGAGCGTTCAAGACGCTGATTGTCAGAGGGAGCACGTTGCGGGGCATCTTCCCCGGACTGGTCCCCATCCCGCTGTAGCATCCGTGTGTCGAGGTCCTGAAACACCGCAGAGACAGAGGCGTCCTATTGTTTGCTTTGGCTGTGGTCAAACAGGTCACATGAGACGAGAGTGTCGTCAGAGGGTTAATCTTGGGACTTTGTTCAAAACCCTGAGTAGCTCACAAGGGGAACCGCCCTGTGAGAAAGCTGTTTTGGAGAAAGTCAGTAAGAATTTTGTTTCTGTGAGTACTGCCCCTTCTGGGAGTGCTGGGTTCGGGGAGCCTCTGTCGCGGGGTATGAGGGAGCTTGCATGCATGGGAGTGAAAGCGGCGCGCTCAACTTGCCCACGACTCAACATCTTCTTAGGTAAAACGGTGCAGAAGGCCCTTGTGGATTCTGGGTCAGCCCGTTGTCTCATTTCCCTTTCCCTGTTTGAAAATCTAAAATCTTCTGGGCTAATCAAGCAAGTTGAGCGAAGTACACACATCTGCTGGACTGCATCGAAATCCCCACTTCCTATCATCTATGAAGCCCGTTTGAAATTCAAGATTGAACATTTTTCTTGGGTGTGGAGTTTTTGGGTAGCCAAGGACCTTTGCATTCCTGTCATTTTGGGAGCGGATTTCATTAAGCATTGTGGCCTGATTTTGGATTTAGGCAGAGGCCAGTGCTTCTTTCGTTTCGCAAGACGGGTGCTCATTCCTTTCGCGGATGAAATTGTGGATGGTGCAGCTTTGGTAGAGCCTGAGACACCCAGCAAACCAAAAGTTGATCCTTTAGGGCATCTGACTCCTGGTGAGGCTGAAGCAATCAGAACATTGTGTTCTCGTTTTCCTGAGGTGCTGACGCCAAAGCTTGGAGTCACCAATCTTTTGGAGTACGAAATCCGTTTGACTGACACCCGTCCTGTTCGTTCTCATCCTTACAAACTTGCTCCACCCAAGATGGAAACACTCCGTGGAATCATCAATGAGCTTCTTGAAAATGGGGTAATTGAGCCTTCTCGCTCAAGTTACGCAAGTCCAGCTTTTCTAGTTCCAAAGCCAAATGGCAAGTCTCGAATGGTTCTAGATTATCGCAAGTTGAATGCTCAGATTGAAATTGACTCTGTCCCTCTCCCTGATTTGCACTCGGCGTTCGATTGGTTCGGTAAGGCCAAGTATTTTTCCGTCTTTGATTTGAACCAGGCTTACCATCAGATTCCTTTGAAACCTGAATCTCGACCTCTCACTGCCTTCTGCGTTCCGTGGAACTTGTACCAGTTCACACGTGTTCCCATGGGCCTAGCTGTGGGGGCCCAGACCCTCACCAGACTTCTGGACTCCATCTTCCATGACGTCAAGTTCAAATTTGTGTTCAACTATCTTGACGATCTTTTGGTGTACAGTGAGAGCTTTGAAGACCATCTGGTTCATCTTGAGGAAGTCATGAATAGGTTGCTTAGGGCTGGCCTTACCGTAAATCCCGAGAAAGTTAGTTTTGCTCAGGCTGAGATTTCTTTCCTAGGTCATCTAGTATCTTCTCGAGGTGTCTGTATCGATCCGGCTAGAACCCAGGCTATCAGGGAGTTTCCTCCTCCCCGAGATGTCAAAGGCATTGCCCGTTTCTTCGGCATGGTGGGTTTCTACCGGCGCTTCATCCCCAATGTGGCTGAGTTGGCGGCTCCTCTCAATGAGCTTCGGAAGAAGGGCGCCAAGTTTGTTTGGGGTGAAGCACAACAGATGTCTTTTGATCTTCTGAAAGAAGCTATCATGCAACCTCCGGTCTTGGCGATGCCAGATTTCAGTCAAAAGTTTGTTTTGCAAACAGATGCTTCCTCCGTCGCAATTGCGGCTGTGTTGTCTCAAGAGGTAGATGGTGTTAGGCAGCCAATTGCGTATGCCTCACGCACTTTGAACCCATGCGAAAAGAAAAGCTCTTCTGTGTATGAGTTAGAGTGTTTGGCTGTCGTGTTTGGAGTGAATAAGTTCAGACGTTTTTTGGAACACAAAGAGTTTTTGCTGGAAACCGACAACCAAGCGCTCTCGTGGCTCCTTGCACATCCTCGCCAGCTTGGGAAAATTGGTCGTTGGGTGGTCCAAATATCTTCCCTCAAATTCCAAGTGCAACATGTTCGAGGCACGCAGAATGTGATTGCTGACACTTTATCAAGGATGTATCACTCACCTGACGACCAACCTTCTGATCAGGAGGAGCACACTGGGTGTGCCGTGCTCCTGGAGTTTCCCCTTGCCTTTTCTGAGTTCATCCCACATCAGTTAAAAGATCCCGAGCTGGCTAAGATCATTGGTGAGCTTCAAAATGGGGGAGCCCACCCCCCGTATTTTCTGTCCCAGGGTGCCCTTTGTTGTCGAGACCGACAGCGAGGTAAACCCAAGATTGTGCTGCCTAGTCTTCTTGTACCCATGGTCTTTGCGTACTTTCACTCTTCCCCTGTGGGTGGGCACTTAGGGATTCACAAGACCATTGCGAAGGTTAGGGACATGTTCATCTGGAAGGGTATGGACAGGGACATTGCGGCACGAGTACGTTCTTGTCAAACATGCTCGCTAAGCAAGCCTGCTCAGAATACCAAGTATGGGTTGTTGTCATCTGAGGTGGCGGAGAGACCTTTGGAGAAGGTTTTCATAGACTATGTAGGGCCTCTCCCACGTAGCAAGTCAGGAAACAAATTCTTGCTTGTTTGTGTGGATGCCTTCTCCAAGTTTTGTTGGCTTTTTCCTTTGAGGAACGCCACTGCACAGCTCACCGTGCAGGCACTTCGTACCCATTTGTTCCAACACTTTGGAATACCCGCCACCATTGTTTCCGACAACGGAACTCAGTTCGTGTCTCACCTTTTCAAAAGAATGTGCTTTGGGCACGGTATCCGCCATGTGACCACTTCTCCTTACTATCCACAGCCTTCCCATGCTGAGAGGTTCAACAGAAATCTTCGATCCGCTCTCATAGCTTTTCATGCTGACAAGCAGACCACCTGGGATCAGGAACTTCCTTGGATTCAATTTGCTTTCAATACTGCACACCATGAGAGTCACAAGGCGGTCCCTTTCGAGCTGTTGTTGGGCTATCCACCCAATAATCCCTTGGCAAATGTGTGGAAAATTGGCGACCTTCTGCCACCCCCTGGTGCGGCCAATGTCAAGGCAACTTGGCAGGCGGCTAGGAGGAACTTGATCAGAGCTAGGGAATTGGTCCGGAGGAAGCACAATCGAGGTCGGTTGGACAATCCTTTCCAGGTGGGGGATTTGGTTTTCTGTAAGGCTCATCCGGTCAGTTCGGCCGTGGACAAGAGAGCCGCAAAGTTGTCTCATCGGTGGTCAGGTCCCCACCGCATCTTGAAGTTCTTGACTCCTGTCTCCGTGCGGCTGGGAGATCCGCAGACTGGAGAAGTTTTCCGGAGGGCTCACATTTCTCATCTGAAGCCTTTCCGGGGAACAATTCCGTAGGTCATCTTTCTTTACTCTTGTGTCTGAGTGGGAAGTGCACTGGGCCAGAGAGCTTGATCACCTCTTCTGTCCCTTGTGCGCTGCTGAAGATTTTTCCCTAGTAAATTTTCCAGCACTGGCCAGTGCAAACCCTGGGGGTGAGTAGTCCCTCCAGTTGAAAGACTTTTGGCGTTCCCCACTTCAGACACTTGAGTTGATCTGTGGTGTTGAGATCTTCTAGAATTGGGAGAGGTTGTTTTCTTTTTTTTGGAGAGGAAGTCCTCCTTTGGGGGGGGAGGTTGAGCCGTGACATGCCCACCAAGCGTCCCACCAATGTCACGCCTCAGGGTTTTTTTTGTATAGTGCGAGTACTGGCTTTGCGCCGGAACTCGTTCAGTTTGGGTCGGGCAGCAAACCTGCAACCCAGAGTGAATGTCCGCTTGACTTGTGAACCAGAAGACGTGCGGCTGTCATAGGTTACTGTCAAGATTTGTGTTTGTCATGCCACTTTTATATCTATCTACATCTAGTCACCTTTGGTACAGTTTTTCATGCAAACCTATTTCTTGTAACATGTAATTAAGCGGATTGCTGAACGTTGGATGAGGTCCCAGATGGGAGGCTTTTTCCTGCTGCTTCCGGAGAGGGTCGCCCGGGGAAACCTTACACCTTCTCCCTCTTCGGGCTGCCAGTCGCCCTGCTTCTGGAACCAGTAGGACACACTCCGCCTTCAAGCCGCCACGCCGCCTACCGCCAAAGGAACTATTGTGCCTTCAGACCGCAAGTTTTATTTTGTTATACAAATTTTTCGAAGGACTTGATACTAAAAGGGGCCCCCAAATCAATTTATTATTCGTTATTTATGTTTATAGTATTTATTATTTATTTAATTGTTAATTTTTTCAAAGTTTAAAGTAGCCTATATTTACAGTTACCATCTTTAATTTATTCATAGTTAGGCCTAACTTTTCCACATTTAAGTTACCAGTTATGTAAGGTTTAGAAGGGTAAATTTAAAATTCTTATTTATTACATTTTTTCAGAAAAGAGATTATTAAATTGAAATTCTTTGGATGGGTAAAATCATTGTTGTTTGTTGTTATTTGTTGATTTTGATAAATATATAGGCTTTTGTTCACAATTCTTTGTTTTGCTTTGATGTTCACCCACGGCCTTTCACTTTTGTTAGGGTTGTGGGGCGACCACTCGCACTGTCACTATGGGGGGCATGCTTCCTTCAGTTGTTCGTCTGGGGGCGGTGCGAGGGGTCGGCTCATCACCAAAACGTTTAATTTACAGTTGGAGTAATATGTTGATTTTTTGTATGATATTGTATCGTAGTGGGAGTAGCGTGAGTCGTTGATCTAAGAGGTTTGCGGGTTCGATCCTTACCAATCACAAAAAAATTATATTTTTTTTTCTTTTATTTTATACATATCTACTTGCTGTAGTCCATAACAAATGCAAACAAATGATAATTCGTGTATCCAATGTTAAAAACAACTGAAAGAAGGCTTAAGTGGAACTTTACAATTGGATATAAAAAATGGCCTTTGTAAAGGCCACCAATGTTCGATGTTAAATTTACATTTCGTAGGTGTTATGTACTCTTGGGATGATGGGTGGTCTGAATTTATGTTTCTTCCTAGTAGTTGGCTGTGTATGAGACTGTGTATGAGCCAGAAGTTCACGGGTTCGATCCTTACCAATCACCAAAACGTTTAATTTACAGTTGGAGTAATATGTTGATTTTTGGTATGATATTGTTATCGTAGTGGGAGTAGCGTGAGTCTATGATCTAAGAGGTTTGCGGGTTTGATCCTTACCAATCACAAAAAAAAAATTATATTTTTTATTTTATTTTATACATATCTACTTGCTGTAGTCCATAACAAATAATAATTCTTGTATCCAATGTTAAAAACAACCGACGAGAATTATTTAAAGGCATGGCAATTTTTTTTACTAATTTTACTGGTCTAAGTGGTCAGCAAACTGGTTTTTAGTGGACGGTAAACACTAAAACAAATGCATTTCGCTAATGCAAGTGTTTCATACTAGCACAAGATGCTAACCTTGAGTTAATGAGCTTTCATCTCATCCCACCATTCCTAACTGTCCAAATAGTATTAAAAAAAACAGCAGGGCTAATAACTGGTCACTGCTTTTAAAGATGTAGATAGTGTTATGATGCTTAATCGTTAGTATGATTTCAAAACTCCAAGATGGTTTAACTATAGTGAGTATCCAATATGTTGTAAGATTACCTTAAAAATACACTATTGAAACTGTACTATTATAATATTACTAGCACTGATGCCCACCTAGCGGTGTAAGCAAAGAGAAATGTATTGTTTAAGGGCAATGTTGGACCATTGTGGAATATTTAAAATTAAGGTAAGCTGAAATCAGAAACAAAAGTAGATACAGTTGTCAAGTTAATATGCTGCTCCTGTTTGAATCAAAAGTATTTCAACATCATTCCAGCTCATCAATTTCCGGTTCTAGTCTGAAAAACAGAAAGGTTTGTTTGTATTGTGAAAATTTGACACCCATATGAGACAATGCATCTTTGAGCTACCAGATGTTTACGTCGAGGTTCACACAAGGCCACGCTCAAATTTATTCCCTGGAGTGCTCAGAGGGAGCCGAGAAAAAAATCCAGAGGACGATACGAAGTTGCCATGGCTTTGACTGATCAATTTATTAAAATTTAAGCGAAGATTCAGAGCTCTAGAAGCGCTCAGGAAATCCTGCAGACGCTCACCTTCTTCAAAGTGTTTTGGATCATTTTGCCTAACTTTTGAATGGCTCTGTAGGGTCGACTAGTATTCAATCTTAAGTCAATGTGATATGGATACCCGTATTAAACCTTAAAATAATTAACTAAAAGCTCTAGTAGAATTAATAAAAATTCCACGATCGAATGAACAAAATCTAGAATAAAATTCCTACAGAGTTGTCGGGGTCTAATTAATATAATCGAACGGAGAATTTATCGCGATATGGTTTAAAACCAATTTTATATTAATATTCGTAGCTGATTGTTCGAATCAACCTACTCTTAAGACTTGGTTCTTTCACCCGCAAAAAAAAACAAAAAAACAACGGGGTTTAGAACTCAGATGACGAGTCTCGGGGTATTAAAACAACGAATTAACTCAAATAAACGTACGTAACAATTATTCGTTAAGCGAACGGAACAAATGTACTTTCGTAGCTAATTGATCCAAACAAACCGAAATATATCCACCGCTATTTCACTGGCAGGTAGGAACTGGTGGGGATTTATACGAGTCGGCGAAACTAAGTTACTAAAATCTAGATATTGAAAATCTAATTTGGAGCGGGTAACATAAGTGGCAGATGAGTATGCGTAAGTTATAACGGAAAATAAACGTAGCTAACCTTCGTAATAAAATCGTAGCGTTATGTTGCGCGTCGTCGTATACTTCGTGTGAGAGGCTTGTTCGGAGCTAGTCGGCGGTCTGGATGAAAGTATGTGTCAGATTGCTGTTTATTTGAATTTTGTTAACAATATTATTTTTGAGACGGTTAAGGAAGTGGTATTTAACATGTCGCGTGACTAATTGATTATGTTGATTACTTGATTACTTGACTACGCTATTAAAGTTGGGAAAAGCCCTGTGGCCAGATTTTTACTATTACTGATTTATACCTTTCCAATATCTGCGCTTAATTTCGTGCAGATTGCTCCAACCGTTCAAGAGGAGTATTGTAAAACTCTGGATGAAAGTATGTGTCAGATTGCTGTTTATTTGAATTTTGTTAACAATATTATTTTTGAGACGGTTAAGGAAGTGGCATTTAACATGTCGCGTGACTAATTGATTATGTTGATTACTTGATTACTTGATTACTATGATACTTACTTACCGTTACTTTGATTACTATTAAAGTTGGGAAAAGCCCTGTGGCCCGATTTTTACTATTACTGATTTATACCTTTCCAATATCTGCGCTTAATTTCGTGCAAATTGCTCCAACCGTTCAAGAGGAGTATTGTAAAACTAAACCAGAAGTGTAGTATAAGAGCTTTGTTCCGCTCAAAAATAATAAATATACAGGACCACACACCTGGACCTTACAAATATAAACGCCGGCAGCAACAGTGGTTGACCGGGCTATAGTGCTGGAGTTGTGAGGGCCCGTGGGACGGATTCCTGAGAGATTTTTTTATAACACCATATTGACGTTAAATAAAAACACGGGATGCCAACATGGCGTTTTTTAACGCTATGTTGGAACTCACCGATATGGTCTTTACCACCATGCAAAATTTGTAAACGATTGCTTCAGCCGTTTAGGAGGAGTTTGCGTATTACGAAATGCATAAGAGTATAAGAGCTTCGCTTGCTCTGCTCAATAATTTGCTATTGCAACTGAGCTCTAGTTTCAGTTTTGAGGTTGTACCATGTTTTGAGTTTGTTTCATGTGTTTACCTTTGCAGAAATAGGTGGGCAGAGTACACGGCGTTGTAGAGTAGACTTTGGTTTTTACGTACATATTTAACCTGGACTGGACGACATCATGTGCTCGATCAGAACGTTTAAACTAAGCGCCAGTTAAACGAAAAGTGATTTCCGTCAACTGATATTACATGTTGATATTACATGTTCTTACACCATAGAACTCTTAAATTTAGGATATACACCGTGACGTTTCCTCCTAATCTTTGCAAGATTAACAAATTAAGGAGATATCTTTTAAAATAAAGAAAATTGTTATAGAAATCACATTATAAATATAAAAAGTCAAATAATTAAATGTAAATACAGTATTGCATTAATTTTGTGTTTCTTCTTTTCAATAGTACAGGTATAAACAGTAATAATCAGTACAGTATGAATACAAAATAAACATGTGGATTGTTCTTCAAAATCTATATATATAATACGCTAAGCCGATTTTTGTAAACAGAACTCCTCCCTCATTTTTGGACCGATTTTAATTATTAAAGTGTCAAAAAAATTGCCCTGATCTGTAGTTTTGCAAAGTGTTTTTAGTTTTTTGATATCTTTATTAGTTTGAGCAGGATCTTCCATCAAAGTTGGGGTTTCTCCCATAAGATTGACATGGGAAAATCTAAATGTTTAATTGGAAACTTTGTCTCCACTAATTTGAGAGAACGGTTGGGTAGAAACTTGGTAGAGGTGTCCAAAGAAAGGTCTTGGTCTGTAGATGAGCTATCAAAAGAAAAACGAAGTAAATTCGCGTAGGGCTCTGCCCCAGAAGCCTTTAAAGATCCCTTTACAGATTTGTTTACATTTGGCCATGTTGATAATACTTTTTAATGAAACAGCTGTTGATTTTAAAATTGTATTTTAAACAACACACATTTATAGAGATCGATGATTGGGAGTTACTAATATTGTCCAAAAGAAGTATTTGCAATGTTATTTTCTGATTTTAAAATTGGTTTTCTTCTGTATCATGTCATGTTTTGCAATATAACGTGTCTTCTCAACAAACAGATATTTTTTCTCAAATAAGATCATAGATTAATCTTTATTACACTGATGAAATCGTGGAAGTCTTTAACTACAAAAGATCCACCATACGATTTTAATACTATTTAAAGGTTCTTCCAAAAGAAGAGATACCAGTTAACATACTAATAATGACTCCGATGAGGAAATATTTTATTCGTATGGGAAATATTTTATTCATTGTATGACTAAACATATTTGGTAACTAACGCAATTAATATCATTATTGTTTTTAAACTTATTACTCTTTAAACAATGCTAATGCTCAAAAAATGTATAATTTCACTCAATTTATCGCATTTATATGAATTAGCCTAAGCTTTGAAAGTAACCGTCGATTTCGACGGGTTTCACCTAGTATGACAATAAAACATTATCTGACAGTTCTGTAACTTTCTTACCTACGCGCCAAGAGGAAGAAAGTTCGTATGTTCGTTCATACTTCTTTCTTGATTTTTATAGGTAACAGATTTAATGAAACATGTTTTCAGTTTCTACTATTTATGGTCTACCATTATATTCACAATTACTTTCACTGAGTTCATTATTTTTTTAAACATGTTAGGCCCACTTATAATACATCTTTCAGGTTGTGTTCAAACCAAGCGTTGAACGAAAATTAACATAAACTATAAACACGAAATGACAGGTTAAATCGTAGGTATGATAGTCAATCAGCTGATCATAGTATTATTATCTTTAAGTGTTGCCAACCTATTTCAACAGGAATGGTTGTATGAGACTGAATGTGATATTTTCTTTAAGTTTAGGAATTATATTTCTATACTTATATATTTATTAAGTGATACTGGAGTCTAAGTATGATTTACCTATATCAGGCAAGCAGAAGTAGCCAGCAAACTGGTTTTACTGGGCGGCAAACACTAAGCCAAGTTCATTTCGCTAATGCGAGTGTCTCGTCCAGTAGTTTTTGTTGTCAGCACAAGATGCCATCCTTGAGCTAATGAGCTTTCATCTCAACCTACAATTCCTAAGTGTTTAAATAGTGTTAAAACAATAGGGCTAATAACTGGTTAACGCTTATACAGAGGTAGATGGTGTTATGATGTTTAATTGTTAGTGTGATTTCAAAACTCCAAATGAGTTACCTAGGTACAATATCACGATCAATCCAATATGTTGTAAATCAGTATTAACTTAAAAGCTTTATTGAAACTCTATTATTACCATAGTATTACTAGTTCTGATGGAGGCTAGGGCTGTATTTAAAAATTAAAGTGAGTTGCATTACTGCTCCTTTTTAATCACAAGTATTTCAACATTATTATAGTTCATCACAACGCTTAAAACAGTTAATACGGAATAACTGGTGTTATATTGGAAAATGTACCAAAGAATAGCATGATGTATTCCGGTTTGTGAACTACTTTGTCAAAGTATGTAGTATTTCTAACGCTAATGACTCATATCCTAACAGTCCTTAGGTTTTAGGGAAATCCAAGGTTTTTTTGCAAACTGAGTTTTCAAAATTTTAATTTGATATTTGCTGTTGTAGCTGAACATCTTGAGTTTTTTAGAATAAATTATTTTTGGTTGTGATAATTTCATGATAGGAATATGCTCGAAATCACAATGTGTCTGGTTTGCCCGTATCAGGGGAACAGAGGTGGGAAGCAAACTGGTTCCCAAACATTGGCTTGACATTACATCTTACTTGAATACCATTTTTAATGCTAGAACGATTAGGTGTTAACATATAAAATTCTTATACTACTTAGACGATTCAATATTTAGCATGGTGTTCATAATGGTCAATAAGTACAAAGATTATTTAGCTCTACTTTTAAGATGACCAGCTGCACCTTGAATTGAATGATAGTGTTAGTAGTTTAAAAATTATAATGTCATATTTACCATAACATATTAAATCTTTATGAGTGATATATTAAAATTAGTTTTTACTTCAAAACACTGGTAAAAATTTATAGAACTGCCATATGAGACTGGTATTTTTCATGATGTTTATGACTTCTAGAGGTGGTTCACTGTACATAATAAGGTTCCTTTCATCAGATGTCATCCAGCCTACCACAAGACATTTTACACTACTCGAGGTGGAACAGTTGATAAATAACAGGAGGAAATCGTTCTAATTAGCAATAAAAACTGCGTCATTGCAATAAAAACGTCTAGACTTTGACGTTTCAGTGACCGATGATGACGTTCTACTCAGAAGTATGGAGATATAAAAGAAGTTAGCCAACTTTGTGTGAGTTTCCAACATTAAATCGAAAACGTCGTGAATGATGAGTATATTACATCTTTGGGTCATATTTCTCTACATAGCATTTTGTAAAGTCTAAGGCAAAGAGAGTACAAATAGTGGTTGATAGCAACATATATAGGTACTTATTATTTACTTGATCTCACATCTTGTGAATTTTGGACAAAAAATATTCAGTAATAGAAGTAAATAACACACGACTAGAATGAACCAAAATTACAACAAATGATACTATAACTAGGTGGCGTTCGCAGAGGCATCCACAAAATTGAGCGGAGTCATCAGGGTTCCATACATATATATATTGTTACTGATCTTCATAATTATTTTTACCTACAATAATTGTAGGTAAAAAATAATTATTATTGTTACAAAAGTTATTTTCACATTTGCGTTGATTCAACCGTTTAAACCATAACCTATGTAACCAATATTACACGTTAATAATTTGTATAATCAATCAGAAGGTGATCGAAGACGAAGAAGCCGCCGAGTTTTGGCCAAAAATTGCTTTGCTTCTTAGTCGTCCTTGTTGATCTTGACAAAATCGAACTATGTGCTACGTAGCAGCATTTCGTACACATCATGAAATCCACAATTATTCAAGGAATCTATTGATATGTAAATTTTGTTAATGTGTATGGTTTACATTCAAACTTATGCATCATTTTTTTATAAAAGCTAATATTAAAAATTCTGTTTTTCTCAAGTAAGCTAATCACATAAACAATATCAACAAAGACACTATTATTTTACAAAGCTGTATGTTTTACCATGTAAATAAATAAACTTTGTTCGCATTAAAACACGTGGTTTTGTTATTATAAACCTCACAAAATTCATATATTAACTAAAGAACCCACGCTGCTCTGCAGCGTTAAAATGAATACCATATCTGAGAAATAATTAATTTTATGATTTTTTGATTGAGAAATACAGAATCTTGAACATAGCTAAATCAAACGATCATGAGCTCAAATTAAAGTATTGTTGATTCTTTACCTTGCGTTTGCTTAAAACTTGTGCAAATTGATTAACTAATAGCTTAAATAAAAGCCGTTTTTTCACTGAAGGTTCTTACACAGAAATATATAGGATTGTATAATTTATAATTGGCGAAATACATCTTAATTAAAGTAAGAATTCGAAAATAAATTAAATTTATGTGTTTTGCTCGAGTAATACAGTAGATAAACATCTACCGATACTTGATGTGAAATCTGTGAGTGCATACTTTCAATTTGAGACCTCATTCTAACCATGAAAATCGGTCGGGTAGAAGAGTCAAACAAACTCGGAAAAGAATATCCAAATTGTTTAAATCATAAACTAATTCACAAACCAATTCATCCCTAATATAGGGGTTACTCAAAATATTACATAAGGTTTCTCAAGTAAGCCTAGAACAAGCCTCCAAATACAACTGGTAATTTAGTTCGATGGACTCAAAGCAAAACATGTTTGTTTTATTATTCAAAATGGAACTGTCAATAACGTCCAAACAAGATGTTAAGGCGTTTAGTATACGATTCAGGCTAGTGTCGCAATTTGATTATATTATTTATCATCTTTACCGTTCCTGTTCTAATATCCGTGGAAAAAATTCTATCAGCTATTAAAATTGCTTGATCTACTTTATTCAAAAATCACCAGCTGATCTTATACCTTTGTTTATGTGTCAATAACAATTATAAATAAATAAAAAACATTATTATTCTATTTCTTCTCCTTCGTGATGTTCTATGACTTTCCTATGTTTCCATAGTTTGCAAATCGGTTTTTTTCAATGATAACTAAGAAATGCAGCACAGTGATAATTCAGTTTTCTGTTTAGTACATATTACAAATTATAGAGGCTCTTTCTCGCGTTTATTCGTTGTAGTATTTACGTCAACCCAAATTCAAAAAGTAAATATTTCATTTCAACCAAGTCGGTAAATGTTTGTAGAAAACTGTTAAAATTAGCATATTTATTGTCTGTTAACAATTAACATATGTTCTTCTTCTCACTTTTAATTTTTGACAACAACTGCAGTTTTATAACAATTTGTGTTTCCCATGTTAATCTTGTGGAAAAGTTTGAAACTTTAAAAGGCTTCCCAGGCCCTCGCTCTCTAGTTATTTTCCTAAAAAGAAGGTTCATGCACAACTTCACGTTAAGACGGTGACACACTATCGATCTTTTCCCCGAACAAGACCTCGAACCGAGCAGTGAGAAGGGAGGTCAAAGGGAGCATGTTCGATAGTGTGTCAGGGGTCCGTTGGTCCGTACACCGATCCAGACGGTGAACAAGACATCAGGCCGAGCAGGGAGACGAGCGCTCTGGAGGCGGCTTTTTGGCGAAAGATCAAAGAAAAGATCGGTCCGATGTACGGAGTGAAGTACGATAGTGTGTCACGGTACATTTTTGCCCCGTACGCCGCGCCGTCGCGAGCGCCGCACCGAGCGGCCGACTGTGTTGAGTTATAATTTATTATGGCAATTAGACCCTTTAATTGGTAAAATAAATAAAGGTTGGGTAATATGTTGCCGTTATATATTATTACCATTTAAGATGTTATGTTGTGGTTTGTTTGGTCAAGGTTGAAAATGTAGAAACCGTTAAAATTAATATAAACATTAATATTATTAAAGTCAATTAAAATTACCATTCTGTAACGTTAACCAATAAAAATCAATACATATAACTAAGCATCCTTTCTAGAATATTTTATTTTTGCGACAAGTTTTTAAAAAGTGACTTTTAACGCGCTCTCACTCGCACACACTCTCCATCTCTCTCTCTAAACTCCCTTTTGCCGCGTTTGGTAGAATTTGTCTGGTCTTGGTCTTGTTCGGGGTAATGTTCGGAGTGAAATTTTGCTGATATTTATCTCCCTTCTCCCTTCTCCCTGCTCGGGTTCGAGGCCTTGATCGGGGAGAAGATTGATAGTGTGTCACCGCCTTTATTCTCTTTCCAGTGACACCTAAAGTTGAAAACTGCTCTATTCCAAGCAACCACTGTGATTTCTAACTACACAGCGGGCGAATTAGAAACCGCAGCGGGAGGTCAACCGCTATCGCTATCGCTCTTGGTGCATAAACAGCCCCATTTTACTCAATGGTGTTAGAAATCGCTCCCGCTCTTGGTGCATAAACGGGGTCTAAAACATGTCAATCGGTCCAGTAGTTTCGGAGTAGTAATCGTCACAAAAACCTGCTTGCATATTAAATAAATAAAGATATCTATTTTGACATTTAAGTAATTAAACTATTTTTCCCGCCATCACGGGAAAGAAATTATTCACAGCTTTACAGCTGCACAGTGCCCACCTGCCTGGTAGAGGCAGGTGAGAGCCAATTACATATCACAAATGCAAAACAACTTTATAATCCCCTCCACAAAATATGGGACCGGCACGGCCTTGATGAAAGTCAGAGGACACATGGAGCGGTGAAATCGTTTGTACGGATATCCGTTGTAACTAGACGTCGTGTGTGCCACGACCACGGCACAGACCAATGTGACTGTCACTATATCAGTGTGAGAGGCGCTGGCAAAGCGACTGCATGTTGCTCCCAACACACAATGGATTTCGCGCTATATGTGTTGTGCAAGCCGAAATTTACTCCAACTCAGGCACCGTAGTCCGGTCAACCACTGTTGCTGCCGGTGTATATCTGTAAGCCCGAGGTATGCGGTTTGGACTACTTAAGATTTTTTGATGCTGTTAATTTCCTATTTTTGAGCGGAGCAAAGTTCTTATACTAACCTCTTCTGGTTTTGTTTTACAATACTCCTCCTGAACGGCTGTTGCAATCTGCACTAAATTAAGCACAGTCATAATAACCAACCATGGTAAGGTAATACTGTAATAGTACAAATCAGGCCACAGGGTTTTCCCAAACATTAATAGAGTCAAGTAATCAAAGTAATTAATTAGTCATGGGCATGTTAAATACCACTTCCTTAACTGTCTTAAAATAAAATTGTTAACAAAATTCAAATAAACAGCAATCTGACACATAATTCCACCTATTAGCTTGTGAACAACCTATATCGCAGTGGGAGTAACTACGATAATCAAACTACAAAACGGTGTGGTCTTTAGCTCTGTATACATCAACACACACGTACAACAGCCTTCAAAAACACGTACATCACTGCAAACCCTACTTTTTGGGTTAAGAGAGGTGCAAATTTGTTTATACGGTAAAAATAACACACTTATAATAATCCTTTGAAAAACAATGTACAATTACATATGAAAGTTATGCTGTGTGTAAAATCTTGGTTTGTATGTTATTTATTAAAATGAAATAGGCTTGGTAATCAAGTGTTAATATGTTACAACGGTAAATCGGAAATTTTGCTTGATTGTAAAAATTGTTTGAAGCATTGAAATGTTTCTATAGGATTTCCGATTACCTTAAACGCTTGGACATTGAAACGTCATTGCCTGATTGAACGTTACCGGTACGTTTAGAGTTAGCTACATATGATGAACATTTAATTAAAAACTTAAAAGCTATTGATGCTTAAGACGTGGTGTTGTTTCAAATAATATACATTTCCATCTCAAAGTCAATGTGACTATCTACTTTAAGACTCAGATTGGCTTTCAACAATACTGGCTACGTCTTAGTAACTAATAATAACTAACTAGTAATTAGTTTATCAATAGCTGCGTAATCTTAGTTTTTGCAGTAATGTGTAGTAATTAAGAATGACAAAGTATAATTAGCTATAATCAGTAAAAATCTAGTTATTTTGAGTAATCGACTGTGGGTACTGATAATCATAGACTTCAATGTTCACAATGTCCAGGTTATGTAAATCACAGCTGTATTTTCATGTTGAAACATGAATAAGTATCTTATTGCAAAAACTACGATATTTTTTTACAATGATACAATGGTTATTCGACCAATCAACAATAATTGCAAGATTAAACGTTGACACTAAAGTTTAGCTTCAATAGCAAATATTTAATCGTGTCAGGATTATAAGTATTGTTTGTTGTGGTTTTTCGTAATAAGTGTGTCCTATAAGTGTGTGCTTCAAACACTGAATGTGTTATTTTAACACTCTCAATATCAAATTAATCATACCTAACAATAACAACAGTACATCAATGTAAGGGTTGTCAAAAAATAGGATCTAATAAAGATACTCTTATTGCTCGTTAGAAACTTGTTACAATTCAATAAAATAGTGTTTTCCTACAGTCACCCGACAAAGTTGGCTTTCTTGTACTGTTAATTGTACAGAAAGCTGCTAATTGCTGCATATTTATTTATACTTTGTCGTACGGTTTAAACTTTGTTGTACAGTTTATACTTTGGCGCACATCAGGATTCCAACCAAACAACATAAAACAGCGTGGTTTTGTTATGCACGTAATCCGTGTACGCTTCGAAAATAGGTTGGCAACACTTAAAGATAATAATACTATGATCAGCTGATTGACTATCATACCTACGATTTAACCTGTCATTTCGTGTTTATAGTTTATGTTAATTTTCGTTCAACGCTTGGTTTGAACACAACCTGAAAGATGTATTATAAGTGGGCCTAACATGTTTAAAAAAATAATGAACTCAGTGAAAGTAATTGTGAATATAATGGTAGACCATAAATAGTAGAAACTGAAAACATGTTTCATTAAATCTGTTACCTATAAAAATCAAGAAAGAAGTATGAACGAACATACGAACTTTCTTCCTCTTGGCGCGTAGGTAAGAAAGTTACAGAACTGTCAGATAATGTTTTATTGTCATACTAGGTGAAACCCGTCGAAATCGACGGTTACTTTCAAAGCTTAGGCTAATTCATATAAATGCGATAAATTGAGTGAAATTATACATTTTTTGAGCATTAGCATTGTTTAAAGAGTAATAAGTTTAAAAACAATAATGATATTAATTGCGTTAGTTACCAAATATGTTTAGTCATACAATGAATAAAATATTTCCCATACGAATAAAATATTTCCTCATCGGAGTCATTATTAGTATGTTAACTGGTATCTCTTCTTTTGGAAGAACCTTTAAATAGTATTAAAATCGTATGGTGGATCTTTTGTAGTTAAAGACTTCCACGATTTCATCAGTGTAATAAAGATTAATCTATGATCTTATTTGAGAAAAAATATCTGTTTGTTGAGAAGACACGTTATATTGCAAAACATGACATGATACAGAAGAAAACCAATTTTAAAATCAGAAAATAACATTGCAAATACTTCTTTTGGACAATATTAGTAACTCCCAATCATCGATCTCTATAAATGTGTGTTGTTTAAAATACAATTTTAAAATCAACAGCTGTTTCATTAAAAAGTATTATCAACATGGCCAAATGTAAACAAATCTGTAAAGGGATCTTTAAAGGCTTCTGGGGCAGAGCCCTACGCGAATTTACTTCGTTTTTCTTTTGATAGCTCATCTACAGACCAAGACCTTTCTTTGGACACCTCTACCAAGTTTCTACCCAACCGTTCTCTCAAATTAGTGGAGACAAAGTTTCCAATTAAACATTTAGATTTTCCCATGTCAATCTTATGGGAGAAACCCCAACTTTGATGGAAGATCCTGCTCAAACTAATAAAGATATCAAAAAACTAAAAACACTTTGCAAAACTACAGATCAGGGCAATTTTTTTGACACTTTAATAATTAAAATCGGTCCAAAAATGAGGGAGGAGTTCTGTTTACAAAAATCGGCTTAGCGTATTATATATATAGATTTTGAAGAACAATCCACATGTTTATTTTGTATTCATACTGTACTGATTATTACTGTTTATACCTGTACTATTGAAAAGAAGAAACACAAAATTAATGCAATACTGTATTTACATTTAATTATTTGACTTTTTATATTTATAATGTGATTTCTATAACAATTTTCTTTATTTTAAAAGATATCTCCTTAATTTGTTAATCTTGCAAAGATTAGGAGGAAACGTCACGGTGTATATCCTAAATTTAAGAGTTCTATGGTGTAAGAACATGTAATATCAACATGTAATATCAGTTGACGGAAATCACTTTTCGTTTAACTGGCGCTTAGTTTAAACGTTCTGATCGAGCACATGATGTCGTCCAGTCCAGGTTAAATATGTACGTAAAAACCAAAGTCTACTCTACAACGCCGTGTACTCTGCCCACCTATTTCTGCAAAGGTAAACACATGAAACAAACTCAAAACATGGTACAACCTCAAAACTGAAACTAGAGCTCAGTTGCAATAGCAAATTATTGAGCAGAGCAAGCGAAGCTCTTATACTCTTATGCATTTCGTAATACGCAAACTCCTCCTAAACGGCTGAAGCAATCGTTTACAAATTTTGCATGGTGGTAAAGACCATATCGGTGAGTTCCAACATAGCGTTAAAAAACGCCATGTTGGCATCCCGTGTTTTTATTTAACGTCAATATGGTGTTATAAAAAAATCTCTCAGGAATCCGTCCCACGGGCCCTCACAACTCCAGCACTATAGCCCGGTCAACCACTGTTGCTGCCGGCGTTTATATTTGTAAGGTCCAGGTGTGTGGTCCTGTATATTTATTATTTTTGAGCGGAACAAAGCTCTTATACTACACTTCTGGTTTAGTTTTACAATACTCCTCTTGAACGGTTGGAGCAATTTGCACGAAATTAAGCGCAGATATTGGAAAGGTATAAATCAGTAATAGTAAAAATCGGGCCACAGGGCTTTTCCCAACTTTAATAGTAATCAAAGTAACGGTAAGTAAGTATCATAGTAATCAAGTAATCAAGTAATCAACATAATCAATTAGTCACGCGACATGTTAAATGCCACTTCCTTAACCGTCTCAAAAATAATATTGTTAACAAAATTCAAATAAACAGCAATCTGACACATACTTTCATCCAGAGTTTTACAATACTCCTCTTGAACGGTTGGAGCAATCTGCACGAAATTAAGCGCAGATATTGGAAAGGTATAAATCAGTAATAGTAAAAATCTGGCCACAGGGCTTTTCCCAACTTTAATAGCGTAGTCAAGTAATCAAGTAATCAACATAATCAATTAGTCACGCGACATGTTAAATACCACTTCCTTAACCGTCTCAAAAATAATATTGTTAACAAAATTCAAATAAACAGCAATCTGACACATACTTTCATCCAGACCGCCGACTAGCTCCGAACAAGCCTCTCACACGAAGTATACGACGACGCGCAACATAACGCTACGATTTTATTACGAAGGTTAGCTACGTTTATTTTCCGTTATAACTTACGCATACTCATCTGCCACTTATGTTACCCGCTCCAAATTAGATTTTCAATATCTAGATTTTAGTAACTTAGTTTCGCCGACTCGTATAAATCCCCACCAGTTCCTACCTGCCAGTGAAATAGCGGTGGATATATTTCGGTTTGTTTGGATCAATTAGCTACGAAAGTACATTTGTTCCGTTCGCTTAACGAATAATTGTTACGTACGTTTATTTGAGTTAATTCGTTGTTTTAATACCCCGAGACTCGTCATCTGAGTTCTAAACCCCGTTGTTTTTTTGTTTTTTTTTGCGGGTGAAAGAACCAAGTCTTAAGAGTAGGTTGATTCGAACAATCAGCTACGAATATTAATATAAAATTGGTTTTAAACCATATCGCGATAAATTCTCCGTTCGATTATATTAATTAGACCCCGACAACTCTGTAGGAATTTTATTCTAGATTTTGTTCATTCGATCGTGGAATTTTTATTAATTCTACTAGAGCTTTTAGTTAATTATTTTAAGGTTTAATACGGGTATCCATATCACATTGACTTAAGATTGAATACTAGTCGACCCTACAGAGCCATTCAAAAGTTAGGCAAAATGATCCAAAACACTTTGAAGAAGGTGAGCGTCTGCAGGATTTCCTGAGCGCTTCTAGAGCTCTGAATCTTCGCTTAAATTTTAATAAATTGATCAGTCAAAGCCATGGCAACTTCGTATCGTCCTCTGGATTTTTTTCTCGGCTCCCTCTGAGCACTCCAGGGAATAAATTTGAGCGTGGCCTTGTGTGAACCTCGACGTAAACATCTGGTAGCTCAAAGATGCATTGTCTCATATGGGTGTCAAATTTTCACAATACAAACAAACCTTTCTGTTTTTCAGACTAGAACCGGAAATTGATGAGCTGGAATGATGTTGAAATACTTTTGATTCAAACAGGAGCAGCATATTAACTTGACAACTGTATCTACTTTTGTTTCTGATTTCAGCTTACCTTAATTTTAAATATTCCACAATGGTCCAACATTGCCCTTAAACAATACATTTCTCTTTGCTTACACCGCTAGGTGGGCATCAGTGCTAGTAATATTATAATAGTACAGTTTCAATAGTGTATTTTTAAGGTAATCTTACAACATATTGGATACTCACTATAGTTAAACCATCTTGGAGTTTTGAAATCATACTAACGATTAAGCATCATAACACTATCTACATCTTTAAAAGCAGTGACCAGTTATTAGCCCTGCTGTTTTTTTTAATACTATTTGGACAGTTAGGAATGGTGGGATGAGATGAAAGCTCATTAACTCAAGGTTAGCATCTTGTGCTAGTATGAAACACTTGCATTAGCGAAATGCATTTGTTTTAGTGTTTACCGTCCACTAAAAACCAGTTTGCTGACCACTTAGACCAGTAAAATTAGTAAAAAAATTTGCCATGCCTTTAAATAATTCTCGTCGGTTGTTTTTAACATTGGATACAAGAATTATTATTTGTTATGGACTACAGCAAGTAGATATGTATAAAATAAAATAAAAAATATAATTTTTTTTTGTGATTGGTAAGGATCAAACCCGCAAACCTCTTAGATCATAGACTCACGCTACTCCCACTACGATAACAATATCATACCAAAAATCAACATATTACTCCAACTGTAAATTAAACGTTTTGGTGATTGGTAAGGATCGAACCCGTGAACTTCTGGCTCATACACAGTCTCATACACAGCCAACTACTAGGAAGAAACATAAATTCAGACCACCCATCATCCCAAGAGTACATAACACCTACGAAATGTAAATTTAACATCGAACATTGGTGGCCTTTACAAAGGCCATTTTTTATATCCAATTGTAAAGTTCCACTTAAGCCTTCTTTCAGTTGTTTTTAACATTGGATACACGAATTATCATTTGTTTGCATTTGTTATGGACTACAGCAAGTAGATATGTATAAAATAAAAGAAAAAAAAATATAATTTTTTTGTGATTGGTAAGGATCGAACCCGCAAACCTCTTAGATCAACGACTCACGCTACTCCCACTACGATACAATATCATACAAAAAATCAACATATTACTCCAACTGTAAATTAAACGTTTTGGTGATTGGTAAGGATCGAACCCGTGAACTTCTGGCTCATACACAGCCAACTACTAGGAAGAAACATAAATTCAGACCACCCATCATCCCAAGAGTACATAACATCTATGAAATGTAAATTTAACATCCAACATTTTGGTGGCCTTTACAAAGGCCATTTTTTATACTCAACGGTAAAGTTACACTTAAGCCTTCTGTTTAACCTCTATGGTTATTGAATTAATATTTAACCATATGATTTTATTTACTTTTCTTTAATAATATTGTCTTGTATTAGTGTCTTCATTAAAACAGTTTAGTTTCTTTTGATCTTTTAATTCTTATTTAAATAAGAAATAGAACATGGCGCAGTCGAATGAAGAACCCGTATCCCTAAACATTAAGCCTCCTGAAGCCTTTTCCTTCAATCCTCACGACTGGAAGACATGGAAGACTCGTTTTGAGAGGTATTATTCCCTTAGTAATTTAGCTCTACATTCTGGAAAGCATCAGATTGACATGCTTATCTACTGTATGGGGGAAAAGGGAGAGGACATACTTAATTCATTCAGTTTAAATGACAATGACAAATCTAATTTCAAAGCTGTTATACAGAAGTTTGACGATCATTTCCTTCCTAAAAAGAACTTAATTTTTGAACGGGCTAGGTTTCTAAAACTTACACAAGGTTCCATGCCGATTGAGAACTTTATCACAGACCTTCACAATCATGCAAAAAACTGTGATTGGGGTCAAATTGAAGAGGAGATGATTCTGATGGTTTTGATTATTGGTATGCGGGACGAAACACTAAGTGATCGTCTTCAACTTGAACCCGAATTAAAACTAAACACAGCTATAAACACTATCCGTAGATCTGAAGAACTATCAAGACAGAAACAAACTCTTAACTTGACTGACATAGCATTAATAAATAAAAATACTCAACATTTCATTAAGACAAACATTATTCCCGATAAATCAAACAATGATCAAAATTTTAAGCGGATTAATGACAATAAAAGCCTGTCCCATGTCGAAAAGAGATGTTTTTGGTGTGGTTCGACAGTTTTACACAAAAGATTCAACTGTCCAGCTAAACAATACAAATGTGGGTTTTGTAAAAAAGTTGGTCATTTTCCAAATGTTTGCAAATCAAACAAAGTCAGTCAAATTGAATATGATGATACTGACCTTGAAACACCCATTGAAAATGTTTGCTCTCAGTACATAGACCCTCAAACATTCATTGGCATTGTAGGAAAAAACTTGCGTGATGATCCATGGTCTGTAGTGTTAAATATGAATGACAGTGATGATGTTCTTTTCAAAATTGATACAGGAGCAGACGTAACGATTTTGCCTTCCGACATTAAACTGAATAAGAAAATCAGGCTCACTCCCACGTCCAAAACATTTAGTGGCGCAAATGGTAAAGCTCTGTCAATTTTAGGAACTGCTACTGTAAAATTATCACATAATCACAAAACATGTTATGAGACTATATATGTTTCTAAGGGCACTTCCCAGCCACTTCTAGGTAAACCTGCAATAAAAAGTTTGCAGTTACTTGCTCGAATCAACGAAATACAGCCATCCAGTAATGACTGGTATGACAGACACCCCAAACTGTTTGAAGGCTTAGGTTCCATTGATGTCAAATACAAAGTAGAACTGAAAAATAACGCCAATCCATTTGCAATCAACACGCCTCGTCGGATTCCTCTTCCTCTTTGGGAATCTACTAAAGAAGAGCTTGAAAGAATGGTGTCAATGGGGGTGATCGCTGAGGTACACCATGCCACAGACTGGTGCTCTCCAATGGTTGTTGTGCCAAAGAAGGACTCTAACAAAGTTCGCATTTGTGTAGATCTTACTAAATTAAACAGATGCGTCAAACGAAGATACTATCCTATTCAACCCATCGACATAACACTTGCCCAAATCTCAGAAGCAAAATGCTATTCTAAATTGGATGCTAATAACGGATTCTGGCAGATCACATTGGACGAAGAATCCCAAGATTTGACAACGTTCCTGACACCGTTTGGACGTTTTAAATTTCTGAAACTACCCTTTGGAATAACATCTGCACCAGAAGTGTTCCAAGAATGCGTGAATCGAACCCTTAAAGGTCAAATGAATGCACTTGCGCATATGGACGACATAATTGTTTGGGGGAAAACTCAACAAGAACATGACTATTTCTTAGAAGAAGTACTTACCAAACTTGAAGGTGCTGGCTTCACCCTAAACAAAGACAAATGCTTGTTCTCTCAAACCTCGCTAACCTACTTAGGTCACCATTTATCTGAATCAGGAATCAAAGTCGATGAGACCAAAGTCGAAGCTATACGAAAAATGGCTCCTCCAACAGATATTTTAGGAGTTCAAAGGTTACTTGGTATGGTGAACTTCATTGGCAAATACATACCTAACAAAAGCCGGTTACTAAAACCCATTACCGACCTACTAAGTAGAAAAAACGAATGGTGTTGGGGTTGTGAACAACAAAAAGCATTCGATGAATTGAAAGAATTATTGGCTTCTCCACCTCAACTTGCATTCTATGATAAAAATAAACCGACTATGATTTCTGCTGACTCTTCTACACAAGGCCTGGGTGGAGTACTTTTACAACAACAATCAGATGGGAATTGGAAGCCTATTTCTTATATTTCACGCACTCTGAGCGAAACCGAACGAAACTACTCTAACATTGAACGAGAAGCTCTATCATTAACATGGAGCTGTGACAAGTTTAAAGACTACATTGTGGGCAAGCACATCACGCTAGAAACAGATCACAAACCTTTGGTAAGTATTTTGACTACTAAAGAGATCAATGATATGACTCCCCGTCTTCAAAGACTAAGACTTCGTCTGATGAGATATTCCTACAATGTGACATACACTCCTGGCAAACATTTAGCCACTGCTGATTGTCTCTCAAGAAGTCCTGTAGCAGCTAATGAGAGTTATGATTTAGATGAGGAAGTTGAACTGGCCATCCACACAGTAACAAGAAACATTGCCTATGTAACTGACATGGTTCTTGATAGAATTGCATCGGCACAGCGGGCTAGCTCAGAACTCAGGGTAATTAAATCTTACTGCTCAACTGAATGGCCTGATAAAACTAAGATTCCCGATAATCTTAAGCCATACTTCACAGTTCGGGATGAAATCTCTTTTTGTGACGGACTATTGCTTAGAGGAGAACGTCTCATAATCCCGACAACTCTTAGACAAGAAATGTTGACAAGAATACATACAGGCCATCTAGGCATAACGAAATGTCGACTTAGAGCCAACAATAGTATGTGGTGGCCAGGAATGTCACTTGACATTGAGAAATTTGTTAATGATTGTCCCAAATGTACTGAACATAGAACACAACATCATGAACCCCTTTTGCCCAGTGAGCTTCCATCTCGTCCTTGGGAAAAGGCAGCGATTGATCTCTTTAAACTTGAAGGAACATGGTTCGTAGTAATCACTGACTGTTTTTCACGTTATTTTGAAATAGCTACATTAAAGAACCTGTCAACTGCTGAAATAATCGAAAAATGCAAATCTGTATTCTGCCGTCACGGTATACCAATTGAGCTACGATCTGATTGTGGTACACAGTTTGCTACCAGATACACTGGTCTTGAAAACTCTGAATTCAAAAAGTTTGCTCAAAGCTATAACTTTAAACTTGTGACGAGCAGTCCAAGCTACCACCAAAGTAACGGTGCAGCTGAAGCTGCAGTCAAAATAGCGAAGAGTGTACTAAAGAAAAACAAAGACGACCCATATTTAGCCCTCCTAACCTACCGCAATACACCTCTATCCACAAGTGGATACAGTCCTGCTCAGCTAATATACAACAGATCACTGCGAGATAACCTGCCTGTTTTACCTAAAAAACTTGAAATCAAACCCGATCTCTCTCAACTAAAGGAAAAAGAAGATACTTACAAAGCATCTTACAAGAGAAACTACGATAGGCGCTACGCTACAAAAGAACTTCCATCGCTGCCTGTAGGTAAAAAAGTATGGATCCAAGACCTAAAAAGAGAGGGTATTATTATCAGCTTAGGACAAGAGCCAAGGTCATACTGGGTTAAGACAGGAAACACTACGTTGAGAAGGAATCGACACCACCTTTTGCCTTACAAAGGTAATACAACCAAACCGAACAATCCTATTCCTTTATCCATCAAAGATACAACGTCAGATCCTCTGCCATTTACTACTGTTACTCAAAACAACTCTTCCCTATCAAATAATGCTGAAAGAACAACTACTACACCATCTAGAATAACTCAAGATAAAAGTAAACCTTTTTCACGATCAACTACTCCCAATCAAGAAGCTGCAATAAAACAATCATCAAGAGGCAGAATTATAAGACCTACGAAACGTTTTCCTGACTAACCTCTGAAAAGAAACTCAAAGGGAAAGATGTTTAACCTCTATGGTTATTGAATTAATATTTAACCATATGATTTTATTTACTTTTCTTTAATAATATTGTCTTGTATTAGTGTCTTCATTAAAACAGTTTAGTTTCTTTTGATCTTTTAATTCTTATTTAAATAAGAAATAGAACACTTCTTTCAGTTGTTTTTAACATTGGATACATGAATTATCATTTGTTTTGCATTTGTTATGTACTACAGCAAGTAGATATGTATAAAATGAAATAAAAAAAATTTATTTTTTTGTGATTGGTAAGGATCGAACCCGCAAACCTCTTAGATCAACGACTCACGCTACTCCCACTACGATACATGGAGGGAGGGAGGGGGGGGCAACGAGGGGCTTCTTTTGGTGAATATTGTCTCCGTCATTGTATTTCCAGATCTCGGGTATTAAACAACTACCGCTTACAGAGTAGAATTAACCTACAGAATTAAAAGTAATACTAAACTGTGATCATGGATGTTTAGAGTTGGAAATATTTCTCCACACAGATGCCGGCACAATATTATTAGCATATACTACATTACCGACTTGGATAGTTCAAATTCTAAGTACTGCTTTCCCGACTTGTTATGGATTGCAAATATTTCTCGACACCGCCCGCAGGTGTGTGTGTGTGTCCACCAACAGAACGATTAATGCGGGTTCCAGTTTTTGCATTCAACAGTAGTGTACTTTATTGCCGACTTGGATGGTTTCCAAGTACTGCTCTACCGACTTGTTGCACAGTGAGTGAGCTCAGGTTTTCTTTCTGATTATCACACAGACTGAATAGAACCGTTTGTACATCATACAGACAGATGGTCAAGTACTTCTCTGTACGGTACGTAAACATGTCAGTTAAGGGGGATAGTTTGAATTTGGAAATTGTTTAAAAGTACCAAATTTTAGATATAAACAACAATAAACACCAACGGTGGGTGAATCAAATAAACTCGATGTAGATTGCTTTGTTGAATAGAAGTTTGGTCTTACTCATATGTACAGCTGCCAGTTGTTCTGTAAAGAAAAGAAAAGATGACCTTCCCAAGACCTCATTGTACACTGTTCGATCTATAAAGTTTGGTTTGGCAATCAATTTTTCAGCTATTTCCAATCTTACACTCAAGTCTCTATTTCTGACTTATTCCATTTACACTCGAGTTTAGTCAAACTTAACCTCGTTCTACATCTTTTAATTCTCAGGTGTTTTGTAATGTCCCCACAGCAAAGTCCTAATGCCACCATTACAAACGAATCTTTTGTCGTCATGAGCTGACAACAAAATCACGAGAAACTAATCGAAATCTTATTTTCCTGTATGGTCCTCTTCACTGCTGTTAGACTGCACTGGGTTGAGCATACATTCAAAGTCTGCAGTTTTGACTTGTAATTACAATCTCACCAAAGTATATGTTACAAGTCTTGCATAATCCTTTTCTACTAGTACAGTGTATTACGAGAAACTAATCCAAATCGTATCTTTGATACTTTTTCCTGCAAGGTTCTGTGTTTTCTATAAATAACCAATAAACAAAAGAAAGAAGCTATCCTACACTTATAAGTGTAAAGTAGTTTCCCATTCTTTTAAACACACAAATGATCTCAACAACCTACGTCACTACCCACATACGTCACAAGTGACGTAGGACCCCAACCACCCGCATAAAACCCAACTCTACGTCATTTCCGCCTTTTTAAAGCAATTATTTCCATATGGTCAGATCAGCTGATGCGATAGAATCCCTATATTTTCCCTACTCTAACATATTAATATTTATTATTTGTTAATAAGTAGCCTTCAAAAAGTAATGTTTACGATGATAAAATAGCCTTACGTACATTGCGCAGAAATATTTGTATTTATCGACGATAGTAAGTTTAAAAAATCTTTGTATTAAGCACGTTAATTGATTTTCATTCCTACACAGTATTAGGAATGGTTGGGCTCTTATTCTTACATAGATTTGTGTTTATAGTTTGCCTTAAATAATTGTTAGAATTAAAATTGAAAAAAAAATTCTTATGGGTTTTACATGAAATAATGTATTTAATCTGAAAAAAATACGTTTAAATAAAAAATCTTTGACAAAAAAAGATAAAAACTTTAGGTATTAAAGGATTACAGAAAGTCGATTTTACCGATAGTCATTAGGTAACGTTGGACGTTGGGCTAGTCCTGCAGGAATATCTACCATTATATGTATTTTAGTACAAATAATGAGTAACAGAATTATTGAATCTTAATTATGTGCAGTAATTGAACTAAAAGTGAATGTTAATGTTATAACAGATCGTTTTCCATTAAAATTGGTCTAAAGTTTTAAGTAGCACAAGGCTAAACTAACTAGATTATTTTGGATTTAGGAACAGTGGCACACATAAAGTATATCAGCATTCTGACGTTAAAGGAGAAAAGAAGACAAAGTCTTACAGATTGTATAATACATATAAAGCCAATGTAATAGTAGGCTTATCTACGAATGTAAAGATAATAATGCCTTAACGTTTATGACATGTAGTAAAGCAAAAATCAATGAATCTTCGACCACCGAAGTGAGTAGATGGACCACGTTATCGTTGAATCCCATAAACCGTGTTAGCGATTGGCAGGTCTTAACTTTCGCTTCCGCTGGAGTATAAAAGCTGTTTCTTCCACCAAGATAACTTCGTACAACGCTGAGCTTCAAACCCCTACAACGTTAAAACTTTAATTTCAAAAGGAACAATTCTAACTGCATTAATTAATAAAACTCCTGAGGAGGTGAAACCTCTTGTATAAAATAATGGTAATTATATTTAAGATTTTACCAAGAGTTTAACAGCCAAACAATGTAGAAAAGTATTGGCGAAGTAAAATTTCATGTTTTCAGTCAGGCTGATGATGCTAAAAAGTTAAAGAGGAATATTCATCCATAACTGGCAATTAATTTGTCTTCTCCCAGAAACAAGTTTGTATTCGCATTTCGTAAAGTAACTTCGTAACTTCGTAAAGTAAGCTTTAGGCTACGACTTGTTGTTTGTAAAATAACTATAAGCTATACAAATCACAAATATCAGTCTTACCCTTATAAGCTTACTTATGTTAAATATCTTATGTTATAGTCTTTCTTTATATTCAATTTACTGTTCAACTATGAGTTTGATAACGTTATATTCTAACTAGAATATAAATTGCAGTTTGGATGTCAAGTTAACCTTTATTTTCTAATAAACACTTATAAGAAAGTATCACATTGGCTCAGTTAAATAGGCCTTAATCAATAGGATTTAAATAAAAATGTCCCCACTTAATAAAAAAAATTCATCGTAGTATAAACACTACACAAAGAATATAATTCAATTTCACACTAATTGTTCAATCATAAAGCAGATTATATTTCACATCGTTGATCTTCTACGGATAATAATGCAATGGCAATCTACAATTATTGACAAACAATTTATAATGAATGGTGATAATCTATTTGCTATAACCGTCAATTTATAGTTTCAATCAAGCATTTACTAACAAAAACAAGCTGTAGATGACGAATCTCCATGATGATGTTTTAAACGTAACTCAATACATTTCGTAACTATATAAGTTAGTAAATTAACTAAACTTTTTAACATTTAAAATTAATACTATTTTATAATGATTTTCCCTTCAAGAACCTAACCTAAGTTCGCATAAGATTTATTTCAACTCTGTAAAACAACTTAATTTTAGTTTATTTTATTTTTAACGAACATTCCATTTTGTTTGATGTGGTGTTATTTGTTTACAAACATTATCTGTATCAATATAATAGTTATGCAATGTGTACAGTTTCAAGACGGCTAATAATAAATAATGATACTAAGACATAGACAACAAACACAAATAAAAATAATATAATAACTAACAACAATAACTAATAGCAAAAACAATGACAATGACGATCGCCCTATGTACCTACCATAATTAAAAAGGAAAACAGACACGTTAAAAAATAAAAGTTAATTAGCTTAATAAGTAAATAGTACCGAGGTCAATAGCAACATAACAAAATCAATCTTTCTGACTAAAGAAGAGCAATTATGAAAGAGTTTGTTTAATATTTGCAAGGAACTTGGAGAGTAAATAAATATAATTTTAAAAAGAGACGATAAAAAAACAATTTTGTATTTAATTAGATTTTTATCAACAAGGATATTAAAAAAAAAAAAAAAATTAATAAACAGAACACTCACGCACTATCTCCCATGTATACTGTACTTGACATGTTTATTGCTAGTATACTGAATAGTTAAGGACCGTTGTTATAAATTCAGACCAATCAGCTTTATTCCCTCAAAACACGTTCCGCTTAGTATGGTAAACATATCATTACCATGTTGATTCGTTCTTGAACTCGGTAAATGTAAATGATCTATAATCCTATTGATTTAGGTTTATTTTTTTCATTAAAATTTAAATTCCTGATTTGACTCTGGTGTATTTTTAACTATTTAGAAAAGAAGGAGCTAGATTTGTTAATTCTTTTTTTAATATTAAACTGTTTGAAATGAATAGAGTTTTGAATTCTTACCTTTATTTTACCGTATGCTTTGTACAAACCTTGCAGTAAGGTTATAGTGAACTGTTTTCTTTGGTCTGATTATATTATATACGAGTTAATCTTACACAGCTTTTATAAATTTAACATTGTTGGAGAATCTTGCAAAAACTACGTAAAGTTAAAAATATGAGAAAGGAGTAATAAAAACCTTGAAGGTTTTTTTTTTGAAGATGCTATATTTTTAAGAACTATAAACACTTGGTTAAAAATGGAGATCAACCAAAGTGCTATACATTGAAAATTTACTACTTCGGACTCAGTGGTTGTGGTGTTTTTGTTTTGCTTTTTTATATTGGTTTTAACCTGAAAAAGATTGCTGAGCCAAACAATAATAAAATCCTTGCTGTAACGAATTGATAATTAAAAGAAAAGAGTATCTCTCGATAAATATAGTGTTAATAGTTAAAGTTTCAACATAATGCCATATTCCACATTATGTGTACCACAGTAGGTTTTAGTGGTTTACCCCATTATAAAACATTACGCAAAACCTGAAAATGTTTTTGAAGAGTGAAATATTACTGTCACGTTCTTGATAAATGACATTAATGTTCTTAGGTACGACAATTTTAAGGCGAAAACTCAACGAAGATAAGTAATACAGATGTTCTTCAATGTTTTCTTGACCGTGCTTGTTACGAAAATACAATACAAACCAAATTAACTGGTAATATAAGCTAAGTTTTACATTCATCCACTTATTCCTAATACTGTCATATTTTATTTCTTAAAGTAGAGGTTGTTCTTTATATTTAACGATGAAAAATAAAACACACACGAACATTTTGTTTGCAAAACACATTACGCATACACAATTGTTTGTATATAAATAATTGTTGTCATTAAAAGTAAATATGTATAGTTTTTGTAGGAATATAATTTGAATTGTGAAAGAACTCAATACATCTATTGCGTACAAGTGCGTACAGGTTATTGATTACTATCTTTTTAACATAAATATATTTGATACAAACATTAATGCAGTGAAATTGATATAAAGGATAGGTGTGACGATTATTTTTGATGTTAGGACACCAAAGTTAAATTATGTGTACTGTGAATTTTATTGGATATTATCGTTTTATTTTAGGTCGTTTTTATTCAGACCTACTGGAAATTGTGTATAGTAGTTGTATTGTGGTGATAGTAATTATGGAAGAGGCAGGTATGCTATGGAAGGTGGTATCGTTGACTAGGTCTATACACTTCTCAATTGACTATTACTCTCTCTACTGTAGGCTACTTATAATCAGTGTGCGTCTGTGCGAATCGGCTGCAAATCTCACTTCAACGCTTTTCACATCGTAAAAATTGCAAAATTAATTGCTGTTTTATTGTAAAATTATCGGATTTAAAACGCATATCGTTCCCTATGATGGAATAAAAACACATTTGGTCACACAACATTTGTTTAAAGACGATTTTTCACATTAAACTGCAAGAAACTTTGTCTTTATATGTGTAAACTAGCTGATCTGAATTGTACACGAATTCCCGTACGTAGGACGGGCTAACACCTCGTTATAATTTATTTTGAAAATTAGTTAATCGACTGTCAACATTCTAATGGAAACTTACTTTAGCAAACTGTATGTGTGTGTGGTAAGTCTACTCTTTTCATCCTCGGTTTTATAATGGCTATCGCCATTGACTGTACAGTCAATGCTATGGCTTTGCAGCAAGAAGGGCTAACGGAAAGAAATGGATCAGTCCGTTTTTTTTCGATTTTGATTTTACTTACTTTTATGTTGGTAATCCTGTAGGCGAATGTGAAGCATGTGTAAGTATGGGAAATAACAAGTTCATTCCTGAGAAAAAATATAAATAAAAAACACCAAAGCTGAAAGAACAAACTCATTTCGGACTTTAAAAACGCTCTACCGTAAGACTTCCCAAAATGGACTTAGCCACTTCTTTTCGTCAGCCCTTCCTGTAAATATTTAAAAGTTTTTTTGCATGCAATATACTTCTAAAATCAGTCATACGAAAATAAAAATTAAGAAAAGTAACTAAAGATAAAATTTTATCTATCTAGTAGACTGAAAACTTAAAAGCTACAATATACCTGAAGTGTGCATTTTCTGTAGCATATGTCAGTTATTATTTAGTGAGGAATCAAATCTTAACTGATCCACATATAAATTAAAGTATCAAAAATCTAAATTTAATAAAATCTTTGCAAAATTATTAGCTTTGCGTGTCATAAAGTGTAAAATTTATTAAAATCGGTTGTTTTGGAATTGCAGAATCAATAAATTAGACAGATTGTCAACTCCAATCCAAACACTGTGAGTATCTTTAAGGTTGTCAAGGAAACGAATCAACAGTTAGTTACCTTAAGAAACATCACCCCAGAACTTCGGAAACCCATGGGGCAGAGTCGAAGTAGAAATAGTCTTACTTTGAAGTAAGACTATTTCAAGGAGGACAAGGGCAATCTATTTCTATAATCATGAGAGGGTGGCAATGGGTGGTCACTGAGGAAACGAAGGACATACGACAACACTCATTCTGCTTTTAGTATATGTATATAATATACTTGTATGGAATAAAATGTATTAACTTTTTTGGCACTTCAGAAAAAGCTCTGTTTCAACATCTCATGGGTTTGAAGTGCGATGTACTCCGCGCCTTGGGAAAATAGTTCATTTCATTTCAATATCTTTATTCAATAATTGTACATTGTACATTGTACAGTGTCAAATTCCTTACCTAATAAATACAGTTATAAGCTAACATTCCATATATTTCAGCAATCCCACACCTTAAACATTTTTAAAGGTGGTTTGTTGTTTATTAATATGGAATAAATGGCTTAGAAAGGTTTAAAAGAAAAGTCCCGACATTTCATATTTACCTGATAACATTTAAGGTCTCAATAAGGAGTATCATGTTTTTTCTTTATATTAATCATTAATTTAAACGTTTTTTTATTTGTTTTAAAATACGTTGGATTAAGATTGCTGATGTGATTTCAAATCAAGACGAATATGTCAAACATAAGCAAACAATTCTGTCTCAGAATGTTTATCTTTTTCGCTGATGATGAAAACTAGTAACCGAGGAAGATTTGGCGAAAAGCTGGCAATTTGTCTTTTTCCGGAAACAGGGCTGTATAAGCATTTCGTAAACTAACTAGCTTCGAGACTTCTTGCTGCTGTTCTTAAGTTAAAACAATAGGAAATCGAATAATATTATTTTATTGGCTTTCTTACATTTATTCTTTTGCATAAAGTAAGTTCAATGTTTATTATTGATTTTTTTAGTTTAATATTATTACTGTATACTAATATTACTGAACTTTTTTATTTTTCGTTTTAATAGGTGAAATATATATTTCTTCTGAACTCTACATTAATAACTTGATAACCTTTTGTAATAGGAATGTATATAAGATATTCATAATTGTGGATTTTTCATTTAGTACATATAGTTATATTAAAAACATTTGTCTTGATGAAATTATACCCAAAAAAGACTGAAAAATAATAAACAATGAATGAATTACCAATAAGTAACATCGACGCACAACCAGAAGACTATTGAGTAATTACGGACTACTTTTGACAAACAATAATAGTGGGTCGCTGTCCACTTGTACCGGTGTCTGGGAATTCTTTTTTTCAATGGCCTATATAATTTCATGTCAAACAATTTGAAAATCTTCAACAATTTTGTAACAATATCTTGGAAAGAGTAACAAACAAAAAACTAAAACCATAATATATCCAACTCCGCATAGTTTTACTGAAATAGAACAGTACTGGATTCACATGCTGGATGTTCACATACTGGATTGAATTCGTGTCGACAACATAATATCCCTATCGTATCCCTATCGGAATATTTCAAATGTATGCGCAAAATGTGGATCAAATAACATGTTTTGTGAAATTCTATCATTGCATATTTGATGTGTCAATAGCTTACCAGTAACTAACCAGTTTATCAGCTCACCAATCCTATAAGGAAACATAAATCTCTTATATTTATATACTTACTTACTGCTATGGCCACTGGTACCCTAAAGGGTACTTAGCCTCCCCAACTCACCTCCATATATCTCTACATCTTGCGTCCTCCTCCTTTCTTCTCAGTTTTTTAGGGCCGTTTCTACTCGGTCCTATCATCTCAGTTTTGGTCCACCAACGGGTATTCTTCCTTCTGGTTTGTTCTCCAGTACTTTCAATGGTAAACAGTTTTCTTCTTTTCTTATGATATATCCTGCCCATCTCATCCTTCTACTCCGTACCTCAAAGTATATACCTTGGCGTATGTGTTTAATAAAGTTTTTATTTATTATTATCATGTAATTTACAATACACATAGGTGACAAATTTTATATAGCATTTCCTTAAATTGATATTAGTGCAGTATTAAATTCAGACCAATCAGCTTCATATCATACCCTCGAGACACGTTCCTCTTAGTATGGTAAACATGCCATTACCATATTGATTTATTCTCAAGCTTAGCGAATGTCATCTACCACGGTCTCTATTTATTCTGATATATTTATTCTCATATTTTCCTTAATTTGAATGCTTGATTTTGTCCAACCGTGATATTAATAATACAAAAAATATATATAGATGGGTTGTTTTTAAGTTGATCATCGTCTTTTAATTTTTTTTTTTTTTACCCAAAACCTAAACTTAATTTGTTTAAGGCATCGTGATTTTTTTAATACGCAACTACCTGTATATCTTTGTATTTTATATAGTTTTAAGTATGTGAGACCATTTTGCACAACTTGTTTAAGAAACAATTTAAATTCTTACAAATTAACGCAACAAAGGTACCTAGATTAATTACCTTCTTTATGAATTTAAAAAGAAAAATATATATTTTTATTGAATAGAAATGTTGAAATAAATATTAGTTTAACTTATGGCATGATCCACGATGAGCAAATTGTAAATCACTATTCCTGACACTATTCCTTTTTTCTGATATGTAAAAATTATATTTTTTTATGGAATACGCAAGGAAATCCAAATTCTGCACACCTCTATATGGAATTAATGTAGGTCAGGCATACATCTTTTTGATGGTATCACTATTTTGTCTCGAACCCCAAAACGGGTTATTTTGGAGGCAACTCAAAAGTTAAAACGTAAAGCCTTACTAATTTACACCTGGTATTTTTGGAATACTAGCAGTAAACAAATATCAGTGGAAACTAAAGACCTTTATCCCAAACCATTAGGCATTGGCGGTATTTCAGCCCCACTTTAAAATATACCTAAATATCCATTATCACCTGCATAAAATATTAATCTGTACTTTTTAGTTAGTATCACAATGCCCTATAGAAACCCAAAATTGGGCATTTTTGGAGCAGCTAAAAATGCTAAATGCAAAGCCCGTATATAAAAAAAAAACTGCCACATTTTCGTACTGGATTGATATAGGGACCTGATCTATGAAGATGAAATATCTACCACCACAGTGTCCACAAGTCAATAGTTAAAGTTACAAACTTAATTTATTTTTATATTTGAAAGATACTTTTAGGAACATTTTGGCTACATAATTATATTCACCTTTTGATGTTACATAAAACGTTACTCTCAGTATTTCTAAATTCCACGGTTTATTTTACAGTACCAGTAGATTTTCTGCTAATACCAAAAAACAACGATGGACAAATAATTTTGGAAAAGTAATAATTTGCATTTAGGCCAAACAAAATATTTTACGTAAAAGGTCAATATACCCTGTATATCTTAGTGAATCCTTTGTTCCTCGAATGAACTACACGTTTCAAAGTCGTAAATACACGAACAAGAAGAATAAATATTCATATTAAGACTTCTTCCTATTTTGGAAAATTCTTAAGTTTTTTTTCTTTGTTGTTGTTGTGATGGATACTTAACTACCACAGTTTTATGAGTAACAGAATTATTAAAGGAAAATTACTCAAAACATGTATGCGCAGCGTGTCTTTGTGCAGTACTGTTCTTGTTATGAAAGGTTTCTCTAAAATTACAGTTATTATCAAAATGTACCAGGGCCACATAAGTGTACGACCGTGTATAAAGCCAAATATGCCCTGCAAGCTCAGAACACGAAGGTCTGCAGGCTAAGATTAACAATAACTAATTACACTTATGCCCTCTTAACTACTTCTGCTTGGCACAATGTGGTAAGTGTTACACTTTACACATAGTTTGTTTTATGAATTGTTGGGATCTTAACTTATTTCCATATAATCTGTGTTTAATAAATGGAATGTATGTTTTATACTTTACTCTTAGAGTTGTTAACTTAACATATTGTTATTTATAAGAAACTAGGTATAAAACAGTACTGTTAAACATATTGAAATAAAAAAAGAAGAGTAAACGTGTTGTGTATTCAAACAATTATTTTCTCTCACAAAAACATTAAAATTCTACAAGTAATGTACCGGTAACTCTAAAGATTGGATAATCCTTTTCAATGGAGAAAAAATACCAAAAACCAAACAATTTTGGGTGTGGTATATTAATATATTATGGCAAAACAATTAATTGTATGAAAAACAAATTTCGACCGAAATGTATTTCCATTCTTTTGTATTAATTTTGAATATAGGCTACCTATTCCTTATACAAACCCAATTGTTTATCTATTAGTTTGATTAACAAATTTAAAACTATTTCTTCATCTAATAAATCTGTGGCTTACAGATTATCTTGTTTTTTCTTAACTATGAGATTCAATACTTTAAACGGGTGTAAATGGAGGTATTGATCTACAAACACTGTTTATTTTTTTGTTAAAAAAACCGAGATAATGAAATTAATAGTTAGCCTTTATTTCCTTTTTGTTTATATTGTACCCTGGGATTGCATCGGACATTCTTGAAAATAAAATCATGCTATTTTATGAATGTAAACCATTCGCCAACTCAGGTCTGTTAGTGTAATTTACAAATGACAAATTAGCACTCTAGGCTACACATGGCAATTAAAGTAAATTAAATTTCAGACCGAAAATTCCGGTTTTCCTTTGTAACCAACTGCGTTTCATTTTTTTTTGTATTTTGTTTTTTTTACCGCGTTTTTGAATATATTATAATTGTTTTAGGATTTCAATAAAGTGCCGTAGCTTTCTTTAATCCTAGTTTATATCACGAGAATTCCGGAATATAAGAAACGTTTCGCAAAATGATGTTGATATCCTGTTGAAATTGATGACAACAAAGTCGTTTTGTTATTAATAGAGTATAATAGAATGTTTTTCGTCTTTTTTTATAACATAAAAATACGAACATAAAAAATAACATAAAAACATACCATTGTTTGCAATCCGGTACTTGTAATAGCCAACAACATTGGTTTAGGAATTATTATAATTCATTTAGAATTTTATGGACACTTTACAATTTACCTGGAATGTAAAAATGTCAAAATGAATCCTGTAACAAACCATTAGTTACTTTATTATTTATGTTCTGTTAAGGAAATAAGAAGAACATTTTCAAATTTACATTTTTCTTTACCTCAGGCTGGAAGGTAAAACATAACTACATTTGTGTAGGTTACAATTTCTCCCACAGTAATAAAAATATTCATCCGGCTGGATAGTCTTTTTCTTTTACTCTAAACGTTAATAAATTCATTACTTATTTGAAATTTGATGTGCTAATGGTAAAGCATATAATATGTAGGACATTATATTATATGGTACTACTATTTATAAATATGTGTTGAATTAACTTAATTTTTTTAAGGTAATTAAAATACGACGAGCAATCTAATATTTATAATCAGTTGTACTTGTACTTTATCAGTTTTTTTTTTAGATTAACACACTGATATTATTAACTTTCTACGAGTTATATCATTGATATATGGTAAAAAATAGACAATTATAATAAAATATTTTATTTAAAGTGGGTCCGTAGAAAAGTGTTTATATTAAGTTATACAAATTGGTAAACAAAATGAAGAAGATTGAAAAGAAAGCGAGGGACGATCTTCGCAGTGGTCTAAAGTTACTTGCACTGTCAGGCCGCGAAATTGCAGCAGTGTTCTCACCTTCTGTAAGAAATACAAAGTCAAAATCATTCAACATAAACTTAAAATACCCCCGCCGCAGCAAACCTGCAGACTAAGCGAATTTCCATTTGCCTGATTGGATTTACACTAAAATGTCTCCTTAAAAATATCACATTTATTCCTATATTAAAATTAAAATTCTTATATTATAATGTTAATAAGAATGATAATAATGTTAGTAGGAAATAAAAACATTTTCAAAATTTGGGCAAAAAATGTTAATAAATAAGCAAACTACAACAGTTTACTTATCCTCCATAAGAATAACATAGGAATTTTAAATTTACAATTTTTTTGAATTTTCTCCGTAACCATTAGGCGCATTATAACGCTTCAATATACTAAATTATTTGTTTTTTTAAGCTCTACAAAACAGTTTGGAAAGAAATTGCAAAAAATTAAGTTTTTTGGGTCAAAAATGGGAAAACCCATTTTTACCCCATAAAAGCCCTCATAAACCCCCGTTTCCATGGTCCGATCATGATGGTTGGCGAACTCGTTAGAATAAACGTAGGTTTACACGTTTGTACCAAATTTCATCAAAATCGGATCATTTTTGCTCGAGTTATCGCGCTAACGGACACATATATATATATAAATATGTATATATACATGAATTTGAACGGATGCTATTTTTGGCCTCTAGGGACCTCAAGACGAAAAAAAATCGGTCCCGGGTCCAGGTCTTACCATGAGTACTACGGTAATAGCTTATTCCCTATAGGAGAAATTCGCTAAAAAGAGTTTCGTAATCTTAAATACAGATTCTATAACGTTAACAACAATAATGAAATTTAACAGAGCATATTTTTATTAATATAATTTATTATTTTAATATGAAGGTCTTACTGCGAATAAACTTTAATGTAGGTTTTTTTAGATATGTTGTTTTTTTTAGAACTGTACGATACCATAATGAGGCATTTAATCTTACAAATTCCTTATATCTCTTAGTTTTAAAACGCCATAACACAGTGTTTCAGTACAAGGAAAATGTATTTTGGCATTTTTCTTACCTCTAAGACATTTCTCATAAGCTTAAGATTGGAATAAATTAAGTTTTCAAATTTTTGTAATAATATTTACACAATTAACTTAATTAAATATTTTTAAACCTTTTCCTGAAAACAAATTATTTGGCATCATTTTACATAAATATTGTATATTTATATTTTAAATTGCAACAGTGTTTAATACATTATCTAATTTGTATACAAACTGCAAAAAATGATCAAATAGACTTTAAATGAATGACAGAGACAATTCACCGGCCACATTATTTTTTAATTCAAGTTTAATATTAAAAAAATATATTTTTATACAATGAGGTATTTAAAATTAAAATGAATTACACAACCAAATAAAACGCAATTAGGTATTTGGTATCACTTAACCTTTGTAAATCAGGCAATTTATTTTTAATTTTTAAATACAATATTTTATTATTTTAATTTATATGTAACACATGGAAATTGAAATATCCTTTAGCTTAGCTTTGGTTTTAGGTGTAATCATCTTCATCAATTTATTCAAATCCTTTACGAATATAAATCAAATTCGTCTTCTGAGAGCCTAAGAAATTATTTTTTCACAACGAATATTATTGGGAGAAGATTTTGTCCAATAGTAGAACGCAGGGTTGCAGTCACTGTAGTATCGAGTTCGGATCCCACCAATCACCAAGTGATATTTTCCATGTGATAAAGGCACAAACTGTCCCGGTCGTGCTCATATTACTTCATGTGAGCATGCTTCCTAGCTGGAACCTACCATCCTAGGATTTAAATGTGTAACAAATTATAAACAATACCTTTACTGACGAACACGTAGATGGTGTCAGGATCTGTGTTTGGAGCTCTGCAGGTGTAGTTGCCAGTGTCCGCTGGGGTAGCCTTGTTGACTATGAGTCTGCTGTGTGTCTTGGGTCCTGGCTCTGTGTCTACAGTGACTCCGCCTCTAACTGAGTCGTAGTTGACCATCTTGTCGTTGTGGTACCAGAAAACATACTGTGGTGGAGTTGGGCTCTGTAACATGTACAACATAGTCACACATAGATAATATAAGTTTAGAGGATGGAGGATATGGCATAGAAGTAGAGTAAGATAGTATGTATAAGTCAGTATAGATTTTAATATATGTCAATCACAAGTGTTGTGTGAGTCGAACTGTTTTGAAGCGACTTTCATTGACATAGTAAGAGTCCTCATAGCCGGCCTCATTAGCTTGTGGGCGTCAAAGTTAAAGAAGAAAACTTTTTTGAGAACATCATTTTATAATAAAAACGAGATTCACTGGAATAGAGCTTTGAACGCAATATCAAAAGACGTTGGGCCACTAGTCTTATTCGTCATCTGACTGGTGGATGAATCGTGGCTATAAAAGAATTGGCTTTCTCCCGGGATACCTTAGGAAATATCTTTGTAACTTCTACGAGTGTGAAAAAGCCCCTAAACTCCTTATCTCTACGGCTGGTTCTGCCACCGTAGTGGGCTTTGTGGAGGAGATTCGTCGAATATACGAGATAATGATAATTGCTACCTACGTTAATTTATCCGAAATAAAATATGGGTTTTACAAATATCCCATGTAGCTCAGGCATAAAGTCCTAATGTTAGGTCTGCCTGTTCCCTTCCCTCGTAAGGGTTTCAAAGTATCTTACGGTGATCGTATATGAGTCTCAAACCCTGCATTTCTTTCTGTGATTGAAGATTGTTTCATGGTACCTTTTGTGAGATGTAAGCGTGGAGTATTTCTTTTTAGAGTCGTGGTTACACATTTACACTTCGAGGTGCCAAAAATCATTAATGTCTCAACTACTGTTTTGAGAGAAGAGATTCGGGCTCAGTTAAAACACCTCTTATATATTTTCATATTGGAGGAATATAAAATTATCTATTAGTTACATAAAAAGTCCTCATGTTTAGACATCCAATCAAAGTACCAAAAACGAATTATAATTATTTAATCTATATACAATTTACTTTACTGTCAAGATAGAGATTTTTTTTTTATCCAGAAATGGCAGCTAGTAGTGTACTACAGTTTAATTTTTGTCATTAACTTACATTCTCTATGATACAGACGAGGCTGATAGTGCTGCCCTCCCCAATATGATATTCTCCGCTGCCCAGGATGAATGCTGTAGGGACGATTACATGGAGGTTGTAGTAGTGTGAGAGTATTCCAAACTTGGTCCCAACCTGTGACATAAAGAAACGATTAGGGTAACCCTATATGATGAAATAAATCAAACTTATAGAGATATGGAGGGGAGAACATGTATATCAGTATTTGAAATTATTTTGATTACTAATAATGTGAATTAATGTTTCACTCGCACCTCTGCGCATTTTCTAGACAAAACTACTGCCAAGGTAGTCTAATAAAATCGCCCACCAGGTATGGAAGACGTGCTATAGGACTTTTCTCTTTGTTAACATGGTAAGTGATTTTTGACTTTGCAGCTTGGTGTGGCACGGCCTCGGGATGGATTTTAAGTGCACGTGTTTCACCTGCCACATCTACCACAAAGTGTAAACAGTATGTAGTTTACCATAGTGCATAGATAATCCACTCGCCTACAAACAGAAACTGACTGTGGGTAGTATGTTGTCAATATAAATGCATCATGATCCAAATTATTCTATAACCCGGATGCTGTAACTATATTATAAATCATAAAAAGGGGAGTGAGCTGGCGTAGTGGTTATAGCGCGGGACTTCAGTCCCTGAGGTCCCGGGTTCGATCCCCGCCACGTCACCAATGGATTTTATCTATGTGATAATGCCGTAACCCCTAGGTCTAGCCTGAAGTAATGTGAAAAACAATCCAAGGCTCGTGCCTATCATCCTAGGACATAAAAAAACTATATTATAAACCAAAACAAACCTTCGAACTTTGTCTTGTAATAAATACAATGTAATGTATGCGAGTCTGTCCCATGGCATCAGTGTGACTAGCAATATTTGTTTACTACTGGCTAATTTTTAAATGTAATGTTGTTTCTTTTTTTTATTTTTATTTATCGTTTCTGCCCTCGTAAGCTAAAAGGCAGTAACTACAAAAATATCACATTTTGAGGTAAGTGCAAATCTTTATGTTTTGAAGGTCGAGGAAAAAGGTGATCATGCCAGTATCTCGAGCTACAGACCTATCTCGATACTACCTGTGATTGTGATAGAGACGGTGATGAAGAATCAGTTGTATACATACTTTGAAACACACCAGCTGTTTTCAGACTCACAGCACGGTTTCCGCGCAGGGAAATCTACTTCGTCTGCGATTGCCAAGATTGCAAGAGAAGTTGGCGAGGCCTTTGAAGCTGGGGAGTCGGTAATGTTAACACTCTGTGACCTCAGCAGAGCCTTTGACTGTGTATCCCATGATATCCTGCTCAAAAAACTCAGCAGATATGGCGTTGGTAGTGTGGTTCTCTCCACCTTCAAGAACTACTTAGCCAACAGAACCCAGAGGGTGATACTCGAAGGCGCAAGCTCTCTAGAACTGGAGGTGAACCAGGGGGTTCCCCAAGGATCTGTGCTGGGCCCTCTTCTATTCCTGGTCCTCATCAATGACATCGACGAGACCAGCAGCTCTATACTATTTGCGGATGATACCACGCTTCTCACTAAAGGGCCAAACCTACACCACACTAGGGATTTAGCCATAATCCAGGTCCAAGAAGCAAAAGCATGGTTCCAGATGAATAAGCTGCAACTGAATGGAGACAAAACCCAGAGACTCCTTTGTACCCTCTCAAGAGACTCCTCGGACGACATGGCTGCAGTTAAACTTCTCGGTTTCCAGCTGGACAGCCGACTCGACTGGAATGACCATGCTGCCCATGTTGCCACACGGCTTGCGAGAGTCAACTGCCTCCTCAGGCGCCTCCGGAAATGTGTCACGGAGCAGTACCTGCTCATGGTATACCATGCCCTGTTTCATTCGCACATTGCGTATGGACTACACCTTTGGGGTCATGCGTCGGAAGTGGAGGAAGTCTTAAAGCTTCAAAAAGCGGCAGTCCGTATAATCTCAAGGAGCCCTTTTAGAGAACACTGCAAACCGATATTCAAGAGACTTGGAATTCTAACCGTCTGCAGCCACTACATCTACGCCTGCCTGGTTGAAATAAAATGCAGTGTTCCTCTTCTCAACACCAGAAGCCACATCCACGCCCATAATACCAGAGCTAGGCAGGATCTCGATGTTCCCCGTGCGAGATTGAGCAGGACGCTCAATTCCTTCCCTACATCAGCCATCAAGTTCTTCAACAGACTCCCTTCCAGCATTCGATGTCTGGACGACCGGAAGTTCAAGAGTGCTGTGAAAGACTTGATGATCAATAGACCATACTACAAAGTAGAGGACTTCTTTACGGACAATTTGGAGCGGGACAATTAATTTTTTGTACCGCCTACTGCCTGCCCGCCATGTTTAATACACAGTTTTATTTTATATGTGCGTGTAGTCTTAGTTTTTGTGTCTTTTTTTCTGTATTAAACAACGACGCAGTCTATTCCCTCACCAGAGGGTCAACGACGAAGGCTAATGAATATGAATGAATATGAATATGAATATCCAAAAATGTAGGCGAAAACACCGTATCTCAAGCCGTTTTTGAGATATCAAACTAGTTATTTACCGTATCTACCAACAAATGTGCAAATACTAAGTCAAAACACCGTAACTTTGGTTTACTTGGCCAAAAAACAGTAAGCAAAAAACAGTTACGGCTTTCTGGAATAGTATTTCTGCCTTACTGTTTTTTGGCTTAGTATAGTCTCGCCCAAATCCAATTACGGTTCAAAATTTTACCATTAAAATGCATAGGAAAGCAACACATTAAATTTTGAAGACCTTCCTATAATTTCTGTTTTACATACTCTATGCATCACATGAATATCTAGTTGTTAGGTGGTAAATGAATTTTACAAAAAAACAACTTGGAGGGAAAGTATCACTATAGGCTAGCCGGGACTCCCTATTTTGTTGACCCGGGTCAACAAATTCAATATATTTAGAAAAAAACCACTTTGAATGTAGAAATTTACATGAAACTTGGAACGAAGGTATATCCACATGTATTCTACACGTATGTTAAATTTGGTAACGATTAAAAAATATTTACCTATTTTATTAACAAAAAACTGCTGTAAAAAGCTAATTTCATTTTGTTGACCCGGGTCAATCACCAATAAAAGGTACTTAGAATTAAACTATATATATGAAACTTGGAACGAATGTATATCCACATGTATTCTAAACGTATGTTAAATTTGGTAACGATTAAAAAATATTTATCTATTTTATTAACAAAAAACTCCCGTAAAAGACTTATTTCATTTTGTTTACCCAGGTCAATCACCAATAAAAGGTACTTAGAATTAAACTATATACATGAAACTTGGGACGAATGTATATCTACATGTATTCTACACGTATGTTCAATTTGGTAACGATTAAAAAATATTTACCTATTTTATTAACAAAAAACTGCTGTAAAAAGCTTATTTCATTTTGTTGACCCAGGTCAATCACCAATAAAAGTTACCGGTACTTAGAATTAAACTATATATATGAAACTTGGAACGAAGGTATATCCACATGTATTCTACACGTATGTTAAATTTGGTAACGATTAAAAAATATTAATCTATTTTATTAACTAAAAACCAGCCAAAATAGCTCATTTTATTTTGTTGACCCGGGTCAATCGCCTAAAAAAGGTACTTAGAATTAAACTATTTACATGAAACTTGGAACGAAGGTATAACTGATAAATATTTTTTAATCGTTACCAAATTTAACATACGTGTAGAATACATGTGGACATACCTTCTTTCCAAGTTTCATGTATATAGTTTAATTCTAAGTACCTTTTATTGGCGATTGACCCGGGTCAACAAAATAAAATGAGCTATTTTGGCCGGTTTTTAGGTAATAAAATAGATAAATATTTATTTATCGTTACCAAATTTAACATACGTGTAGAATACATGTGGATATACCTTCGTTCCAAGTTTCATGTATATAGTTTAATTCTAAGTACCGGTACCTTTTATTGGTGATTGACCTGGGTCAACAAAATGAAATAAGCTTTCTACGGCAGTTTTCTGTTTATAAAATACGTAAATATTTGTTAATCGTTACCAAATATTACATAACTTACGTGTAGAATAAATGTAGATATACCTTCTTTCCAAGTTTCATATATCTAGTTTAATTCTAAGTACCTTTTATTGGTGATTGACCCCTTTTTACTGTTAATGTTTACTAGTCTAAAAAGCCGTATCACAACCTACCTCCTTTGGGCATGGGAAAATTTTGTTTCTTAAAAAGACATTTTCCTAAGCCAAAAAAAGGTAACTTGAGATACGGCTTTTTGGCCTAATAAACCTTAACAGTAAAAAGGGTAACTGGATTAAAAAATATGAATGTATCATTATACATTAATAAAAATATATTCATAGTCTCCTGCATTGAAAAAGAAGTAGTTTGAAAAAAAAAATTATTGAATTCGGTCAACCGTTTAAATTAGAAATCGAAAAAACATGACTCTGACTGGCTTTGACAAAACATCCATTTTCTCAGATTCGTCATTTATGTTGATACGGCCTTTTTGCTTACCACGGCAGGTTTGTCCTTGTACAGATTTTGTACATTATACATGATGGGGTTTCCAGCTAAGTAACTTTATAATAATTTGAAGAATATGATATTATCTAACTACGAAAACGTCCCTAGAAAAATTTTATTGTTTCGTGCTTTCTGGTGGGAAGGTATGTTTTAAAGTATGAAATACATACTTAAGGAGAACCAAATATTGTTTTTCTTCATTCCTTTTGGTAACCGATTGATTGGTTGTCAACGTCAGAGGGATATTTAATTTTCAGGAAAACCAAAATTGTGCAAGCTTTACAAGGCATAGAAAGTTGAAATACTAATACCTCGTTAATGAAGCAGGAAAGCTTTTTCCACATATTTCTTTGAATTCCAAAACGTCCCAGATATAATAACCCTATCAATTACGATAATTTGGCATATTTTAAGCTTTATGAAAGGACAAATAACAATGATCGTACATCATTACTTGAACACACTTCACCCAATAAGGGAGATTCCTTTTAAACAGTATTATGCTTTTGTCTCTTTGTTTTGCAGACAATAAAGTAATTACCGAGTTACTTGCTGAGAACTTTGAGATAAAGTTTTGCACACGAAATACCCAAGCTCCAGATGCGCTTCCATTTTGCTTTCGTTAATTAACAAATCAGACTTTAAGGATTCCTCTGTAATCATATTTCAAATGGGAAGTTCTATATTCCCCTATTATTTGACACACCGATTTAATTGGAAACAAGCTGATTATTTGAGTTTCAATATTGTTAATTAGAAAGAATGACAACAATAAGATGGAACAGAGCATTAGTTAAACTATGTATTCGATAATGATTTTCAGTTCCTCGTTTACTAGCATTTAATAGGTGTTTAATAGGTGTATTTAATCATTAAATCAACATGCGTTTACCGTAAATATTCATTGATCACGGATGATTGTTTATTATTTAAAATGTTTTCCAGGTCATTGAGTTTACGATTACATTTTCAACATGGACAACATTGAGTTGATTAGATACTTTCAATGTTTTAGAAGTTGTTGTCACTTGCTAGTATAACATATTATGTAAGTTATCATATATACTAAATGTTTAAATGACGTTCCTGAATCAAATTCCTTGTACAAGTAAGGATACTAAATAGTGTTTCAAATAATAATCTTCTAATGCAAATTAAAGTGTAAGTAAAATATGTTTTTAATTTGGTTTGAAATGTATATACAGTGGTTTTATTAAGGTTTACTCCTCAGAACGTATAGCCTAAAATCTTTATGAAACCCTTAAAACCAACAGGTAGTGAAATTCCATGACTTATAGTTCATTTCTAAAGAAATTCTTTATTTTATTAAACAAAACGTAATACGTTAAAAGCTTAATTTTAATAAAACGTTGGCACCATAAAACTATAGTTATATTTTAAATTAAAAACGTCCTTTGATATATTAGAAATTATTATTCACCCTTACAGAAAATTACTGCATTCTATGCTTGATATTCTCAAGCAGTTTTCGCTAAGTGACTATAATGAGTTTAACTTGGTGTGGCGTAATTAGGGAAGTCAACGCCATTGACAACTTTTGGTTAGTGCAAACTACTGTAAGTTACATACCATGTAATCCAACCCAATTTAAGTGCACTCAATGTTATCTTTACCTGGCATTCGTATGTGCCATTATCTCTTCTCTGCACATATTTGATCTGTAGGTCCCAGTCGTCTGTACTGTCTACATGTACGACTTGGAACCTCTCATCATTGGTGTAGGTCATCGTCCCTGAACTTAGGATGTGCCAGTCTCTTCTTCGAACCCATGACACCTGTAACCCAAGGGAATAACATTAATCTTTATGATTTAAAAAAGTAATATTGTTGGACACCGCAACATTTCACTGATGATTATATTATGAATAGTGAAACATCAATGGGTTTGACTTTGATTTGTACTATGAGCTTTGTAGTTATGAATTTGTTATCATACATCTATAGTGCTAGGTAAGTCTTAGATCGAAGATGGTTTTTTTGAACAAAGTCTGTGGTAAAACTGCAGCTTGTAGTTGATTCGATGGCAGGTTTTTAAAACTTGTCTTACAGCATATTTACCGCACCTCTAGTTATAATAGCTGAACAGCCATTGTGACTTTTGAATGTCCTTTAGTTAAAGTAAAATACAGCATGTTTTTTTATCTTAATTAAAGGATCATTAAATAAATTATGATTCGTAGTTTTTAAAGATAGATCAAGCCTCACCCTGTCTTCTCGTGTGTTTCTGACTCTGCAGTAGAAGGTTGCTGTTCCTCCCAATTGTACTGAGAGATTAGTTGTCAGGGACGTGTCAAACACTGGCACTTCGTAGGGAGCTGGAGAACTCTGGAACTCTAATCTCTCATAATCCTCAGGAAGCTCTATGGCCAGCTTCAACTTGGGATTATCTAAACGTTACAAGAAAAAGAATTAGTTAGTTTTTGTACTTGGTTTGACAGGATGTGTCAAACACTGGCACTTCGTAGGGAGCTGGAGAACTCTGGAACTCTAATCTCTCATAATCCTCAGGAAGCTCTATGGCCAGCTTCAACTTGGGATTATCTAAACGTTACAAGAGAAAGAATTAGTTAGTTTTTGTACTTGGTTTGACAGGATGTGTCAAACACTGGGACTTCGTAAGAAGCTGGAGAACTCTGGAACTCCAATCTCTCGTAATCCTCAGGAAGCTCTATGGCCAGCTTCAACTTGGGATTATCTAAATGTTACAAGAGTAAGAATTAGTTAGTTTTGGTACTTGGTTTGACAGGATGTGTCAAACACTGGCACTTCGTAGGGAGCTGGAGAACTCTGGAACTCCAATCTCTCGTAATCCTCAGGAAGCTCTATGGCCAGCTTCAACTTGGGATTATCTAAATGTTACAAGAGTAAGAATTAGTTAGTTTTTGTACTTGGTTTGACAGGATGTGTCAAACACTGTCACTTCGTAGGGAGCTGGAGAACTCTGGAACTCTAATCTCTCATAATCCTCAGGAAGCTCTATGGCCAGCTTCAACTTGGGATTATCTAAACGTTACAAGAGAAAGAATTAGTTAGTTTTTGTACTTGGTTTGACAGGATGTGTCAAACACTGGCACTTCCTAGGGAGCTGGAGAACTCTGGAACTCTAATCTCTCATAATCCTCAGGAAGCTCTATGGCCAGCTTCAACTTGGGATTATCTAAACGTTACAAGAGAAAGAATTAGTTAGTTTTTGTACTTGGTTTGACAGGATGTGTCAAACACTGGGACTTCGTAGGAAGCTGGAGAACTCTGAAACTCCAATCTCTCGTAATCCTCAGGAAGCTCTATGGCCAGCTTCAACTTGGGATTATCTAAATGTTACAAGAGTAAGAATTAGTTAGTTTTGGTACTTGGTTTGACAGGATGTGTCAAACACTGGGACTTCGTAGGAAGCTGGAGAACTCTGGAACTCCAATCTCTCGTAATCCTCAGGAAGCTCTATGGCCAGCTTCAACTTGGGATTATCTAAATGTTACAAGAGTAAGAATTAGTTAGTTTTGGTACTTGGTTTGACAGGATGTGTCAAACACTGGGACTTCGTAGAAAGCTGAAGAACTCTGGAATTCCAATCTCTCATAATCCTCAGGAAGCTCTATGGCCAGCTTCAACTTCGGATTATCTAAATGTTACAAAAGTAAGAATTAGTTAGTTTTGGTACTTGGTTTGACAGGATGTGTCAAACACTGGGACTTCGTAGGGAGCTGGAGAACTCTGGAACTCCAATCTCTCGTAATCCTCAGGGAGCTCTATAGCCAGCTTCAACTTCGGATTATCTAAATGTTACAAGAGTAAGAATTAGTTAGTTTTGGTACTTGGTTTGACAGGATGTGTCAAACACTGTCACTTCGTAGGGAGCTGGAGAACTCTGGAACTCTAATCTCTCATAATCCTCAGGAAGCTCTATGGCCATCTTCAACTTGGGATTATCTAAACGTTACAAGAGAAAGAATTAGTTAGTTTTTGTACTTGGTTTGACAGGATGTGTCAAACACTGGGACTTCGTAGGGAGCTGGAGAACTCTGGAACTCCAATCTCTCGTAATCCTCAGGGAGCTCTATAGCCAGCTTCAACTTCGGATTATCTAAATGTTACAAGAGTAAGAATTAGTTAGTTTTGGTACTTGGTTTGACAGGATGTGTCAAACACTGGGACTTCGTAGAAAGCTGGAGAACTCTGGAATTCCAATCTCTCATAATCCTCAGGAAGCTCTATGGCCAGCTTCAACTTGGGATTATCTAATCTTTACAAGAGTTTAAATATAAGTTTAAATATATCTAGTTAGTTTTGGTACTTGGTTTAACAGGATGTGTCAAACAAACACTGGGAGTTCATAGGGAATCTGGTGAACTTTGAAAATACGATGATATGGTATCTAAAAACAATAAAATAGAAGGGCGATATTAATTTGTAAAATCAAGTATACATTTAAGCCATTTATTTGTTTAGAGCTGATGGCTTGACTACACATTAAGATGATAAATAAGGTAAATCCTCATTGTTGTACACTAGTTCAATATAATAACTTCTTTATCTGCATCTTACATGATATTAAATTACCTGAATAAACAGAGTAAGTTTATAAATATATTATTACAAGTCTTATAAAACATACATCCATGTATTTTTTAGGCTAAACAAAATGTATTATTTTTCATCATCTGTCTTACTTCACTTACTTAGGCATACAAAAACAACGTTAAAAAAGTATATTTTGTATAACGTGCTAATAATGTAAAGACGTCGTAATTGCCATACTTGTATGCTAGTATTTAGTAACTGAATTCTTTTCTCACATCGGTTTGAATTTGTCCATGTTACACCTTCAGATCCTAGGTTTCAACTGGGAACCGTCTTAAACATTAATTCAGGCTAGTCCTAGAGGGCAGCTGCGATATCGCAAAGACAAAATCCACCAGTGATTGGCGGGATTTGAACCCAGGACCTCAGGCTCTGGGGGGCTAAGCTCCAACACTAGCCAGCCCTCTTCACGACGTCAATTTAAATCAAGTTCAAAGCAGCAAGAATATGAGAGCAATTGATCATGATAGATATTAATACATCTATAATACACTGTAATTTACAACATTATTTCAATTATAAAACTTGGCTGGCCCATTTATAAAAGTTAATTGACCCAAATATGCAATATTAAAGATTTTCCCCATTTTTTGTGTAGGTAAAGTGTACAACGGACTTGACCACGAATATGATATTGGCAGAGTTTTTACCTTTTCAACAATTCTGAAGCCCTTTGGACAAACAATGCTGATTAAAACATAGCTGGAGGGCATTACAGTGGTTGGATGTTAGAGGACACCCTTAACTGCAGAGAGCATACTTAAACGTTGCCGTTGGCATTGTCACACTGTTATTTGACTTTTTACAGAACTAGACGGCGTAGTGTGTATTTTGTATTCAACGTAACAGAAATTTTGCACTAATATTTTCGTAAATTCTGACAAGGTTTTAAGCGAGAAAATATGGATTTCTAGAATAGTGTTAATATTTAATGTCTAATATGCATTTTATTTTTACTTAATGTTATTGTATTCCAAGTATACAATTCTAACTTAACTTATTTATTTTATAAATATGAATCATTGACATAATTTATTATGCTATATTATTTATTCTTTATTGGTTAGCAAACTTAAATAGATACTTTTTTGTGAAATGTTGTTAAACAGATCCTAGACCTGCACGCTGTACCCGCCGCCGTGTTGTAATGAGTTGTATGGCCAATGTTCATGCATTTTGAAGTTTTTTGTGCTCGTGTATATGATAGGTGTTTTTTAGACTTTCTCGTCTCCCAGGATTGGTTTTACTTCCGTTTTGGCAATGACGCCATATATGTCGAAACCGGTCGCCCTACAAACGACGTTAGGTTTACTTAGACAGAATAATGTTAACTTAACTCATTGTATACAATTAAAATACAAGGTTTACCCGGATTCAAGATAAAAAACATGTGTCAAGTTATGTGAACCCCATATAATGTAATAATAACTTGGAACTGCAACAGTGACAGAATGTAGTGGCAGATTCAAGGAAAACAATGTCATGATATATAGATGTATAAAAACACATTTTCCTTTCTAAAAACCAAGCGTCGCTTGAATTTTTCTCACACAAATAGATACCAAAAAGAGTATAACAGCTATTAAAGATAAATCATTGAAAAGAAAACCGAAGATTGGTGAGTATTTTCCAATTTAAAAAGGTGGATTTCTTCAGCAAACTTTTGGAATAAATTAGACACACAAAATCATCACACATACAAATAACTGTTTCACTATTATTGAAGCTTTAAAATATTAATATTTTTATGTATTTTAAAATCTTTTAATTCGTGGTCTGCTCGAAACCCCTTTTTGGCATGGCTAAGCTCTTAAAATTAGTATACAAGTATTTTTTCCGCCATACTGCAGTTTTTTAATGCACACTAACCCAATCTAGATAAACGAAATTATTGAATCTCTCATTACTAAACAACTGCTTATTTGCATTAGAAAAATTAAAAACAAGTTAAATTGTGTTTTGAAAGGTTATATTTTCATGAAATTTTTATAAAGTTTCCAGCTTAGTTTCAAAATAATGTTAGAAATTTCGAAAACTACAAGTCCCCACACCGACAAACAGTGAACAGAAAGGGTCACTTTACGCCTTAGTGATAAAATATACTATCTGTTATTATCATAACCTATAAAACTGCTCCTTATACTAAATACGTTGGGCTAGAGTTGTACAAATAGAGAAAAAAAGAGAAAAAGAAAGGTATGTTTCATATACAATTAACATAGCAAGTTTCATAGATGATGAATTGTTTTGCTGTTATAAGGATCCAAACGATCATCATAATGTCAAGAAATAACGCATCTTCATACTGTGATGATTAAATCGTGTGTACACATCTAACACATACATTCTTGTGGCAAAAAATAGGTCAAGTATCGGCTTTATTATGGATAAATAAGGTCAAATAAACATGGATCGCCTACCAAGAAGCTTGGAGTGATCGAAGTCCTCATACTTGGAAATATCCGAGGAATCATTGTAGCTCCAGAAACCAGAAAGGTCTTGCAAGGATCTGTCCTCATTGTCGGTGAATAGAGAAGTTAAGTTGAACGGTTCCTCCTTGGGAAAAGATTTGGGACCTCCTCCTGTAAAAATAAATCAAATAACTTAAATATAATGTAGGGATAATGCAAAAGGTAATACGATCGATACAACAAAGAAAATTAATACAGTTCAACTTATTATTATAAAGCTTAAAGTTACCTTATTTGTATTTCTTAGAAGACTAAGTTGCCTCTCAGTAGTGCAATGACCTTTACTGGACTTTTTAGGTTTCTAGATTAAATAACGTTTTATAAACATTTAGTAACTTGTCAAGAACGTTAAGAGTTTTCTCTCTTTTATGCTCGTGTCTACGTCAGTGGCATTTTTATAATGAAGTAAATTCAAACGCTTTTAAGGAAAAGCGCTCCAAAACCTTGCCATTTTTTGTGGTGTGCTAATGAAATGAGTTTTATTATAATATCAATATAGCTTATACCACCGAAATACCCTATTGGTGTTGGATAACTATAATTATTACATATCCAAAGCAAAACATTTTACAAATATATTATACATAAAAGCAATACATAATGTGTTTTCTATTAAAACTATGTGAACAAAAAAGAGGCAAAAAATAAAAAAAAGTAAATACTGAACTATTTTAGGGTTTATATAAATACTAAAATCCTTCAGTTCAATATTGATGGTGTTTATGGGATGGTGAAATAAAAAAAGTATTTCCGTTTTAAATTTAAAAATAAATTAATGCTGTATCAAGCAAAGTTGTTGGCAGTTGATTGATAAGTCAGTTTCTTTTAAAGTAAATATTTGTAAATACACAACTAAATAGTGTTGTCTTTAGTTATAGCCTTTATTAGTAACTATCGTTGAATATGTATTAACATAAATCTTTATTTGTTTAAATCATAATGCAATAAGTTATGTATATAAATAGACAAAAAGTACAAAAATGTGGTTAAAAGTAAAGCGAACATCATTTACCTGATTTTGAAGTTAGGCAAAGGCCTAAGCTGACAAGCGAATGAACTGTTGCCATGAATCGTACACGTGCACACATCCTAAAATGTATACACTAATAAGTAACTTTGAACATAATGTATAATATAAATGGTATCAGAAATCTGACACATACTTTCTTCCATTATCTTGTCATCAATCTTAAGTGATAAGAGTAACTAAATATGATATTTTATAGGTAAAATCAGAAAAGCTACATTGACTCTTGAACTTCTTTTAGAGTTATACCATTTTGTTTAGAATTGGAAGGGCTACAGCATACTAAATTCTCACGAATATTGTTTGGGTCATTTTCGATAAAATTCAATTCTTCTGCTATGGGTTTTTATGAAAAAATCGCAATTAAAAATAAAAACATCAAAAAAATAAAAAAATAGTGCCTAGATATACCATGGATTAGTACCTAAATACCAAATTTCATCAAAATTGGACCACAGGTGTAGTCTAGTACACATCCACACATGCACAGACACAGACATTATTTAAAAAACGACTATTTTGTGTCCATGGGGACCCAAAACAGATATATCCACTCAATACCCAAACTCGAAAATCTTTACAAAAATAATACCTTCTCTATATACTATGTATAAGGAGAAAGTAAAAATAGCTTATATGCTGTGTTGTTCTTAATGACGTTTTGCATGTTCAACAACCAGGTAAATAGACATTAAGCTTTATCCCACGGAAACACGTACCACTTAGTATGGTAAACAAACAATTTCCATATTTACCCACCCTTGAACTGAACGTATAGAGTTGTCCGTGATCCTATTGATTTATATTTAATTTCATAACACTGTACAATGAAAATGCTAGGGCTTAAATTAATTAATATATTTCTTGTATGCTAGTTTATATTAGTTAGTAAAACGAAACCTTATGTCAAAAATATTAGAACTTCATTCATGAGCAGAGGGTTTTTCTGATATAAAGTTTTGCAAAAGGTTTAAATAATAACGTAGTTTAAGTTTGATCCTTTTAAAAACATTTTAGTATGTATTTGGTGTCAGAAAAAAGTTATTATGTAATGAAAGTCGTCAACTATCTTAATATGAACTATTGGATGATGCTACACTAATGAAAATATAAGTTATAAAAAGCATAAGGCATATCCATATTGAAAGTTATTCACTTAAGTAAAAATATATGTTGGTTACTGACAGGGAAAAAGATCAATACATATCGAAGTAATAGTTATGCCATATTCGTTGGAACTACATGACTTAATCAAGATCAAGTAATGGGTTTCTATAAAGTAAAGCTAGAGTCAGAGTTAAGAGAGGTGCAAGAAATGAGTTGTGTCGGAAAGTGGTTTCGTTCAATTTAATCCCCGTTGCAGAATATTGAAATATCCACTCGGGCTTAATTCTTTCCCAATACTGACTTGGCTTTGTTTATTGTGCAAATGGCTACTTTATTTGAAATCATAGTTAAGGGATTTAAAGGATTACAACTGTTGTGTAAAATATATGATTGAATCTGAATGGTCAGTATTACATTTAATGGGAAATTTAAAAATGTAAGTCCCGTGAATCAATTTTTCTTCATAAAGCCATGAGTATTGAGTATGATCGTAATGCATTGTACATGCCATATTTCCTGAAATTAAAGTTTCAATAATACCAATAAATTTCCTATTCAGCGAATTTACCATATAGGGAATAAGCTATTACCGTAGGTCTCAAAGTAAGACCTGGGCCCAGGGCGTATCTACTTACGTTTTGAGGTCCCCAGAGGCAAAAAACTTAATTCATGATTATGTTTGAGCATCGGAAATGTACATTGTCTTGATAAGCGGTCTTGTTCCTTACATAGGCTTTTTGTCAGTGATCAACCTGAGATTGGTTTCCTTTCAAAGCAATTAAAGGAAAAAGAACAACAAGAGTGCTTTCAAGATAACTTTGTTTAGGAATAATACAAATGTAGAACAAAATATAAAACTTACAAATTCCTATCTACCTTTAAAGTGGTAGGAAAAGTAAGCTATTTTATTTTTTATATTTAGGTGTTTATTTCAATCAACGACGATTCTTCCCAATTTTAGCAGCTAAATGTCACAGGTTCTAAATCAATTCTACTTTGTTACAGCTGACTAGAACAAAGAGTGGGAAAAGACCTGGTGTAGCAATGACACAATTTTATATACGGATTCACAAGTAAAGGTAAACTATAATGGCAATTTTATTCCATTTGTCAATGAATAAAGTAATCATATGAAAATATTGTATTCTCGTGCTCACATATACAGGGTGATTGATATAAGTGTGCCAGCCGTTTTATTCGAAAACCATAAGAGATATCAAAAAAAGTTAAATGGTAAGTGCCTTGGATTTTTTATTAAAAAAATTGTAGTCAAGTCAAAAAAATATTTTAGCCGCCATTTTTCCAATATGGCCGCCAACTTTGATTTTTATTATGGAACACCCTGTATTTTATGATGTATTCTGGTAGAAAATGTGTTTTCAAGACGATTTTATTCTTGCGATTTTTTTCAATGACCTAACAGTTTCATAGATAATAATGGTTAAAGTTTTGAAATTTCTGCATGAGAAAGAATTTCGATAAAGGCCTAAGCAAGCATGCCAGCTGTTATATTAGAAATCCATTCAAAATTTCACAACTTAAACCATTATTATCTTTGAAACGGTTAGGTTTATGAAAAAAATCACACGAATAAAATCGTCTTAAAATTACATTTTCCACCAGAATACATCATAAAATACAGGGTGTTCCATAAGAAAAATCAAAGTTGGCGGCCATATTGGAAAAATGGCGGCTAAAATAATTTTTTTGACTTGACTACATTTTTTTTATTAAAAAATCCAAGGCACTTACCAATTAGCTTTTTTTGATATCTCTTATAGTTTTTGAATAAAACGGCTGGCACACTTATATCAATCACCCTGTATAAACGCTGTTAATAAACACATCTCATCTTATTAGTACTAGAATATATGTATATAGTATTACAAAAATGTATGTGTCATTATTATATGTATGTTCAAATTATTGAATAAAATAATATTCATCCCCCTAGTCATCATATTTTAATCAATGATTGTTGGCGAGTATTAAAACTAAAAAGTATCAAGTGCAATTTACACCTTACAAATTGTTTCGTCCTAACGTATTCAACTGGAGGCCACCAGTGGAATTAATTCTTGCTAATTGTTATACTCGAGCCTTCGTGTTCTGTGGTTACATTGGAACAGTTGGCTTTAACACCACCGTATTACTTCTGCGGCCCTGGTGTACTCTGATAATTGTAATCACAGAATAACCCTTTGTCATAATGCCAAAAAGTGTTAGGCAGTTTGCTAACAGTATCAATCTATAGTGTTATATAAAAATATAATGGTGACTGTCTGAATGTGTATAACTATTTACCGTAAAAACTACTGAACTAACTGGGCTTAAATTTTACAAAAATACAGCTACCATACCAAGTAGTTACAACACTAACTCATCTGTTATCGCTCGTGATCGCGGCAATGTCGTACAAATCAGTAGGCCTACTTAATTGTATTTTATCCGTCCGTATGTGTCTTCGTTTATGTGTCGTCGAGTATGTGAACTAAAATGTCTACCTGACGAAGCTACAATAAGTGGATTTTGATGTTCATGTACTAAGATAGTTTGACAATGGCGTTCTGCCGAAACATGTAACTATAAGTAGGCCTACAAACTACGATTTTGGAACTGCAGACGAGGTAATAACCTTATTTTGGTAAAATGTGGGTCCCCTACAAATACTAAACGCAACTAACAAACATAAAGGCTGCATTTCCGAATGTGATAAGACTTCTTCAAGTTCGTATAAAATATCGTGGACAGTCCCAACAACACCATAGACTAATCCTGCATTGGTCGATAAGCTGTGAACGTAACTGTACATATTTTGGCAATTATAAAAAAATGTTTAAGATATTAGCATTCATCGAAACTAACTATTGCGGCATTAAAGGTTTGTTTGTGGTATAAATGAATGACACAAGAGTTTAGCCAATTTGTCATAGTCATAAGTAGCTAATTCAGCACGATTTCTTGTCTTCTTGTCATGATACGAACAGCGTTGCAATTTAGTGATTTTGTTGGTATTTTTTTTTATGGATTGTCAAGAAAATAATCTTCAGTATAGTCTCGTCGTTCCATGAGCAATATTAGTAAGAGCATTACGAGAATGACTCTCACTTTGGCGGATTGACGCATGACAGTTTTTAGTTGAAAAACTTTTTTAATGTGCTCGTATATGAAACGTCAATGAGTTTTCTATATGATTCCATTGAACAAAACTGATTTGATATATCTGATGGCTTGCATAAAGCTTGATAAAGCTTGATTGCAACGGTAGTAACTGAGCAATATCACCCTAAAAATTATACAATAAGACCCCTAAACACTTCATCTTGGATTTGGTTGTCAGGTTTCGCTTGACGTAAGCGTTTGTCGTGCATTCTTTGACAGTAGCTAGTGGCAACACATGGATGCTTTTTAATTGCAAATTACGACACGGATATTTTTTTACAAATTCTGGAGATTTATATCCCACCCCTCTATAGCTCATTCAGATTTCGTATATTCAATATGAAAGCTGAGTGAATTGTTTGGCCATTACCATTAGAAGCGGATCACTACCATAGTGCTAATACGAGTACACTGCCGTAACCGTAGGTTGATTTAGTTGTGTTTACAATCCCATTTATAACTACTGACTTAACAACCATAAAAATGTTTATTTTGCGAGATAAAACTAATGGTACATTTATAAAAATAAACTTAATAGTTAAATTGGTTTGTTGGTACTAAATATTTAAATATGTTAAAACTGAAACCAAGAATTAATCACGCACCTAAATAGTACTGTACGTAATAAGATTTAACAGTAGGCTACGAATATTATGAGAGAACTAAGTAAACCCCTCGAAATCGACTGTTACTTTCAAGGCTTACGCAAATTCATCTGCGGAAAGTTAGGTGTAGTAGAATATACCTGAAGTGAAGTTTGCTTTTATTTTTGGACTGTTAGAAGCCTCCTCGTTTATATGGTTGTGCGCCTTCGTTGGCAAAATATAATGCCTATTTTTGTGAACAGAACTCCTCCCTCATTTTTGGACCAATTTTAATGGTTAAAAGTCAAAATAATGGCCCTGATCTGTTAGTGTTTTTCATTTTTTGAAATCTTTATTAGTTTGGGCAGGATCTTCCATCAAAGTTGGGTTTTCTCCCACAAGATTAACATGGGGGAATCTAAATATTTAATTGGAAACTTTGTCACCACTAATTTGAGAGAACGGCTGGGCGTAGAAACTTGGTAGAGGTGTCAAAAGAAAGGTCTTGGTCTCTAGATGAGTTATCAAAAGAAACACGAAGTAAAGTCCCTTAGGGCTCTGCCCCAGAAGCCTTTAAATATCCCTCCACGGATTTGTTTACATTTTGGTCATGTGGATAATACCTTTTAATAAAACAGCTGTTAATTTTAAAATTATTGTGTTTTAAACAACCCACATTTATTGGGAGTTACTGAATTGTCCAAAAGAAGTATTTGCAATGTTATTTTCTGATTTTAAAATTGATTTTCCTCTGTATCATTTGTGTTGCAATATAAAGTTCCATTACGAAATCAGTGGAAAATCCTTTTATGACAATAGCTCCTACAATTGTTTCTTATTGAACTATCTTATATCTATTTTACGGGTTGGTGTCTGCCTTTTTCACACCTTTTCCCTATATTTTATCATATTATTCTAGACAGATCATCATAGGTTCATGAGATTACTGTCATACATGCTTTCAATCATTGGAAAAATCTTCAATTGTGTAATACAATACAAAATAATACAAGTGCAGAAGAACACGGTGCCCATTTGAGCCGTGTCCATATTTTGTTAAATTAATAGTGGTTTACAGCAAGTGGATAAAACATTTTACAATATTTATGTAGAAATATGTGCATGATTTAGAAATTCATTAAGCTGGAAAACTGCAATATACTGCAGACTTTTCAGAGAGGTTACTTCGATGTATTCATTAAGCTTAGTGAAAACATAATACAGATATGTATACAAATAAGAACGTGAACTCCTAGAGAGCCTTTGAGTGTTATTAGACTAATGAAAAGGGTTGTGCATGTTTACTAGCGCTACTCAGCAACAAAAACCATTAAATTTATCTCGAAAATATATATTCTTAAAGTGCACTGAGCAGCAACCTAAAAATCTATGTAACTTACCCATATAATATAGTTACAAAATGCTCAAACTCGCATTGTGACATTTATAATTCGGCTTATATTTCTACAACAGAAAATTCATCTGTAGAAGAATTTTATTGTGCTCTTACTATGTCATTCGCATTATTTGTTGCCAATGAAGCTGCACGACCACATAAATGAGGAGGCCCCTAACAGTTCAAGAATAAAAGCCAACTTCACTTCAAGTATAATCCACTACACCTAACATTCCGTGGAGAGATTATATTGACAACTTTATGTAATTGATAAGGCTGAGACAATTAACTGACATCCCTTATGTCAAGGAATTCCAGCTTTAAGAGAAACACCACAACCAATTTCTCAAAACTGTGCTAGAGGGTTATTAATTGGCACAGAAGTACGAATGAACTGACGTGACGTGACGAAGGAAAAATTAAACTTACACTGTTACGGATATACTACCCTTTGAAGTGAGAACGTGTCTTCCCAACAGACAGATATTTTTTTCAAATAAAATCATAGATTAATCTGCATTACACTGATGAAATCACGGAAGTGTTTAACTACAAAAGATCCACCAATACGATTTTAATACTATTTAAAGGTTCTTCCAAAGAAAGAGATTCCAGATAGCATACTAACAACTCCGATGACGCACAATATGGGAAATATTTTATCCATTGAATGATCAACTATATTTGGTAACTAACGCAATTAATATCATTATTGTTTTTACACTTATTAATCAATGCTAATTGCTCAAAATATGTATAGTTTCACTCAATTTATCGCAGTTAGATGAATTAGCGTAAGCCTTGAAAGTAACCGTTAATTTCGACTGGTTTCACCTAGTAGTCTATAATTGATCATTTGGCAATAGTACGTATTTGATAGTTATTTAAAACGCAGGGTTTTTTACTCTGAGTGGGTTGATTTTTCGTTCGAAAATAAAAAGTCAAACTTTACCGAATACGCAGAAAAAATACACTAGGTAACACTCATGATTATAGGCTAAGAATACGACATGTATACAAACGCCATGCTGAATACAACATGTAAAAGAGGTTAACAAGTATAACCTCTCTTACGTGACTTTGGAAAGGGTTTCCTTTTATCCAAATAATTCCAATTGTGATTTCCTGGAACTTTAGCTACTGGAAGTAATACAAATATATTATATATTCCAAGTAAAATGTAGGGAAAGCTTCACCACAAAAACAATTTGCTTTGCTACCTGAAGATGAAATTGAGAATGCAATATAATTTTATCCTTTGTAACTTTACTGAGTTCAAACTTTTACAAACGGTTTTAAATCATAATTAAAATAAAGTGCTATGCAATGTTAGAACAGCATTGTTTTACAAATTCACTTAAACAAGCACTTTGCTTTCGATCAAACAAACATTGTTAAGAGGATTTAAATGAACGCTTGTGCTGTATTTTAATTCCAATTGTAACACGATAGAAACAGAAAAATATCCTTGGAGTTATCTCAACAAATGTTTTATTTGTTTTAAATCAAATAATCGCAAAATATACATGTAAAATTAAAAGTTGTAAATGGATTTTAGATAGTATTATATTAACCTTGGTCCGGCTTACATATTATTTCATCGTTCGTTTATTTCTTAGCATAATATTTTTTTACATTACTATTCGTTATACATATTATTTAAATAGTATTTAACCCTAATATTGTCTATTTGTTCTTACAATAGTAGGTTGAAATAACTTGTTATCACTTACAACAGTTTTTTTCAGCTATCCATAATCTTAGTGTCAAATAGTATATAGACAGACTCCAGGGCTGTAGCATAAGCCCTTTTGTAAAATGATTATTAGAATAACCTATTTAAGTTGTCTAATGAGTATAGTTCTCGCCTTAAGATATGAAAAATCGCCGGGTGAATTCCAAGCTAGATAAATTTCTAAGCCCTCGTACTATTTGTTATTGAGCTATCAGTTAAAGATGTAGTACAATAAGAGGTAGTCGTCAGGTGTTAAGGGCATGAGAGTTGGGATGGTAAGGAAAACGTTAAGCAACGTGAACAGACAAGAAAAATAATCTATAAATAAAAATACTTTTTATAGAAATGCCACGGTTTTAAACGCACTAAAAAGTAGAAAATAATGTATAAATATGTTGAGAGAATAAATACTTGTAATATTTAAAATGAAAAACGTAGGGCGTAATTATCCTCACTTATTATAATTATCTTTTGCATGCACCCCACGTTTTTCGTTTTATATCTTATAAGTACTCATTCTCTCCACATATATATATACTGTTTTAAACTTTTTAGTGCTTTTAAAAACGTGGCATTTAAAAAATATATTTTTATTTATAATTTGTTTTATACTTTTTAGTCTTTAATGTGTAAATATGTTAAGTATATTTTTGATATTTTGCGAATTTTAATAATTTATTTGTTTATATTGTGTAGGTGAAGTGGTAGAACTATATGGATATGGTAGATGGCTAATACTATAGTATACTGTACCGTAAATTTAAAGAAGCAAATTTTATCAAACTGTGTCCTCCCCCATTGCAAATGAAAAACTTGAGTATAACTGCAATAAGCATTCATACTTAATGCCAACCCCGTACGAAGGACGGGTTCTCTGCTAGTATTTTATATGGCCTGTTAATACATAACCAAAACCTTATTATCTGTAATCAGATGTTTCATCCTTACTTTTAAATGTTTGTTGTATATTCAGAAAGTGAGCTAATAAAAACGCGCCCATGGGGCGTAGTCCAAGGAATTATGAAAATAAAATGATTTAATACTGCGTTGTCATCCATTTGTGAGCTATGTTTCAAGTTTCATGTATTTAGCTCATCGGGACGTTGGTTTTATATCAATTGCAAAATTTGTACCGGACAATAAAGCGATCTAGTAAAAACGTTTTAAAATTATTGAATCTCTAGGAAACCATGCTAATCTATAGGTTTTATAACCACTTTTAACGATAGCACAACAAATATTAATTATGTATACTAGTTTTATAGGTTGTATAAATTTTTATCTTTTACAAAGCCCACGTGCTTATAACAATAAAAAAAAATTAACTCTTAAGGCAAGCTTTGATTTTAAACCCGTAATTTCACTATAAACCATAAAATACTATTCCCATAAATATAATGGAAGCTGTTAGAATTTTTATTAAACAGTAATATAATTTAAATTGAAGGCAAAAAAGAATTATTTCCAGTAAAACAACTGTGATTAAACGCTCCAGGCTACGATGGTATAAAGTGATGAAATGTAAAATAATGCCACAATATACGGTACTACCATATGTTTATAAAATAAAACAAAGGTCTATTATATGTATTTATCATTCATATAATCAATACCAATTATATTGTTCAGACATTATGCAAGTAAAATAATATAAAATGCATGTCATAAAATGCACACACATGTACCACAATATGTTACAATGACATTTAATAGCGGGAGTTGGAACTGTGCGTTTTTAATGAAGTCACGTAGTTTTAAGTAGTTCTAAGGAAGAAGAATATTGAATTTATACAGTATACACACTTCTAAGAGCCGTACAATGTTTTTTTTTTTTTTTTTTTTTTTGTATTAAGCCATACTTAAAACGGAATGATCTAAATTACTTACCAGGTCATGGTAATAATAAAACTCAACAGTTCGTTAGTAAAAAACACTGTTGTTCCTTAGAAATACCACTGTTCCTTAGAATTGCTAAATATTCTGTTTAAATATAGTATATTTTTTTCGTATATAATTTTAAATCCAATAAATTATTTACCATAGGCCTAATGATACCTAATATAACTTATATTTTTATTAGTATAATCTTTTGATTGTTTATTTAATTTATGTTATTGGTTTGTTTCATTATGCACATAAAAAGCAAACATCAGATTTGGATTAATTTCTATAAACAGTACTTACTTAACTCTCTGACATTGAAGTGCTACTAATCCCTGGCTTTGATAAGAACTTAAGAAGCTTTTAGGTGGATTATAGTATAAACATAGTTACTTTGTGAGTAGGTAAGATGATAACTTATAATATCCACATAAATGGCAATGTGAAAACATACTTTAAACTGATATCTTTTTAGCTAAACCATCAAATTTCTCTTGTCAAAGAGCATTGTTCATGTATATTTTAATACCCCTGCCACAGCAAACCTGCAGACTAAGCGAATTTCAACTTGTCTGATTACATTTTTACTAAAATATTACCATAAATATGACATATTTATTTCCAATACAAATAACATTCGATTTATTAAGTGCTTAGGTTTGCTGCTAGGGGGAAGGTCAAACGGGTTTTTGACCATAGGTCAATAGTATAGGATGAAAAATATAAATTTGCCAAATTTTATCAACATATAAACAACACACATAAACACAACACATAAACAAGTAAACTAAAACAAATTTCATTTTCTCCATAAGAATAAAATGGGAATTTTTAATTGCCCTTTTTTACGCTTAGGGGTACAACAGCGCTTCAATATACTAAATTACTGGTATTTCTTTTTAAGCTCTAAAAAATGGTTTAGAAAGAAATTTCAAAATCTTTTGTTTTTAGTTACGTTCGAATAAACGTAGGTTTACACGTTTTTACCAAATTTCATCAAAATCAGATTATTTTTGCTCGAGTTATCGCGCTAACGGAAACATATATATATAGATGTGTGTGAATTTGAACGGATGGTGTTTTTGGCATTTGGGGACCTCAAAACGAAAAAGTAAATCGGTCCGGGGTCTAGGTCTTACCATGAGACCTGCAGTAATAGCGTATTCCCTAAATGGGAAATTCGCTAAAACACTGTGTAAGTCGTCGATTCTTCAAATAGATTTGATCGTTTCAACATATTTTTTATTAAGTTATTTCACATCATAATCCACAAAAATGTTTTTATGTTGTAGGAATAAAAAAAAAAAAACATATGTTATATTGTATATTCAATTGTTTGTAAGTATATTAGTCAGGATACAGTTTAAGTCCCATTAATATATCCGATTTAATTTATTGTAAAGAAATTATGGGTAAAAACAATAAAGGTAGACACGTACTGTACATTTAGAAAATCTTTACTTTCATGTATATTATAAATATGTACTCATAATTTTTTTGTATTTTGTTTAAGAAATTTATATAAAAGACAGTAAAATTATTTTTAGAAATATCCTCGCGTGTTTTCTTACATACAAAGTATCACGTTTTATTTAGTCCTATCGAGTAATAAACGTAGTTAAACAACAGTTTTATGTACCAAGTATTTCCTCAATAACGTGTAAGTAAATCAGGAGTTTCCGTCCGGTTTAGTTATATTATACTTAGGTTTGTGAATTATTCATATTCTGATTAAAAATGCATACCGCTGGATAACTGACCAATTTCACATAACGTTATTATTTTTTTTCAAACTTAAAAACGTTTTTATCGAGCAAATTAAAAAATCAAGCATTCTGTACAATTCCCAAAATTAATTACTCATTAGAGTTCTATAAGCAGCAAAAGATTTTACCTTTACAATCAGCAATAATCCTCAACAGGTTCGGTCACATTATATCGTAGATACACTTAGCCCGGTGTACACTAGCAGTTGGCTGAAGCAGTGCTGACTCGGCGCCGCTCAGCTCACTACTGCCGGATGCTGAGCCAGCTTCAGGTGGTGCTGCGCAGCCGCCAACATACTGCATCTCTGCAGCACAGTGCTGAAACTACTCTTAAAGGCTGGCTCAGCATTTTATTTTGGGTCATCGTTTATCCGTTATATTGAATACAAGATTACATTTTAAATTATCATCTTTTTGTGGATTGTAGGATTATATGTTTTGTCTCATGAGCGAGTTTTATAAGTATTTGAATTAATTACTCGTAATGATAGAATTATTATTAAAAAAATTTCGTATTTGTTTTGTCGTAAATTGTGTATTTTATCAATTTCAGTTCCAAATCATCTAACACGTTTTTTAGATCGTAATGAATTTTTTAATGCATAGAAACAATGTTTGATAATTTTTAAATAATCAAAATTTTGAAAAAAGTTAAGTCCATAATGTTACATAATTTTCAGTTAATGTTTAAAACCAAGCTCGAAGGTAAAACTTGCAAAAACTCTTTTACTAATAAGAAAAATTCGAATGCTTGGAATAGTTTTAATATACTATCAGTTAATGGTGTGGCAAAGGGTTGACTTTAGATAGTTACAGGACAAAGGTTTTTAGCGTTTCCTTGCAAAAAAAGTTTAATATTTTAATGGAGTAATACATGAAATTTATATGAGGATTTAAATAGTAAATATACTAACACCCTTTAAAACTCACTTAGGATCATTAATTTATCACTTATCGTGTAACATTTTCCTTCATGTAAAGCAATAATTATTCTGATTATCTTGATGGTTGTGTTACCGTCGTCAGTATTAGTACATATTAGTGCCTGTACTCTATGAATTACGATTTTTTTGTATATATGTAAACGTATATATGGAGTTAAAATTTATAATTACGTTATTAAATAACTAATCATAAATTATATCCATATATTTACCTCACAAACCTAACATATAATATTCACATGCTGCTAAACCAGAATAAATTATCAGTAACAATAATATAGAACAATTTTCCTTTTCTTAAACATATAACCGGTTAGTTGCTTTGGTGATCTATTTTTCTCCAAATGCTTGAAATCCGTCTTATTTTTTCAAATAAATATAAAATTATAGCTGTTTTACAAAACTATGGTTTTTATTTTTTTTTTCTAAAACAATGCAGAGTTTATTTTCAGTCAGCAAAACTCTTAATGTTTTAACTCAATCGAACATGTTATTCATGATAAGCTTATAGTATATTTTTGAAAGGAATAAATTTACCGAAAATTGCATACATTTGATTCTATCTATTCCAACAAACCTAATGATGATAGAACAAACCAACTTTGGTATTCCAATGGGAAGGTAAAATTGTCGTTATATAATTTTAAGGCTAGTATAATTATTCGTACGAATCATGCAGTTTTTAAATTCTCTTCTGTGCCCGGCGCGCAATCAGAATGTACTGGCTGAAATTAATTGCAGCCTGGCTACAACCAGTAGCACCTGCAAAACAAGAACGAAATTACAACAGCCCTAACCTACCCTCGCTGTCGTCCTCACTTTTTGGCCTACGGTACCTCAGAGTCCAACTTCTGCAACTTCTACATAACCTCGATAGGTAATTAGTAAATAAGTAGTAAATTATGTAGTCAGAATTACCAATATGACATAGTTAAATCTTTTGTTAGGCGTTGCCGGGGAGAAACCAAGGGCTTTAGGATGTAGTTTTAAAACTTAATACGTCGGGTTTTCCTCCAAAGGAACCGGCATTCAACTTGTTGAAGCAAAATCACAAATTCACGTGGTTCTAAATTGTTAAAATTATTCCCTGCTGTCAATTCGAGTAATTTATTCCAAATTGCATTACTTCGATCAAGATTTCATACTCCACAGTTAGTTCGTTATTAGTTGTTCATTTCG